>NC_142407.1:11914563-12646300 GCF_059441095.1 Idiotropiscis lumnitzeri
TTTTTCATGCAGAATGGCACAGCGAGTAAAACGTAACATATTTTATTTAATTTCCTGTGACACCACGAGTTGATTCGACTAAAGAACCATGCGCTAATCTAGTCGACATCCCCTCTCTTTAATGCAATGATGTCATTCTACGGTGAATAATAATGAGACACTAATACCGTAGAATTTACATTAAGGGTGTGTTCGTTTTTCCTTTCAGTTGATCCCAATTGATTCATTGAGATGTCTCCTGATGTAGAATAATGGTTTATTGTTGTTAAAGTGTTAATGTACTGTGTTTGCGCGATAGTTTTGTGTGTGGATGCTGGCAGGATTGTTGATTCATTACGGTTTCCTCCTCTGACTCCTGTCTTACCCAATTTCGGCGAAGGAAGATATCTGACGACGACAACAGAGCTATCTATCCGCCCCGAGCGGAATGCCATTTGAAACGTTGCCACTAATGCGTCGCCTTGAAACATTGTAGTTTTGCCAGCGTTTTAACACTCAACAAAATAACTTCATCATAAGAAGGGCTGCGTGCTGAGCAGACTGGAAATCTTGTTCAATGAAAACGACCACAGTGGTTACGTTTTCATGTTGAAAGCTGTATACCTGTCATTTATCTATCTATCCTTCTATCTATCTATTTCTCTTTCTCTTTCGTTATTTTTTTTTCTCTTTCTCTTTCTATCTCTTTCTGGACAGATAAATGTTTTTATGTTTCTCTTTTGAATCATGAATAATGCAGAATCAGTAGTGAGCTAATTAGCTAGCGAGTGAGCTAATTAGCTACTCTGTCTATCTATCTATCAGTTAGCTAGCTTACTATCTAGCTAGCTATCTACCTACCTCTACATTCCTCTGGGTTGCTGCGGGGCTTTTCCACGTGACAACAAGGCACTCTAAGGTGTCCGTGCCAATGGAAGGCGCATTTTTGGCAGTGTCGGTGTAGCTACCCTAGCTAAACGTTTGCCACTATCCAGATAACCCTAGATTCCATTCTACACAGAACATTGTGACACATCTCAGTGATTGTGACTTGTGTATAATAGGCTACATAACATGATTAGCGTTAGTTTCACCCAGACTTATCGGCCTCCTCCTTGCTCCATCGTTCAAAGTAACCCCCCGTTTACCTGATAATTCAATCAGCAAAGTAGCCGGGCCATGAGAATACATTACCCTTCTCAAGACCTGCGACACATTAACCTTGACGGCGCTGCCGAAACAGAATGTTATCTGTTGACCAGGTCACCTCTCAAAGTGATGCCCGTCGCTGCCGCTCGGTGAATAATTCATGGAAGGCGAGGTGAGAAGTCCCGGCCAATGTTACAACCGATCCAGAGGGAAAGTGTACACATTGCATTCTCACTCTCATAGCTATTGATTAAACGCCACATTAGCCAGCCGCGTAGCTACATTACAAACAAAACAGACAGCAAGCTAGTCCAACTAAGGGTTGACTAGCATATAAGGAAAATCAGGGTGAAAGACGAAAGATTTACAGCTTCATGAAAGCTATTTTTTTTAAGGATTTATAATGCATAAATTGTTAAGAAGAATCTTGTTCCAAGTTGAATGTAACTTTGCAAGGCAGATGGATCACGCAGCTGTATTCTTGTAAATGCATCCTTCCGAGTTGAGAACAGATGTGATTGCAGCCAAGATGGACCCATCAGGTCCTCAAGGCAGCGGCTACGGGTTTACACTTGGTTTTGATGTGCTTGTAAACAATGGTGGCCCCGTGAAGAAAAACAGATCTCAGAGCTCCGATATAACGACAATCATTAAAGCGCAAACAAAGGCATGAGCTATCAGAATTTCAAATTAAAAAGACAATTTGGACTCGTCCTGACCGGCTGAGCCAAGTGTAGACACACACATGCGCTTATTCTTCTCCGAGGTGATCTGATTGACCCGTTTGACCGTTGGAGCATTTGTTCAATTACCTTCCAAGTTTGTGTGCAAGCGTGACTTTCCCTTTTTTTCTTTTTTTCTTTTTGCAAATAGACTCTATCAATCGTGTCCCAGGTGCTTCTGTGAAACAAACCATCTGGCATGTCAAGTTCCTCTTTGGAATGTGCAAGAAACGTGCCGAGTTGCAGGATGCCAGTTCCCTGAAGGGCTTTTGTCAGTTACATGGTAATTCATCAGGAATGTCTTCTTCCTCAACTGTAGTAAAGCCGATTTGGATTCCGATGACGGAATCGGAAGGCACCGGGGGGGGAAGTGGCGGCGCTCCGACAAAAGAATCTCTGCTGATGCGGAGAGGTTTTGCGTGCTGATGTGTTGACATTCTAAACTTGTATTTGACAACTCATATTTTACGTGAAATGGGAGTGATCTGACCTCCTTTTTGGATTGCAATGTGGTTAAAACTGGAGTGAATTACAATTTTCCTTTTATTAAGGTGCAAAAATACAGTCATTTGAAAGTTGACATTTCTGGGAAAGGACATTGCATTCGTGCACTTGATTATGGTTTCGGTAATTATGGGAAAATTACCATTTGTGAAAGTCGTTTTCAAGTGGTGAGCTCTGGCCATGAATAATAAAAATCCACTGACTGCGTGGATCCCACTGGAAAAAGTGTGACATTTTTTTTTTTCGTCCATGGGGATGTCAACTTTTCATATACAGTATGTTATTATTAATATGGTGCGCTCATAAAGAATAAAATGGCTCTTCATAATTCATATAATGGATGCTGCCAATCATTTGCTACAGCCTCACATCAAGTTTTTAGACCAAGAAAAGATGACAGCGGGGGTCCTGGGATTATATGTAAAAGCTGGTGGAGGTGGGGGGGGTATATATGTGTATATATATATATATATATATATATATATATATATGGGTGAACATCTAATTCAAGCTTATTTCGATACGATTCAAGGTCGGCATTTGTTTAAAGTGGAACGATTCGCTTTGGGATTATGATTCAATTTGATATGGTAACTGTGTCATTTATGTTGAATTAATATTTAACATTTAAAATTTCTCCAAAGCCCAAACTAATAAACTAATTCATTTAAAATAAGCAACAAATCATCAGCAACGAATAAAAGAAGAAATGCAAAAATAAAAGTCATTGCAGCACAACACGCTACTAATAAACACGGAGAACCACGCGGCACAATGACATAAGCGAACGAGGCTAATCTTCTTCCTCATCTTCGCCCTATTCTCATTTCTTTCCCAGCTTGCCTTCTTCCTGGTTTGGTGAGCTTTTGCTTCAGCGTTGAAAAATCTCTAAAGCGATTTACGCTTTGCTACCCCCCGCTATAATATCCTGTCTTATCAGCAATGCTAGCGTAGCAACTAGCTCGCATTCTCTTCACTTGGAATTACAAGGGGCATGATTAGAATGACACCGAGACACAGAGGGTGGTCTTTTTTTTTCTTTTTTTTTTCAGCTGACTCTTAACACTCTCATTCAAAATGTGCACAAGAAGCAGGAGAGAAAATGCTGTGAATGGACAATCACAGTTGTGTTGTGCTGCACAATGCAAATTAATTCACCAGTCAGTAAAATGGACTGTAGCTCCGTGCAAATTTTAGATGGCACGACCGGCTCCCCTTGCTTGAATATGTGGTGGCACAAATTCTGTTTTAATCCACGTTGAAATTCTGCATATTTTTAGTATGCATTAAAAAAAATATATTGCAACAGAAATGTTTATAACTTATTCTTCTGGATGTCTAGAAATAACGAATACGTAAAAAAATAGTCTTGAGTGCATAATACTAATTATAATTAAGTACCATATTTTCTGGACTATGAGCAGCTACTTTTTCTCACACTTTGAAATATTTTAATGTGACGCGGTTCATTTATGAATTTTTAACGTTAAGCCATCAATAGATTTATTCAAGTCTCGTCACATGACCTATAAAATTGCCAAATGATGATTTGCGGCGGGCCGGATCTGGCCACGGGACCTCGGGTTTGACACCTTTGCTTTAGGTGGTTCTGAGGTGAAAACAAACCCTAATTACGTTCCCGAAGCCTGTTCAGATTTGGAATTGTTTGTAAGTTATTTTGCGAATATTCGTAAGTAGGTTAATTTTCGGGATTTTGGGCAGTTTTGGGACATTAATCTCTTTTGCAGTATGCGATTAGATTGTTCACGTGTCCCTAATGAAGTGTAGGGTGAGTTTATTTGCTAGCTCGATTACAAGGTCTAGTGTAGCAGTCAGCTTGATTAATGAGGCATGGTGCGAAACACCTCACGCAAACAATAGCCGGCGGAGAAATCGGAAGCGCGCATATCATCGCGTATGGTGGAACAGAAGCGTGTGTGTGAAAGGAGATCACTTTCAACCTACCTGGCTTGAGGAGTCACGCTGAAGCAGAGAAGGAAGATCCACAAGGCCAAATGCAGGGGTTCAAACTTCCAAAATGCAGCCATAGCAATTTAAACGGAGGACACCTAAGGGAAATGACACACCATCATGTCATGTTCACTTCGACTTTTTGAATGACAATCTGCTGTTTTTGACAAATATTGACAATGTCGATTTGAGAAAAAAAACTATACATGACCGAGAAGTAATCGCGGTTGTGTGGATGCTTGCCGCTTTCTGAATATGTGCTGCACTGCTCGCATGTTTTCTTTACTCCCCCGGGCAACGTGCACATACACAGCACTGCAGCATATTTCCGTGGTTAATTAAAACATAAAGTGGCTTTTGTATGTGACATGGCGTATCTGGCAGCAGAGCACCTTGTGAGAGCACTCCCAGGGTGAATATGCTTCTATTCTCTATGGCAGTGAACAATCATTGTCATGAGATAATTAGTTTGCATGATAAATAATGTGTCGCGCACCTTTGCTTGCAGGGCCGACTCTCCTCCTAAGTGTAAATTGTTCAGTCTTTGGCGCATGTTTTAATAAGATGTTCTCTTGGTGCAGAAACTGTTAAATGAAGGAGAAAGCATGACAATCCGCAAACATTTTTTTTTTTTAACTTTCTCTGCAGATTAGAACATTTACAGCATAGGTGTCAAACTGTGGCCCGCGGGCCAAGTTGGGCCCGCAGTTTAATTATATTTGGCCTGCGAGGCGATACCAAATGACTACTATACCATTTTACTATATTATGACAATAGTAACATTCAAAATGATAATAGTCATTTTAAAAACTAAACATAGTATGCATTAATAAAACCACTTAAACTAATATATATATATATATATATATATATATATATATATATATATATATATATTAGTATTGTATTTTTTTTATAAATTGAATGCTGGCCTGCGGCTTTGTTCAAATTGAACTTTTCAGCCCATTGTGTATTTTTCTCAATCACGGCTCTATGAAAGATCACATTATCCTACCACCATCTCTGATAGGAATACAAAACAAACAGTAATTATCAAAATACAAGTATTCACACTTTTTTGGGGGGGGGGAGTTGATCTCACAGTGTGAGAAGGCCTGCCTACTGTTGTAACCAGCGAGCGCATGCCGTGTCACCTTCTAGCACATTTGCAGATGCAGCATTATCACCAAATGACGAGCCCCGGTATTATGACAGTCGAGTTCCACTTCACATACTGATGAAATCAGCTCTTGTCTCAGAAATTGGCTGATTTGCTATTAAAAGCCGCCATTATTAAGGGAAAAAGAAGCAAAACAGCCCCGGCAGAGCAGATGCCCGGGCACTGGAGCGCACATGTGTCGCAGCTGTTTTGTACTTGAAAGGCTTTTATTGTGCTTTTGTGAGATTTTTACAGCCAGCGGGATCAAACAATCCCCTCAGGGGAATCAACGTTCTCTCTGTTACTGAGAGCACTTCTCGTTGCGTGAAGCACAAACAAATGACACATCGATAAAAGGCTTTGTCCAAGGCCCTCAACACTTCATTTGTCAGGCATAAGGAGACGATGCTCAACCCTCCTGTTCTGTTCATTTCACAGGAACCGCGATGGTGTTCCCGGTGCATGTTTAATTAACCAAACGATGTCCGAAACCTCCCAAAAAAATCCTAACAAGCATTATTAATATTTAAATTCCAACTCAATGACTAAGTATTCTAGGAATATTTATTGCAATGGTGTTCCGTTACCTCTTCATTATAGGATAATTCACACACACAGAGACAGAGACAGAGAGAGAGAGACAGAGAGAGAGACAGAGACAGAGACAGAGACAGAGACAGAGACAGAGACAGAGACAGAGACAGAGACAGAGACAGAGAGACAGAGAGACAGAGAGACAGAGAGACAGAGAGAGAGAGAGACAGAGAGAGAGAGAGAGAGAGAGAGAGAGAGAGAGAGAGAGGAGAGAGAGAGAGAGAGAGAGAGAGAGAGAGAGAGAGAGAGAGAGAGAGAGAGAGAGAGAGAGAGAGAGAGAGAGAGAGAGAGAGAGAGAGAGAGAGAGAGAGAGAGAGAGAGAAGAGAGAGAGAGAGAGAGAGAGAGAGAGAGAGAGAGAGAGACAGAGAGAGAGACAGAGAAGGAGAGAGAGGAGAGAGAGACAGAGAGAGAGACAGAGAGAGAGGACAGAGAGAGAGAGAGAGAGAGAGAGAGAGAGGAGAGAGAGAGAGAGAGAGAGAGAGAGAGAGAGGAGAGAGAGAGAGAGAATTAAGTGCTTTATTTATTTTTTATTATGATTAATGACTCAAAAAATGATGAAAAATTATTTTTTTTTTTTTTTAATATTTTGCGGAAATATTGCATTGTGTGTAAAATACAAACATTGTTTTTCTTCCTTCCCTTAAGCATTTTGTTACGGATAATACTGCATCATTAACCGTAAAAGGTTTTATGTTCCCCAATAAAACCAAATGATACCCCCTGGACTCGTGGATGTCATTTCTCTGTCTTGTAATGTCTGTCGGAAAACGGCCATCATTTAATTTCTTCTCATCCACACGCATGACCATGTTTATTACACATGACACCCTTATGTCCAAGAAATATTAAAAAATTTACTTCGATCCCTCCATTGTTTTTTTTTTTTTATTTAGTTTTTTTTTATTGAGGCGCCATTGAAACACGCAGCTGTTTACTGGACGAGTTAAACTGTTAAAAGAAAATCTCATTAAAAAGACGCGCAGCTACTGGTAGACTAATGATGTGCTCAATAAACAAACATGATGCAGTAAAAAAAAAAAAAAAGGAAAGGAAGTCGTAATCATTTTAACCGCACATTAAACCAATTTGTATTTTCTTCAAGACGCCTGTTGTTGTTTTGATTCTCTCACACTTGCACCAATTAGAAAAAAAAAAGCGCAAAGAAAATTAGCTCGGCAGCAGTTGAGCAGTCTTGCAAATCTTTCCCCGATGACAATAACAAACAGAAAAGAGCGCTGCCGGCCTGCCGTCGACAATTGCGCACCTGATCTACCAATACCTGTCATGCAAATCAAGGGGCTCACTTCCTCGGGCTCTGACTGTTCTGGAAACACAAGAAGAAAGGAAGACAAAAAAAACCCCACAATGCTTTTGTTGGCAAATTAAAAATAGCTCGCCTCAGGTGACAGTAAAGCAAAAGCGCTCAACATTTCTATTCGATTTCTTTTCACAAGCGACGAAGGCACAAATCCAATGAGTAATGTAATCTTATTTGACAGAATCAAAAGGCCGCAAAAGCGTTCTTGATTTCATTTTGGGAAAATTGTGTCTGGGTGTGTTTGCAAAGAGATTTCTGCGTCAAAGATAAGTGATTAGAAAAACAAGTTTGTTCCCGGAGGACGGACGCTGCAGCGCAATCCCATTTCCTCCCTTTGGCTCTGAGCAAAAAGGTTACAACCTCTGCTAAGAGTTTTTTTTTTTTTTTCTCGAAATGCTCTCTTAAGAACATGTTGAAAGAATTACTTAAAAGCACGGGGTCATCAACAAACTGATTACCTGAGTGACCTCAAAAATCAAATTTAGCCACTGAGGTTTGAAAAAATTAAATAAATAAATTAAAAAAAAATATGGCATGTGGTTTTTTAATTTAGAGTCGAGCATTTAACTGCAACAAAAATATTGTTCGTAATAATACCGGACATCATTTGTCATCAAACTTTTCACCTTTGGGACGTGTCGTCAAATGAATTAACTTTTTGTTATTCTCACTGTTGTTTTTCCATATTTTCTACACCTTTTTTTTTTTTTTTTTTTTTTTTAAATTGTCGCTTCACAAGATATCATAATTGGCCGCCAAATATTCAAATTGTTGTGTTCTTTCCCTCGTGGTCCATTTACTTATGTTAGACGGCGGCTACTTTGTCAGGATTTGTTGTTTGTTCCTCACAGACGTGTAATATGAGCCCAGCGCCGCCTCGCAAGAAGCTTCTGTTAACAATTTAGGACACAAACAAAATAAGTTAAATGTCATTTTCAACTCCCCCTGCGAAAGAGGTCTGAGTAATGTTTTGTTAATTTATTTTGGACAGGTGATGGAAGACATCGTAATACGAGAATGACACAAACACCCCCAAAAGTCGGCCTCATCAAATATCAAGATATTCTTGCCGAATGATTTTAGTGGTGCTAAATCTGGAAAGAGAGTTAGTTAAAAAAAGAAAGGAAATGATTTTTTTTTTGTTTGGTTTTAATGAGAGGCAAAAAAACGAGGAGGAACTTTGACAGATAGAGATTTGGTATTACCCAGCCAAAAATATCTGAACAGTGCCGATGGAAACTTTATTTTTATTGTCTAATGAAAACATTTTAGTTTGACCATGGCATCAGGCCAAAACCTCATGAGCTTACATTTTGGTGAATTTCATTTTTTTTTTCAAAAATCCATACTATTGGTCAGTTCACACTCGTGGGTGTTACTTTATTATTGACTAATCTACAGTGTTGAAAATGCACGTCACATGAGATGGATCTAACCCAAAATGGAATTTGGATGTTCTAAAAAGTAAAAATTAAAAAAAAAAAAAAAATCATAAATCAGACATATGGAGATTGTTGTCACAGTATTACACAGCCAGTACTTGCCAGAAATTCCTGCAGCTCTTTCATTATTATTTTTTTCAGCCTTTTGGCAACCTCCCAGAGCAGTTTTATTTTTGTACTCTTCATCAGTTTTCGAGCGACATCCAGTTCTTGGTAATGTCACTGTGGTGACATATTTTCCTCACTCGTCATCGGCTCCTGACTGATGCCTTTGAACAATGAATTCTCTTTGATGCGTTGGAAGCTCTCTGCAGACCATGGCTTGTGCTGTAAAATACGGCGACAATTTCTTGATTTTGGGGTTATTTTAAATTATGGCAGGTGTGTGCTAACTAGCGTTCAACACACGCTTGAATGTGATTGTTCTGAATTCAGCGAGCTCTTAAAACAAAAAAAAATTAATTGTGCGCGGCACCTCTTTGAAACTATTCTTTTTTTTTTTTTTATTTTCTGTTTGATTGGTCACATTAATGGTGTTTTTTTTTTTTACATATAATTTGGTTTCATTTTTTTTAAATGGGGGAAAAAAACTGGCATTTGGATAGGGGTGTGCACACTTTTTATATTCGCAATCTATCCCGATGAGGAACGTCGCCGAGGATGCTTTCACCACATTCAGTCGATTTTGGCTTTCGTCTCGGCTTCAGCGGGTAAATTGCACGTGCGATGGAGTTTAAAGCTGCCGATTGATTTTGCCAGTATTAGACCGCCAAAGTCAATCCGCAGACGTTCCACTTCTCCCCCCCTGATGAACTCCTTTGTTGTTTTGACTGTGTGTTTTGGGTCAATATCCTTCGGGGAAGATGCAGGATCAGTTTTGTTGCAGCTTTTTTGGCTTGCTTTGTTTAATTTTTAATGAAGAGGGCGTCATGATGAAATCACAGATGTGCCTCAAGTATGTGTGAATTCAGCTCAGTTTTTGAATTGGGGATTCCAATGTATTAAAGAATTTGTGGTTTTGAGCTGAGAAGTCAAAATTAATTTTTTTTTTTTTTTCCCTTTTGTCTCGTAATATAATTTGTGTTGCCGTTTTGTGCAGCCGTGATGCGTTTTAGCACCTCCGGTGACCCCCATTCCGATTTATCGACTCATTATTTTTCTAACTTCCAACTTCCATTCAATCTATATTGCTGAGCAAGTTTTCTGTTTTCCCACACTCAAACAAAACAACTCTTGACCTCCAGCTGAATGCGAACATTTCTTTGCCATTTATCAAATCTGCAAAGTATACAATATACAAGTGACCAGCGTCTGTCCCCTGACACATGTCGCAACAGAGTTCAATGAACCGTTTTAATCCGACAACACTTTGCTCACGGCAGCATACCTTTTGTTTACGGAAGGTTTTCAATTATTCATTGACGGGCAGGAGGAACTGGAAGAGTTTTACCTGCATGTTGTCCATTTTCTACTCGACACACACTTGATAATAAACACGCGTCAGTGAGGCGAGTGTCCCTACAACGACCCCGACTCCCAACCCCGAGCCGTTAGGAGTGAGCGACGAGATGAGATAAGTGGACGAATAAGCGAAATCAGTATGACTTTTGGAACACTAACGCGTATGCGTTACCTCATGGTTTGTTACAACATTACGGCGTCACGTCCGGACTATTAGCCGCTATTTTTTTCCTTGATTTTGAAGCATGCGGCTAATATAACGGTGCGGCTTTTCTGTGGATTTTTGTTTCACCACTAGGGGGCGCGCTATAGTTCAGAAATGATTTCTTATTTATTTTTTATTTTTTTCCTCTTGGGTCTGTTCTGTTTTAAAAATCGTTCTGTACATGCAATAAACAAATCATTTTTTTCAACATAGAAAACTGCGGCTTTTAGCCTGGTGTGGCTTGCATATCTTTTTTTTTTTTTTTAAAGAGATGCTGCGGCTTATATGCGGGTGCGGCTTATAAAATGTCGTATGTCGTGTCCGTCATATAGAAAAGTCATTTGTATTTGCGTATGTTTCCGTCCATGTTGGCACCTCTAGGAATGCACCAGAATAGATTTAGAAATCTCCAGGCAAAAATAACCTCAACTGATTCCAATACGACTTTATTTTTATATTCCGCACATTTACTGCCGGTACTTGCGCGGTCGCAAATGTTCAACAACCCAAGTGATGTGCGCGAGGAATGATATTGCAGGTCAACATCGTAATCGGCTTCTGTGAGGTTGCTATGGGAATACAAATGATCGCGTGCACGCCAGTGGACTGAAACACTTCAAAGTAAGGTAAACGCTTGAATCCCGTGCCTCGTTTCCGTTTTGTCAACACCAGGCCACAGGTGCAACTCGTTGTCTTTAGACGTGTTTTAGAAATGAATGTTTTTTTGCATTATTCATGAGTCAAAACACTTGTTTGCACGGCACTAATTATTTCATGATGAACCTGCGGATGGCCGCCTTGATTCACTTTTGTATCCAATTTGTCGAATCAGGTTTTCAAATGTTTTGTGGTGTCATTGTTGAATTGAGTGATGGTCATTTTGTTTGGAAATATCCTGCAACTAAACTGGACAACAAGGAATCATTTGGCAACTAACTCAGAATGATATCATCAAAAGTTAGCTAAATCCTTTTTTTTTGTTTGTTTTTTAAGTACCTAACAAATGAAAGCATTGTTGCAGCACTTCATCATCAAAGTCTACATTTGTGCTGTCGTAACTCATCCGACTCAATTCCGTCCCCAAAAATAATTGGCAAGTTGGAGAGATGCTGGCCTGCTTCTTGACTAGTGTTGCGTTGACCTTGCGCAATGCGCCAATCACCCCGTCCCAAACGTCGCTCTGACCTCGCTCCTTCAATGCCTGCATGCGTTGCGGCGTGCAACACAAAGATATGCCGCGGAACATTCATTTTTGATCAACTGGAATAGCCATCAGGGGGCAACACCAAACACGCTAACTTTAAAAAAGCCATAAAAATGTTCCTCATGTACGAAGGCTGGGTATTGATTCAAATGTTCAAAATCGATTTGATTCAATACACAAGGGCCCGATTCGATTTTCGATTCACTTTGATTGATTTTCGATTCAATCAAGGATTCACGCAATAAGAATATTGACATTAAGAATTGAAGCTAATTAATTAAATATTTACACCCCAAAAAAATAAAAACCAAAGACAATTTGTTGCCCTTGCTCGCGCTGCCCACTTCCAGAATGAAAGCGCTGCATATTTTGTTTTATTTTGACTCCCTAACGACTTTGCAAGGGCCAGTCCGACACTGAAGATGGACTAACTCGTATAATGTCCAGATCTATTGTAAAGCGTACGCTTAATTTCCCTGGAGGGAATCATAATCAAATTCTATATTCGTATATAAAAAGAATCGGACTATACGGGTCCTGCGACCAAGTAGCTGCAGGAAACCTCGAAATTAGTGATGAAGGGTATTCGTGGGAGCAAAAAGGTACAGCGACTGTTATGATGTTGTAACCTTATTAAGACGCCTCTCTCCCCAAGAACATTGGCTGATAGCCAGGTTGCAATAAATTAACAAGAAGAAATCACTAGGGCACTGAGAGGGTGGATACTTTTTATTATCCAATAAAATCACTCACCACACATTTTGAGATGAGTCCAGAAGCAACAGCCGTTCCGCTATTAACGCGTTCACACTATTTAGGTTTCTTAATGAACCGTCCATGTCATACAAGAAAGATTGGCTTCTCAAAACTACATCTAAATCTTCTACTAATGAAACATTCATTAGATGAAGAGAATAAACTTGAATTCGTACCGACCGTCATTTTCGGTTCAAATCCTTTAATTTTCTCAGAAATTAACGATGAGTCTTATAATCAGGTGCGCCTTTTGTGTGAATGTTGTGTGGAATTTGATTTATTTACGGTGCCTTATAACCCGGTGCGACGTCTTATAGTCCGAAACATACTGAATTCCTGTGACTTACTTTTTTTCCCCCTCCAATACTCTACTATGACAAAAGTGTTGACATTCCTATATAGATTTCTTGAGATACATGTTTTTTATTTTTTTTTATTTTTTTTATTTGGACCAATCTGAGGTCAACAAATGTAATCCCATCAAATATGCCGATAAGCAATTCCGAATGGATCTTTAGCATCATTACTTAAGAGTTCCGTCGCTCGGCAACCTTCCTTGGTGAGGCTTCTCATATCCCTCAACGAATAAACGAGGGCCTCTATAGTACGTCAATATATGCTGTTCTCTTTTCAGCAAAGTCATTAGCCAAACACATCAAGCTTCATTTTGTGATTGCATCGCGCGTTGGGAGTCAATAGTGCAAGACGATGAGATGGGCTGGTAATTCTCAGATGGGATTTCCGTGTCATATCCATCAATCAAGATCCTGCAAATGTCTCCTCCCATTACAGATGTCACTTGGGTCTGCGGATGAACATGTCAGGTCGGTTTGCCGGACATTTTGTCAGTCTTTGTGATTGGTTAACATCGTTTTCTTTTTTTTTTTTTTTCCGCAAAGCTATTAGAGATCCATCATGTATGTACACACGAGAATGTTGAGTGTGAGTGGTTGTTCGTCTGTTCAGGGTGCCCCCCCCCAACCGACTGCCCGATGAAAGCTGACATAGGCTCCAGAATAATAATAAAAATTAAAATGGAGTTGCAAAAGCTCGAGCTGAGCTATATGGAATATGTTCAACTACACTTAAAATTTATGATGTCGCATCCCTGAGGTTTATCTTCCATTTGCATAAGAAATCCCATCACTCAAATAACATTTTGAAAATGAATTTAGTGCCGATGCCTCCGCCTTTTCCCATCTGATACAACAGGATATGACTGATGGGGTTCATACCTTGAGTTGAAAGCACAGCTGTAGGAAATAGGAAATTGTATCCCAACAACTGATGTCTAAATCTAAAAAAAAAAAAAAAAAAAAGTCTCTGCTGGAAACGCACCAATACGCATCACGTTCCATCGCCATCACATTACGCTGCATGAGTAGCTAACATATTTAAATTTGATGCATGGAACCTGATGCACTGCATATAAATTGTATCTTCATTTGCTCCGTGGCTTTTCCTCTGGATAATAATCAGCTTTCCCTCTGGAGGGATGAAACGCGGGTAACTGTGGACTCTGATCAGCTTAAGGCCTCTGTGTAGGGGAAATATTTGCGGGTGCTTTTTGTGTGGCCGGTTGCCTCTCACTTAAATGACTGATGGTGGCGGTGAGGGCGCCTCTGGCAATTGTGACTCCAGCTATGGCTGCTTGGTCCTATGTAGCATACAGCGCCAGGTGTTCGGGCTGTGCAGCACTCCAGTGAGCATGACTGATTATGACTGCAGAAAGCATGATGCCGGATGCTGCACAGGCGAGTGCGACGCTGGCAAAGACTTTGGCAGATGATGGTATAAAACAGCTCAGTGCATTGCGCTTCTTGGACTGTGACTGGGAAGGCGTCAGGCCCACTATGGAAATGTGACAGGGTATCTGCGATGAACATAATTCTGGATTCTCTGGGTGGGCTGCTGCCGGAGCGGCTGGCAAGGGTGACTCTTGTGATAAAAGCAGCTTTGACTACTAGTGTGGCAAGTATCACTCTGGAGAAGTTTGCTGGTTGGGCAGGAGCGATGATGAACACTGCCAGTGTATCTGACAGAGGCGGTAGGGAGACGGACAATTTGGGTGGGGCTGAGTCGCTTCAGTCATCCTAAAATGTGTTTGTGTTAAACTACGGTGCGTGAGGATGCTACTGGCAGTGCTATTTTGAAGCTATTTTTTTATTTATTTTATTTTTAATTTTTTTTCTCATTGTGTGTATTATTTTATTGCATATATATATATTTATTTATTTATATATTAATTAATTTATTTATATATTTATTTATTTACTTATTGCATAAATATATATTTTTATTTTCTTATTGTGTGTATATATTTTTTATTGCATATATATATATATATATATATATATATTTTTTTTTTTTTTATCTCAAATATTGAGCGTCCCTCTCTATGTTCTCGGTTGTATGCAAAGGACAAAATTGTGAGTTGTTGCCTGTGGTCGTCTTGTCCTTGCTGAGAATGATGCTTACGTCCTTGGCACGGAGTCAAACTCATCAAAGTGGGAGCGAGGGCCCTACTCGCATGCTTTCCAGACTGTTTGTAACATTTGCTGATAGACATCAAGGCAATTCCAAGGTCTAAGCGTGGAAGATGGCAATCATGTTGATTGCAAAAGATTTGTTAGCCATTACACGCCTCTCTTTTTTTTTTTTTTTTGTCTGTCCTCATTCGGCTGCATGACATTGTGTTGCTGTTATTTGCTTGTGTCACTGAGGACACGAATCTCTCCGTCTTCAAATGAGTCAACACAGCTGCCTTGAATGCAATACAATACAACTTTTATTAGCGTCGCGCATTTCATAACAGCTGCATGAGTTCTCTCATTAAACCATCGCTCCGCACTTAACATTTTTAATGGAACCACAGAATCCAAAATATTACGGAAAAATGAATGAAGGCAAGACTTCCTCTGTGTTTGAAGAGAGAATCCATCGAATAATTAGGTCATTTCCCAGTGATGGGACATTGTGATTTCCTCAAAATGTTGGACAAGTGATCATTTGAAACTGCAGATATTTATCAAAATAAAATGTTTTCTTTTTTCCTAATTTTTATGAGAAATTTCTATAAATCTGTTTTGCGTCTGCTAAGACTTTAGAATTATTATTCACTTATTCATTTTTAATGAGGAGAATAGTGTTACGGAGCCGATATCACCTCCTGTTCGTTATCCACAGTGTTCTGCAACCACTGGGCCACAGCTGGCCACTTGTTACCATGCCGACATATTAAAAAAATAAATAATTAAAAAATCTATAGTGGAGCATAGATGCCCAAAATGTAAGCGAATAAAACTGATGTTGTTAACTCGCCCCGATGAGTGCAATAATCTGATATATATATATATATATATATATATTTTTTTTTTGCAGCCGTAATTAACTCCCATCTGCAACGCCATATTCGAGCAATGCAATAGTGATGTCATCTCAATGGCTTTTTTTTTTTTTTTTTTCCTCTTCTGCAATCGCGTGTAGGCTGAAACAGTGTGACTGTGGCCAAATGCTGCACAATTCAAATGCCTGCAGTTATCTGGCAGGCTATGATTAAAAATAATAATACGCTCTTAGTTGGGAAATCACCCTTGAGAAAAAGGGGGTGGGGGTGGGGGTGGATTATTCCTGTATTGAAACCACCACGTACTTTTAAATGACATGCAAAACATTGCAGATATTTGCATAAGAAAATCCACGTACGCTACGAACAGATTACGGCAATAACTCGGCAACTAACGTTTTACTGCCTGACAGGATTCGGTCCGAAAGGTCTAATAGGCCTGTGAATTACTTCCGGGACACAATCAAGCTCACTTTAAAGATAACAATGCACATTTTTGATTGAGGTAATAAAAATCAGTTCTGAGGGAACCGTACGGCGTAAACAAGGCTTGTTTTTTTTTTTTTTTTTTGTGCTGTACGATGGGAGCAGATGCTGACTCAGGAGGGGCGGCTAGCGAGATCCCAATCAGAATTTGATGTCAAGATTCATTGCACACAGTCAGACCGCACGCACACGAGCTTGAATTGTTTTCTTGATGAAAACATGCCGCCGCCGCCGCAGGCATTTTCACTTCCGTCGGGTCATCCGTTGGAAATCTTCAAATACTTTGTTGCACTCTCACAAAAGTCACTTTTGTACTTCCAGCACCGAATCAAGTGAAATCGAAGAAAACATGGCTTTTATGAGCGACGTGACTCGTGGCCACCAGCTTTGTGGGATTTTCTTAAAAAAAAAAAAAAAAAACGCCACGTGAGCAATTCAAGCGGCTTGAGAATTCTCCGTAATTAATCTTTGAACGACAGAAAATTTGGTTACCGAGCTGGTCCGACCATCTGATGCATTTCATGACTGCAACCGGAGTTCCTAACCAAGAATTCTCCTCCTTTTCTCTCTCTACCACAGGAGCTTTGCAGCTCGATGCTGCGTGGGGAGCAACAGGCAGGCCACTGCAACGTGCTCTTCGGGGGATTTCAACCTAGGAAAGCTGAGCGCTGCACTAACAAGGTTAGTAACAAGATTCCGCCATGAGGGAAACTCCAACCAAGCAGCAATAATGTATCGGAGTTCAGACATACTGTACAAACATCGAGAGCCATTTGCGCTCTCCACGTGGACTTCAATATAAATATAGGCTCGGAATTAATGCAACTGCATTTATGTAAATATTCCGATTTTTACGAATGCACCAAGTCACAGCAAGTCAAATTGGTCCTGCGTGAAATCCTTGATTGAATCGAAAATCAATGAAAGTGAATCGAAAATCGAATCGAATCAGTTTTGGAAATTTGAATCGTTACTCAGCCCTATTCCATACTATTTTTATTTGTCAGATGACGGTATAATTTTCCAGTTTCCAGAAAGCTTTGACTATGAAAGTTTTTAGTTTGATGACTTCCCCTCACAGGTCAAATCTATGAAGCGAATTGAGAACACCATTTCTATTGCGTCTGCAACCTTTCAAGTCTGGGAGAAGACTTTTCGCACAACCTGAGGATGTTTTGCCTCGGCAGGAGAGCTTTCCAGATACGCGGCTTTAGGCTTTAGCTTGAACTTGTGACCTGGAAGGTCCAAGGAAGACTTTGCGGTTTATGATCGGTGAAAATAAGGAGAAGGCTGTTTTATAGTTTCTACAACCTCTTCTTATCCGAACAGTATTAGAAAAGTAAATCCTTTATTTTTGCTGTGTGCTTGAAAACATTTGAGTTTGACGGGAAAAATAAATGAAGATGAGACGGTAAAACTAAAGCAATAACTTGATTATGTAATAATTGGCCTCACCGTTCCGATATATTGAAGAGGAGTGCATGTGCCGTGTTCTTCCCAGTCCCTCGACCCATTGTGATCGACAAAAGCACATCTGCGGTGACATCCGCGTCGACCATATATCCTGAGACTACTTTTGTTCGGCATGAATGGATTTAATCGAGTATTATTTATATCATGATTTCCCCCCCCCCTTCCAAAGCCAGTAAAATACACTTGAATGAATCCCATCACAAATTCAAACGGAGTTAGTGAGCAGCTATCGAGAAGACTCCAACCGCGGCTCATCAATCAATAGTCATTGATTTTTCTCTGCTCATTATGCTCTTGTTGAAGATGTTTCGTGGAGTTTTGGTGAGTACTTTCATTCCCTAAATTGCTGAGATGCGCGTTCACATCAGATTAGTCTTGGCGGGAGTCCCGCGCCGCTGCCAAAATACGATAAAACTACCAAAGTGGCAGTTGCTGACAGTTGCCCAAAGAATTGGGATCTTGTATGTAAATGACCACGACAGTCCGACTCGTTTACCAAAACAGGCTGAACTTCAATTTATGGATTGTGACATAAAACACCTCCCTCCGCGAGCACAAATAATAATGGCTTGTTATTTGTCGAAACGGAGCTTGGCTCGCTCGCTCGCTTGTTTTGCTTGGTGCCATTTGTCGTCATCTCTCGCCTGGTGGAGCCACGCTGCTAACACCCGTTCAGAGCCTCTTGGTCATGACTGACATGATCGTGGTGGAGGTTTCAATACACTTGGAGGGCTCTTGTGATTCTCTCCTGTCAGCTAGCATCAGCCTTTTCCTCATCAGACATTAGTTATGCATTAGTCCAACCCTTCTACTCGAGCTGGGTGGCTTAGCTCTCAAAGTAGCCTCTTGCAGAAGTCGGGGTGTTTTTTTTTTTTTTCCAAAGCCTCCTGAGTAGGGCTTAAAAATTTTAGGAAAAAATTGTATTGTGATTCTTCTAACCGTTATTGCGATTTTTTTCTTCGCAATTTTCTTCGCAACATTTAGAAACATGACTGAAGATACCATTTCAATGTGTTGATTGAAATACAAAATTTCTGTTCACAGCTGCTGACTTTCCACACGAGCGTGGTTCAAACTGATGTCTAAAGTCACGTGTTCACTTCAGCACTTATTTTGGGTCTTTCCTGACTCTGTATTTCACTTTAGCCATTAGCGCAATTAGCGACTTCTCAGTTCAAACGCTACTCGCCAGTGGGTTAGTTTATTTGTCCCCTCGGAAGACATGATCTGCATTACGCAGCTCGTTGCTGCTGCTGTGCACAGACATACAGGCATAAAATCCGTACTGCTGCGTCGCAAGCTAGCTTGACGCCTAGCATTTGCAGCGGCAAAATAAATAACTTTCGGTACTACGGGCGACAGCGCAACGCTATTTATTTATTTATTTTAGTTAGTGTCACCTGCTTCGTGTGCTAGGAGCACACGATCCCTTTATTAAAAAAAAAATAATAAAAAAAAAATAAAGAGCAGATTTGATGATCTCAAAATTGCGTTGTCTGAGATCGCAATGTCGGTCCCAAAACGCTAAATGGTTCAGCCCACCTCCCACTCCTTTCTAAAACATGCTGTAAACATTTATATTGGGATATTTGCCTCTCCCTCTGAGCAACGATGATGCTTTTCCTCAACTCTCTTGGAGACATTTCTCTTCTAATCATTGGAGATGCGCTGCGTTTTCCTTATATGCCTCAAGGAACAATATAGCAGAGTTAATCCTGTCAACAAATCCAGTGTTTTTTTTTTCCCCACACGTTGTATTTGAGTACATCTGCAGAGCTCAACGTAACGCAAAGCCATCCTCTGTTGGAATGTTCTCCCGTATAGCAGATCCACTAAATCACCGAAACAAAGCACATCCGTCAGTGAGTCTCATGGAAAAAAATATCACCTGCCTCCTAAACAAATCTGCTCCCTTTGACACATTTGCTGCATGTTGGACAATAAATGAGCTCGCTAGCTTTCCACCACCACCGATATTTCCAGTGAGAAGACAGAGAGAGAGTGGGGGGGCGGGGGTGCGTATGTCTCAACAGCTGATGAAACTGGCGGAGAAAAGTCATTTACTTGCGGTCACACTCATGAGCCCAGGCAGGCGTCGCTTTTTTGTGAGTCCTGAAGTGTGCAAACTTGAGAGGGATGGCTTGTGGCGGGGTGGGGAGAACATATGAGTGTGCACTACATCAATTTAGAGCGGTGGTAAAACAGGAATATGTGACGGTGGGGGCGGCGGCCTAGAGGGGTTTAAAATGTGGCAAGTCTTGCAGGAATGAAGCATGCTTCTCCAGGGGGGCCGGGGGGATGACGTCTTTGACTCTTGATTTAGTAAGACAGCCATTAAATAAAACCAGCGCACAGGCGCTCTCAAATGTGTGAATACGCACAAAGCATACACATGAATGCACTTCCTAAATGTGAAATGTCTGCACTTCACATCGGACCTACTTTCTAGAACGTGAACAAACATTTACGCCACTTAAATCCGGCACCCAACTGAAAAAAAAACGAACATTAGTTCTGTCGTTTAACACAAGTGCGTGGATGTGCCCGCGTGTTGTGTAATGACTGAATGAATAGTGCACACCGCTTCGCGTGTACATGATTTGTTTAATTTTGTCATAGCAAGGGCCGCTCGATTACTAAATAAAAATATGAACTATAAATTGAAATCAAGATTTTTCAAACGAGAACACATTTAAATTAGTGCTGTCAAGCAATTAATTTTTTTTAAACTAATTAATCGCAAAAAAGTGACATAATTGATCGCGATTAAATCGTGTTTTCCAATTACAAATTTTTACAAAGCTTGGAAACGATATTTACTTGAGTAAAATCTTGGAATTAATCATTGAATATGATTCTTTTCCTATAAATTATTGGATGGAAGGAAGAAGACGTACAAGTAATTTGTTTATTTGAATTTTGCTTTGCAAAGTGTGCCGATGAGCCGTCGAACAAATTTTTAAAGTAGAACTATCTAAAAGTCCGTCTTTGCGACAGTAACTCCCTTCCAAGTTTGACTGCACAATGAGCAGAGGTCAGCTGCTACAGGAAGTAATTACAACTGTGTTAATTTTTTTTGTGTGTTATAATATTTAAAATAATCCCCATAGTTAAAGCTTTAACTTTGACAGTTTAAACTTAAAAAAATATATATATCAAGACAAATAAAATTCTTTGAAACATTGGAATGATGCAAGTTCCTTCCGGACGAAACAAAAAATCTAAAAATGACTCATTCATTCATCCGTTGCATGTTTCAACGCACTATAAAGAACTACAAACATCCTGTCGGGATTGACTAAAAAGATCTCTGGTTCAAATTCATCTTACGGCCTTTCCTGTGTGGAGTTGTTCTCTCATGTTTGTCTTGACTTTGTCTATGCTCTCTGCTTTCTGGTCAGAAACAAAATATCATTTCCAGACAGTTCCCTTGACCAAAGTAGTGACTCAAGCCCTCTCAGTCTGTCTTCACGGTTGCTACAATGTGGCTGCCCACTGATTCCTCCAGGATGTGATAAATGCACAGCACGTTAAAGTACCTTTATCTTTATAATCTTTTTTACTTTAAATATACAGCGCTTTCACCAACACATGATTACAGGGTTCGTGTTGCCATCAGCAGTGTTGACTGGAAAAGATGTGTGTAAGACGACAGGGGGGAAGGGGAAGGGGGGGGGGGGGGAATTCGCTGGAGCTTTGCTTCCAAGGTTAAGTTAACGTCTGCTCAACAGTCTTGTCACTGGTTGCGGCAGGCTGTGTCTGACAGCTTTTCAAACATGTGCAATGGCAGAATTTGCGCCAACCTCGGATTTGCGTCACACGTCGCCACGTTGTTTTTAATTAGCCATTAAGGCGAACGTCACAAGCATCGCTACCTAGTGTCGCATTGGCTTGCCAGCTGGGCTCGAGCTGGGCTCCGTTGCAAAAAAAATAAATAAATAAATAAATAAAAAACAACAACACGGTCATTCAAATCCAGTGCCATGAAAAGCCGATCCTCCCCAATAAATGCGTTGCCCACATGCGGACAGACAACAACACAGCCGCATGCATACGGGAAACCTGTTAAACCAATACACCGCAGTCGCGCGCACACGCCGCAGTTGTTGCATGTGGATGGAACATGCACGTTAGTGAACAACCTCCTCCACATATGCGATACCTTCACGCGTCGCCGCAAAACAATATCAAAAAGGGATTAAAGGAAAAACACTCTCACCGCTTGGAAAGAAAGATGCTCTTCCTGCTGTTTCTTCTTCTCACCCCCCACCCCCCCCTCCAGTCTTTGGAGTTAATGAGGTTCTGACGCGTGGTCCGGCGGAAGGCTCTCTGCTTCCTTACGGGATTCCTTCCTTCCTTCCTTCCGTCCTTCCTTCCTTCCTTCCTTTCTTTCTTTTTTTGGTATTTTTATTATTTTTTTGTTGCTTCTTGTCAGCGGTAAAATAACAGAGAAATTGACGTCCTCTCGCAAAAAGCTCAGCCCTTCTCAAACTATTCCTTCCCGCCCCCTCCGTGTTGCCATCTCAGATTGGTGCTCTTCAGGAGGGGCAAACCCTGGAGCCGCGGGGGGCTGCGTTAGCGGCGCTGATCTGTCACGCGCTCCACTGGCCACGTGGACGCGCATCGCTTGCTTTGCGGGAGAGCTTGCGGAGTTGCTTGTAATGTTCTCGACAAACTGGAAAGGACGTACCCCCCCCCCTGTCCCCTCCCGATCAAACTAAACGTTACAAGTATCGAACATATGCACCACGTGACCCTCCGCCACTCTCGCTTTTTCTTTCTCTCTCATTTTTTTTTTTTTGCTCCATCTTGTGCATTGATGAAAAACACCGCAGAGGATGGATCCACTTGTTCCGCCCGCTTCGCAGGCAGGTGTCCAAGGTCCAGTTACCAATGACAAGAGATGCCGAGCTGACAGTGATTTAGCAACCTCATTTGAGTCAGTGCAGGGGGGGGGGAATGGGAGAAGATTACTCCCTCTGTGTGACCTTGGGGAATGTTTTGGTCTGATCAGAGAGATGAGCTCTGGAGAGAGAAAAAAAGGAGAATGAGATTCGTCTTCTTTCCAGATTGGACTCAAGGGTGCAAGGTGTCATACTTCTGTTCTTGTAGTAAACATGGGAGACTGTGCCAAAGCTGTATTTGTGAAAGCTCAAAGGAATCAGTGACCTGATATGTGTTTTATGCTGCACAGATGAGGGTCAACGTTGGATTTTTTTTTTTTTTAGATCACAAGTCAAGACATCCCAGCAGCATTGTATAATGTATTCAAAATATTTCAAAACAGCAATAAAGAAAGAAATAAATGAGACAGGAAGTAGTAGCTCATTTGTAAGGACCGGGGCTTTCATACACTAAAATGGCAACTAGTTAGCTCAAAATAGCATCTAAATTTCCCCTACTTAAAAATAAAATAACAATAATATTTTTTTCTCAAGTCAAACCTCAAACAAGCGCAGACCACACCTCGTGCACTGACTGCGTCAAACACACGCGCAAAAAAACGTTTTTATACATCTCAGGGGGCGGCCATTTTGGTACTTGCTGTCGACTGAAAATGACAACACAGTTGCTCACGTCTCAGCTAAGAACCAATCTTGGCTCACCTGTTTTTCTGAATCCTCTGTGGGTTTTAGATCAGGGGGTTCCTTTTTAGTTCAATATTTCACTCAAACCCTTTGAGACTGATCGTAATTAATGCTTGTAATACATTTACTGAGTTATAGTGAACAATGCACTATATGATGAATTGTTCCCTTTTTTTTTTTGTTTTCAAGTGCATCCCACCCCAAGCACCCGTGCATATCTGAAAGCAAAGACATTTTACATCCATTTCATGTGGCAGAAATGGTTAAATGACTCCAACATAATGTTCCATTTCCATGCTTTTCAACAGTTAGCAAGCGCCCTCCAGTTAGCTTCCTTTCATTAATTCCTTAAGCCGACGTAATCGTGTCCTCAAGCTAACAATTAGAATGTAAGCGCTGGCAAAACTGACACTGAGATACGTGAAAGTCTCGGCTGCCATTGCTAATTACTCCCTGCTTGTGGACAAGAAGTGCAAGAGTGAATGTTTATCAAAATTTGGCTCGCTGAAGTAAAGCGCATGTGTACACATCGGTCTCTATTTGTCGAGTCGAAACGAAATTGCCGCGCAGCCAGGTGCAACATCCAAATTGCTCCAATTGGAGCTGATGATTTCGTCCATGAATGGATGTAATAGTATAGTCAGTGAAAAGAATGTAATGGTGAAGGATTTTCTTACAATTTTTATTCATATGTTTGACTTCCCCGTTTTTAAGAAATGAAAGAAAAAAAAAATGCAACAATAGCACTTAGGAGAGCACAGACCTCCAAAAGGTTTCGCTTCTATACAACAAATGGAAGAGATCTTTATTATTATTTATTATTTTTTTTTTTTTGTCCTGATTTGTCTAAAAGTCTTTAAATGCCTTCGCCCCAGCATACCTCTCTGAGCTCCTCCACCCCGACCCATCAAGTCTGCGGACCAAATGCTGCTGGAGGTGCCGAGGACTCATTTATATGGAAGCAGCTATTGTGAAATGCCCTAATATATATATATATATATATATATATATATATATAAGTTTTACGTTATCAAATTGTGCAAATGATGTGAATGCTTTGGCCTTCCTGCCACCAAGTCGAAAACGTCAATTGAATAGCTAATTAACATGCTGATAAGATGCTCCCAGCACCAAATAAGGGAATGCCCCTTGCTGCCAGGGACGTGTCAAGGTGCAGTTGTTCCACTGATGCATCCCTTTTAATTTGCCACCTGTGCGCGGAGATGGCCAAGATGTTGTCAGATGAGATCTATCACTGCGTAACTGCCCACTGCAGACGATCATCGTGGCTCACCTGTTTTCTGAAGCTGAGCCATGATTGGTCGTTAGCTGAGCCTTGAGCAACTGTGATATGGTTTTCAGTCGCCAGAGGTGACAAAAAGGCCGCCCTGTTTTTTTGTAAAAAATGACTTAACTCAGATTTCGCCAACAAAATATTAATCAGACTGCCATGTTTAGACTTGTGAATGTGCATAGAACATATTCTTGTAAAGACAATTTTTGGGGTTGACGTGCCCTTTACAACATATCTCAACATATTTTATTCATATTTTTTGTCTTGGCTAGAAAACAAAAGGAAAAAAAAAATCCCATTCACAACTACAGAATATGCAACATGCTTAATTTTCGACGGGCTGATGAAGCGATACTCGCAGTGAGCATGCAAACGTCTCGCTGTGCGGCAACTGCGAATGCAGCTCTACCGCCTTCCATTTATATTATTCTTTATCATAACATTTGATTTTTCGTGAAGGGGAAAAAAAAAAAAAGGTCCACATAGTATCTTTTTTTCTCAGATGTTCATCCTCGGACGGATCCTGCAGCTTTTCCATACATGTAGCATCAATGGCATGGAGGAACCCCGCCTGCTTGCCCGCCGGCGAGCTCAGTGTGGAGTCTTCAAAGAGGTAGCGGTTGTGATGTGGATTTTAAGAAGAAGGAACTATATTCTCAGCATTTATGTGAGGTCGGCTGGCAAATTGCCCAACAAAATAAATCCTGATGAGATTTTTTTTTTCCACCACCAACAGCACTCATATAGATCACGAAAGAACCTCTTATCACTATTATTATGTTTGGCAAACTCCACACAATAGATTCACGACAACCCAAATTAACCTTTGTGATGACAACATCATTAGTTTGAAAAAAGAAAAAAATGTCATAGTCAGCCACGATTAGGCTCCAGTTTCCCGCCAATCTGAGCAGAATTTGTGGTACAGAAATGAAAAATGGAAGACACCTCTGAGTAAGTAAGTAAGCATCTATTCAGCATTTGCTTCCGCTGTTTGATTTAAAAAAAAAAATTGTTGAGGAAAAGAATGAACGCCATATGAAGGAAAATCCTCGAAGTCCCTTTGCTATATTCTTGAAGCGTCTCTCTTGAGATGCCATTGGCAGCGGAAAAGTAAACTGTTTGCCGCAGTACATTGAAGTCGTAATTCAAAGTAAGCCAACAGATATGAATAATAAATGCGTGATGAGAGACAACCATTCATCATTATGACATTTAGGTGGAAAGGAAAGAAGAATTATTGAGTAGGCACAAGTTAGGTCAGCCTCAGTGCACCCACGGGGAAATGCAAGCGCCGAGAAAGCGACCAGCTCTCTTGCCAAAGAAAATAAACACCCGCCTTTTTTTTTTTTTTACAGCAAGACCCCACATCCCGCTTTGTGTTTACTCCGGAGGGCTTTCGGTGCCACGGGAAGGTGTTGGACGCTTTAGATCAGCCGTATGGATGCAAAACGCATAAAGAGAGAAAACACTGAGCTTTAAGCCCGAGCCTGGCCATCAGCAGCTTGAAAAATGTGACCGGGGCTTGCATAAACAGCCAAAGGTAGTATCTTTAGAAGCGCAAAAAAAAAAAAAAAAGAAGAAGAAAAGAACAAGTGTCGGGTTGTGGTTGAAGCGGGAAAACTTTCTTTGTATCTGGGACGCAGTCTGAACATTAATCTCCATGGGGAGAAGCTGCTCGTGGTAATTTATGATATAGGCGCAGGTTGTGCTTCCTCAAATGTTGTTCTATTTACGGAAAAGTAAAATCTATTCCAATCACAATCTCGTCCATTAAGATGAGCACAAATCAACACTGGACATTTAATTGCTGCGAATTATTGCTCACATCTCATTTTTCGCGCTATCAATGGAATATGAAATGAACAGGCATGATGGAAGAAATTGTGTGACGTTTTATGATTAGCAGAGGATGTACAGTAGGATGATGAAAAGCTTCAAAGCAATTATCTTGTCAGCTCTTGGGTAGAATGCATGATCAATGGACCAGTGTGACCCAAAGTCCTTCTCGGTGATCTGAAAGTGTCCCTGCTGTCAGAGCAAATAATCAGAGTTTAGGATTACGCGTGATTTAAGGCCCATTTTCAAATGTATGTATGGGAGCATTTTGGCTATTTGAGGTGAAACGAGTCCTTAAATTAACGCTAAAGGATTTCGTCGAAATGCCGTCATTTCAGACAGACATGTCAAGGAAGCTGCACATACTCAACGAACACGCCGTTTCCGCAATGTAACTTCAAAATAAAGCTTAACAAAAAAGCCATTGAATCATTGATGCCAATGCGATGAGCCTTAGTAAACTTTTAATTTGTAGTTGGCCTTCGTGGTGGCGTAACAGCTACCTTGACTTCCGTTTTAGACCTTTCGGCTTGCTTTATCGCAGTTTTAATTGACATTACATATTTGCCACCAACATCAACCCAACGCCATCCTGAAATCATATTCAGTCGCTAATTTAGGACGCTAACAAACCCGCTAGTTAATTGCGTCGACATTGTCTGACACGACATGAGTCTCCAGCGTTTGTGGCTACTACTGGCTAGCAGCTAGCTGTTAGCATTAGCAACAAGCGTTAGCTTGTGACACCGGTTTCCTGTTCCTAAAAGTTAAGGACTTGCATGGCAGAAAAGAAAGGTTGGGGACCATTGCTATAGTGAACATTTTAAAGCAAAACAACATCCATTTGAGTGATTTTTCATCATAATATAAATAGTTAACTTATCTGATGCCCGCCAGTAATATTGCAGGAAACACAGGACATTTACATATATTAATACTAAACTACTAAAACCAAAGTGTTCACTGTGGCCCGACCCGGAGGCTCCATTTAATTTGGTCAGATTGATGTGGTGTTTTTTTTGTTTTTTTTTTGCATTTCACAGCACCGAGATCATTATCACATATTACACCCAACAAAGCATATTGGAACAATGATATATGATCACATTGGAAACACTTTAAGGGAACATGCGTCACACATGGCCTGGCATTTAAACAAAATAGACTGTCTGTCCTACATATTCCGCAAATGAGTATTTCGATAATGAGGTGACTACACGATCGCCCCGCAGGACACTATTTTAAATAACATTTGGGATTGGACAAAATAATTGCCTTTTGGCTCCGGGCCCAGAATGTGGAGAGCAAGCATCTTTGGTCTAAATTGGATCTGCTTGCATGGAGCTGTGATGTCAAGGTGAGAAAGGTAGACATGATGCTGGAAGACATCCAATACTAATGATCAGTATTCCTCGGAAATGATTGTGAGCGAAGGAGGCGACTAACATCCGATAGCCTAAAGGTGTCACAACGGGGGAAGTGTCCTCATGGCGCTGGTGATTCCGTTGAAATTGATCCGACATTTTTTTATATGAGTGATCAGCCTAACTTTTTCTTTTACCTGCTGATACATCTGGTTATGTTTTTTGTCAGTTTCAATTCATTCCTTTTTTTTTTTTTTAATTCCTGAGAGTCGACAAAATTAACTACAGGCGTTAGCTTCTCCTGTGATTTTTTTTTCTTCTTTTTTTTCTACTTTTACCTCAATCTCATGATTATAGAAATTCCTCTTCTTTGCCCTCTTTACCATGATTTCAGATTTGGGGAAAAAGTCCATTCATAAATTTTTAAAGGGTTTGCTGCAACTTTTAATGGTCAGTTGGAGGCGTATCTAAAAGCAAATAAATTGGGTTGTTGCGTTGGTTCGTACACGTGGGATTTATTGACGCAGATTAATAACCGGTGGTGCGTACAACTTTTTGCAAACACGCATATTCCAAAATGCAACCGCTCGAAAGAATTTAAAGCTTCGTCTACGCACAGACTGATAATGAGGCGCCTGGATTCTAAAATCTGATGTGAATGCTGCTGACGCATGACCGTGTTCCAACGTACAGCTCCAATCACATTGTGAATTTTCTTCTTCTTCCTTTACATTTCTTTCATGATTTTATGAGGATGTGATACTGGGAGCACTGTGCAGCAGCTTGCCAGAATGCAAGATGAGTAAATGGGCCCGAGTCAGCTGCGTGATGTCCATATGCAGTTACACAAAGAATGACTTACTTCCCGCAGGCAAGGTCAGCCTCCGCTTCTGTTAAATCTTTCGTCCGGCACGGCCACTTGCACAAGTGCCCATCATAGATTGTGGCTATGATTTGCATTCAACTTAAATGTTGTCTTGTTTCTTAGACAGAGCTTGAATTTCAATTACTCTAATTATTAGTCTGCTAAAACATGATTTGGGTTGTGTTTCGGGGTAGTTGGGATGGATTCATTGTGTTTCCATTCATTTCAATCGGGGAAGATGATTTGAGATATGAATATTTGGAGATGGAAAATGGAACGATTCAATTTGACTGGAAATCCGTTTTCAAATGATCATGAACAATGTGTTTTGATATAAATTTTAATTCACGTTCCAAATGCACCGACCTCCCCCGGTTATTAAAGCTCGGTTGCTGAGAAAGTGCCCAGTTTGGATGCATTTTAAGTTCATGTCAGAATATCGGGAAGGATCTCATCAAATGTTATATTAGCATCTAAAACGGCAGGTATCGCAGAAGTGGCGATTTGAGCCCTGAGCTGTGCTTTCATGGTAGTTAAATGAGCTAACCCACCAGGACACCATAGCAATCTCTTTTGCTTTTAATGATCATGTGAAGAAGGTGTCTCAGTCTTTCTCTTCCCATTTCATTATCCCTTTTCTGAGCAGTTTGTATCCTCGCTTTCATCTCCTTTTGTTAAGATCACTTCAGCTCCCAATCAACTTCTGCAATTACACAGCCAGCCGGTGCACTTTTAACAAACTCCAAAAAGTTGAGATCTTATCTTGACCACATTAAGCCTCTCTTAACAGTTTTTTTTTTTTTAATTTTTTTTATTTTTAGACAGTATATTTAAAGCCTTGTAATCCTTTCTATTCCAGCCCGCAGCCTCATATCTGCCGGCTTGGGACCTCATGGTTCTGCAAAGTCCAAAATGGAAGTTAGAGTGAGCTGAAGTTTTTTTTTTCTTTTTTAATTCAGGCAAGAATAAATACCGACTACCGACCTTGAGCCGTCATCTTATCGTAGTGGGGGGGTTTGCGAGCAACACTGATTATAGGGACTAAATTGTGCGGGCCGCTGATAGGGTCAGCCAGACCATAATGTTTAAAGTGAGGGATGTAGAAAATGCCCTTTTCTTTTCCTCTTGTTCACTATTTGCTCTTTGCTGTGCCATCACAACCTTTCGCAATAATGTACGGTGAGCCCATTCCAAATGAAAATGAAAACCGATTTAGCGAAGCTGACAAATTTATTTATTTATTTATTTTTTTTTAAATCACCTGTCCTATATGTATATCTATAAAATTGTTTGTTACCTGATCCCTGAGCAACTGGGATGCCATTTTCAGTCGACTGCAATTGGCAAAATGGCCGCCCCCTGAGATGGATACAAATGGGTGGATTTTGCTGCTTAATTCCTAATCCATGAACCCAATATTAATTAGAATATCTTGTTTAGACTAGTGGGGTTCCATAGAATATATTATTGTAAAGACCATTTTTTGGGTTGACTTCCCCTTTAATGTCAACAGCGAATGGCACCCAAAAAGAATATTGCAATATCTGCATGTAGTCATATCACAATGACCTTGGCTATGACTAAAACTTGTGATACCGGAGAGGTGAAATGACAGCAAATGTAAATCACATTGCGCTTTAGCTGATTAGAGTGCCATATGCTGTTGAACGGGACAAAATATCGAGGGCGCTGAGTACAAAACAATGCCGCAAATAATGCGTCTTCCGAACGCGAATGGATTTGAAGCAAGGACGAAAGGTTTATGTGCAGACCTTAAATGACATGCGTCCTTTGTAAAGTGAGCGAGCGCCGTGTGCCTTTGAAGCGACTTACCGTCATAGCTAAATTGACAAACTGTGGTGGTCGATGGGAATGACCAAATGGATGAAAACGACACACTGCCATGACTCGAATTAGTCGTGATGATTCCTGCATGATTATTTGGATGCTATATGGATCTTGTAATTAAAAAAAAAAAAAAAGAATTTATATTTTGATGTGGATAAAAATCCTCAGGCAATTACAGAGATGAGACATTCTGTTACATGGCAGAAGGCAGTGACAATATTTAGTAAAGCTGTTCCATTTATCAAAAAAAAAAAAAAAAAGGTTACATTGCCAACTGTGTTTTCAAATACGATAAGCTTGAATATGTGGCCAGAGTGTTGCAGCAGGTCAAGCATGACCCCTGCAAAATATAAGATAAACAAATCACAAAAGTTTTTGTTTGCTTTATCTCCAGTTGGCTCCACAAAATACATTTTGTATAATAAGTGCAGAGAATGTGCTTGAATAAAAGCCCTTCTGTCAGTATCCGTTTGCGCTCTATTCATTTGCATGCTTATTATTATTATTTTGCAGCGGCGTAGAACTGTATCGCCTAATTCTGAGGTGTTTCTACTAACTTGTATTTTGTTTTTGTCTTTGGGTTGATTTCCTTATTAAACAAAATTGAGGGGCAAACTAGTCCTCGCTGATCATTACCCAAATATTCCTTACTCCTTACAGTGTGTGCCGCTTTATTCTTTATTTGGCATGAGGCAAAGCAATCCTAAAACAAGGAATGAAGTGCAAATAAAACCTGCGACAAGAAACATTTCTATTTATGGTCTGTTTGTAAAGTCTAGACCGAGTATTGCTAATTTTATCGCACTGAAAATACACATAAAAGGAGCACGCTGCAACAAGAGAGATTAGGAAAAAGTTGAAAGTAGGGAACCCTTGACATGTAAAAATTTTGATGCGAACGTTCAAAAAGTTATCTGCAAAGTCACTCAATCATCAGTAAATGGCTAAACTGATAAATGATGTGTGTGTGTGTGTGTGCTGACTACAAAACTCCAAACGAAGTATTGTTTTTGTCGAGGCCAAGGTTTCATAACAACAGACGTCGTCGGGGAGAGTAGGCTTTTATTAAAATGAAAAGATAAGAGTTGCATCTCCAAGGACGAATGCAGCTCCGTTTTCACGGAAACAAAATTTCACAAGGAACACAACTGATCTGCAAGTGAAATAACATCCTTCAGATTGACAAAGAAGACGAAATGTTGTATATTTGGATTTTACGTGACAGTTGTCCTTTGAGCCTCATCTGGGAGGAAGGACACATGACTCCATCCAGAGGCGAAAAGTGGTACTGCAAGCAGATAGAAGCCGGGGTGGGGGCGGGCCGAGAATTTGGAGTGGAGCGAGTTAATTCCCCCGCCTCTATCATCCACAAGAAGACTTCCCGAATCTCAGTGGTGGTCACCAGATGGTGCTGCAAAGGCAGGTTTGATCAATGCTTGTCTGCTCCAGTCAGTTGAATAAAGGAGTGAGGGAGAGGAAGGGCGCTCGCATCCAGATATTCATCATAACTTTGCTGTCTGGAATCGAGGCAGGTTGCTGATGTTGGCTGTAAATCTACCTCCAGAGGAGTTAGGCATTTATGTTGGAGAGAAGAGTGATGAATTGTACTTTGGAAATTAGAAATGACCTATGGAGGCAACAAGCCATACTTTATGGAATTCTATTTATTTGAGTCCATTCTTACGTGTCTCGTCTGATTTGTCACTCATTAATTGGCATGTCTACATCACTATTGTTGTTTTTTCTAGCTGGTGTGAAAGGATGTGTTTCTGGGTCTCTTAAGATCTCCGTTTAGGACCTGCTTCTCTATACTATTTGTATCATTATTATTATGATTATTGAGCTTTGCCATCGTTATTAGGAGTTGCCTTTTCATAGCCCGATATCGATTCATAAAACCATAAATCTATCCTTCTAATAACGTCTTTGGTTGGCATTGCGTGAAATCCTTGAATGAATCGAAAATCAATCGAATCGAAAGTCAAATGTCGCCAAGTCATGAGGAGGTTGCTCCAGCACCACAATGTTCTAATCAGACATGGACAACTCAAGTAAACATAAAATTATTTTTAAATGGCGATTTTATTTATTAAGAAGAAAAATAAAACTTGAAAGCCAAATGAGTGGTGTGAACGCGTAATTGACCCTCAGTCCTCCTTACGGAAATGTTTTAATTCGGTAACAATGAAGTGTTTTTGAGCATGAATGACCTTTTTACCCGTTGAAGTGAACCAAAATATAGTTGATTCAATAAAAGCCTTTTTATTCTTCTCGTGCAATGAAAGTGACGGTATCGGAAAAAAAAAAATCATCAGGCCTTATTGTAAGCGATGATGTAAATTAGGTAGTGACAATCACTACCGCTCGCTTGGGTTGAGAGCAGTCGCACAGCAGATGGGAAGGCCTATCAGCGAATATTCCGTCTAGTTTGGGCCAGCTGTCTTCGTCTTGCTCGCTTTTTGGACCTGTCCACTTACTTGAAATCAAAAAAACAGTGCTTCAGCCTTACTTGACGTATTTTAATATCAGAATTATCATCAGGCAACGTTTCATAATTTCTTGTTTCCTTGATTACTAATAGAATGATGGATCTTAATTTACGGAAGCTTCCTTGCTCCTTAGTCAAGGCGCTTTTTTGAGTGGTTCCGTTCCATGTCGCAATCCACATATTTATATTTATATGTTACAGATGCCAGTTTTTTTCCCCTTAACTTTTGTTGTCTTTTTTTAATAGCTCTTTGTTCTCTACCCATGCCTATTTTTATCCAAGCGTTCGCAGGAGGAGTCAGAGAAATGACGAGGCTTGGGAGACTTTCTCATCTCCATGGCAACTATATTGCAAGCCTTTTTTGTCGAGCGCCATTCTTTTTGATGCCTCTCATATACCTTTCCTGATTTTTTTTTTTTGATCTCATTACATTTGTCAGTCCTATTTGACGACGCTGACCCTCCAGATCAGGAGTGGGCAATTGTGGTCCTCGAGAGCTGCCACCCTGCATGTTTTAGACGTTCCCCTCTTCCAACACACCTGATTCCAACCATCTGATCAGAAGCCTGAGAATGATCCCGATCCCCATCCCCCCCCCCCTCCTCCTTGTACTGAGAAACGTCGCTTTACAATCACTGCAGCATGGCACCCCCTTTTGACACCCACGCTGTACTGCTTGCAGGCTATGCCATTGGAAATGTTTCATCATTTAACCCTCTCATGAGCGTACGGCAAATATTCTCCGGCATGAAATATTTTTTTTTCACATCCTCCTGCCGCCAACCCTGACGTCAAATATAATCCTGTGTGCCTCCGCGACATCGGCTCAAGCAGCAAAAACAAAACAGTATGCAGTTGAGTTCCTCACACATTCCCCGGCCATTAGTCATCTCATCATTAAAATATTTTCAAGATGTCTACTTGCGAAAGAGGGCATGCATTCCATTCTGCTTGTGGGGGGATCCTGGTGGTCACGTGGCCCTGTGACGCGACAAACTCACAATGGAGGCTTCGGAAGCTTTAGGAGCAAGACAAACCCACGCGGAGATGTAAAGAAGAGGAGAATCATGGGTGCAATAATGACAACAACATGCGGGGGGGGCTTCCGTGCACATACACACGAAATGAAACATGAGCGGAAGACAGAAATCAATCAGGGAAACAGCAGACTGATGCATGGCTTCAGGTTTATAATAACAGCAGTTGTACCTCCTTTAACTCATTCACTGCCATTGACGGATATAGACGCCCAAATTTGTTTTACCTGGGCTGGCATCAAAAACGGAAGAACAAATATGCTAGTCACCGGAGTAACAATGCCAGGGGAGATAATGAAGTTAATTCCGTGTTGCCTTTCGTGTCGCCAGACGCCCCGAGGAACTAAGCGCTCACCTGTGAGCCTCCAGATTGCCTGGGAAATATGCCTTTCGCTGTTCATGGTGACCCCTCCCCTTCATCACCAAGCAGGAGGGGAGCAGGTGGGCCCAGCAGGACCGGGTGGAGGAGTCACCTGTCACACTTGCATGGATCTCCCACACATGCCAAACACAAATAGAAATGCCGGCAAGATATTGTCCAAGCGACAATACTTCAAGCAGTGCACCACCAGCACATACGATAATGACTCCGTCTAGAGCGGTGGTGCGCAACCTTTTATTGAGCCGAGGCACATATTTTACATTGGAAAAACTCACGGCACGCCACCAAAAAAAAAAAAAAAAAAAAAAGACATATACACATGCAACCCCTGGCAATAATTCAGTTGTTTAATTTTGTAGAAATCTTATATTGTTAGACCGAGCCAGTGCTTCTCAATTATTTTCCGTTTAGCCCCCCTCTCTTTGCACGAAAACAATTCGTGCACCCCCACCACCCATTCTCGGCTGTAACTATAAATTATAGCATTTTCGTTGCAAAGCAAACCTATACCGTCGAGTTAATACATTGCGCACAATGGGCAAGGAGAGCACCACCGCCATCTACTGGAATGGATGTGCAACTACACTTTATTGTAGTACGTCAGGAAAAAAAAAAAAAAAAGCATGTTCCCCAGGGTCCCATGCGCCCCCTCTGCATCGCACCGCCAGATGGGCCCGCCCCACTATTTGAGAAGTACTGGACCAAGCAAACCGGGAAAATATGAAATTCACTCAATTGTAAAGGAAAAAAAAATGATCGACCTGTAATTTTTTATTCCCTGCGCTAACACCTCCATCAGATTAAAATCTAGGTGTTACCAACGATGATGGTGAAGAACTGAAACGAACCGCCGAAAGGAAATGAGATTTGCATCCAGAAAAGCGAAATGAAAGTGTGTTTCCTTGACGTCAAGTGAGTGACAGTCAGGCAGGCATTCCACAGCAGTATCTGAGGTCATCACACAACATTCCCCCCCCCTCCCTCCCTGATATACAACACAATCAATACTGGCAAAGAGATGCAGTGTGACAAGTATTCCATCGATACCTCCCGGCAGAAAGCTACATTTATAAATCAATCCTGTCTTTCACTTTCTGACTGTACAAGATAACTCATACTGTAAGTGTTTTTTTTTTTTAATTATTTTTTTTTCAAGAATTTCCTTTTCCAGTAACGTCTTGGGTTTCAGATCTAACCCCCTGTGCTTCTCTTTAGTATACTGTACAAAGTGAATCATCTATATAGGCCTCCATATATACCAAGTAAAGCATAAATAAGCCGCGGGGAAGATTCTGTTGCTAAATTAGCGGCCACTGAAGGTCACATTACGGAAGAATGCATAATCAGGCTTGTGCTTAATTCAACACTGACCATCTCAGAGAGAGAAGTCAAGTCATTTGTTTTCTGTTTGGAATATTGACGGCCAACTGAAGTGGTACTGAATTCACGTTTTTAAATAACGGGGCTTTTATTTGAATATTTATTGTTGGACAAGCTATGCAGCATGAAAGGGATGAATTCATTGCTTTTATTGTTTAGAAAAGGGTAGCACAGCTGCTTTGAGATGGCACAGGTCCCTTGGCTGGAGCCAATTCATGTACACACACTCACACACACACACACACACACACACCCAATCCCCTTATGTGCACTCTGCAGCTGTTCCTGTTCAAGATGATATTTGACTGCGACGACTCCGGTCAGATTATAGTTTACACCGTTGCAGGAAAATTGAGGTACCTCAAGGAAGGGTGTGGTGAGTGTTAAACAGATTGCATTCCTAATCAAATATTTGCATCCTAGCAGGAATTCTATGAAGAGATGTTCTGTGATTCTATCAAGTATAAAGTGAAGATTACTGCAATGATTGTTTTCCAAGAAATATGGCATAACAACAATTTAAACCTTGTCTGGATTTGTAGTATAATTCAGTGGTTCCTAACCTCAGGGCCACGGCCCAGGATCGGTCCGCGGGCCACTTTTGACCGGGCCATACAGATGGAGAAAAAAAAAAAAAAAAAAAATCGCAGATGACGCATGTCTAGATGCTGTCTCGGTCGCATTACGCGAATATTAAACACACAAGCTAGCGAAATGAGTAACGATAGCACGCCAACTCCCCTAATGCTCCTCGCACTATAATACACACATTTTATATTTTTATGCCGCTATCAATCAGGAAAATTGACATATATCATCAGAATTGCGAGCAAAATCCACATTGAAAACCAGAGCAAAGAAAAAGTTCCGCCCAAACTTAGTGTCTAAAATAATTAGGCCATGTAGTTAACTGTCAACACTCCTTAATTCTCTTCTCCCCAGGACAACATCTGATTCATTATCTACACGGAGGAACAGGGAGACGACAGCAAAAAAAAAAAAAAAAAATCCATAAAAGGGTTAACTACCGGATTGAAAGTGGCAGTATGCCACTATAATTGTGCATGTGTTAGCGTCACACATGAGAAGCGTCGGCATAATTAGCTTCTTGAAAACTGGGCAGATAATGCTGGCTTGTTGTCCCCCCCCCCCCCCCCCCCTATCATCTGAATTGTGTCACAATAAAACGACTGATAGCTCGGCTTACTTGGATTGCGACTATATGAGGCGGATGATGTCGTGGCATGTCGTCTAATTTGCACAGCACTTGCAAACACTTCAATTAACAACAGACCTGACCTGTGGCGAACCGCACGGAGAAGCCTCGGACTTTTAAAACTAAAAAAAAAAATGGTTGTGTGGAGAAATAAGCCGACGCATTCTGCTGCATCCCACCTTGCATGTCCGTGATTCAATTGGATCGAATGTGATGTTTTCAGGTCAAGACAGTACACAGGATACTATAGTAGTATTTACAGTAAACCTTGATCCCTCATAGCCCATGGAAGGAACGCTGAATCTGTTTTTTTCCGGAGATTTCCGTATTGACAAAAAAAAAAAAAGAAATGACAGGAAGAGAATAAAACTTGGATAATGTATGAATGTGTTTATTAGTGGCGGGCCGTGCATTTTATACGTAGGCCTTCAATGAAGTCTGACTTGAATAATTCCCCCTCATATTACCATCATTTATGACACTGGCTGGAGAAATAATGAACAGAAGGATACGCACTACTGAGTGAGTGTTGGACGACTTAGCTTCTCTTGAAAAGTCTGATTTGAAAATGTGTATCTGCAATTAAATCCCTGCTTCGGCCATTGCGGTTTAAAAAAAAAGCAATAATATATTTCCGATTTTGTGTGTTGATTCCGCATAGCGCTGCCCCCTCACGAGTTGAGTATCCAATCACAAAACGCGCTCATCGCCTTCGGTGTCAGGCCAGTGAGAAGGCTCACTGTAACAACTCGTGATCTGATTGGCTATCATAACTGTCTATCAACTTCAATTGCATTCTGTATAAATATTGAAAATGATGTGTTTGTTCATTTTTGACTGGCTTGGCCTGCTATCAACACCCTCGCCCCCTCCCCACACACTTTTCACGTCCTTGTGGGAATGTGTTTGAGCAAGAGAGCCTGCGAGAAGCTTCCAGATAATTAATTTGGAGGGCACTGTGGTCCGCCGAACAAGGCCCACCCGTCCCATAATATATGTGCGGTGACAGCATGCTTAACAGGCATCGACTGTCTCCGCTATGGCTCTTGTGGAAGGATCTATGTGAACGTTTATGCCGTAATTCCAAGGGTCCCGATGAAATTGCTATTGGTAGTAAAATGTGAGCTCTGCCGAGAGGCCGGTCCTGATTTGTTGTTTCTTTCGCCGGAGGGATTTTGTCGCTGTCGGGATATGTTCGTCATTGTACGGCAACGTTGACTCGGAATTCTAATGAAGCCGTATAATTGAGAAACGTAAAAAAAAAAAAAAATCATTTGCTGCCAATGCCACGCCACGCCACAGCCTTGTCCTTTAAAGATTTCCCCTATTTGAGATTGACGACGCCCATCTTTTTGCTGATGAATTGGCCGCTATGAAGCCCTCATTCATGTTGGGGAACATCCATCTCACGGTGGCCCGCGGATGTCTCTCATGTCTCGTGAGTGACCTTCAGCTGCATGGCTTTAACATGGGAGACGACACGGTCTACGTATGTGCTGCAGACGTGTGTCAAATTTGATGCGCACCCACGCAAGCGGGGTTGTTTGAGTCGAATTTATAGCCATCTCGGACGGCGGACATTTCGGGACTTTCTGTCGACCAATCACGGCTCACCTGTTTTCTGAAGCTGAGCCATGTTTTGTCGATTTCTGAGCCTTGAGCAAGTGTGATGTCATTTTCAGTCGACAGAAAGTGGTAAAATGGCCCCCCCCCGACATGGCTGAAAAGTGGCGGATTTTCCTGCTTTTATTTCATCTTCCACAAACGTGAATCGCAATGTCACTCATTGATGAGTGGGGCTGCAAAGAATATATTCTTCTGTTGAATTTTTTCGGGATTGACTTCCCCTTTAATTATTACTATTTATTGCTTTTGTGTTTGGATATATATATATATATATATTTTGGATAATCCTTGTCACTAAACGAAGTTCATATGATTGATGATATGATTTTTTATATTTTTATTTCCTGCGACATTTTTTCCCCCCCAAATCAAACTAAAATTAAGGTTCACCAGAGTCCTGCAATGGATTGTATACAACCTCCACTAACCAGTCGAAGCAGACATTTTTCGACTGAAATCCTTTTCCAGAAGCACGGCCGCATGTCACCATGTGTGCTTCGCCCTAAAAAATGAATCGTGTCCATGCACGGCTCATTTAGCAAACCTGATAAGATCACTCGACGTACCTGGGTGACACTGTCACCGAGCCTCCCACTGATTTTCTTAATGTCTTACTCCTCTGTGCTGCTCTGATTAGCTATTATAGTTGCCTAATCTTGCAACTTCTGGCAGCTGTACGCTATCTTGTCAATTAAAAAAAACCCACAGCGGTGGATTGGGTCCCACAAGGAATCACGAGTAAATTATTATCCATTTATGGTCTGCTTACAGCTGTATAATTGCACTTGACCGCAGTTCCTCCTCCTACTGTGTGATGAGGGGGATTGCTGAAGTCCACCTCTTTTAATTAGCCTTGATGAGTAAGGCTCAGAAATGTAAAAAAAATAAATAAATAAAAATTAGATGTATGCGCCGGTTGTAATTAAGAATTGGGAAAAGTAACATATAAATAGAACAACATACACTCAGGTCAATATATTTAGCGTATTTTCCGGACTATAAGATGCTACTTTTTTTCCCTCGATTTTGAACCGTGCGACTAATACAATGGTGTGGCTTTTTTGTGGATTTTTCTTTCACCAGTAGAGGGCGCTCTATGGTTCAGAAAACACGCTAAATAAATCTTGGTTTTTTTTCTTTTTTTTTTTTTTCCTCTTGGGTCTGTTCTGTTTTAATGAGCAAAGTTGTTGCCGTGTTAAAAGGCACAGTTTTAACAATCTGTTGACTTTTATGTGCATTCACAGTACAAAATTGTTCTGTACATGCAGTAAACAACTCATTTTTTTTCAACATAGAAAACTGCGGCTTATAGCATGGTGTGGCGTGTATATCGTTTTTTTTTTTTAAGAGTTGCTGCAATATATATACAGATGCGCCTTATAGTCCGGAAAATATGGTAGATTTTGAGCTCATTTAAAAAAAAAATCCACAATAACGGGCCATCTATTTTTGTTGCAATGCATTTCCAGTGCTATTAATGTAGTTGTTTATACTAGAGTGAGCACGCCGTTTTCCAAGATGGCTCCACCTGCAGTTCCTTGCATCACCAAGCCAAGTCCTCTCTGAGCCCTTAAAAGCTTTTCAATGCATCTCAAAATATTTATGAATCAAAACGGTGTTATTTTTCCCTTCAGCAACTGAGTGCTATTGGCGAAGGCGGCGCAAGTCGACCAATGGAGTCATATTTGCAGACTCGAGCAGAGAGTCCATTTGGGCCGACTCGAGTATTGACTCACTATTAGGAGGACGCCTAATGGCACTATGAGTAGGTTCTTGGATTATCGCACCTATTTTCAAATCAGGATTGTGTCATGATGAATGAGTAGTGCACGTCGATGTGGACGTGTGTGCAACCATGCATCCGTTTTGTGGATTGAACAACAACATCACAGCCTTCTACTCCTACTTTTTTTTTTTTAGTTCAACTATGAGGCTCATGGCCTCGGGTCTGTTTCATATTGTCAATTAATTATTCTTTGCTGGAATTGTGTTTGGAAGAGTTGGGCGTGCATGCGCTCTGTTATTGCAAAGGAAGTATTATTTCCTAGCGAGCACCTTCAGACCTCATATTTTTTAATTCAATTATTTGGTGGCTTTTGCAAATGCATGTCCAATGCCAATCAGCGGGCTTTGAATTTGAAAGATTATAGCGACAGAAGAGGGAGGCGGCGTGTGCGGCGGGTGTGCAAGGTGACTAGATCTCAGACTTTACGAATCGGTGTTTGTTAAAAAAAATAAGCGGGGGGGGGTGAGGGAATGTGTAAATAAATGACAGCTATGTTCACTGGAAAGCCTTTCCACTCTGAATTTTCATACCTTTGGCACCATTGTTTTGTTCCCCCCTCCTGTGTGTATACAAGCTGCAAGCAGTCACGCGGCTGTTTCCATGGCAATATCTATCTGTGTGAGGAATTCATTAACCCTTTCTCGCAGGAGTTCTGTGCAGAAATCCCACACTGAATACGGAAATAAGGAGGGGATGCGATGGCGCTATTTTTACAACAAGTGATATTATTTATAAAATACGACATATTATATTCCTGGAAGTCGAGGGGAATTTGTGTTCTCTCTGGGACTGATGTTCTTTGTTTCTGTGCCAAGCTTTGTTATGTCAGGCTTTTGACATTTTCATTTCAAGGACAGCAGAAAAGTAAAGTATGCGCTTTCAATGGAAATAACATGACATGTTACACGAGTTACCCATTTGCCAGTGTCAAAGCAGAATGACCAAATCGTGTTGATGGAAAGTTGGCCGTTGAGGAGTCGGCACTTGGAAACCAACTTCTATCCCCTGATTGTGCGTCCGTGTGTGCCGGCGGCTTGATCAACTCCACCAAATTTGTGTTACGCCACCTGCACCGCAACTTAGACCAGCTACTTTCTGTCACCAAAATGTCTTTGATCAAACGGAACGCCCAGCGAGGTGTGACGCCGTCTGGCAAATTCTCAAACTTGACTTGCATGAACGAGACAGTTTTTTCGCCGAACGCACTTGCAAATGTCTAAGAAAATAAGGCTTTAATTTTTTTGATAAAGAGCAATGATGCTGTATTGTAAAAACATAACAAAACTGAATTTTAAGGGTTATCAAGGCAGATATCTCCCCCAATTTCAATCTCTCTCTCTCTCTCTCTCGCACACACATTCATACAAACTGTATTTGTGTAACGTGAAGGGGCGTGGCCTCGCGATTGGTGTCAGAAGCTGTGATTACATCTCAGGTTGGTCATTTATCACATGATTAGTCAATTTTTCACATCTTTTCCATGCTCCTTGTGAGTGTTTTCATGTTGGATTTTGACAGTTTTTCCCAATATGAAAAAAAAAAAATGCCCCAATGTGTGAGAATTTTACCGATTTCCGTCAACGTTCCTCTCAAGACTTACTCGTTCATTTCCGATTACCGCGGAACAACGGTGCCGGCCATTATGAGCAATCCGACTCCTGAGTTGAACAATCGAGTATGAAAAACCAAATAATAAATGTTGAAGCGGTGCATCTGTCATTTTTATGATTCCGTTTAATGGTCACAGATGGATGTAATTCATGCCACTCTCGGGCCATAAATAATAAAAAAGATTTCCATCAGGCATGCTGGAGTATGTGTATTAGACATTTTTTTTTTATCAATACAAGGTACGATTATATACGGTGCGTCATTGTGGCTGTTTAGGTGATTGCATGACGATGAGGATCTTTTTGGGTGGGGTTTTAGATTTCGATGTCGATAGAGCAGAAATATCCTTGGTTTTGAGAGTAACCAGTCTGAATTCCTCCCCGCTATTTGCTCCTTTGTGTTGCTGTTGGACTTTAACAAGCAAGACGCCAGCATGCACTCTTGAATGGGCTTCTTGTGGTAGCATAGCAACCATTGCTTGGAGCTAGCGCTTCCGAGCTGCGCGCTAGCTCTTCAAAGCCTCTGATCTCATCATCGTCATGCCAATGAGTGACGTGATATACATTGCGCTCGGACGTTCATTGTCCCCGTCAAGGGCTGCACTGACCTTTGACCCGCAGTAGACAAACAATGATGTAGAAAGAATGGTAATGATGCATCATCGTGAGTGCTAGCATCGTTGAAATGCACAAATACGAGACGATTAAGATGTCGCTAAAGCTCTTGAAGGAAACCGTGTTTTGAATAGTAACTCACTACGCTTCCATTTTAAGCGTATGCCTTGTATTTTTCCGGAGACACCTGCTGCATTGATTGAATATCCAACGGTGACTCACCGCATGTTTTTTTTTTTTTTAACTGTCCCTGAGGTATAGCTTTTTCATCCAGCAAGCAGCTCAAGCGAGACAGTGATCAAATAATATTCAAACGCAAAAAATCAGCAAAACTAAAAAAAATAAAATAAAATTCTAGGGAAGGAATGTAATCATTGTCTAAATCTAAAAATCAGCAATGAAATTTAGACAATATTAGGTCTGTTTAATGCATAAAAAAATTTGTTTTTTTAAATTTGGACATGTTCAAGCAAATTTGTTGATTGTGTAATTTATCATTAGCAAATTTTTTAATATCTGGTTATAAAAAAAAAAAATAAAAAAAAAATATTAAAATACTTTCTGTAATTATGCATTCAATGGATAGATTTCAATGATTCAGAGGGTTTGACGATTGTTGTCCGAGTGAAATACAATCTCATCCACCACACGTCAGTGGAGATCCACCAAAACGGCATAACACCACCCGCGCCACAACTTAGACCTGGTTTCACCCGCTCTAAAGTCTAGTCTACTTTCCGTAACCAAATCGTCAGGTGCACCAAGACCTTGCGAATCACAATCCCCCCCGCCCCCCATGCGCCCACGCCCATCGGCACGAATATGAAGACGTGCCCGTTTTTACGCCAAGCGCACCTGTCTTCCAAAATAGAACCCATTATGTTTCCTCGAGACGACCGGGTTTACTGACAGACGTGAATAGCAAGAGGAAAAGCGAATGACTGGAAGACACCAATGCATTAACCATGTGATGCTATTTATATCGGAAGAACAAGGTTGACCCAGTAACTCATATGTGTTATGCAACATGTGAATGAAGCAAAGTAGGAGCGTGCATGGCACATGCATGATTTTAAATAAATCCCCCGTCTTATAAATGCCAATTGTAATTAGAGACTTGACTCCATCAACATCATTCACTTTGAATTCTTCCATGAAAAATAGTGTCGGAGAAGCTTTAACCGAACGCCACATTTCAACGGTGCTTCAAGTTTCCGATACAATGCAGTCGTTCTAACTGCATGGCTATTGATGTACGGTAACTTTCAAAAAACTGCTCCTCCCTTGGGTGGCGTTCTGTGAAATTGCGAGCTTTTACCCAGATTTGAATCACAACAATGGGATATCTTAACGCATCACAGCAGCAATAGTGTCCTCTCACTTGCTTCCGCCCTGTTTTTCCGAACTTTGTCTATATCGGGAAATCCAACTTCTCAAACTCTGAGAAGCATATGAGAATTATAAGTGAGTATACCTTGCGGACTTTTTTTGGCTCCCTGGTTGCGATCAATATTTGCAGATTATTGCAATACGTGTTCTACTTTTCATGTTCATGCTGTTATGTCATCCCCCGCTAAAGTGTGGCTCATTAACGTAGACGGAGGATTGCAGATTGAGATTGAGAAGTTCCGGCAACAGATGACTTCTGTTGCATTCGAAAATAAAAAAACATCCATGAAAGCGCGACGATGAGACAAGAACGTCTGATGGTGAAGATCCCGTCTCATTTTTTTTTTTTTTTCAACAAAATGGAAACACGGTGGATCAGTTGCTGTCTGCTTTTGTCCCACTGACACCACAGTGGTGACAGTAGCGGGTCTCTTCATTTAAATGAGCCTTTGCGCATAGCCTTCGAATCACCACAACTGCATCAGTGCCGGATGGGGTTGCTTAGCAACTGGACAGCAAAGCGATCCCAGAAGAAAACCTCCTCCTCTGTATAAAACACAAGCTTGTATGCACCTTGAATGGTGATGTGCGATTTTTTTTTTTGTTAGCCGTTTCCACAATTTGTGTTGTTGTTTATACTCGTGTTCAAGTCTAAAAATGTAAAAAAAAAAAGTCATCCAAACCGATTGTTCTTGTATAGGTGCCATGCGTAAAGCACCGATTTTTGGGGGGGGGCTGTTGTCTGACGGCTATGTGACAAAAGTGGACGTGATGTGGGAGAACACACACGCCACGCCAGCACATAGATTTCCGAGAGAATGCAGGCAGTTGAGCGCATGAGCTGGCTGTCGCTAAGGAATTCACCTTAGGTGTCCCCCCCCCCCCTCCGCCCCTTTTCTCCTCCCCTCCAGCTGGATTTTATTATCATTTTTAAAATAGTTGAGAGGTGAAGGGGGGGGAGGGTGCACGCCATGTCTCTGGATGCTTGGATCTCTGTCACTTGTGCAGTGGTTCAAGGAAGAGACGAGTTGTGAACCGCGTTCAGGTGTCCAAACGCCATTTAAGGCTGGACCTGCACGGGAGACAAGTGGACTTTCAGCTGTGAGGGGAATCTCTAATACATGTGTTGTCATATTTGGGGAATTTCTTTTTCCATGAGAGCAGCGATATAGGCTGCATGTGACGTCTGCATCAGATATTACCCATTTGCTTTTTTACCCCCCCCCCCCACCCCCCTTCCCTCCCCAATGTGCATTTTCCCCTCAGTGACTTTGCGCTGATCTCCATCATCATCTGCAGCAGCGACAAGAGGGGAACGCAGGGAATGAAGATTTCATTTTTCTTTTTTTGACTTCACCGCTCCCAGCTGCAAGAAATAAAGGTTTAACGACAGCACGTCTGGTTCGCGTAGCGCCGCCGCTGCCGCCGCTGCTGCTGCTGCTGCAACCATGCCTCTTGTGCACACTTGGACCGGGAAATTTCATCCACCGATTTGAGACTACTTTCTGTCTGTTTCTCGACATTCTTGGCATCGCGTTTTTGACATTTTTTTTGTATTTAGTGCGTGCGCTTGTTTTTTTTTTTTTTTAGCAAGATGTCCGATCTGTTGGTGTTGGTCGAGGGGCTCTGTGACCTGCACGGATTTCCATAGCGGTGGCCAATTATTAAGATTTTTGACACCGAGAAGCCTGCTTGAAGACGTAGGCTAGTTTACTCGACATTCTACTCCCATTGCCCGTTTTTAGTTTGTGCATTTGCCGGAGGGACCACTGGACTGGTTGGATTATAGATACTAGAAATAAGGATTTGTGGAGATGTTGGGTCGTCAAGAAGATAAATTATGTGGATTTTTCTCTGCTCTGGCGGCTTTGTCCTTCGCGTGTTTTATTCAAAGGTAAGAAAACGTTGCCGGGGGAAAAAAAAAAAAAACCTTTCCCACCAATTGATGTGATTATCGGTCAATAAGAGGCTGAGATGTGACAAGTGGCATTAAAGGGCTGCCCGGGCCTTCTTATGAGAGCCGTTGCTTCCAATACGCACTATGAGACGCCGCTGTGGCGCGCGCCATGTGTGCACACCAAAAAAAGCAATGTTCATCATTATAGTGCGAGGTTGCCACCTAAAGAGGGAGACCTCAGCAGGAAGTTGCTGATTAGTTGATTTGATCAGTCTGATTATTTGATTGATGACAGAAAATCATTTTAATAGCTGACTTTTAAATCCCCCCCTAAACATTGTTGCTTTATTTCCATATTACGTATCAAACATCTGACTGGCTCATGGCGAAACAATCCCAAATAGATGAACACCCCCCCCCCCCCATTGGTCATCCTCTATCTCAGTCAGAAGGCAACTGTGTTGGATTTCAATGAAATATCCTCTTTCTTCACCATCAAGTGTTTCCATTGAAACGCACAAAGCCCGAAAGAGCGTAATCGCAGCAGGCAGAATCCCCTCCACAATTAATTTTGTCGCTGTGATGTAGTGTGGCCTGCTCCTTTGCCTTGTCCGAAGTCACCCACGGCCTCAAGAAGCACCTCTCAAGGCTCCCTTGCACCTTTTGACATCTCGATTCGAATAGAACGCGCATTTGGAGGAGGGGGGGGGGGGGGGGATAGCCAGGTGGTCAATCTTGTCAGTTGTCATTCAGCTCCATCTTGTAATGATGCCCTCAGGTGTCCAACCCACAGGTTCTGAAGAACAGCTGCACTTTCTATATGAGCTAATTGAGCAGCGTATCCCCTCACTAAGCCGCCGGATATAGTCTTCCTACCAAGGGAGGTATTCTACCCCCCCCCCCCCCCACTCCATCCCCTTGTAGCTAAATTCCATGGAATACATGTTAACTCTCCTATTGTGTTGCAATAAATTACGCAGGTTTTTTTTTTTTTTAAATGAAAGCTCTGCAAGTGCTTGGAATCAACATATATATAAATGTGCAAGAGTTCCAGAGCAGCAACAACCTAACAGGCGGGTTAAAGATGTCAGTCAGACTTGTGCTGACTAAACGATGCTCTCGGGGATCTGTTTCCATGCCCCGGCCATCCTAACTTGTGTCTCGACAGCATGGTGTGAAGCGTTTTTTTTTTTTCTTTTTAACCCAGCATGAGATTATGCAAATGCAACCTCATGACTGGAACATTGACTATTTTGGATGACCTGCTTCCATGAAATCCTAGACAGCTGCATATTCATTGCTTGAATCGATGACATAAATATACATGATAGCGGGCTGTGCATGTTATGATACGCTAGAGTGCAGATTCAGCTCTCGCTCTCCTCCAAACGGCTCCGATCGGAAGATACAGGACTCCCTGTCCTCATTGATGCTTTGTTATTGTGGGGCATTTCTCCACTGTAAGGTTTTTTTTTTTTTTTTTTTTGGAAAGTATTACCTCATCTTATCTTATCAAGATATTTTTAAAAAAATTCCGTCTTTTTTACCCCGTGGGAAAAGTTAAATCTAGCATGACTGCGCACCATTGCACATAACAAAATTATAAAAGGTACGCTTGAATAAGACTTTACAAACCCTGACCTAAACCCCATGGAGAACCTCGGAAATGAACGAGAGTTGTTACTTTGAACCAGGTCACGACATTTTTATTTGAAAAGAAACAAAACCAAAAATCTTTTGACCTGCTCCGAAATCCCTCCATCCATCCGTTATCTGAGCCGCAACCCGTCACGTTTAAGCCCTCGGTAAATGTGTGTTTTTATTTGTGCTTTCTGCCGCCAGCTCCACTGGAAGCACCGGAATGTCTGTGGCCAAGACTACCGTGGACAAGTTGCTGAAGGGATATGACATCCGTTTAAGGCCGGATTTTGGAGGTAGGTGTCGCGAACTTCCACATCGGGCGCTCAAGCTCTTTTCGATCAAGTGGATTTCCAAGTCCAAGTTTCCGTGCAATGTCATCTATGAGTCACTCCTCTGAGAATCTGTCCAAGAGCTCGCCTGTGGCAAAACATGGCTTTGAAGTGATTGCAAGCATGTCATGACTATGCATCTGTTCACATATCGAAGATGGATGCCCTGGAAAAGTGGGGCAAACGCCGAGCTACGCCGGAATACACACAATGCGCTGTTAGAAAACAAACATGCTTACTTCCTCACATGGACATGATATCCAAAAAGTGGCAAAATGAAATATATTTGTATCTCACCGCACAGCACGCATTGGCTTGCTCAATTTCTGTTTTCAGTCCCCCCTCCCCGGTTTAATTCCCGTATTTTCTGGACTATAAGATGATACTTTTTTCATCGATTTTGAACCGGGCGGCTAATAAAACGGTGCGGCTTTTCTGTGGATTTTTCTTTCACCAGTAGGGGGCTCTATAGTTCAGAAAATACGCTAAATAAATCTTTATTTTTTTTTTTATTTTTTTTTTTTTCTTGGGTTTGTTCTGTTTTAATTAGCGAAGTTGTTGTCGGCACTGTTTTAACAATCTGTTTATGTAGCTTTATGTGCATCCACAGTACAAAATCGTTCTGTACATGCAGTTTTTTTTTCAATTGCGGCTTAATACCTGGTGCAGCTTGTAGTCCGGAAAATGCGGTACCGTAATTCTGATATGACTACGGTTTCAGTGTCGATTGGTGATAGACGATGGCATGTTTGGAGTTGGTCACCGTTGTAGGAATGAAACTCTGACGATGAGCATCTGAATTATATTCTGTGGGCGTCCATTATTGTCTTTTGAGTACATTGGAAAAGTGCATATTCGACCCAAGGAATAAAACAGCTAGTAAAAAATTAGCCACACCTTTGGCTGTTCCTTCCAGTCGCGAAAGTCTGTATTGAGTCGCTTTTAAAAATCAAACGGTGGTGCAAAGCTGACTTTTCATTAAAAAAAAGACATGTTAATGAAGTGTGATGTTAATTAAACCGCAATCGTCTGTGGTTGGCCACTTAAATTTACAACAGAGTTGCCTGGCCAGAAATGAACGTACAGTAAATGGAAACATATCATCAGGAAAAAGCTCATGGTGCTTTGAAATTTTAGGATCATGCATGTTCTGCCGCATTAATTTCATTTTAATGTCTCTGTGCTAAACAAGTTTATGGGATCCCTCTGTTGCTTGGATCTCAGGTCTCTGTGCACATCGTATTCAAATTGCTTCCAAACAAATGAATTGAGAAGGAATTTGCGTTGAAGGAAGCCAGAAATGACAGTGTTGATGTTCAAACTAATTCGAGTGGCGTGATGATTTTTCGAGTCTGCAAAAAAAACATTACAATGGAAGTGAAATGTTGCCATCCGGAAAATGTCATGTGATACGGACGCAGACGTAACCGCGCTCGGCTTCCCAACATCTCTGACACATTAGTGGCTCGGGAAGCACTGATGGGCATTTCGGTCACGTAAGTGATGAGATGTGCTCCCGATAGACGTCCGTTTGCTATTCTGTCGGCGGTTCTGGCTGAATATTTGCAGAGCGATCGCTTGTTCTTTGATACGTAACGCAAAGTAATCCGAAGTGTAAGCTGACAATTGTGTCAGGCCTTTTATCTGAACACAACATTACAAGTACGAGCAGTCAGCAGTGACCTGCTTAAAACCGCCGCATGCTTGATTGCGAGGCTTTATCCGGGAACGTGCTTCGGCACAATTAAATCAGACCATTTTTTTTTTTTTTTTTTTCGATCGCATTAGTTAAGTTCAGACATTTGTTTACGTTTACAGATCTTCTATTTACTACAAGGCCAAATTCTGGACCATGAGGAAACTCAGATATTTTCAGTTTTCAAAATGTGCCTCGTCCAACTAGCAAATTTATCCATATATATATATATATATATATATATATATATATATATATATATATATAATTTTATTTTTTTAATTTTATTTTATTTATGCCATTTGGTGTAATGTCAATTAGAGAAAAATCAAAACGCAAACAAAAGATATGAGAAGAACAGCAGAAACAGCGACATTCTCATGTTGAGTCGAAAGCTATAGAATAAAAATGTGTCTTCAAACGAGTTTCAAAAGTGGACAGGGAGGGGGGCGGGGCTTGCCTCACATTTAATGGGAGGTCATTCCATAAGGGAAGGACCGGCAACAGAAAAGGCGTGATATGGAAGAAAGAGTGGACACTACTAAAAATAGTTTAGACTTCTAAAAATGCAGTCACATGTATTAATACATGACAAAGTCCTCAATGAAAATATAAAACATGATTATGTATGTGTAAAATATAATCGTGAAATTTGCAGAGGGCTTCTTTTTGTGTTGCGTACACAACTGCTGATCATGCTGCTCATGATCAGCAGGCCCCACTAAATCTAGCCGACACATGACTCTGGGAGGGCCTCGTCCTGGATGAGGGAATGCAATTTTAAATATGCGGTTAATTGCATGTGATGGCGACATGTTTGAGATTGAAATCTTTTGTTAAAATGTTGCACCCCGAAGCCAGCCGCCTACCGAGCGACACCACCGGACGCAAACGAACTATGAACAATTTCTGCGACTAGTTTGGAATCACAAATGGATGGCGTTGCAGCATCACAGATGTTTACTGCCATTGGCAGCTTCCATGTCGAATGAGGAAATATTTCACGACAAATTGTTTTTAGGAGATGCTCTATTCTGCCCCAACATACATGTGATCGAGATGTTCTTGACTGTTGCTTTTGCCGACGTTTCTTAAATGCTTTTCCTACAGCGGATGATTAAAAAAAAAATCAAACAATTTTCCATTAAAAAAAAACATTAATAAATAAAAAATATTAATAAATAATAAATTTTGTAAATGTCTGACACTGATTTTTTTTTTTCAATTTATTTCTTTTGTAATTTTTTTATTTTTTGTACTGGCCATGCTTGCGTTGGATAATGTGCCATGCGGCATTGCGGTGATGAAGAAAAGGTTTCAGTTCAAGTTGTATTAATAAATGATCGCTTCTGTCGCTTTTAGACCGACAGCACAGAAGGGAGGAAAGTACGCTGCCGGGATTGCCATGTCTGGATAATGAATCGCTCTGCTGAGAGTAAAACCGAAGAACGAGCTGACTGTTGGGGTCCCTGATGGTTTCTCTGGGTTGCAGGAGCAAGTAACCTGTCCTTGTAAAGGGACACTTAAGGCTCTTTCCTCTTAGTTAAGTGTCGGTGATGAGACCAGACATGTTCTACGGCGAGAAATGAGGTCTCGCAACCTTGTGCGTATTACACATTATTTATTGTGGCAAAAAAAAAATATAATTATTTGTTAATTTATTTGTTTCCAATGGTTGAGATTTATTATTCCAAACGCCGAGTGGGATTAAAATACTCAAATTTGGTTCTCACTTTTTCTTTTTTTTTTTTTTTTTCTTAAATTTATTCAGTACAATTCTAAAAAGAAATCCATTAAGCTCATACGAGCCTCCCAAACAAAGAGCTCGAGCACTTGGATACACGTTTCTCTTCATCTTGAGTTGGTTGCATCATCGCTTGCCCCTGATTAAATAGTGTCGAAGAATGTATACGTTCGGCAAGCTGTAACACTTGGCGAAGCCACGCACATTCACACATGAATGCCATGTTGCGTATTCCTGAAGCAGCTGGATCCTTCTTTGCAAGTGAACATTGCCGATGTCTGCCGCCGCCACGATTGCCGACGCTTTTTGAATCAGAAGCGATGCAGACTCATGAGAAGATGACAAAACACACTTTGTCATTTCATGCTAGCATGCTACGTGTTGCGATGTCGCAATCTGAGACTGAAGCCCAAATTTTAAAAATGTAACAAGCAGGGCTGGACGATTTTAGGGGAAAAAATGGTATTGCGATTTTTTTTCCAAACAGATATTGCAATTTTGATTTGATTTGCGATTTACCATTAAAAACAATAAAAGCTATTCCTGTAATAATGCAAGGACATTAAAAAGGATTTGTGGGCGGTGGAGTTAAGTTTTTAAATACTTCATGCTGTCAAGTATAATTTTATATTCATGCGTAATTGAATTTTTTTTTTTTTTTTTAAACCATTTGGCTTTTTTGTCACGATGACGTCAGTGAGAGCGCCTGCTAAATTGCTAATGTAGCCGGCATCTTTTTTTATATATCTTATATCTAGTTACGTATTGATTGAAATGTTTTTTTTTCATAGCTGCCCTCCTCTCTCCCCACTTACTCAGTTATAGCCTGACTTCTGTTAAAAGTCGACAGTACTTTCGCAACGCAGTATTTCACTTTAGCGATTAGCACGCTTCGCAAATTTTATTTTATTTTTTTTTAATTATGTGACCTGCCGGAGCTTTGACTTTCTCAAAATTGCGTCGTCTGAGTTTGCGATTTCGGCCCCAAAGTGTCTTATTCCAGTTGTTTTGCTCGTTTGTTAATAGCAGAACATCACGTTGCGGTATTAATTGGACGCGAGGTGCCGCCTTTAAAACACCAAAGACTTTTACACGTGTCCTTTAAGAGACTTGAAGTAAATTTAGTGCGCGTGAGCGTGTAGTATACTGTATGTTGAAACGGGACAGCTTTTCTATGCCGAGACTCGATATTCATCACAATGCACTTAAGCTTTAATGGTTCCAGCTGAAAGAGCATTAGCGTACATGTGACACTTTAATGATCTTGAACGTTAAAAAGCGTCAGTAGGTGCCAAGACCAGTGGAAATGCAAAAGCCAGACTATCTATGAGGCACAAAGTGGCTAGAACGGTAATCACCTGATCTCGGCAGTCATTTTTATTTTTGGGGGTGGGGGGGTCTGATTCGTCTTGGCCGAAGTTCCGCCGGCAGCCATGACACCAAAGTCGAGTCACCTGCCGCCGTCTCTTCCACTCACAGCCCGGGCTTTTTTTTTTTCTGATTTCATTTCCCATTGACCCAAATGAGTCCCAGCTGCAGCTTGATCTTGTTTCTAATGGAAAAGCATTAAATGTAGCCATGAAACTGAAGATCAGCAATGAGATTGGTGTGTGGAATTGACACCTAATTGACTGGATAGAAACGGGAGCGCCAGACAGTATCGTCATCTCACTTTGTATTGTGGAACGGACTGGATTGGCAACGGAGATGGATTCACTCTGACAAAACAAGATTACGCTCGGTAGGGATGGCGCGACACTGGGGCAAAGGGGGGGGGGGGCGATTGCACCATCAGAAGTCTGCCATCCGTGTCTAAAAAAACAAAACGACCAAAAGCAACCTTTTTTGGATTTTGAATCATTATTTTCCTGTATTTCCGGAGTCAGACTTTCAGCCTTGTTGTTGCGGACTTTTGCTGATTTCATATTTTTCATTGTTCCAAATGTCTTGTTTGCCCTTTTGATATTTTAAAATTTTATTTTATTTTATTTTTTTTTTAATAATTCCAGTCCTTCCGATTGCCTGCATTTGGATTCTCATCCATATTCAACAGTGACAATATGAGTTAAAAAAAAGATTAGTTAATAAACTGTTCATTATCAATGATAATAATAATAATCCGAATAATTTTTTATGTCATCACATTTATTTTACTATTAACACAGTATATTTAAGGCTGGTCCCTCTTTGTCAAATGTTGCAAAAAGATGCAAAAAAAAAAAAAAGCTCAAAATGCTTGCTCAACGTTTTTTTTTTTTTTTTTTTTTTTTCTAGTTTTTTTTTTACTGAAGTGAGGTCCACTGAGATTTGCCCGGATCTCAGAAGGTTATCTTATATTCAAACTCAGAAGCTTTTCTGCACCTCTGGCAACTTTTGTTCCAATTTTTGGGTTGCATGATTTTAAGGCTTTGGAGGTTCTACTGTACTGCTCATATGAACTCTGACCTGGTACCTGCCGGACATTTTTTGGCAACTTGCCTTCTTGTATCTGCAGCTACGCAATGACATACGGCAGCCAGTTCTTCCAAGGCCAGCGGACACTTTTACAATACTCGGGGCAACCTCTGTGGCTGTGTGCTGCCGCATGTCAAACTGTGGGGCTGCTTTGCATTTGGGCCGATAGTGGAAGGCCGTCGTAATTCAGGAGCAACGTAATGCCTATTCAGCAGAAAACACGAGCGTGTTGTCAGAATCCCAGAATGGATGTTGGGGCATGTACAAGTGATATCTATCCTGATGAAAAGAGAACGGCCGGTGATTTATTACACAGGAAACACAGGAGAAAATGCTCAAGCCGGGCGCTTTTCCCTTCACTTAGATTTTCGATTTGAATTAAATGAGGTGTGCATGTCGGCAGGCGGAGGTGGGGGTGGGACGGGGCGGTTTGAGATAGCGAGTAGGACACGCGGAATACTTCATCCTCCCATTCAGAGTGTTGTTTTCAGCAACTTTGAAATGGAGGTAGAAAATGCTGATCGACTGGAGAGTGCAAAATAAAATAAATAAATAAATAAATTAAAAAAACACCGGGTCAGATATTAGTGTGGGAACCTGCGTAGTGGACACTTTCCCACCTTTTTTTTTTTTTTTGGTGTGTGTGTGATCTTGAAAGTGCAGTGATTGATGAGAGGTGTGACCTTGACGGGGCTAAAGGACTGGCATAGCCGAGGGTAAAATGCGGCCGCTCAATTGTATCTGGAAAGATAAACAAGGCAAGAAACGTCATTTGTCGTCTAGATAGATGTTGTCAGCCGTACTAACAGGAAGCACACTTAAAAAGCCTTCGCATTATTGAACCCCACAGGCAAGCGTATAAATAAGCTTTGCACTGAAACATGATAGACAAGTCATGCAGAGCTGAAGGGAAAAAAAAAAAAGAAAAAAAAAGCGGGAAGAGGAAAGGAGATTTATTATTGTAAATAAATGATTCGTAGTCAGATCAAGGTCAGGTGTGTTTTTTTTTTTTCTCGTTTGATCGTTGATGGTCAGATTTGTCAGATTTTAAGACTGCCCTGAACTAAATGCAAAGAATACACCATCTTGGATTGCGCTTTTTCAATTTTGCAGTTCACTTTGTATTGGCGCTACTTTAAATGTGTGAATGTGCATGTTGCACGCTTATCCACTCACAATTGGAACTCGATCAGGTTTCAGAGTCGAGCTTCACGGATGCAATTGAACGTAAAAGCACTTCTAACCGGACGGAAATCTGAAGAAGCATCGGTTCACTCAAGTCTTGGTTTCATCGTTACACTAACATCGTATGCATGGAAAGGAATCATTTGTCAAATAAAAAAAATATATAGCATACAATTAATACAGGCGTGGGCAAACTACGGCCCGGGGGCCACATGTGGTCTGTTAAACGTTTTAATCCGGTCCGCCAAACTTGGAAAAAAATGAAATGAATCAGCCCTGTTAATGTTTTATTTTCTAAATACTCAAACACAGGTATTTTATGGAATGCTTTTGTTCACTTTCATTTCAAATTAAATGTATTTTTTTTTCCGATGAGGTGAGGTTACCAAAACGCCCCATCTGTCAAATTTTAGAACCCATTGTGGCCCACCAATCAAAACGTTTGCCCACCCCTGAATTAATACAATGATGCGATTCAGCATGCACTATACCACAGTCGCTAAATTTGCAACGATCGCTATTTTAAAGCGTCGCATCCCGCCTTCCTTTTATGTATTTGAAGGAAAACACACTTGACCAAGCTGTCACGCTTCCGTTTGAGTCCGTTGCTTTCATTTGCTGTGCTTGAGTTCATGTTGTCTTTCTAACATTTATGCTGCTTGTTTTAGATATTCTTGTTCTCTTTTTTTTCTTTTTTTCCTTGTTTGTCACTTTGACTCCGCTATCCAAAGACTTGTTTTTGTCACATTTGCCGTTTCTTCTTTTTTTTTTTTTTTTTGGGGAGGTGATGTGGCCTTCAAAAGTTCTTTCATCTCAACCCGCACGACGTGGCTGTCCGTTCTTTTGGTGGATCGTCATTTTATGTTCAAAAAGCTTTAGTTGGCATTATGGGCGATACGAAAAGAAACGGGACATGGATAAAGGCAAATGGCGCATCAGATTTGTTTCACCCGCGGTGATAATCTGTGATCTGGAGTATATGAATAAAAAATGGATGCTCGTTAACGAACACCTAAAGACCAGTTTGTTTGTGTTGCTAATTGTTCCGCTCATAAGCGTTTGCATCTGTTTTCGACTTGACTGAATTATACATTAAAACAAAACGAGGTCATCCGCGTACGTTAACTAGAACGTTTGTCAAAACAAGAGCCGGCAACACTAATTGCTGCAGAGTAAGTGTGATGATCACATTTGAATAAATCCTTATGATTCCGATCCAGGTGGTTTCACACCTCCAGCCTTGACTGCATCGTACACGCTGCGGTACGAGTTATTGGTTTGGGATTTACTGCAGGTTACATGCACGGTTGCTCGGGAGATGAGTTGAGCAACATGATGTCAGCTCAAAGAATCAACGACAGCTGTCCTTCCCCACTTGCCCCCAATACTGCATTTTATTTTTTTTTCTCAAGATTATAAAAGGGACATGCATAACACTGCCAATGTGCGGCCTCGATGAATAAATCAAGCCATGTGAATAAATCATACGTTGTACCACAAACCGCTAATAAATGAATGAGACACTTCTTGAAGCAATTATTTTCCAAATGGCTTTGGGATGCACATTAATGATAAAAAAAATAAATAAATCAATCAAAATTCTGAGAGCAAATGAAAAAACAAGAATCACTTTTTTTTTTCTCTTATTCTTTGAACCCAGTGCTTCTCACATAGGGGGCGGCCCCCCCTGGAGGGGGGAGGCGGTGGGGGGAGGGGGCACAGTGCGATGCTGAGGGGGGCGCATGTGACTCAGGGCGACATGCTTTTTTTTCCCCGCCGTACTACATTAAAGTATAATTGCACATCGACTCCAGTAGTTGGCAGTGGCGCTCTCGTTGCCCATTGTGGGCGAGTATTAACTTGACGGTGCAGGTTTGTTTTGAAATAAAAATGCTATTATTTTGAGGTGTGGCAGGGGGGCAGTTACAGATATTCATTGAGATGCACTGATTTAACCAATCACTGAAATGAAAATTGAGCATGATTATATTTGTAAAGCAATATTACGATGTAGTATTTTTTGGGGGGGGGCACAACATGCCGTATATTGTAAGTGTACATCAGAAAAGCAACATCTGACAAGTTATCTAACGTCTTTCCTTCACATTGCTGAAGTACTGACATACTAACTAAACAAACTTTTTTTTTTTTTTTTTAATCACCCGTGAGCAAGCTGAGGTGTGTTATTAAAGCTTCGTGCGGGGACGGTGATTTATGAGTCAGAAAGTCCCCGGGTAATATGTGCAGTGTTTCATAATTCAATGACAATATCGGTGCATGCAAAAACGAAAGGGTGTTCACATTATGTAGCTTTTTAGTGCAAACGCTTAAGTAGGTTTCATTCATCAGTGCTGAGCTTTGTGACAGGAAAGGACGATAAGATGAGGCCACCTTTGCTTATCCTCCGTCTTTGTGACTCGTGGTGATCTACTGCCTCTGCTCTCTTGCTTTACCTCATCATTTTCTTTTGCCTTCTGTTCTGGCTCTTTCTGTTCCCTGTGTCGGAGCTGCTTTAATGATTTCCCGTTATTCACCGGCATTCCTTCAGCCGTACCGGCTGCGTCAGTATGCAGCATCTTCACGACTCGCCTGCACTGCAAATGCGGTATTGGAAAAGTTTTTACCGTGTCTAGCGCGACACAGTGCATGTGTACCTTGTGACCAAGGCTCAGCAGATGCCGGATCGAAAATATTTCTTGTCCGGCATGAGAATGGGCAAACTTGCAAGTAGCCAAATATCACTAAGGACTATCATAAAGGGGTTTGACGTTTTACCAACCAATAGCACATGCTCAGTAGAAAAAGGAGGAATGACTATAGCAGAAGTGGGCAAACTTTTTGATTAGTGAGCCACAATGGGTTCAAAAATTTGACAGAGGCGGTCGGACCAGGAGCAGATGGATGGAGTGTTTTGGTCACCTCACCTCATCAGAGAAAAAAAAAATACATTTAATTTGAAATGAAAATGAACAAAATAAAACATTAAGAAGTTTAATTCATTTAATTTTTCTCAAGTTTGGCGGGCCGGTTTAAAACGTTTAACGGGCCGCATGTGGCCCCCGGGCCTTAGTTTGCCCACCCACAGGAACTATACGGCATCAACTGTATTTCTTATTCTAACCATGTTGTAGTCATTGCAGTCATGTCTTGAGCTGTGTTGCTTTAGGCGTCACCAGTGCGGCTTCACAATCTTTGCATTAAGCTGTGCCGTAAATATTTATATGTAGCTGTGAAAACATTGTGACCGTGTGTGAAGTTGTCCGTATATATGTTGGCAATGTGATAAAAAGGTGACCTGGCCATGGTGAATTCTCAGTCGGGCTTTGACCGCAACTCGTTGCATGATGTCGGAAGAGGCTTTTTGCTAAAGTGACTATGAAATATGTAATGAACCAAAATTTGATCAGAAAATGTTGTAAATGAAATTGATTTACAAAGAAGATTTGAAAGGTCCATGTTGGCAGATAATCTGGGCTTCAGGAAGCATGAAAAGTTTGAAGAGGAAGGGTCCAAGTACATTGCCCTGTGGCACACCTTGATCAGGTGGTAGCGGGCTGACTCATCGTTAAGGTGATTGCAGCGCACCTGCGGTACAGAAAATGGACGGAGGGATCATTTTATTACTGCGTCAAATTGTGTCGGATTAAAAATGATCTGGCTTATTTGGTCTTTGAATACGTGAGCAACAAAATCATTTGTGTTCTGTGTGGATACACAATCGGCCAAATGTCGGCACAAGAGAAGTTGTTCATTTCAAGCATGTCGGCGTCTTTGCTGAATCACGGCGTTCGACTGTGTTGAGCGAAGATTGCTTTCCTGCCTTTGTTTTCTGGCTTCTCTCTGCTGAGGCAGAAATAATTGATGTGAAACACTGTATTAAATGTGTGTGGGGGGGGGGGGTGTGGGGGGGGCGAATTTGGCGCAACATCTTGTTTTAGTCGTTCGATTCTTGAGGAAAAAGGGTTTCATGAGTGCAGTCGCCATTGAAAACAAAAGCAAACACACACTCGACTGGATAAATCATGCTTCTCTTGCAACACTGGAGGGAAAATGCTGCGCTGTTGCTATGGAGCCCTCTGTTGCTAGGCGATGGTTTTATTTTCTGACTTTTTTTTTTTTTCATTTTTTTTTTTTATAAGAGGCGGAGTGGTGTTTTCTTTGCTGTCCAGCAAATGTGTTTTCAGAAGGCTTGGCGAGAAACAAAATCTGTTTTATGACACAATTCTCCAAAGCAAAGCATTCTATTAAAATAAATCGTTGCATGTTCAAATGAGCATACATTTGCATAAAACGTGAGCGTCGTGACGTGACAGACTCACGGGGGAAGCAATGAATAAATACATCGACGATTGGAGATTGGAGAGCATATTTCGAAACAATCGGCGTTCTTAAACCAGATTTCACGTACGGGTCATGTTTTGTTGTTGTACGTGATGAAATTAAAAATCTTCCTGTCTTTGGACTTTCACTTGAATCAGTTTCAAAAAGCATTTTACGCTGCCGCTAATCTCACTATTTGTATGTGATTTAATGTTTTATTTCATGATTTAGCTATTTAAGAGCAGGTTGAAGCAAGAATGAGAAGTTTTTTTTAGGGGGGGGGGGGGACGTGATTAGCAGTTTTTTTTTCTTTCTTGCCATTAGTGCACTTAAAATCCTCATCACACAAGTGGCACAGCTAATGGCAAATTTTGAACGCAATCCTCCTTGATAGTCCAAAATGTCTAATCAAAAAACTAAACAAATGATAACAGCAGGGTACTTTCACTCGACATGCTTTTGGCTCGCCAGCTTTTCTTTCCTTTTTTTTTTGTTCCCACGAGTGCAAACGCTTTCTGTTTCATGACGTCTGTTCAACGTTAGTAGTGCGATGAAGGATTCGCGCAAACCTGCGCTCCGCTCTCATTCAAACACTCCCTGGCAGACGAGTACTCGACTCCCTCGACAACCGATGAAGCCCGTAATTATCCAAATGGCAGCCTTATCGTGTTACATGAGGCTTGAATAAACACCGTTAACCTGAACAAACACCAAACCTTGATGTGGCCACTAAAGTCCAATGCGACGTCACGAACATGCTTCCATCTCACATTCGGCAGTGGATCACACAGATGAACAGCTAGAAAACATATTAGACGTGCCGAAAATAACACGATGGCTAATTGTTGATTTTCTCGTGGACGATCACGTCAATAGTATCGTGGTTGCTCCGGCCGCAATTGGCAGCCCATAATAAAAGCATCTTGTGTTGAGCTGGTTGCAAGCCAAATGAGCAACGCTCACTATTTGACAGACTAACGGGAACCACATTAGCAACTATCGACAACTTGTGACAGCACTTATCACAATTGGGCTGACGTTGCATGCGTGGGCACTTTTTTATGTCCGTTGCATACACTCGAGGTTTATTTCGAATTGTGCAGCGCCTACAGATAACGTTGCATTTTGGAATTGTGATCAACTGCTAAGTCAATAATAATAATAATAATAATAATAATAATAATAAATACATATAAAATACTTTGAAAAAAAATAACAAAAAAAAAGAGCATTGGAGTGTGGTCAGAAAAAGGGTTACATGGAGGGATTTATTTTCAGACAGCGCATCTGCGTTGGTTTGCAAATGCCGGCAGATTCAGATTTTCACGCAAGCACAAGGCTCATTTGGACGACCGGTCTCCGTCAAGCTAATTGTGCCGGCACAGCAGAGGAAATGTCGTTGGAGAGGTGCCTGGCTGTGTGTCTATTTGATGGGCGAAAGTCGATCTAAATTCAAGCTTGCACAAACTGGGTATAAGTGTGACACGGTTGAAAAATTTGTCGCAAACGGTTTTAGTGAATTGGAGATTCTCATGCATGATTAACAAGCAGCATTAAAAAAAAAAAAATGAGATGAGCTGCTTTGTTGTGTAATATGATTGAAGTCAGCTTTGACCATTCCCACTGCGGCGCAGCTCTCCCTCTCGGAGCCGTCAGCTTGCCGGTATAACCTGTGTCCGTGCATCACGCACCGCGTCCGGAAATAGATTAAAAAAAAAAAAAAGATCTTCTGACTCGATTAAGAAAATAAATTGTTCCATTCCGCCTTTACATTGAAACCTGAGCTGCCAATCTCAGATTTTGTATGAAACAAATTATAGCTGTCCTCATTTTGAAAGTAACCTATCTGCATTCTGTTTTACAGTCCAATCAATTTGATAACGACTGTTTGGCTTTAAATGGATCACTTGTGGTTGAGGGCTGTTATAGTGATTACAATGTCAAGGTAACAGATGACGCTGACATCATTGCTCCCCAATCAAAGTGATTGATTATGAAATAATTGTACAATTGACTTATGTATGCCTGTTTGCTCGAGCCATTGTAATTTCCACTTCACCCGGCGTGACGCTCTTTCTTTTCAGCCAACATTTGTTTTTCTTTCTGTCCTTTTTGTTGTTGTTTGGACAGATTGTCTCCGTTCACATCTTAAAGAAGCCAAAACATCCTCATCACTTTATTTATTTGCCAAAACAGCAGCTATGATGCCTGAATTCGATAATATTCAAAATAAGACAAGATGTGAGCCACAAGTGAGGCCGTAGCAGATTTATTTTTGAAGAAGCCGTGCTAACAAAGCGAGAGCGCCGAGAGTGAGACTTTGCTTTCTCGCTTCCTCATGTCGCAAATAAACTTTGATATCTCTGGGGAAAACGATTACTGGTTGTCTTCTCAAAGCACGATGGAAAATGGGCCCTACTTTCCCCTCGTGTTTTTTTTGTTAGTTTTTTTTTTCAGTTTTGCGATGGGTCAGGGAATATGACAAAGCTTCAGGGCATTTCGAAATGGGGAGAAAGTAAGATTATAGGACACGAGACAACATGTCTTGTGCGATTAGATTTCAAATATTTCAACAAACACTAATTAAAAGTGAAATAATGAAACTAAATTAAAATAATAATTATTGATGTGCCTTGGGACTATTTATAGTCAGCAAAATCAGTTGAAGCCTGCAATGTAGGTCATTTTTATTTTGCCACAAATGTTTTGGGACATTTTTAATTTTTTTTTTTTCTACAGGCCTTTTTTTTTTTTTTTCACCAATTCTGTTTAATCCAAAAGAACATTTGTCAAGTGTTCCTCTCCCTCTTCTTAACTGGTGCTTGATTTCAGTTCCTGCTACAGAGTTGTTGCTTTTTCATGCACGACCAACAGGCTCTGAATAGTTTTTTTTAATTATTTTTTTATAGGTAAAATCGCAGTTTAAAAACTGCATTTTGAGCTGTCTTAGTGGACCTATGCAAAAAAAAAAAAAAGTAGTTTTTCTACACCCAGATCTGAATAATTCCTTCATTATTTTGTTGTCACAACCTTCTGAAATTAAGAAGGTTCATCTTGACGCCGATGATAAGCGAGAAGCATCTTTCGCATCACGTCAGCTCGTGTTGATTGTTGGCAAGTTCGTTACATGCACGGTGCAAATGGATTCTCCTTGTAAACCAACTTGTCTGAATATTTAACCGGGCATAAGTGTTTATAAGAACATGTTTGCAACTTGCTGCGCATATCTGTTGACAAGATGTACCGCCATCATGTAAATGAGGCAAAGTTTGTTCTTGCCGCTGCTTTACATGAATTTCTCGCAGACACTTTTGCGCGCATGACTGCGTGTTTTTACGTTTTTTTGTTTTTTTTTTTGTTTTTCCTGTTTTATGACCACTCTGGAAACAGCAGCAACCGATTTAGTTTGTCGCTGTCACACTGCATCACCGGTTTGCAGAGTAACATTTGCAATTGTGCGTTGTGTGCTTGAAAAATGGCATTATCATAAAGTACATGTTCTGTATGTGCAAATTGGGAATAATCTATTGCACAAGATTTTTAATAAACAGTGTGGCATAGTAGACCGCCGCAGATCGTTTCATGCAAGTGTTAAAATTTTCATTATATATTTAAAAAAAAAAAAAATTGAAATACTGATGGGTTTTTTTTCCTTTAATTTTTATCGAGATACTTTAGAACATATCTTCTTACTGCTTTTATTTTTATTGACATGGTTTCTCCTTCATTTCCGCAGGTGCTCCAGTCATAGTCGGGATGAGCATCAACATAGCGAGCATCGATTCCATCTCAGAAGTAAACATGGTGAGTTTCGCAACTCGTTGTTTTCATTTTAATGAAACCGCCCAAAAAAAACAAAAAAAAAACACATAACAACGTGTGTCAGAAATATTCCAGGACTTCAAACCCAGATTACCATTTTTCTCCTTCATGATCAAGTGGCATGTCTACAAAGAGATTGTGCCGAGATTTGTTTCTTTTAGTGTTTGAGAAGAGACAAAAGTTTTGGCACGACAGTTCGTGGCTGTTCATCATGACGGCCCACCTAGCTCAATGCCCCTGAGCATCTGACAGTTCCTGCCAGTGAGGAACATTGCCATGCCGTAGCCACCTCAGCTGACTTTGGTGCCATGTGATTTCCTTTTTTTTTTTTTTTCCTCTTTCCCAAACTCAGTCAAGTCATCTAGGGCACTTGTTTTAAAGACATGGAAGGATATCAACCAGCCTTGGAAGATCTCAGCAAAATTCTTTGAGAAGCGTGTGAAGGCATGGCAGAGAAGAAATTTGTTTGAAGGGGAAAACTCATTGATTGTAGTTTGAGTGAAGCAGACATTCTTTTTTCATAACACAAATGTATTGAAAATCCAATTTTCCTATTTTCCAGGACTACACCATCACAATGTATTTCCAGCAGAGTTGGCGAGATAAACGTTTGGCCTACGGTGAACTCAACCTCAACTTGACTTTGGATAACCGTGTCGCAGATCAGCTTTGGCTCCCGGACACCTACTTCCTTAATGACAAGAAGTCCTTTCTCCACGGAGTGACGGTTAAAAACCGTATGATCCGACTTCACCCCGACGGGACCGTCTTGTACGGGCTGAGGTAAAAACACTTTGAGCACTCACGGGACACAACATAAAGTGCCGATCCGAGAAAAGTATAAAAAAAATGCTCATTTTCATTTTGAAATGGTCGCATCTGAGCTCAAAGAGCACGAGGCAAGAAATTTGACGGACACAAGAAAGGCTGAGAAAAAAAAGTTTTATTTCAAGTCACATCCTGACAGTTGATAAAATAGTAAAAATGCACAGAGGCGACATATCGAAGATGCAAAAACAAACGCAGTGTCCCGAGGTTTCAAAATGTGAATTAATTCAGATGCTTTTTTTTCACAAGTCTCCAAAATAAAGTGCCGTAGAGGAGTGGATGGAACTGGAAATAAGTTTTGTGCTATGAATAAAAATGGCAGTGACAAGGTTTGGATCACACGAAGGGATGAATTATTAATGTGACAATCAGTGTTCCGACTCTCTGAATTACTGAATTTGTTCTGACAAAGAAGGAGACGGAATCGGAAGAAGTTTTCTCTTTTCGCCTTTTATGACTCTTTAGAAGGCTATAAAAGTACCAGCGCAATAAAAATACAATGCTGTGGCGGATCATGCTCTCGAACAGCGGTGGGCAAACTACGGCCCGGGAGCCAAAAGCGGCCCGTTAAACGTTTTAATCTGGCCCGCCGAACTTGGAAAAAAAATTAACTGAATAAACCTTGTTAATGTTTTATTTTCTAAATACTGTGGTTTTCCAAAGGAAAAAAAATCTGAGACGTCACTGAGCAAAGGATGTCAGAATCCTGCCATCGGATCAAAACTCATCACGGCAGACGACGAGAATCTGTACGCTTGCCATCGATTCGATGCCCTGAGACTCGTATATTCCTTTTTTTATTCTTGGCCTAAAATAAAGACCCTGACAAAATGGCGCCAAAACCCATCGCTTCCTAATCTGAATTAACATTCCCAGCTGCACCGCTCCGGGTAGGCAAGGTTCCACTGGAGCCATAAAAGTACCATCACGAGCTGAGAAGATTGGATGTGAGCCAGAAGAAAATGGGATTACACCTGCACTTGCACATCCGCTGATTGTGTGCTGTAAGAAACGGGAATCTTGTTGGTACGGATTCTGGCATTAGCTCTTCCTCCCAACATCTGCCGAGTTGCTTCTTTGTTATTATCACCCTTTGCATAACGCTTAGGAGCAGATTGCATCAAGACCTCACTGCCATTTTGTTCTCACCACAACGCATTTCGGAGCAGGGCAAACTATATATATTATTATGATTATTATTAGATGTCATACTTGAGAAAACTTCTATTTTTGCTCTCTAGTATTCGCAGCAACATAGATCAACACTTGGATCATTTTACGCATTACATGAATCATCTTTAACTGAAAAAAATAAATAAAAGAAAAATATATAAATAAAAGAATCTCCTGCCACTTGTCCATAAAGCCGATGGGAGTACAAAAAAAAACAAAAAAACGTTTTTTTTCCATTTTAGTTGTCCGGTATGTGATTTGTATTTGTTTTCTTTTTAAATCCACCAATGTCCATGTGCTGAGTGCTGGGTCAGTATAAATTAAAATTCATTTTCTTTGCATATTATGCAATTTAATGAGTAGACTTTTAACTAAACGGGATTTGTGAAATAATGTTGCTCGTACACACTCGCTAAACTGAAGAAAAAAATGCCGATTAATTTATTTATTTATTTTTTTTTTTTTTAAATGACTGGTTGCTAATTTAATTGTAAAATCACCACACTTTTGGCTCATGAATTTATCTGGTTTTTTTTTGTAATTTTATTGAAGTTCTTGTGAGGTGACCACATATTTTCTGCTATTTTCTCCTCAAGCAAGCTGCATCAGCAGTCTGTGTAGGTGTCAGTAGTGTTGCTCATGTATCTGACACAGTCTTCCTAGTCTGGAGTCCACCTCCAGACCCAAGACAGTTACAATAAATTCACACTTGCAGACTAGAAACACACTTGACTCCTTTTTTTTTTTTAACCATTCACAAGTGTTTTCCTCAAAATATTCATGAGGCTACTCTAAATCTGCGCAGGAGCAGGTTACATCGCATTTTGTCTTTTTCAGAGGATAGGAGTTGTTTTCACCGGGATGGGACGGAACAGGATTTTATTTTTATTTTTTTAGGTCCGTGATATATATACTTAACTTGTGAGTGTGTGTGACCTCACAGGCATTTTTTTCAAAAACTCCAAAACTGCAGGAATAAACATGTTACACCTCTCTGACTGTGAAAGGCAAAATTTTATGTCGACTCCCTGCCCAATCATATAACGCATGTGTACCTAATTGTGTGACCAGTAAGCGTGGTTTTGTATTTTGATTACAAGCTTCATTTGCTGCATCTTGTTATTTAATGGCGATGTTGCTTATTTGCAACTTTTTACACGGAAAGTCTAATTGTCAAGCGACCTCTCAGATGAATGTAATTAGGTCTGATGTTATCTCCTCTCGCCACCGCTGTACGCCGTCAGCGCAGGAGTAGCACAGCGGAGTGGTAACAAATGCAGTCTGAGCAGCAGAATGCTTGTGCAGCACAATGCAGCTCCGTGTCATTGTGAATAATAGATATCACACACCGGTCACACACATTTCCTTTACTAGGCTTCTTCGCCTGCCTCCCGATATTATCAGATTCCGTGCTTAGGGCTCGTTGTTGCCCGTTTCTAGACTGCGTCAACGGCAATAATGTGCCGACGGTTTTAGGCTTGAACATGAATTATTTGATATCCACTAGAATGGATCCTTCTGACTTGACTTTTTCCACAGACTTCATAAAGAAAGCTGTGAAACCCCTTTTCAAAGTGTTTTTTTTGTTTTTGTCTTCTGCCCCTCTAGAATAACCACTACTGCTGCTTGTATGATGGACTTGAGGCGATACCCTCTTGATGAACAGAACTGTACCTTGGAAATTGAAAGCTGTAAGTAAGAAAGATCCTTGCAAACAAATGTGATAGTTGCTGATATCATCGCCTTCAATTCAAATGATGAATGAAGACATGCTGTCGAGGAAGTTTTTGGGGCGAGCTAGCTTATTTATTTATTTTTTCCTTTTTACACCTCTCCGGGGAAAGAAAGCAAAGTCAGCAAATGCAGCCCATTCGCCACTCCAAATAAATACATCGATGAGCCGTGATTGGTCGTTAACCGAGTCCTGAGCAACGGTGATGTCGTTTTCATTCGACGGGTGTAACAAAATGGCCGCCCCTTAGATGGCTAAAAACATGGAACGTATGATTGTAATGACATTTTTTTGGGTTGATTCTCCCTTTAATGATCTTGTGACTAAAAAAGGACCTATTGTAGAAGTAGTAAGTGCTGATTATGTAACCCGATGCAATCCGCACTTCAAAAATTAATTTAAATTAATCAAAAATTTGACGTAAATTGACGTGGAAAAAAATAAATGATTAAAAATTAAATACAAATGAAAATAACATTTTAACGTGAGAGAATATTTCCAAGATTGCAATCTAAGATTGTCTTATTGCTAATTTTATTTGATTACCTCGCAGTATAAAAATACATATTTAGTTAAAAATAGTCATTCAGTTGACAAAGAAATCACAACACCACGGATACGTTCGTGAATTTAATACCACGAGTCTGTACAGGTCGCTAGTGGAAGGCGAAATGGAGTCAAACGGAGCGACGGTGTTGCGGTGAATGCGGACTGGCCCATTGACATAATCTACAAATGGGATCACGTTGGATTGCGCTGCCAGCTGAGAATGTGCAGGACGGCCAACTGACACATGCTGATGAATATTCATGCCGGGTGGGAGGCAAGAAGGGATGTCGCTCAAAAAAGGGGGGAGGAAAGCTGAGCATGTTGATGTGGGCAGGCAAAAAGCAAAGTCTTTTTGTTCTTGCGCCGGTTGGTGTGCATGAGCTTAACTGGGAAAACTTCCAACCGAAAAGCACTTATTATTATTCCGACTCGTTTTATTGCTTGTTTTACTAAGGTGATAAAAGGTTGACAAAAAGAGTTTTGCAAACTACGTGCGTGAGATTGTGTTACTGTAGGAGGGCTAATAATATTTGGCAGGTTTTGTGGGCAACTGGGAGATTAAAGTGAGGTAGTCCAAAGCACTGTGGCGTTCTGAATTGCTTTGGCGAAGCTTTCCGCAGCAGTGGCGTGCAAGTCAACGTACATTGAAGACAACTAAGTGAACTCAGTGCACGAGTCTCCCGACAGGATTCTCGTCCGTGAGCCCCCCCCGATCGCTTTCCCACGAACATTTCTCAGATCCCGTAAATAGAAGACGTGAAGACAATTATGCACAGTTTATAGGTTTTGCTTCCATTTTATAATGCACCTTCATTTCTAAACACAGGAATTCCGGTAGAAGATGCAAAAATGATCGTCTTATTTTTATTTATTTTTAATGTGCACACATCTAAAAATAATTTAAGCTGCATGCTCATGATGCTTCGATACATAAGACAAGCTCCTTTCTGGTTTGATGTTCTGCTCTTTACGTGCGAGCCGACTAGTCGACTTATCTCGACCGCTATCGTTGACTAGTCGACTAGTAGAATAGTCGTTTGTGGCCGCTCTTAAATGCGATGCTCTTTTTCAAAATTACCATCTTGACGTAGCTTCCACAAATTCATCAATACAACTAAACCATATATAGGCAATGATTTGTTTTCATAAACCACGAGCCAATGCACGGCTTGCTTGCGTGTTATTCAATCCACGAGACGTCTTTGCAAGTCTATTTGAGGAAACGAGCAATGGTGACTTGCGAGAAACTACGTGGTGGAGTGTGCGCTTCACGTGTGGGTGGTAGCCAGAATCAGAATGTCTGTTCTAGTTCCAGCGTGAGGAACTGATTCAGACACTGTGGTTGCAAAGAGTTTGGGTTTGTGTGGGAATAACAAATGTCTCGCTCAAGTCATTCTGGGATGTAATAGCGTTGCTCGGTGAAATGGTTTTCAAAAGTCAAGCTATCTGCTGGGATCTGAATGACTTTATAGCAGAGTGCATCGTTCATCAGAGGAGCGTCGACTAGTTGTCGCCGCGGTGTAGCGTTCACTAGATCCATTGTGTCATTTCGTGGTTATTTCTTGACCGTGTGGTTTTGTTTCTTATTCTCTTCCTGGGCCGTGAGACAGACGGATACACCACGGATGACATTGTGTTCTTCTGGCAAGGCGGGGACAGCGCCGTGACGGGTGTGGACAAGTTAGAGTTACCCCAGTTCTCCATTGTGGACATCCGCTTGGTCTCGAAGGAAGTACGGTTTACGACAGGTAAGGCATTGGTCACCGTGTTCAAAATGGTAAAATAGGAAAATGCATACATTTGAATATTTGAATCTACAAGCCCAGGCAAAAATATGGAGTCACTCAATTATGAGGGAGAAAAAAGTGGAATAAAAAAAAAAACGCCAGCATTAGCTTTGATGGTTCAATTCCTGGCGGTGACGGGAAAATGAAGCTTCAATTTTGCTTCATGAACCAGTTGTATTTTTTATTTATTTATTTTTTTTAATCATCTAAATGACACTTTAAAATCTACATTGGGCTGACGTGCCATCTAGAGGAGTCCAAAAATTTAAAAAAGTACAACTGCTTCATGAAGCAGATTTGAAGCTTCATATTCCCCATCACTAATTTAACGGTACCTTTTTACAAAAAAATAAAATAAAAAAAATAACTCATTTGAACAAATCTTTGTACAGCAATAACAAATTTGCAGCTTCATCTACTCAAAGAATGAGTTTGCAGTTTTAAAGCGCCGTCTGCACACTCACTTTGTGCCTGCAAGTGCATTGCAAATATTGACATCACGTCAGTCACCCCTCCTGATTGGTTGTTTTTCCTTAGGCACTGCGTTTTGTTTTGTTTTTGAAATTTTTTTAACTCAAATGTATAAAATGGGGCCAAGGAGGGCTGATTTTAAAAAAAAAAAAAAAAATTCCACAACTTACTGTTAAAACGGACAAATATGTCAAAAAGAATTGCCACAGCCACCGATGGGGCAAAATAGACAAGCAGGGACGGAATCATACAAACGAGCTGAGGGAACTGTCCGGTTGTAATCATTATTTCCTCCAAGGTCACCACGCTTGAGGAAATATTTACGGCAGGAGGTGATAAATGTTGTCTCTAAAACTGACGATTTTAATGTCATAAAATGGCATGAAATAATCACCGCTGACAGGGCGGGTCCGAGCCAAGGTGGCGCCCAAGAGGAGATTTCATATGGTGACCCGAAACCCCTCCTCGTCCCCCCATCATCAACGATTTACAGTACATATGCTTATAAAAAAAAAGAAGAGTTTTATTTATGGGATAACACCAAACGATTTTAAGCATGAAATTTTTTTTTTTTTTTCATTTCATGACAGTTTGGTTGCGATCAAACAAGTGCCAGGGACTTGCTGATGCGACATCTAACTGGTCAAACCAAGACGAGCAACAACTTGACCTCTCTAGCTCCCATTTTCACTCATCTTCTTCTTTCCTACATTTTGGTCATTTTGACATGCTTGCAAAAATCTGTGCACTGCTTGAAAGAGATTCATTTATTGGCAGATTTTTGTTTTGTTTTTTTGTTTGATTAAATCCATCATGCTCATCTTCGCGCTTTCCTGACAAAGAATTTTCAGTACAAACATAGATGGAGTGTACTGTTAGATTTAACCATTTTTAAAGTAAGCTTTTGAGTTTGGAAACAATAAATAAGTCAATATAGATGAAGCGGAGAGCTCTTCCCTGGTTGCTTTTATTGCTTTTCGCATCAGCATTTTATGTTCCGGCTTGTTTGAATCTAACTGTAATAAAAAAGTAAAAATGAAGAAAAAAAAAAAAAAACGGGTGCAACTATTTGACATTTCTCAGCAAAATATGCACTAAAATGAGCGACGATAGCACCTTTGAAATATGCGTTTTGTCCTTTGGTGTGCTGCCGTGCATTGCAATCACCTTCTAAAATGGCCTTTCAGTAATGTTTAGAGGACAGAGGGAGCGAGAAGGAAACAGCGAGCAGCTCCCTGTGACAAGTCTCAGAGGGATGCTGGAGCGGCCTGCTGAGATAGGGGCTTGCAGAAAAATCTGCCGTGTGTGCGACTTTGTGCCATGTTTAATTGGAATCGAACTTGTCCCTGGAAAGGAATCCATCGCTTTGGGGAAATTAAGTGCTCCATCTGAACAAACGGAGAAATGACTACCCTGCACGTTGTCAAGTGCAGAATTTGGAGCTCTTAACACTTTCCCCCTTTTCACTCTTCCCTGATCTTATCGGCGCTGTCACTTTGTTGTTTCTGCTTACAGGTTCTTATCCAAGGCTTTCGCTGAGTTTCAGGATTAAGAGGAACATTGGCTATTTCATCTTGCAGACATATATGCCCTCCATCTTGATCACCATTCTATCCTGGGTCTCCTTCTGGATCAATTATGATGCCTCTGCAGCTCGGGTGGCCCTGGGTAAGTTACATCCATACACATATTTAAAAAACTTGAAATGAGGCAATGTCAATTATCCCAAATTCAAAATTGCCGTTTTAATATTACTATTAGTAGCAGTTCAATTAACAGTACGTACTTTTAAATTTCAATTATTTATATATATATATATATATATATATATTTATATATATATATTTATATATTTATTTATATATATATATATATATTTATATATATATATTTATTTATTCCTACTTTTTGGTTGATATAATAATAGAAAATATAATATTATGTAATTATAATGTAAAATGAATTATCTTTTTTTTTTTTTAATGTTAATGCACTCTTTTGTTTTTATTCTTTTTGGGGGGGGGGGGAATTGTTCCTTGCCAAGCAATGCTTAAATACGATTACAAATATTGACGATCCCCTCACATGAAGAAGTGCACATGCAAATATGTTTATATAATTTAGTTTTAGATAGCAAGTAAAAGTGACGTTTTTCTCGACTATTTAGTCACTGGAACATAAGATGGTCTATAGCCTCTAGGTCAAATGTGGCTTTCTTTGATTTATGGGTATCTGTGTTTGTGTTTGTGTGTGTGTGTGTGCTGCCTGTGTTCAGGTGTGACAACGGTGCTCACCATGACAACAATTAACACCCACCTTAGGGAGACTCTCCCAAAGATCCCCTACGTGAAAGCCATCGACGTCTACCTCATGGGCTGTTTTGTGTTTGTGTTCCTGGCCCTGCTCGAATATGCCTTTGTAAATTATGTGTTCTTTGGCCGGGGCCCGGCACAACAGAAGAAAATCAATGAAAGGCTGAATAAAGTCAACAATGAGCGCACACGATATGAAGAGAAGCGACTAAGGGAACAGGTTTGCATCTTCATCTGCTGCCTTTATTATCATTCGACTTTACTACGTCAGTCAGACTTTATCTAGACAAAAAAAAAAAAAAAAGTTGAATATTTTTGGGGGGGGAATATTTCTGACCGCCATTTTATTGACATTCCTGACCGGAGTAATCTTCCCGGAGCTGAGTGTTGCCACCGCAGCCGATTCACCAACCATCATCCATTGCTTTCCTCTCAAGCAGTGATTGCTTTTTATCGAGCATAGCCCCTTTTTTCATTGAGATAGCCATCCATTGAGCCCAACAGTGCTTTATAAACGTTCTCATTTCTTATTTAGGCGGTTGTCACTGTTGGCTTCATTCATTCTCACCCCCGCTACCTTGTAGTTTGCCTATTTGACACGCTTCGGCGTAATGATGACATTTTAGATAGAATGGTCAGACTGAATGACGCCTCCCGTTTCTGTGCGTCAGATACTAATGCTAAGCAAATTTTTTTTTTATGTGTTTAATGCATTGTGTGATCAAATGAAAATGTGCTTGTTTGCTTGTCTTTGATAGTCGTTTTAATGTTCTCTTCATTTTTCTTTCACATTGCAAGGACTCCATTTCCGTGCCGTTTCAAAGCAACACCTTCAGGTCATTTACACAGCGAAGAAATCTGTATCTCGAGGAACAAAGAAAAGTTGGGGTACATGTATTTAGAAATCATATAAGCTGTTAGGCCATCCTTCACGATAATTCACTTGCTTCAAGTTGTTTGACGGCCAAACTGTTTCCAGAATAGTTGGTTGCCAGTTAAAATAGGAAAGCGTCGATACTTTCCAAATTTAATGTGTGTTCAGAATGTTTTTTTAGACTTTTTTTTTTGTTCAATCTACATGAGCAAAAAATTGTCACTCAGACAACAATGGTAAAAATTCATTAACTCATTCGCGATCAGTCGAGTTTAAAAAAAAAAAAAAAAGAAAAAAAAAGATATTTGACGTATTTAGCCGTCAATGGTATTAAATGAGTTAACTCTCCATACTCAAAATTTCCCATTTGGTCTTCATTATTATTATTATTATTAGCCTTGCTCTCGACCACCGTTATGCTAATAAGTAGCGTGTGGACATAACACAACTTTAAGATGGTCTTCCAGATAGATCGGTGTGTGTGTTGACATATCAACACCTTCACCCAAAATATCCCAACTGTTTTGGAATCAATCACTCCTGTATGTCATAGGGCAAAAGCAATTTTTTGGCATGCTAGCAAAAAAAAAAACATCCCATGTCACCTCTGCATTTTCCTTAACTTTGAAAATCTGAGAAACCTTCCGGGATTTAGTAGCGTTTAATAATTGTGGGCTATTTTGACTTGTGCGTTGGCACCGCCCCAATCTCCCCCCACTCTGACGCCTCTGTCTCTCCGCCCCCTTCACAGGTGGACGCGTACGGCAACATTCTCCTCACCACTCTGGAAATGAACAACGAGGTGATGCCTTCCGACGTGGGAAGCAGCGTTAGTGACTCTCGGAATTCCGTCATGTCCTTTGACAGCTCTGGGGTCCAATTCAGGAAGCCAATGGCGCCCCGAGATGGCTTCAGCCACCACTCGCTGGATCGGAGCGCTATGCGGAGCCGGGCCAACTGCCGACTACGGCGGCGCTCGTCCAAGCTCAAGTTGAAAATCCCTAACCTGTCCGATGTAAGCACCATTGACAAGTGGTCCCGGGTCATATTCCCGATCACCTTTGGATTCTTCAACCTAATCTACTGGTTGTACTATGTGAATTGATGTGCATCCCACTAGGAATCATGGGCCATATTTTGAGAGCACATTAAATTGGCTTTGATACAGTTCCAAAATATGTATACACATACAGGTTGAACATATGTATATGCATATTTCTATACAGTATATTATATTTCTATATACACACACATGAAACCTGAGAGACCTTTCTGCTGTACAAAGTATTAATAGGATGACTTGAATGTTTAAAAGAAAAAAAAAATGTGAGAAGAATTTCAAGGCTTTGAGTTCCTTTTTCCTCACGAAAACAAGCAAATGAACAACAATGAGATACCCCCCCCACCCCCGCGCAGGGATTTTTGGAACTACAGACTGCATGATATTTTTGCTACTAAAAATGGGAAAAAGAAGGAGGAAAAGAAAAAAAAAAAGAAGTGAAGTGAAGCGAAAGATCTTGAGGGGAGAGAAGACGCCCCATTGACTTTTTATTGATTCTTGTTGTAATCAGAAATCCTCGACTGCAGCTCATGAAATCAGTGGTGGCTTGTCTGGTCAGGCAGGCGTCCGCTGAGCAAGGTCCTCGAACACCTCCCCACACCCCCCCCGTTCTCCCGCCCGCCCATGTAGCCCATAAATACAAAGTGCACGAAAATCTCCGGTTCCACCATGTACAGCAACCTTGTTTGGAATACGTGTTGTTCTTTATTTTTTTAATTTTATATTTCATTTAAAGTGGTAGCGCTCTCTTGATCCGACATCAATCACACGATGTTGGATCGCCACCAATTGTGCACCCCGAGTCGACGTAAACTTGGAATTCTATTTTCAGGTGATGGGAGGGCCGCGGGGGTCGACTTTTCCTTACGGTTTCAAACAAGTGCTGATTATTGTAGATATGATTTTTGTCTTGAAAAAATACTGTGATTTCAGAGTGTCGGAAAATGTTCTTTAGCTAGGGCATTATGAGATAAAAGTGAGAGTTTTGCATTATTCATTTTGATTGGGGGAAAAAAAATCATTGTGTACATTTTGTCATTCGATATTCTCATGAAAGTATATTTGTACTATTTTTTTTTTCTCTTGTTGACTTTTATGATCTTTCGATGCAGCGTTCATGGACGTCATTCCTGCTTTGTGAAAAAAAAGGGAAAATGGGAGGGGCTGGGGTGGGCGTGATTCGTCACTTTTTGTGAATCGTTTGGAAAAAAAATATGATTATGTATAGAGTCAACATATCAGGCCACATTTTTATTATGTGGTTTTCATTGTTAATTTGTAATGTTCCGCATTTTTTTCAGTTTTGGATTTGTTGCAGTGCCACAGGAGTCAAATAGTTAAAGGAGCCCACGACTACAATAATTAATTGCGTCAAATCGAAACAACAGCCAAAAATAGTCCCGTGTTTTGTTCTACTTTGTCAAGCAAAATGTAGCCTCTGAGGTTAATGGAGACTGGAAAATCTGAACCTTTATTCTTGTCTAGTTTGTACCGTAGCGCTCCCCCCCCCCCAAAAACAAACAAACAAAAAAAAAACGCATAACACTTTCATTACCATTGACGGCTAAACACGTCAAAGATCCATTTTTTCTACTCAGCTGGTTGTGAATGATTTCAACTTGCATTCAGGGGTGAAACGACTCAAAGGCCGAGACTGTGTAGCAGACATACATGTATTTTTTTTTTCACGTCATAACTATAACCCTAATTTGCATACCTTTAAACATGAAGTCTCCCATAAGAACCAGCCACTTGCTAATTAGAGTCAATTTTGCACATTTTTAATTTAATATATATTTTTTTAAATCGCATATTTCAGAGTTAGTTAATGATCACAGATGTTCATAATCACACTTATTGTTTCCAGTGTCCATGTCCCTGGTATCATTGTGAGATTGTGAGGGCAAAGTTTACTTGCGGTACAGGTTCTTTTTTCTTCTTTTTTTCTCTACTAAGGCAATGTGATGGATCGCTGCAAAAAAAAAAAAAAAAAGTGGTATTCGCAAGAAATGTATTTGTGTTTGTATTTGAAAACCAACTCAAATGTTTCACTCTCCTTTACGTTAACTAAAAGCAGCCCTTGCATGGATCACATTCTATTTACCTGTCACTGCTTTCTGGGTGTGGAATTCGCACATTCATCCCAAAAAGCTGTGAGGACCTTCTTTTTGACGGTTTACTATTAGTACATGTGTTTCTACAAGATAGAGCTTATGTTTGTTTAACACATGTTTAAGGTGTGGAAGGGGGAGGGGGAGTGGGGGGGGGGAGTGTTGATCTGAGTTCAATGTGAATTTTTCTTGCCTCTAGTGTATATGTGTAATTACATGTGAATTGTACTGTAAATATGATATCTTTCACTTAATACTTCTTAATGCATGAACAAAAACACGGCAGTTCGTAAATACCGACTAGCCTCACTGCTAATGGCATGGACAGCTTCTCTAGCATTGGCATACTTCAGCAAACAAAAACAAAAAAAGACACAAGTGTTGACAAAATAATGGAGAATTCAACAAGTCCTCTCACAGTGATGGAGTTTGTGGAGACTCTTGAGGTTCACCTGTCCCCCTCGAGCGCAAAGCTAATGTTGACTTAAGGCTTTGGCTCGCTGTCAGCGAACGGGACAGCGGCGACTTGAATGACAATTTCTTGTTGTACTCGGCCGAACCAACTGCAGGATTTGCAGGAAATTTTCAGCACAGTGTACTTGCAGCGTTTTACCTCAGCCATCAACCAATCACTGAATCACTTCTCTTAATTTATAAATAAATAAATAAATATATATATATATATATATATATATTAGGGAAAAAAGGGCATTATGGCCAAGCTGGCTTCTAGTGGCTAGAGGAGCAGGATTTGCCTTAAGAAGGCGAGTTGGATGTTCTTTCCTGTTCCTCAAAAAATTAAAAAAATAAAAGCTGTCATGTGTGCCCTTAAGCAAGGTACGTAGCCAAGTCCTCGTGCAGCTGCTCCCTTGCCAACAATAGATCTTAACGTGTGCAGAGGTTAATATGTTCAGCTACAGTATGGCCATTGTCATCGTAAGGGGTCATTGATTCCTCGAAAGATGGACTGTCAAAACACTGGAGAATAGACAAAGAATTATTGAGTGTGCCCCCCCACCCCCAAAAAAGAAAATTACAGAATAAAGTGGCAATATCAATTGTTGTATTTCTCGTATTGGCACGGTTCATATTAATGATGATATTAATGCAGTGCTTCTCAATTATTTTCTGTTACTACCCCCCATCCCCCGCCCTCCCCCCAGCAAAAAGAAAACAATTCGTGCCCCCGCAGACCACCCACTCTCCGCCGCAACTATAAATAATCGCATTTTCGTCGCAAAACAAACCTACAGCATTGAGTAAATCCTCGTGGCGCACAACGGGCCAGGTGAGCGCCACTGCCAGCTACTGGAGTGGAGGTGCAATTACACTTAATTGTAGTATGGCGGGGGGGAAAAAAGCATGTTCCCCAGGGTCACATTGGATTGCACCCCCCCCCTCCCAGGTGTGCCTGCCCTACTATTGAGAAGCACTGTAATAAGGAAAGCTCGACTTAACTTGACAAAAATACTTAATCCGAATGCAGGCGAACACTTTCTTTGACCTTATTCTCGTTCAATTTTCTTTCACATATGCTAAGAATTGATTTTGCCTATCTTTCTGACTTTATTCTCCCCATTTTGCCCTAACAATTATTTGTGTGAAATAACACTCGCCCCAAAATGACTTCAATTTTTTTTGGAAAGCGAATACAAATAAAACGTAAAATAATAGCTGCAATCGAAATAAAGTGGCAAAATTTCACATGCAGACTTCTCACTGTTGGAAGAACTTGAGTTGGTGCGTTCATTATTTTGTGTACACCACAATTTTTTTGTTTTGCATGACCTGACCTCTGGAAGGATCTTTTCTTGACCTTGCCCTATTTTTACACTCGGCATCATCCGATTCATCACCGCAGCCAGGATAAGAAAGATCCAGTGTTTACATGCTCGGATTGCACTTGTTTTACAGCCAGCTCGATTAATCAAAGCGTATAAATGAGATCAAATGTAAACATGGAGAATGTACATCTGGAAAATGTACTCGTGCTTGTTGCAAACCACAACAATTTGGAAAAAAAAAAAGTGGTTGGATCAGGTTCAGCATGCTCATCAACTTCAGTCACCCTTCAGCTTACCAAGGATGTAAAGGACGCTCCAGCTGTAGCGTCCGACATAAGCCATGTGATTGCACACTGAGCGGGCGCCCCCCCCCCCCCGTATTTTTTCCCGTGAGGAGCTGCCTTTGGTTATTATGGTGTGTTGTTGATTGCCGTATGGCGATATTTGCCACAATCTTCCCAGTTCAGCGCGCCTCGCTCTGTGACATTTGCCGAGCAGGGAGACCAGCTCACAATTTGCTGGTAGAAATTGGCAAAAAAAAACAAAACACGATCAACAAAAAAAGCCCCTTAATATATTTTTTTTTTTTTGGGACTATAAATTTAAAAAAAAAAATTATTTGCTTCATTCTTGTGTTCGTTTATTATTTGGTGTATTTGTTACATTTGTCACGGATTGTTATCCTTGTTGTTTAATCATGAGAAGGAAAATGTAATTCATCAGATATAACCGGCACTGGAGAAAAAAATTGCATTTTTTTTTTTTTGGAGGGGGGTTTATGTTCACATTGGAGCGCTTATTTCAGTTGTTTAATGAGGTGTTTGATTTCATTTGGAGTATCGGTACTCATGGAAATCAACATTTGTGTGGTATGATATTGTATTCTTGATTTATTTTGTCAGTGGAAATTAATGTTACGGTGTCAATCGGCTTTTTTAGGTGTTTAAATAAAACGTGTTTTTTTTTTGTTTGTTTTTGTTTTTTTGTTTTGTTTTGGGTTTTTTTACAAATACAAGGTGTTCAAGTATGTGGTATTAAAAAAAAAAGGGTTATCATTCAAACGACAGACTTTTTACAAATAAAGGCTTATACAATAAAGAAAGTGATGTCTTTTTCATTTGCCCTTTGAGGACTAATAAAACATCAGTGGTGGATGTTTTAATTTGTTTGTTTTTTTTCTCCTGCAATATTAGTCCCCAAAAGGTCAAATCAGAAATCTTATATTGGGGTTCCACATTTTTATCAGGGCGCTCAGGAATTTTCCCGAAAAATTGTTAAATGACCAAATTTAAGTTTTTCGGAAAATTCCGCACTTGAGAATGTCCCGAATAAAATGCAAAGAAGCTGACCAGTGTAAAATGTGCACAGTTGGATTCCAACAGGAAAGGTGATCTACTTTACTGCAGGCGAGCCAAAATGGCACTGCAGCTTTTTTTTTTTTTTTTTTTTTTTTTGTGCCGGCAGTCCAAACTTAGAGGACATACTAAGTAGCCGATAACTAATTTGTTTGGTTTGAAGGACAATGCGCCGCAGTTAAAAGTCAACGTTTGCACTCTTGTAAAGGACACGCCGTTGCTGCAGCATTTGGATTTTCCCTCTCCCCGGGACGCACACTTGAACTGGAGTATTTCAGTGCTGAAGGTGAAGTGAACAGAACAGCCTCTAAATGGGAGTGCACTTAGAGCGGTGAAGAAGTAATGTGGGAGTGAGACATCTAAAACATCGTGTTGCTCATGCGAAACAATGAATTGCAGGCGGAAGCAGCTCATTGATTTTACAGATTGATTGTCGAGGTGCTTTGGAAGCCGGTGTGCACTGGGTACCAAAAAAAAAAAAAATCATAGTCAGCCTCCCACCCCTCCCTTTAAAGTTGACATTGCTACATTTTTAAGTAACCCCCCCCCCCAAAAAATAATGGAGAGATTCCCACTTGATGTCTAACGTGGGTGCATTATTGCATGTCGCGAGGTAGACAAGCAAATCGGTGAAAGCTGACAAGCGCAATCATCTCATGCCTTCTTGGCCTCGTCCCCACACGGTCGTCCGGTGGAGACCTTGAAATGGCTCCGAGGTGCCAACGTGAGTGCGAATGTGAGTGACGACACACGTGTTGTCTCCGTGATAGACTGCTGGCCTGACACGTCCTTGGTGAGCTTCGCCCGTACGTTGCAACATTTTGCAAGAATCATATCCTAGTTGATGGAGCGCCGAGACGTTCCCCGGCGCTATAATGCGTCACCGTCATACGACTCATGACCTGCGGCCTCGTGTAAATGATGTGCACAAGTGCATCCAAATAACAGGCAGTGGCGAGGCTTTCCGCAAAGCATCCCGAATCCCCTGCCTTAAGCGACACTCGCAGTTTGACTCATGGTGACGCTCGTATTTGAACAAAAGAAGCCATATAAGCACGGTAATCCACGTTTAAAGACGCGTTATGCCTTGAGATAACGGCTTTTACATCAAACACTCGCCATGGAGACGTTTTGTCAACTTTTACTGAGCCATGCCACATATTTTACGACCCAAAAAAAAAACCCGACGACACTGCCAAACTAAAATATCGCAAATTTTGAAGTAAAGAGCACACAAAGCTGATATAAGGGTATTTACGGAGGAATTGAAGAAACCAATTTTTTTTATTTAGCTTTTTTTTTTTAGTAATAATCTTTGATGTCCTTTTATCAAGATTTTGCAAGATAATTAGGTTTGAGATGGCTGAATTTCTTATTAACATTTGCCATGGAAATAAGCTTTGCTCTGATTGGCTTGCTGTTCTCGTTACTATAAATATGCAAAACAGTGGGATGTAATGCCAACTGTACGATTTATTTATTTATTTTTTCTTATAGTGACCAGCAGTACTTCTCAATTCAGCCTTTCGTTGCTATTGCGCCATCCCAGCACAACGTGCGTGAGATGAAGTAGAGCCGTCAAATTGGTACTGGCACGCCATAGTTAAAGTCATAACGACTCTTATTACCATTTTTAGATTGTTTAACACCATACGACTGCACCGTGGGAATGAAATATAAACAGAATTAGGAAAAGTCAAGAGGCCGGCAGCATTTTATATCGATATACGTAGAGTAATAACCATCAACATAACTGCTCTTGTCGTCCTAATGTGAATTTTCCGTCCATCTAATATCGGATTTGTCCTCATTCGGGTTGCGGGTGTGCTGGAGCATATTCCAATTGACGTTGGGTCCGCCCTGGACTGGTCACCAACGAAGCCACAGACATAGATGACATGGTTCCCCCATTCTCACCCTTTTCTGCTTCATATAGTTTCTTTTTTAAGACATCAATGTTTTAATATGGCCAAGGAAAGGCTCGTACTGGCACTGTTGACGGGAGAAGAGCTACAACTCATTTACCATATTTTCCGGGCTATAAGCCACTATTTTTCCTTGATTTTGAACCGTGCGGCTAATACAACGATGCGGCTTTTCTGTGGATTTTTCTTTCACCAGTAAGGGGGCACTCTATAGTTCATAAAAATACATTTTTTATTTATTATTTAATTGTATTTATTTTCTATCTAGAATTGTGGCGGCTTATATGCAGGTGCGCCTTATAACAAATCCAAATATATATATATATATATATAACATGTACGACTATTGTTGACAAATTTAAGTAGCTTATTCTACAACGCTACGTTGTATTGCATCACGTGATCAAGTGTGTATGAACGTGAAATGAAGAAATATGTAATTGGGTCAACTGATGATCAATGCCCGTAATGACTCTTCTTGAGCTTTGGACACTCAGAGTCTACACATATTAGTGAGACTAATTGAAGGTCAGGGGTCAAATATTGACTCAAAGGAAATAACCAGAGCGTAATACCTGCACAGTCGATATCACTAATATGTGAGCAGGTCAGAGAAGGCTGAAGCTGATGTCAAGACGGTTAAAACATCTCGGAGATAGTTTATAATTTAATCTAAGTATGTATAGCATTGTGAAAAGGGATGTCATGTTTTAGCAGAAATACACCAAGCATATGAAACTTCACTTGCCACACGTGGACATCCCCCCTTTTTTTGCCAAATGACATCAGCACCTTGTCTGTTATCGTCTTTAACAACTGTCTGTGAAAGTACTTCAAACGAAAAGACGGGTTATTGAGCACCCTAAATATGAATCATATCATTTTACTGTTCTGTCCAGAAATGATTTTTTTTTTTTTGCGCGCTGAACCTTCGGTCACGTTGCAAGTCGGCCACAAGACGTAAAGCAGATTTAATGTTCAGCTTAGAGTCATCTAATTGATTTCGTTTAATTTACTCACACTGGCCTGTACCGGGAACTTGGACAGTTGATTACACTGCTAAGTGAGTTCACCTTTTGAGGACCAAGGGCCTGATCAATCATTTCTAACATGTCAGAGAAAAAAAAAAGAAAAAAAACTCTTTCCATTCACAAACTCACCGGTTGAACTCGATTCTTCCAAATGTTGCGAATGAACGATAAAGCAATCATGTTTGCCGCCGCTGCTGCCGAATTTGGCTGCAGGTCCGTCTTTTGTTTGCGCAGGTAGGCTCTTTCTGAAGTGGAGTGCATACCTCTGTTCATGCAGACGGTGACAGAGCCGCAGAAGCAGCACCATGAAATGTGCTTTCCATTTCCGTGTTCAATTGTCAGCACTCCATATAACAACATCAAATATTGAAAAGATGCATTAACATGGGTCAGGAATTGATGGCTGTTCCCGTGTCGAAAGAAAAGAACGTGGGAGCGGTTAGACTTTGAGTCTTTGAATATTTTTTTTTTTTTTAAATAGCTTGTTTAATGCATTTCCTCATAAGAAGACTTTTTCCATTTCGAGAATCCCAACAAATCTAGTAAATATCCCCTTTCTTAGAAGCCCGCGGAGAATAATCAATTATTCAGTCAATAAGCAGTCGGAAGTCGTCGTATGAATCAAGCTCCTTCGGTTAATGCATCCACTATGACATGATAAAATGTCAAGCCATGTTTCCTCTCAAGCCTCGTCCCATTGCGTTGCCATGGAGTTCGGCTCGGAGGTTGCGGAGAGAGAGAAGACGTAAAAAGAGTCGAAACTCAGCCGTGCTAATAAAATATTAACATATACCGTATATTGTTGATGCCACGTGACCGTTACGAGACCACTCCATCAAATCCCCCCCCGAGGCATTGTTCATTAACGTCGTGCCTAGAAAGCAGGTGCAATAATCTGTGATTTGGTCAGCTGACCCAGAGAGAATGTGGCGAGCGAGTCGAAAATGAAAATGCTGTCACTGCCAATACCAAGTGAATTTGTTCGAGCTTCTTGCGGAGGTCTCTGGAATGATGGGGGCTTCCGTGGTTCTCAATCAGAAAAGCTTGGATTTTTGCACTTCAGGTTTCTCGTTAAAATCCTTTAACTTGGTCCAAAAATGACAGTGAGCCTCATAATCGGACGCGGCTTATGCATGGATGACGAATTGGAGGGGAACAAAGTTTGATTTATTTGCTGTTCTGCTGTGGTCAAGTAGTAGTAGTTGCTTCCATTTTTGTGTCTAGCAAGAGTGCATCACAAATACGGCGGATTGTGGTAACCACAAATATGAATGCTTGAATAGATGCAAATTTATAAGCAGATCAGGCAGGAAAACTCATCCGATACAATTAACAACACAGGGTAATTATTCAGGAAAATCTTTCACAGGCATCAAGTATCAAGTCAAATTTAGCCCGACTGTTGCGATGCATTTATTTTCCCTTTACAAACGTTGATTTGACTAAATGTGCATTTGTTGACCAACAAGACATAATGGAGGTCGTTGGAAGCAAACCAAGTCAAGCTTCTGAAACCGTAAATCGTATCCGACTAACCTTCTCAAAGTTGCTACAAAAACGGCATGCTGCAATATTTGAGCGTAGACGGAAGGTAAAACGACCACTTGGAAATGTTCAACATGTGCCATTGAGGAACAATTATGATGTGCTTTATGCTTCTTAACTGCAAGCAGTAGGAAGGTTGCAAATGCAATCGTGATGCAACACAAAAGAATGTCCACCGTTCCCCCGCTCTCCTCCTTATACAATTCATGCTCTGTCACCTATAGCAACAGTGCGCTGAATTTCTGACGCCACAAAAGAATCAGGTGATCTCGCGACTGTCGGTGTTCCGGTTTTTCATATTTCGTTGCACACTTGTGTCAAACGTTAAGGACGTGGCAAGACATGCTTTTGCATATGTTTTTGATGCCGATGAAAGATGATAGTTCAGTGTCACTGCATTTGCTCACATATACCTCCAGTCACGTGATGCTTCACATCACTGTGTGTGGAATTGTGATTTGCGCTTTGAATCATCAAGACTTGTGAAAGCTGGTTTTAGCAGATGTAGAAATCTTGTTAGGTGGGAGCTATCTGTGTTTTGGGGTTCGGGGGGAATGAGCAGTTGTTCATCAGCTCCGATCAGCCTTCTGTTTGACACTCACGCGGGCCTCTAAAAGCCTCTTCTGCCACCTGCTGGCTATCTTGAGAACTGCAAGCTTTGTTTTCTTAAAAACCAAAGCATCTCTTTTTATATAGCACAGTTTTCTTAATCGGTAATAAGAGTTAATATTACAATTGCATATCATAAAATAGAGTAAAGTAGGAAAAACTAAATCTATGGGTAATCAATCCAGCAGTGCCAGCCAAAGTGCTGATTCACTCCTCCTAAGAGTCTGCTGACTGGGAAACCACGCATGTGGTGGGAGGATGAATGAGTCTGTGTGGAGGAATTCCACTGAAGGCAGCTCTCTGGTGTGAGGGGGAGACAATTGCAGGCCTGCCGGGTCTCACGGTCCACTTTACCAGACAGCCTCGCACGTGCCGCAGGCCCAATTGATCATCGGCTTTCAACTCAAATCTACAGTCGTGACTCAAGAGACATCGCTTTGGTCCAGCAAGGCATGCTGGGAGGCATGAGGAAATCATTCATGTATGTGTTCCCTTATAAAAGACATTCGTTGCATCGTATAGGTTAGTAGGATAACGCCATGATTCCAATATCGGACATGTTTTCTCTGTCATACCAGATGTTTGATGATGTGCTTTATGTTAATATTTATTTGTCTTGCTCGACCACTTTCAACTGACCGCAAGGCTCTGCCTTAAATGTTATCACCTGTCTGGGTTGTATAATTTGTCAAACTCAAAAATGGGGAAACCCTGGACCCGAAAGACTGTTGCAGGCTAAGTAGATGATCTGAGGTTGCCATGGTGATGCTTCTTTTCTTTTTTTCCAAGTCCGTGCACCGTGCAAATGATTGAAACGGCTGCCTATATTAAAAATAGACATTGGGTAAAAACAAATTATCTTTTATTGAGACTATGTTCCGCGTTGTTGTAGAATTGTTGCAGAACAGCAACATAATGTGTTTTTATTGATCCAATTTCGTATTTATTTTCTATTTAATTATTTAATCTTTTTTTATGTATATAATTAAATTATTCTTGTATTGCACTGGAGCGGGGAGCTCTCTAATCTCATTGCAATCTGAGTACAATGACAATAAAGGGCATTCTGATTCTGATGTTAAGGTAAAAAGCAGGTCCGGCTGTATGGGGGGGGGAGCGGGGGGGGGCTACCCACCCTGCCTCACACGCAAGATGGTGTCCGTTTCTTGTGGGTTGGATGGTCAGCACTAACAACCCAGTCCCATCAACAAAACATTGTATAAGAATGACAAAATAATGCGCCCCCCCCCCTCATGCTTTGCAAGCCTAGAACCAGCCCTGGGAACAAGGTCATTATCAAACTTGCTCCGCTATCATACATGAGTACAAAATTGTCATACAAGCGATACAAGCCTCCCTCTACTTGTCCAGTCTCGCGCTCTTGTCGCTCCACTCACCCTAATCAACACTTTTCACACCCTTAATCACCTTTGTCACCTTCTGCTAACAATGAACAATCAATCTTGTGTGATTTGTCCCCCTCCCTCTATCAGCAGGCTTCAGTGTGTCCTGAGTGAAAACGATGAAGGTGAAACTTATTTAAAGTATGCATCACCAGGGAGTGATTCCCTCCCCCCGGCAATGAGCAGCATGATGCAGTGCTTTAACTTTCGGTGGCATGAAGGCAACTAATAAAGGCCAGGTGGAGATTAAATTAAATTAATTCTTCAACCACAAGCCATGACCCGGACTGATATACAAGACAAGCCAGGCAGAGTTATGAGCTGTTACTAAGCGATTGGCGAATAAGCGCAAAATAAATGACATCTACATATACGTAATCAGTTTTCAAAAATGTCGTCACCTTCACCTGCTCCGTAACATCGACATGTTTAAAAGGCTGCAAGTACTTTTAAAATAACGTACTCACTCACTTTGGGCGACCCTTGAAAAAAAAAAAATGCCCATTTCATCTTTCAGCGGACCGTCTGTTCCCAAGTGAATTATTCTTTATTTGATGTCGTTTTTACATTAAATGTGTTTCGGCCAGCTGGTGATATTGGGTGTAATATTATTCAAGACATGGATTCGTCAACAAAAAATCGTTAAAAAAAAAAGAAAAAAGCACTATGTACTGAAAATATTTTTATGACTTTATTTTTATTATTATTGAGCATCAGTAAAATAAAACCTCTTGTAGGGAGACATTTAAAATATACAGTAAAAAGGTGGCTTATTTAACAATAGTAATAATATATATAATAATAATTTGAGCAAATGGAGCAGAGTACTACCTAAACCGAATTGAAATTTTTTTAATAGTTGGATTGCAAATCCATTGCAGAGAATAAATCTTGAGTTCTGTTTTGGGTCATTGTCCATCTGCACTGAGTTGACAAGCATTGGAAGATTTTTATAGGGTGCTTGAAGCTTCATCCTCTTGCTCCTCAAACAAACTCTTAAAACGCATCCCCCATTTGATGAGGCACTTCCGGGCACTGTTGCAGAAGCTCCGGCTCACTTTTCTTTCTTTTTATTCTCTCAATTTTATTGTATTTTTCCCAACATTCTTTTTTTTGTCCAAGATGTACAGTATTGTCTGCCAATATCAACATGAAGAGATTTTTTTCTTCTTGTTGACGGTTTTTCACCTCCAACAGTAAGAAACTAATACTTTTTCACCTCTAATATAGGGCAAGTGTCTTTTGTTTTTGCTTTTAAAAAGTATTTATTCATAGCACTGTATTTCAGATGTTTTTTTTTTAAGTGAGATGAGATGCTGGAACTACTGTAGACTTTCCGCGATAACTGTCAAGCTTGAATAATTCATATTTAAAATAAAAAAAGAATGTGTGGCACCCATCGTAGTTTTGTTTGGAAGAGCAAAAGTGAAGCGTCTTAAAAATGGCAGATCTGAGACACTAAGTAAGCCTGAGTTAAATATTTACATTTCCACTCACTGTCAGTATTGTTTCTTCATTTGCCCTTTCCACTTGTCCTCCCCCTTCGTACAGTAGTCTCAATTATTGTCCGTAAAATCTTTTTGAATCCCTTTAAATACCTTTCCTCCCACCGAAAAGGCAACGTCATCCATCCCAAGCACTTATTGATCGAAATGGTCACCTCGCACGGCAGCGTCTGAATGCTCTCATTCACCGAGTTACCAGGACAACAATGCGGGCTTCAGTATGCTCAGCTGTTTCCATGGTTACCACAGCAGTCTCCTCAAAGTCAATGATGGAAATAAGAGTAGGACTGTGACTGCAGCTTTGTGCTTTGTGCCGTCTTCTGCATGCAAATGTCCCCCGAATGTTTGCTGGCAACAATTAAGGCAACACGCACGCACACGACCGATACTCAATTTGTTACACGGATCGAAAAGTCATATGATTGTCACGGCGGATTAGCCCTCACCGTATTGCGGAGCTGCAAGAAATATCGTAAAGTAGAATATGTGTCTCAGTCGCGAATTTATGGCTTTGCCGTCAACGACCACCCCCTGGTAGTGATGGGAAAATGAAGCTTCAAATTTGCTTCAAGAACCAGCTGTTGTATTTTTGAGTCCTCTAGATGGCAGTGTTGGTTTAAAGTAAAGGGTTTACAAAATGCCATCTACAGGAGTCCAAAAATACTACAACTGGTTCATGAAGGAGATTTGAAGCTTCATTTCCCCATCACTACCCGCTGGCCTCCCTTGACGGGATGAAAAGTGCTTAAGCGACTCCCTTGGCCTAATTTTAGGCCTGAAGGCCAAAACCCCGTGCATTGCTGAGAACATCATCCCTGCTCAGGTAGCATCCACAGAGTTGCCGTACGCCAGTGAACGCCTCCCTGCCGTGCATGACCCGCCAGTTGTCGATAAAAATCACCTGAAGTGAAAGGGATGGGAAAGTTCATGATAGTTTCTGACAAAATGCGAACTTGATGTTACTCGATGTTAACTGGCGAAAATGAGGAAATGGCCTTACTTTTCCCGGAGTGAGTTTGACCCACAGCTCATTCTCTGGTCGCCTCAGTTCCGTGGTCAACTGTCGATGAGCCACATACCAGCGGCGGACAACATCGTGAGGGATTGTGTTTATCACTGACCGGTCATAGTTGTTGTACCTGTTATAAGAGGAAAACAACTTTGAATATACACATAGCAGCGGTAACTGACATTTTTTTGTTACATTTGACCAAACAGGAGTCTTACTATCATTATCTGACGGTAAATATTTGAATCCATAAGTCGTTTTTAAAGTCACCTGTGGTAGAATTGGGAAAATGAAGCGTCAAATTTGCTTCATGAACCAGTTGTTGTATTTTTGAGTCCTCTAGATGGCACTGTTGGTTGAAATAAAGGTGTGCTTTCAGCCCAATGTTGAACAGAGGGCGCCATCTACAGGAGTCTAAAAATACTACAACTGGTTCATGAAGCACATTTGAAGCTTCATTTAGCCACGCAGCTGCTGGCACGCCAAGGCAAGCGCAACATGACAACAAACGAGCTGGACTAGACTTTGATTCGCACAAATATTAAGTTACCATGCAACCAACCAAAACAGGTCCCAGCATGTGAAACGAGTTTTCGGAATACTTAACTAACATGACTCCTACAACATACCGAATCAAGTAAACTTCATTATTCCAAGGATAGCTATTTAGGACCGGGCCAATGCCAATCATGTGGTTTTTGTGGCTGCCAGTGCTTTCAACATATTCGTGTGTGATTGGAACATGCGAAAGCAGGTCAAAATGTTCTGGCGACTGCAGACGAACAGTTTCAGCTGCATAGAAACCATCCACGAGCAGATTCCTCCCTCCAGTCCCCTCGTGCTTCAGGCAATGAAAAACTTGAATTCTGGAAGGGCCAAAAAAAAAAAAAACAGGCTGTGACAAGCAAATTGGCGCAATGTCACTTTTAAAGATGTTTTCCTCTCCCACTTACCCACATGGTTCATGGAAGTAAGTCGTGTCTGTGTGGCGGTCAAGACCCAGCTGGCTGTAGGCAGTGTCTCCTCTGGAAAAATCGGAAGTGAAGGACCACATTCTTCCATATGTGGTCTCCCTTGAGGATCAGGAAGACAAGAGATATGTTTGAGAATGAGAGGATGCCTCCGGCGTTCTTTGACAACGTGCCCACAGAAAGTATCAGGAAGCAACACAAAATAAAGCAGAGAAGAACGTTATACCTGATAAGACTAACTCTCTGCGTCACGGCCTCGGTGGCTTCGACGGTCGCGGGGACATCGTCGACAAAAGCGATGCCATACAGAAGATAGTTTTGCAGAAACTTCTTCAGTTCATCCTCGCTGCTCATGAATGAGTCCCATTTGGAAGAGGTTACGTTCGATTTTTTATAGATGTCTGCATTCCAAAGGATGCGTGGTTGTACGGTGCTCTCCTTTTTCCCCTCGTAGCTGTTCTCAGCTAGCCAACAAAGGCGGTATTTGGACGTGTGACCGCCGGGCCCTGGGGGTGCATAAAGGCAAACTTTTGTTTCGCGACTGAAGATCGAAAGCAGAAGACAATTTTTGCAGATAACAAACTATCACTTTGGGACTCTTTAATTTTCACCATAATTCGAAATGGAGTTTTAAAGGGTGTGAAAAGAAAAAGTGTGGCTTAGAAGGTTACCACACTGGCATAGTGATGGGAAAATGACGCTTCAAATTTGCTTCATGAACCAGCTGTTGTATTTTTGAGTCCTCTAGATGGCACTGTTGGTTTAAATAAAGGTGTGCTTTCAGCGCAATGTTGAACAGAGAGCGCCATCTACAGGACTCCAAAAATACTACAACTGGTTCATGAAGCACATTTGAAGCTTCATTCACCCATCACTGCACTGGCACACATTATTTGCAAGTCACAGAGAGAGCGAGATTGCTGGAGAGACTTTCATGATCTTCAAATCACAAAATCTACTACAACGATATGTTGTTCGATTATTTGCGTATTTATTGAACGTTGAGTCAGAGAGAGGATTGCAAATATTGATTGTAAAAACGAGGAAATATCTTTGTTTTGGTTTTCCCGGTTCAAGTCATTGTTCTTTACCGGAGGCCACATGCGAATACGTTCAATGTCGTAAGTACGTTCTCAACACCGATTGGCTGTCGCCTATGCGACGCCACCGAAGAACATCTGACTGTCCTAAAAAAAAAAAAAAAATAATTAAAAAATAAGCCGTGATGAACTGTAATTTAGCTAAATTAATGATATTCATGATGGCGACTGATGATGATTCGTCTTGAAAGAATGACAGACTGACAATGGCGGACTTTTTGTGACGCGCCCACCTCTAGGAAGCGGCGGTAAAGGCATCGGCATTGTATATTCGTTGACCTTTATATGCTGCGTAAGGTTTCCGATCTCTAACGAAGGCCCATTACTCTGAGCTAGAACATTTACAGAGCTGTCATTTTGAACCAGTTGATGTCTAACCTTGGTTAAACAATGACTTCTTTACGAGCATAAATGACTTGTACCATCTTAGCCATACGGTTGAAACCAGGGGCGGGCAACTCCGGCCCTCGAGGACCACCCCTGGTTGAAACAATTAAGAGCAGTCTGCAGGATGACTGAATTAAGTAACCCATTAAAGAGTAAAACAAGAGAAAAATGAAAGTGCTAACTTTTTTAATGTGTCAGAATTATACTGAACATGAGCTGAACTTGTGAAATACAGTCTGACTGTATGCTATCATGGATGTTTTATGTCTTTTTGTTCCAGCACACCTAATTCAAATTTGGCAACAAATTTCATACAGCTCAGAATAAAAAAAAAATTTTTAAATAGATTTTTTGATTTGATTTGATTTTTTTTAATTCAGGACAGTGAGGAGGTGGATTAAGGACATTGAGGTGTGGACCAATTTCCAGTCACAAGTCCTCCTCCATATGACAACTCTTGCCAAGTAATCTTGCAAAACAAGTCCTTGGGAATGGCATCAATTTCCCCATGTAGATCTTTACGAACTCTACTTCGGTGACATAATTGCTTTTACATAACGAATGTCGGTTTATCCTGGACACACCCCTTCCAAATGGCCCCGATTGGGCCTTGATGTACATTGGGGAGGGGAAAAGGGTCTTCTAGTGTTTAAAACATCAAACGATACGGGTCCTTGGGGATTGTCACCTCAGAAGATAATAATTAGCCGTCAGAGAAATGCGCAGCCACACCCTTCTTTTTTTATGCCAGTGGCAGTTTTAACAAGTCATGGGTGCATAACACGGAAACACACCAGCAATAGTATTCTGCGTTTGAAGACATTATATTATTTACTTTCTATTCTGGTTAAATATTTGTTGTGTTATTACTGTGGAAGAAAATGAGGACGAAAATTAATAAATGAGTTCTCTTCTTGGCGTGCTTGTGAATGCGCTGAAAACCATTTTGTTATTTTGTGTGGGTGTGTTTTCTTTTTTTTCTTATTTTTTTAAATACAAACAAGAGAGAGTGGACGGAAATGTTTAAAACTGGCGCAATTGTCATAATATTAGCATTAATGCCAACATCAAGTACGACACGTCGGATGTTTATTTTATTGTATCAAAAAAACAAAAAAAAACAAACGTACTTGACTGCAATTTAACTCTGGATTGAGGACGGAAGACTCTAAAATATATCTTTATTCTTATTTACAGTTTATGGGTGATGTTCACAGCAGCCGCCGATAGGACCGCGACATGAAAGTGGTGTGGTTCCTATTTATTATATATATATATATATATATGTATTAGATTTCATAAATCTGAAAAACAATAGAAAAAAAGAAAAATAAATTTAATATAAAATAAAATAAATAGATAATAAAAAAAAACAACAGAATACAAATGTATTCTGTTGTGCAAGTGGGGTTGCCTATATTGTAACCGTAATGGACTTACAAGTGATGATGAGGTGGTCATCTTCCACTTGGATGTGATCAGGTCGAATGTTGAGGTCAATACTTCCAGTGTCAAAGTTCCGCTGGTTTGTTTTGAAGTTGAAGGACAAGGTCGACTGGCAGTGATCCCTCAACCACACGTAGTCAAAATGCATCCGACTCCCTCTGTAGTCGAGCTCTGGTGCATGCATGTGGAAAATGGGGTATGAACAGCAGCTCTCGTCTTTTTAACGAGACGAGTGCCTGAATATCACTCAACTCACCCAGACAGTCTTCAAGTAAGTTCAGAGTAGATGGTGGGCTTGCGTACCCACGGACTTTGTTCACGTGTCTCCATGGAGTTCCGATTCGGGTGGAGAGGTGCTGTGTGCGCGTGACAACAGCTCGTGCGCTCCTGCTAAGCATCCGAATCATGTCTAATATCTCACAGAACAAGACCTCCCTATAAAACCGCAAAGTTTTTTATGCAACTGAGTCACAGCGAACTAACCACGGCACCGAGACACTTAAGTGTTTACACGGCGGTCTGTTCTCTTGCCCTTTGCGTTCATCAAAGCGAGTTTACTGTTAAAGGTGGATCTGCGCGTGAAGTGTGGCCGTGGTTAATTATTAAACACCTTGCATTTTGCATGTGATTTAAATTGTTAACGAGCTCTTTGTGAAAAGGTCAGTGCCCCTGCGGAAACTAAGTGAATTTGAGAATCCAGGCGTTCTTCAGCCGTAATAGCGTAATACCGTTTTCTTAAAGACACAGGCCCAATTTCCATTTTTAACTGTCTTTTAAAAAAAAAAAAAACACATTCACCAGTGGGCTTTCTGTTTGGTAATTTTGCATATCCCGCAGTGAACTATCGTTCTGTATGAAATAGAATGTTTTCGTATTTTTATTCTCTTGGAGCACTAGTACCCGTACTGACCACAGGATGTCACTGTTTTTAAACAGTACATAGTCAAACAGAAACTAAAACATGCAGTTCTGTTTTACTGCTTTTCCATATAGTCATGTTTTTTTTTACTAAATAGTACCACTTTCCCCCCCCAAAAAAGTCTCCCTTTTGTTTTCGAAGTCCTGCAAAAGATATTTTAAAACGCCGAAAGCGATAGCGACATTTAAAGTTAAAAACACGTACAGTACGTGCAGTGCCATCCAGGCACGCGTCAGTCAACATAAGACAAAGTATTCCTGTTCAAACGTCATTTTTTATCACGTTGCATCAAATCAGCCTTTTGTGCTTTAATTGATCCAAATGAATGTTTTTTTTTCCTCTTTACTACCGAGTGCATTTTAGTGGTCATTTCGAATCAAACCCATCCGTGTTTGGATATGTACAAAATGTTGCAACGTGGCCAGTTACATTGTGAGACTGCTAAACAAGCAGTCGTGCAAGCCTGGGCTTCCCTTCCTGCAGTGGGCCGCAGCGCTGTGCTGCCTTCCTGTCCGTAGGATATTTGAAGAGTTTCGGTCGCGAAAACGGAAGACTATAATCACACTCGCTGGTCATTTCATTAGGTCCGCTTTCCAGTTTCGTGTTTCCGCTTTCCTTTATTTAAATAGAATGCATCCCTACAGTATTTGTGTATTTGATGTAGACTTGCATGCTATTGTGTATTAAATAGTAATGTGTTTTTATTTTAGTTAATTATTTTTTTATGTAATTGTAAATGTGTAGATTAATGTGCTTTTGGAACATAATAAATACAATACAATTATATTTATGTAGCACATTTCACAACAGCTGCAGCTGTAACAAAGCGGTTTCCATATCCCGTCATATAAATTAGCAGGTAATTAGAACACAAATTCAAACCCATAAACACCTTTACAATATCTCAAACTTTGGTTATAAATTGCACTGTAATTTTAAATTAGATTGGCACATCAGTGCTGTTGTTCAATCCAGCTTCTTTCATCATAGTCAAGTGGCTAAGGTGAAAGAAGAAAGGGCTTCTTTCTTTCTCAGCAGCACTTAGAAACCATACCTTCGTTACATTTAGGCTAAATTACTGTAATGCACTTTACTTTGGAGTCAGCCAGTCCTCCCTCAAGCGCCTCCAACTGGTCCAAAATGATGCTGCTCGCCTTTTAACTCGAGCACTGAAGAGGAGCACATAACGCCAATTGGCTTCTCTTCACTGGCTCCCCGTGCACTTTAGAGTTCATTTTAATATACTTCTGTTTGTCTTTAAAATTTAAATGGCCTCGCCCCAGTTCCAGTCGTTGAAAAATGCGCTATATATATTGAGTTGTATTGTATTGTAATCAGTCGCCCGTATTTTGTTCTAGAACATAATGCAAGCATCAGTAAAGACTTAATTACAACATACTATCACGGAAAAATGACGGTATAAGGTACCACTGAACTTGAATTTCTTGAAATAACCAATTTGACAACGCGCTCGAGTGAACACTCATATTTGGTATTTCGTGTTCATCACGTGAAGGCAGCACGAGCCAGCCCCCTGTTTACTTGCTCTGTCAGCTGTGTGCCTGCAGTGGACCTCATGTGATCACCTGCTGCCGAGCAGAACCTTGGACTTTTATCTCAGTGACATTATAACATCAGCGGTCGTTATCAGCACTTTGCTATCCCGCTGCATTTCTTCGAGCAGAGCCTCGCGCGGACCTTGCACAGGGACGCAAATCCGGTTCACTGATATTTTTTTTCTCCTCCTTTTCTTTCCACCGGAAAGATGACGCTAAATTCCAATAAAAACGAACCTGCTGTCATATTGGAGCCTGTGGACTCCGTCCGGACAGCCCTTTCCGATCTTTACCTAGAGCAGCTTCTCCAAAACAAACCAAAGCCTGACAAGGTAAGTCGTCGCTTTTGCGTTTAATCTTTTAATAGTCCGATTTTGCTGTTTGCTTCCGGGGATGCGAGTTAGCACATGACCGTTGTTGTCTTTTAGAGAGAGAGAGGAGGGTGGGGGGTGCTTTCAGATATTTGGTAGAAATGAATGTTAAGATTTGCAGCACAATTGAACATCATGGCCGAAACAAAGTGGATAAAATGCTGAAATATATTTTGTGGAAAGCTTGAAAGCTGAGTCACCTCTACAGTGTTGCCCACTCAACCTGAACTGGATCCAGCAGGCATGGCGAAGGCTTTTCCACTTCTGGAGTCGCTTTCCAAAAATACACATGCAAAACATGTGAGGGGTAAACATTCTTCTTCCATGAATAATCAGTTTTGTTTGTATGAGAACGTCATGGTGGGTTTTGTTCAATGAACTTTAGAATGCAGCATTGCACCGTTTTGCTTAATCTCTTGTTGTTGCAGTGTGTCCAAGTCACAATTTGATGTTAAAATAGATTATGGTGCAAAGTCCTGTTAAAACTGGGAAATTATGTGAACGAATCGTCAAATGATGTGTTCGAACACATAGATTTAAATTGCCAACTCAGCAGTGAGGGAAATGGGGACATGACAAAGAAAGGAAACTTTTTTTTTTTTCCTGACCTCAGCACTTTTGTCTCGTGCTTAATGCTGATTTAGTTTGTGAGGTTTTCACAGTGCAGATTGCTGAGTAGAATGTTGACCAAGGGGCACATTGCGATTGTTGGGAAGCAACACAAGTCAACTAAGCGATATTCTAAGACTGTGGCAAGTAAAGGAACATCCGAATTTAGGTAGATTAGTTGCGACATGATCTGTGGGGGTGGTGTTTATCACAAAAATACCAAAAGTGAAATCTTTGAGGGGGAGCGTTTAGTCAGGTAGAGCTTTTACATGCCATCTTAAATTTAAGACCCAACCTCCCTTTTGGCCAATTATTAACTTTAAGAAATCTGTTTAAAAACGATCAATAATTATTAATCATGTAAATCATCTTTTTCTGATACAGTCAGACACATGCTTGAGGAAGTGTTTTATGGAAGTTACATTCCAATCTAGTGGGCCATGAAATATTTCCTGTTGACCATTTTAAGGGATACCAAAGGCTCCCTATATGGGCGGGGTGTGTGTGTGTGTGTGTGTGTGTGTGTGTGTTTTAGTTGTTTGTCCTAATGCTGTGCCACACCCAACACTGGCATTGAGAAAGCCCCCGCTCAGCATATTATCACATAACTGTGTGTTGTAAAGCGTTCTGCTACGTCTTAGAAAATTGCAGAACATTCGCACGTTTTTGCGGCTTCCACAGGTTCTTGTTTTTTCACACCACGCACACAGTTTAGGACCAGTATGACTTTTGTGATCTCACAGCGTGTCATTTAATCTCCTGGTGTACTCAAATATTTTCCCCTGACACCCCTCTGTTAAACTCAAATAGCCCACGGCCGGTAAATAAGTATCACGTTGCATGAAACCAGACTTTCACCAGTCCGGGCCTCACTCAACTATTGACTGCATGTTCAAGACAACATGCGATCCCAGGCATGGAGTTTGTCTTTTTCTGTTTGTTATATCCTCAGGAACCTCAATAATGCCTCCATGTTTCTTTTATTATCTGCCAGCAGCATACTAATTCATGCACATTGCTGTGTGAACCACGTGGGAGTGCTCTAATGTTTTTGCGGCATTTAGACAGCTGAGATAGGCTCCGGCACACCCGCAACCCTGTTGAGGTAAAGCGCTTCAGAAAATGGATGGATGGATATTTCATGACCTTGCCTGAAATGTCCAACCCGATAGCTCTTATGTCATCCGCTGTTCTGCTCAGCACCACTAGGGGGCGTGCTTGCGTGGCATCTGGGAATTAGATCGCTGCACTGTCATGCCTAAACACCAGCATCCAAAGTCAGAATGCATTTCAGTAGTTCTGTGTGATCAGTTGAACGATTTTCATAGTCTCACTTAGTATCTTTGATTAGAGGCCTCCTTGTTTCGCCTTTTGTGGGGAGGAGGCGGACAGAAGTGCAGGCCTCAAATTCGTGTCTGACCGCATCTTTGCAACTAATCGATGCTAGAAAGATGACTTCTTTACAATTGTCATCCAAGACAGTTCATGGAATCTGGCTTTACTGCTGGGATGACACTGGTGGTATCCATGACCACACGAACCTGTCGGATAAGATCATTGGATGTGTTAAATGAGGTGTTATAATGTCGGGTTAATTTTTAACCTGGGACATGTGTTGAAACTGCAAATGAAACGCTAGCAATTAGCAAAAGGCTTTCTCAGAAACGCTGAAGAAAATGTCCTGATTCAAGATGCTCTCGTTTTCTTTTGCAATATTATGATGTCTTTTTTTTTTTTTTCTGTTTTTTTTGCAGGTCGCGATGCAAACCTTTGAAAATAAAGGTGCTGAGGTTTATACTAATGGAAGTGCCAGATACGCGAATGGCACTGAGCTGACCAAAATGAAAGAAGTCCAGTTTGAAAAGAATCCCTCAGAGCCGATGGTACTTCTTATATTTGCGACACATCTACACTTTATTATTATTATTATTATTATTATTATTTTGGGCAATTTTACCACCTCCTCATTCTTCGTCTCTCGACATTCTCTCCTCTGCAGGGAGTCACTCTGAAAATGAATGACAAGCAAAGGTGCACAGTGGCCAGAATCTTGCACGGAGGATTCATTCACAGACAAGGTCGAACATTAGAATCACAGCCACTGAAGAATATTTTATGCTCTTATGACATTACACTTGTTTTTTTTTTTTCCTTCAGGGTCCTTGCATGAAGGCGATGAAATAGCAGAAATCAACGGGAAAAGTGTGACAAACCAAACAGTCGATCAGCTCCAAAAGATTTTGGTGTGTTCACACTTTATAAATGCAGTTAGTAAAGAGACTTACGCAAAACGCGACCCCCCGACCTTTTCTTAAAATGCACCATGACAATTAAACTTTGCCATCTTCTTTCTACAGAAAGAAACCAATGGAATAGTCACAATGAAGATTGTTTCCAACCAAAAGAGTCGCTCCAAAGCCTGTGAGGTAATAGCAAATTTAGAAGTTGCTTCAAAACAGTACCATTTGGTCACTTGTCATAATGAGACTATCAAACGTTGAAGCGCTTTAATGCAGACTCTTTCACGTTCACAAGCTTTTGACGTTTCATCATTCCGAGAAGAAATATAGAATTTACAACTCAATTCATCATCTTTTTGTATTTGTATTTTGTACCAAATTTGATCCGGCTCATTGCGCTTCTCCGGGAAGTCAGAAACGAGCCAAGCATACAGTTCATCAACTAAAATCTCATTTTTTTTTCTGTCCAAGTCAGGAATGAGAGGGAATAAAAATAATTTGACATTTTAATAATAACAATTTATAATTCACTTTATTATTATTTTCATTTAAAAAAAACCACACAAAATTGGAAAATTCCTGATAAAAAAATAGTATTGAAATAAATTGCCTTCTACATTAAAATTATATCAAATATAGTTTCTTTTATTTTTAAACACACTTCAATGCGTGATTAGATTTTGTGAACTTGTTCGACTTGTTCAACATTTGTGGTGATCCATGCCACTCTGTGAGTTGCATAGACCGCAAATGTTTATTAATTAATTACTAACCCTTATGACGATGTACCCTTCATTGACTTAACCTTTGAACAGTCCTCAGAGTGGAACGATAATTTGTTGTATCGACGCACCACACCATAAAACGTTTGGAATAAATAGCCGCGTGAGAGAGGCAAAATTGAGTAAAAGGCAGTGCATTCATTCACAAGTCAAACGACAACCATAATAACAAACAAGGTGTTTATTAATCCCTCTGGCAGTGGTAATCAACTCTAAATGTATTTTTTTTTCCTAAAAGCAACAATGAATTAATTCATACGAATTATGAATGCAGTATTTGGGGACAATTGGCAACACCAAATAAAATGTCCTCATCACGCTATTATACTCTGGATTTGCAGACGTACATGAGGGCCCAATTTAACTACGACCCGTCCACGGATGAGCTCATCCCGTGCAAAGAGGCCGGGCTACGTTTCCAAACTGGTGACATCATTCAAATCATCAACAAGCAAGACCCCAACTGGTGGCAGGGCACCGTCGAGAGCAGCGCTGCAAACTTCGCTGGACTAATACCGTCGCCCGAACTCCAAGAATGGTTTGACACATAGATCATGTTTATTATGTCATATTTATGCGGGCCTATGAACACCACTGGGACAGTCTCTCAAGCTTAGGAACAATGCTCAGCATGAAGGAGTACTCCTAATTTGAAGACGTGAATCATTTTCAGAGTTTGATGGCAACATTCAATTGTGGTTAATTCTTTTGAATTGGAATAATCCAAATGTGCACATTGTTGGCAATGTAAAATGTAATAAAATGTTGGTCAAAATGTTTGTTTCCTCCTACAGGAGAGTGGCGAGTAAAAGCAAAGCCAAAGACAGTCCGTCCTGGAGCCCATTTGGGAAAAAAAAGAAGTGCAAAGACAAGTACCTGGCTAAGCACAGCTCAAGTGAGTTTTTGACTGGGTTCATTTTTTTTCCCGCTCCCATTGAATTGTTTTCTTACAACCAAATTTTATTTCAGTTTTTGACCAGTTGGATGTGATTTCTTACGAGGAGGTTGTCCGGCTGCCCGCTTTCAAACGGAAAACGTTGGTGCTAATTGGTAAGTTGTATTCCTCTGCTACTTTACAAATATGCATTTTTTTTTTAAAATCTATTTTCGTGATGTGTTAAGTCACCTCAAAAGTAGAAATTTAGCATTATATTATAATTTAGCAAAATATGTGCGTTAATACAAAAAAATAAAAAAATAAGTAATAATATTTAATAAAAAATTAATAATAAATTATATATATATATATATAATTTATTTATTTATTTTTACTATTGTTCCAGCATTAGTTGGAATGTTGTCTTCTCATAATTAACTCATGACAACATTGAAGCATATGATTTAAACGGTGGAATGTATTTTGAATAGGTGCACCTGGTGTTGGGAGGAGTCACATTAAAAATTCCCTGATGACCAAATATCCTGAGAAGTTTTCTTACCCCGTACCACGTAAGTCGTGCAGAAGATTGAACAATTTGAAACGTCGCTCAAACATAAAGTTCACGTTTCTAACATGTACTGCACAGACACCACCAGAACGCAACGTAAGGATGAGGAGAACGGACAGGAATATTATTTCATCTCCAACGACGCCATGACCAAGTGCATCTCCGAAAATGAGCTACTGGAGTACGGCAGCTTCCAGGGAAATATGTTCGGCACCAAAACCGAGACCATCCGGAAGATCCACGAGCAGGGCAAAATTGCACTGCTGGATGTCGAACCACAGGTTTGGATTGTACACGCTGTTGTTACGCCACACTGAAAAATGCGTGAACCTTCGTTTGGATCATTTATTTGAACCATTTACCGTGTTTATTTCATTTATTGTTAGACGTTGAAGGTTTTGCGGACTGCTGATTTCGCTCCTCTCATGGTGTTCATCGCACCCACAAACACAGCTCCTCAGGTGACGCATCCTTGCTTGAATCACCAAAAAGAATATTTGACTCCAGGAAGGTAACTTTCGGCATGTTTCTGATCGTAGACGGAAAACCTGACAATGATCCAGAAGGAGTCGGACGCCATCCTGACGGCCTACAGACACTTCTTTGATATGATCATCGTCAACAATGATGTTGATGAGAGTGTGAAAGGCGTGGAAGAAGCTTTGGAGCGGGTCACCTCCACTCCACAATGGGTGCCTGTCTCGTGGGTGTACTGAAAGATGTCAAGACTCCGGCGTGCTGTCTTATTTGTTTTATTTTTAAAGCGGTGCAATATCACTCCTTACACAAAACCTCAGATCTTGTGATGTCCCAAGACTGAATATGTTTTTTTTTGGTTAATGTTAATTGTCAGAAACATTTTGCATGTGTGCATTTAAAAAATAAAATTAAAAAAAAAAAAAAAAAAAAGCAATATTTAGAAAGAATTATATTGAAAAGCTGAGAACCGGGAATGTTTATTATTCGATCAGTGAGTTATTTGTGTTTGAGGCTTTTGAGGAAGCTTTTGGATCGTTTTAATGCCACACAACTTTGTGATTGTTGCATTGTGGGTAAATACAAACTAGGACCGTAACTGTGAAAGAAATCCTTCCTTTTTAAATCATTGGATTTTATTATTACGTCATGTCATCATTTCTTCCGTTATTACAGCCGCACATACTGTATAACTTTCCACTCAAAATCATTTCAATCAATGAGAAATTCACCTGTCAAAACTGTCGCATCAAATTGTATACCTCGTAGACACTTTAGAGGCACTTTTACAAACATTAAATTTCTCAGCCCTGTTGCAACTGCTTCTTTGATTTTTTTATTTCATAGAGAGAAGAATGCGACTTCGACTGAAATACGGACCTGCCTTGTGTTTTACTGTTACATTAATGCTCTTACCACCAAATTTTCCTCACTTCCAATTAGAAATGCAGTAACCAGTGGCTGTGTCATTAGAATTGGAGCATTATTCTCCCAGCCATCCATGTTTTACACTACTTACCCTGTTTCAGGGTGACGGACGAGCTGCAGCCTATTCCAGCTGACTTTGGGCAAAAGGCAAATTAAATCAACATCCTTTCACACTGTCACTAAGTAGGAATCAAGTTGGGTGAGCGTACGAATGCTCTTGAATCACTATTAAGACAATTCAGCACACTTGTAAAATATCCTGCTAGTCAGTAGTACACCACTGAGTCAACTAGTGTTCACTAGTGTAGCAAAACAGTTTACTAGTAAAGATAGTAAAAGACAAAAAGTGGCACTAGAAAGAGACAAACCGTTTCTAGTCATCTTGTGCAACCTTCAACTAGTGTGTGGAGATGTCTCACGAGTGAAGACATGGACCTTCGAAAATACTAAATAAATGTTCAAACGGCTTTGAAACAAGTGCGCAAAACGATGTTCCTAACGAGAATAAGTAAACTAGCTTTCAGGTGGGTTCTCCTGGGTCCACTCCATGTTTGATCAAATCCACGCTGGACGGACGCCACTGTGCTGCTGGCCACGCCCCCTCTCGAGGTACGCCATTTTGTTGACAAATCCTGAAGACGACCCAAATAAACTTCTTTATATGAGCTTCCAACCTCACTGTAACAATGACACTTAAAACGTGTTAGGGGGGAAACACCTACTATGTGACTGTGGACGTGTATCGTTTAAAAAATATCTTCTCACGAGTGATTAAACAGCTCATTTAGAAGTCTCCGGCCACCCATTTTAACATGAAACTCGCCTCGGTTGACGTCACCAAGCCATCTTTGTCCAGCTAATCCAAAGTGTTTGTTATACCTTCATTTGGTTCGGTCTCTCGTCACTGACGGTACCAGTCTGCTGGTTCTCTCACATACGAAGAGGGAAAGGCTTATTATAATAGCTAAGTGGACATATCTCGACGGTGGATCCGAACCAGTGCCCCTCCTCGGCTATATAGGCAGAGAACGCCAGGCTAAGCATCCAAAGGGAGCCAGAGGCTAGAGAGGAGCGCACAAGGCAATTCGCATCCATCTGCCAGCCACTTAGCACACGCTAACATTTCCAACCCGGATTTCAGCACAGCTGTCTAGCCAACACCGCCACAACAGAAAATGTAAGTATTGGGACGAGTAAGCTCATTTCTTTGTGGATTGAATACATGATTGGTTTTCCACGGAAAGATGCTGGCGAGCACCTGGATGCTCTTTCGTCAGTCTCTCGTTTGTATTGTGCTGCGCGTTTGTTTTATTTGACAGCTGTCTGATAATGTCATTCGAACAACAGAAAATAATCGTTCAGGCTAGCCTTGAAGCAAACGGAAGCTTCGTTTGTATTTGGGATTTTTGAGGTTTTAGACGAGCCGTGTTTATTTTTCTGCCTCGTCTCGTGTCGCTAGCTGCAGCCAGCCAGCACGCACGCATTTTTTCCAGTTTGGACCGGTTCTGTTTGAAAGGACGTCGTCTGTATCGTTGCACGCACGCTAATTAATCCACGTTCGTTACAAAATAGCCTTTTTGTTCATGTCGAACATTTCATTTTTGGGTGTTGAGGCGCGGGTGACGATGGAGCTATTTCTAGAAACATCAAGGGCATATTGTGGAACTTGTCTTATTTCGATGGTGTTGACCCCGAGGCCATTTTCTCGTGTAAATTCTATTTGCTAAATGGAAAACATACCGTCTTATTTAATGGCATTTTATCATCTGTAAACGAGGTCCGGGCCTAGTTTACGTGATATTTGCAACCTTCTGCAACGGGGGGGTGGGGATAGCCTAGCCTCTCTGTCGTCGATGATTACGCGAGGGTGGATATCTAATTATTATTATAGATCACAAAATTCCACTGTAACCATTACAACGTCTCCCCTCTGACATTTTAAAGTAGTCACACATGTTTTTGAGAGACCTGAAAGAACGCAGGATAAAGAACAAGATGGCTAAATCAATCTTTTCGCAAATAGCAAGAAATCCCACAATCCGCAAATTAACCGCAACATTATAACCCAGCCTGTGTGCGTTTGTTGCCTTAAATCTCGATTTATTATCAAATTACAGTCGACCGTTTTTTTCTTTCGCCTTGAATCAAATCCCCCGTCAAGGAACCTCCCCACTGCTGCTGTCGGCAGCCACATTATTTATAGGCCGTGAAACGTGATGTTTTACTGGCTGTCATGTGACCACGGTTCTGGTTGTATCGAATTGAAAGGAACGAAGGGTTTGAGAAGTGCGAGAGGTCACAATGGACTGGAAGCCAACTGATACTGGTCAGGACTGGAGCGGTGCTGTTCAGTGCTGAAATGGCTCTCTCCAGTGCTGAAAGTCACGCATCGTGCTAATGACTGCGAGGATCCAGAAATCCTGTTAGTTTTATAAACTGCAGTGTAAAATGATATCTCTCCATAGTCTACATTTTTTTCACAGCCATTAACGCAATAATACAATATTATTTTAAAGGTTAAAGGGGCTAAATGTATTTTGCTTAACATTAAAAGTAATATTGTCTGAGGACTGTACAAAGACAAGACATTGTGCAAGGCCAGGCGTCCTAATAAGATCTGATCTTGCTGATCTGAGCTGATTAAAATTTGAGGGGGGAAAAGCAAAACAATGCTTGCAGTGTCTTTTTAATGACAGCCTATACGCATAGGATTAATTGAGCATTTTGAATGTTGTGGATCGTAAATTGAGCAGTTATGAGTTATTGCCACTGAAAATACAACAAAACAGTGCAATATAGAATGTGTAAAAACACAAAACAACCAGGGATGAATGAAAAGTTTCCATGGTAGCCTACTGTTATGGTGAACGGATGTTCTTGGATTGCTGAACTCTTTGTTTGTATATGACTCCTGAGCATTGCCAATAATATGACGCAAGGAAAGGTCAGACCATTTGGCCAATTATCCAATAGGATTTCATGTTGTTGAAGGATTAGTAATGCGTGTTGGTGTTAAGGTGACCTTTATACACAGTTTTGTCTCACAGTAGTGGAGTAGCTTTGTCACAATTCATATTTGTGATGAGGCATCGTTTTGTTTTTTTTTTATCTTTGAGCATGCTAAATTGAGCACGGTGAGCATGATTTTTACATGTGGTTTTCTCTTTTTTACATGAAGTTAAAAGCTTACATTAGATTAGGATGCCATGGTATTTGATATTTGTCATGTCATTACGACAATTAGGCACGCCTGCTTTTGGAGCTCGGCTTGTTATTTTTTTCCGGTTTTCGCGTCAATGTCACGGCAGGGAGGCAAGCAAGGTAATATTGCTCGAATTTTAAGTTCTGTTGTCTAAAACGGCGCCCGATCGCCATCGCCATCGCTACTCTTGTTCACTTGAACCTGTGGAAGAATAAAAGTGTTTTGCACAATAGTTTAGATTTATTGACATCAAACGTGAGCTGATGTGATCACCTCCACAAAATCAAAAATACCGTGCCGATCGATTCTCCACTTGCACAGGCTGACGCGGACAAGAGCAGGAATGCGCACACGAACCCCAGGTGGTTCTATTTCGGATATTTAGCTACGCTAAGGTCATGTCAGCCGGCGGGTATGGATCTTTCGAATTGAATTTGCAAATGCCGAACTGCAAATATCAGAAAATTACTGTTTTATCCCCCCCGCCCCCATAACTAGGTCTGCCCCAGCTGGAGCTCCTGCACCAGAGGGAGGGAGTCAGGCTCCCCCTAACCTCACCAGCAACCGCCGTCTGCAGCAGACACAGGCACAAGTGGACGAGGTGAGAACAAGTCCTGGCATAGCAAAAGAATAATCCGACATCCTTTAAGTCACGATGTTTGTTCCTCTCCGCAGGTGGTGGATATCATGCGTGTAAATGTGGATAAGGTGCTGGAGCGTGATCAGAAGCTGTCCGAACTGGACGACAGGGCTGACGCTCTGCAGGCTGGAGCCTCTCAGTTTGAGACCAGCGCTGCAAAACTGAAGAATAAGTACTGGTGGAAGAACGCTAAGGTGGGTGACGTGCACAACATGCGCAACACTTTTGAAAATGGTCTGCGTTCTATCCACTTGGAGCACAAAGTTCTTCTGATGCATCATGTGACCACTTTGTCTGTTTTATCTTCTGACCACAGATGATGATTATCCTGGGCGTGATATGCGTGATTGTGCTCATTGTCATTATCGGTAAGAATTTTTTCCATCTTGATCGGGAATATTTATTGGTAGTAGCGCACATTGACGAGAGTTTGTCCAAACGGACTTTGCCATGACTCATCTCTTTCCCCGCTCCCCGCAGTGTACTTCAGCACCTAAGAAGAGTCACTTCCTACCCCAGTCTAATCCCAACGTCCTTGCTTCAGAAGGAACCCTGAAATTCACGGCAAAAGGAATCACAGATATTGAGTTAATGTATCTTCCCCGATTGGCTTCAATAGAACACCCCTAAACTCTTCCGGGCCACATCATTTCCACCACCTCGCCTCTGGACACCCCCCCACCCCCTGTCAAATATTTGTCTCGTGAGTGTGCGGCCCTGCATCCGTTCCGGGTCCTCTCGGCTTCTCTAACCTGCCATAACGAGAGCCAAACACTTGTGATGATGCAACAAACAGAAAAAGGAAACAAATGATTGGCAATGATGATAGTTACATGACTGATCGATATCTGGTCATTTGTAGAGTTTTATTCTGGTATATACTGTTTTGTAGGTGTGTGTGTGCGAGTGTGTGCATTTTGTATTTTTTAATTTTTTGTATTCATTTTCTGTATGCTTCAGCGTCGACTACTGCCTAATATTCAAAGTGTGTATCTTGCATGTTCTCCGTCCCCTGCTTACTCTTTTTATTTATTTTTTTTCCTCGCTTGTATTTCTGCCCAGTGGCAACAATCGGAGTCAGCAACAGAATAGATTCTGTTGGATTTTCGCAGTCACCATCTCCAGGTTGAATTTACTTGAGAGTTGAGTCAGGGCGAAGTTATTGCTCACAGGTATCGATCAACACAAAGCAATGCATGACTTGTTCAACTATCGCTTGGTAATTAAATTTAAATCTGACCGTCTCCTTCCCACCGTTCTCTTTAGTATCTCCGGCCGTCTCCCTCGTGTCTTTGCAGCATGCTTGAATGCCCGATCGTTTGAAAACTGCCATAGTACCGTTGGACCAATGTCTGTAGCTGTTTTTTTTGTTTTTTTTTTTTTTGTATTACGTAGTGTCTTATTTCGAAAACATTCCTTCATTGCCGTCTAGTGCAAATGCTCTTACTGTAGCACATGTAACTGTAAGTATATTTAAAATGCGCGACGAAACTAAGTCAGTCATACGAAACAACAGGACAAAAAAAATGATGAGGTCAAAGGGTAAATTTGGTTGGAGTTAGGATCGGCATGTGGTGTCCATCATTAATGTTAGCTACTAAAAATAACTTTTAACTGTGGCTTTAGTGGCATCGTCACAAACATGAGTCTTAATTTACACACTGTTCAAACCTTGGTATTGAAATTTAGTGAAAAAGAAAAGGAAAAAAAAAACTTGTTTTTGATGACGCTGTCACGCTGGGCTGTAACCAGGCCCGAATTTTGCAGCCACACCTCCATACGAAGAGCACATGAAACAGTTCAGCCTCGTTTGCTATTTGAAAAAAAAGGCCCAGAAATTCACAGTCATAATATTTCTTGAAAAAAAAAAATAATAATAAAATGCATTCCTTGGCAGTGTTCTAAGTGGCTCTCCCTTTAGGTATGCATCATTAAATGTAATAGATTCTATTTTTCTTATCGTGTATTTTTGTGTGAAACAGACCGGCGAAGAGGAAGTTCCTCTGCTTCTGTCTGGTGTGTGTGTTTCCGTTTTTACAATTCAGCTGTGTGTGCGTTATACACTGCCAAGCAACAAGCTGCTGAAGGGGGCGGGGCACGCAGGGGGGGGGGGTGCTTCTCTTTGTTCATCGCAGTTGTCAGTCACGGCACCCTTTCGTGAACGGTTGTAAAACTCATGCATGTGGTCTGGGATGATGCAAACGGCCCCTTTGGCGACTTGATGAGTAACAGAGCAATAGTTGCACTCGCTGTCATTTTTAGGTCCAGATTCATAGCAAACGAGCTTTAGCATTAGCGTTCAGTCTCAGTCATAACCCGCAATAGTTCAAATTTAGTGTATTAATTAAGTGTACTTAGGAGCCTTGGGGTTTTTATGTTGGCAACCAGCTCGCTTGATGGACCGCCTTTCCTCGTTACTGATTCGGAATCGTGCTGTGTGTGAGCGTGTGCAGGTGCATTAATGTGGTGTGTGTTAGAATAGCTCTACCCCAGGAATATCCCCAGTTTATCCCGACAGATTAGGCCGTTTAAATCTCTTGAGTGAAGGCACGTTTTGTTTCCTTGCCCACTGTAGTACACAAGGATAGCGAGGGGGGGGGTGGGGCACACGACAAGTGAAAAGATGACCAAAGACCTCACGTCTGGAATCTCGTGGCTGCCAGGATGGCCGAGTGGTCTAAGGCGCCGCGTTCAGGACCCAGTCTCCCCAGGAGGCCTGGGTGCGAATCTCGAATTTCCCCATTGTGGGACTAATAAAGGCATTATTATTACGTCTGGGCTTGTGCAGACGATTGCTATCAAAAACAAATGGAGAGGAGCAGGTTCAGTCCAAACCATCGAATACTTTGATTACGGGACCTTTTAGAATATGTCAGTGAGGCGAGTGAGTGTGCCATCATTCTACTTTATGCAAGTTCAACCAAAATGTTCGGGACCGCATGCATCAATTCTCCCAACACCTCGTGTGTTCAAGTCCAAACAAAACGATTGCATCTGTAAGCAGATTTTAGACGCAGGATCCTTGAACTCATAATAATAGCACAGCCTCGTTTTTTTTGTTCCCCATTTCTGCAGACTTTCATAGTACAAAACATTTAAGTAGCTCTAACGATTGGACGCAAATCCAAATTAGGTGTTGTCGTATGAACGTGTTTTGAGGGTAAAGGGGGGACTTTTTGTTTTTCAGAGTCTACGGGGACAAAAAAAAAGTGAATTAGCAAAGTATAAATGTGTCTCGTTTAGCCATCCTGCTGAGGTGACATGACACTTCTGATTGGGGTAGGACACGTGTTATTCCATCAAATCCAGCTGTCGTCCTGTGATTACGCAACCAATTTGATCACAATGGAGAAAATGAAGCGAGTGCTGTCTCTTCACGTTGCTTTACCGTATTGTGCGAAAAGGCGCGCACCTATATTTGAACAGTGTGGCACTTTCTGTTCGTTGTTGTCATTCTTTTGGGGAGCGCATTTGTTCTAAATGAGAATATTGCCCGTTGTCGTCCTTGTGAAATGTTCAGCTGTCTCAAATTTCAGCTGCACTCAGCCCATTTGTGGGGGATCCGGAAGTCTTTGCAACAAAGTGTTTTTTTTTTCTTGCTTTTATTTCTTTGTGAGCTTGTAATCAGCATATTAATCAACTTTGAATGAGCTATTGTTAAAAAATACAAATGTCACTCCAAATGGGTTGAGTGTAGTTTTAGGAGGGAACCTATTGAGTTTCTGAATGGTCACTTGACGACTTACAATTTTCCACAAAATATACAGAAATAGATGTTTTGGTTTCTATGCCCACTTTTTTATTATTATTGTGCATTGATTTAAGAAGAAAACAAAACTCCCGATGTATCAGAATTTTGTGTCAGCACCGATTGGTAGAGGTAAAGACGGCTCAAGTCAACAGGGAGGAGAAGGATTTTTACCTTCAATTGTCCAGAAAGTTTAAGACTAATTCTGTTGTTTACATCAGATTGCTGTTTGTATCCACACGATGCTGTATTTTTTTTTTGAATATATTTATTTTGGAGGAAAGATTTTAATTTCTCTTTGGGACTGGGGTTTTTGGCATACTGGTCTGCATTGCCCCTGTTTGTCTGGTCTTACTGGAGGGACCCGACTGGAGGATCATGGGCAATGTGCTCAGTCATATATTTTTTTGTTTAGCTTTTATTTATTGATAGATATGTTGTGCTGTCATTTAATATGGGATTAGACACTGAACAAGGTTGGCTCGATGTAAAGGAGAGGAAACTGAATGGAAAACTAAATTGTATAAAGTAATTGTAGTGTAAATCTATCAATGTCTTAATATATTGATGAACATCATAAAATATATGTATATTGGAAAACAAGTGTCTTGTGGCCAATGGTGCTTTCTTTGTGTGTGTGTGTGTGTGTGTGCAAAATACATTGTTGTTGCAAGTGCACGCCCATATGACTTTGATCCAGTCAGTGTGTTACACAAGTGACAAAAATTATAAACTGAAATTATCCAAGTGAAGTGGCTGTAAAGCAATTTATGAAAACTAGTAAACAACACCGATAATCGGTCTCTTCACATCCTGTGTGTGGTGTGCGTCACGTGACCTACGACACACGATCCTCAAGTGGAAACACACTGGTAAGCGAAACCTATGCACTGCCAGGTTGCGGTTACGCAGTTTAACCACCAGATGTCAGTAAAGTAACAATCTCACGGCTACGTCACAGTTCGCTCCGGTTTCCAAAATCTTGCTAGACGCGGAAGTTTAATTCCGCTTCGCATTCCACTTGAAAAGATCACAATTGCGCTATCTCGCCTATAGGTGGCGATGTTTTCCACAATTTTGCATTAGAAGCTGGATTTCTTACGTGGTTACGGTTAAAAAAAAAACAATCAAAATGGCCTGAGCTTTCTCCCCTGTGACACCTCACACTCCTCCAGATTTCAAATGAGACGAAAATGAAGATTAGAAGATTACGAAGCAAAAACTGGAATACATTAAGTGTGCTTCATTTGCATTTTCAACGTCAATTGCATTCATTTTGGATCAAGTCATGTATTTCGATGGGTTGCCATATAGACAAAAGAAAATGGTGTTGAGTTTCTCTACACTTTGCCTCCTGTCAATTGAGACCCGTAGTCATATATCTGCGTTTGAAATAAAATCAAACCAACAGATAGAAAAACAATTGACTTTCTTTACTATTCCTATCACTAAATTTACTAAAGGATGAGATTCAGCTTTTTTCTTTGAAAGCGGCGCAAAAAATAAACGATATATTTTGTGTTATTATGTCAGTTGTGTTGCTCTAACGGTGACATCAGAAGATTTGCGCCTCGCTTCCTGGCACACGGTCGGCAAAAAGCTTGTTTTTTTTTCTTCAGATTCTAGTTAGACGTGCTTGATTTTTCTCCAGCTGTTTCTTGGAAGTCAGAGTTTGGCAGAGTTTGTTTGTTATCAGTTTTCCTAACATTCTAAACTGTCAACTCAAAGTTGTCAACATTTTCATGTTTTCCCTGGAGCCCGATTGAAAACATTAGGTTCTGTTAGAATGTCGTGAGCACGTTTCTACAAACTTTCATATGCTACATGAGTTAAAGACCATGTTTTGCGGTTTGCTTGTTTTTTTTGTTTTGTTTTGTTTTTGGTTTTTATTCCTTCATAGCAGAGTGAATTGGAGTGGAACCAAACTGACAGAGAACAGATGGGATTCTCAGACAATTAGTTCATCACTTCATTTTCCTGCTGTGAAAGGTGAAAAAAAAACGCAGAATAAACAAATAGAGGGCCAACATTTGCAAATGCATCACAAGCAACTTTTCGAATGTCGCTGAGTCACATCTTTCTTCTTCCAGTTGTTTTTCCTCAGATTTTTTTTTCAATCCTCCCCTCTCAGCCCCACTGCGATTCCCCGCAACTCTTGACAAACTGAAAGCATGCCAATCTGGAGTTATTGCAGAACTCTTTCCTTGCCTTGACCCTCCACCATACTCATTCTCTTTATCAGGACTTCACTTTTGAAGAAAAACAGCACGGCAGTGACCAGTACGTAGCGAAACATCAAATCAGAATAAAACAAAAAAAAATTGTGATTTTTAAGTAATATGCAACATGTAAACGGAACTGAACTGAACTTTTTATTGGTTGTTCCAAACTCTGATCAAGCAGTTGCAGGTCATCAGTGCATGAAAGCAATTTTTTTTTTTTTTTTTTACAGCATTTATTGGAACAGCTTACCCGCTGCAGGCCTCAGCGGTGTCGAGAGGGTTGACTCATCCAAGAAAACTCCTCCACTGCGGTGTCAGTGTTGTTTTGGGAGGATTGCAGGGGGTTATGTGCGTGTGTGTGTGTGTGTGTGTGTATGTTATGACAGACACCCTCCGGCTCACACTCTGTGTGGAGTCAAAGGACATCCTGAGCTTTGGAGGGCGATACGATTTAAGAATACTTCATTTGTTTTATGATAATATGAAATAGAGATCCCACAGGAGCACGGCCCCCTACCGAGCCCCCCATCCCTTGTTCTATCCGAACCTGTGTTCTTATGGGGAAAACATCTGGCTCTAATTCAAGCCTTCTACTCCCTTCCTCCCTCGGCTTATCACCCCCCCTGGGCTCTTTCTCCCAATCTTTCGATCCTTTTAGCATCACTTTTTTACTCTTTATCCTTTCTCGAAGTATCAAACCCCTTCTCCGCCCCCCCCCCCGCCCCCCTGCGGTCCTCAAGTGGCTCCACCCACCCACCTCCTCCTCCTCCTCTTCCTCCTCCTTCAACCCTGCTCCTGAACCTCTTGCCTCACGCTGCAAACTGCCCTCTCTTCAAATAGTATCGCAGTGAGTGCATCATGGTGTCCGCCGGCCATATGTGGGGCATCTCCTTGCTCCTGTCGCTGACTTTGGGATGGACGCAGGCGCAGCAGACCAATTACACCAGGTGAGGTCACGCGGCTCGGTGAAGGTGTGTGTGAATTTGTAATGGAAGGCAAGAAGATGAATTAACGGTTATAAACAATGTTGACGCTCCAAATTTGAGTCTTGGTCTGAATTTTTTTCCATCTCTTCATTTGAAAGCTTTCCAGTTGGTTTGTTTGAATGGGCGCAGAGTTGTTTTCTTTTTTTTTTTCTTTTTTTTTTTTTTTAGCGTCTACAATGGCCGAGCCACCAGATGTTAATGTTTTCGCTGCTACCCGTGGGGTCGAAGCCGAGCGGCTTGGCTCCAGCTCTGGACATTTTGGCTGTAATCACAAAGTGTATGACTTTTTTTTTTTTTGAGGGAGGGGGGGGGGTTCTGCTGTCTTGCTTCATACCGTTCTTTTTGCTGGAAATGACACATGATGTGTAAAAAAAAAAAAAAAAACGTTTTGTGTGAGGGAATGCAACCTTGTGAACCAGAATCCTGGTCGCATTTAACAAAAGCGAGTGTGTAAAAAGTTTCATGTAAAAACTTACATCACTTTCTTGTGTATTTTTCTTTATCTATCTTTAATGACCTTGCCGCAATAAAGCCATTAACCTCAAAGTAACTTCAAATCAGAAACCGACCCTTGCTGACTCTGCTACTACAAATTTGTACATGTGTACACAAGAACTGCTCCTTTGTGTGTAATTATCTCAGACACCCACAGCGCTCTTTAAAATGTTTACGACACCATAACGACGCGGTTGAAAGAGTCAACTGAAGAATATTAGTTTAATTTATTTCTTTCTAGTTACAATACTTGGAATGCATTCAAATTCCAACCTTGGCTGACAAAGACGAATCAATTTTCTTTCCAAAAATTCCAAACTTCAGCTTTTGGCAAAAGCGATTCACAGTTTGCGACTCCCAATGGGAGTTTCCGTAAATATTGTAAAACTTGCGGGCCGAGATTGTGCATTCATGCAATTCTTGTTACTTTGCCAACGCTTGTTTATACTGGACTGTCTCCTCACGACGTTTATCACAGGCCCGTGTTCCACTGTGGAGGATCACTTGTTGCAGATTCGGGATTTGTCGGCAGTGAGGGCTTCCCGAGTCATTACAAACCAAACAGCAAATGCGCATGGGTCATCACAGTGAGTCGCGCTGCAACAAGCCCAAAACGCCGCACGAACGCCATCCTGTTCATCTTTGAATCTCTTCTCTGCTCGCCAGGTCCCGGAAGGGAAAGTGGTCATCCTCACCTTCCGCATTTTCGACCTGGAGGCCGACTCGCAATGTCGATATGACTACCTGGATGTTTATAACGGCAAATCCAACACGGTGCAAAAACTGGGTCGTTTCTGTGGAACCTTCCGGCCCGGCGCTCTTATTTCCACCACCAATACGATGATGTTGGAGATGGTGACAGATGAAGAGACCCACGGTCGAGGGTTTGTGGCCTACTTCAGTGGTGCCACGCCATATGCTGAGGGTAGGTCCTCAGTTTTTTTTTTTTTTACATCCTCAGAACAGATGAACAATATAAATTCATCAGTGAAATAATGGGGGAGGAGTCTTGCCACAGCAGCCACAATTTCCCACAAGTGCTCAACAGATTTCAGATGTTTGCAAAATACACCCTTGGATGTTTTTATTTGTGCGCCTTCATCTTGACTCCCTAACGCATAGGTGTCAAACTCTGGCCCGCGGGCAAAATTTGGCCCACAGTGTAATTATATTATATTATATTATATTATTTGAATGTGATTTAGATTACAGGTGGGAAATATTTTTTTCCTAAATGCATCAAAACGGAGCATTGCAATGTGCTGTTATCTTAGTTTTAAAAAAATCCTCTTGTTTTTTGTGGATTGTTTTAGATCAGCAGTTCTGCGGGGGAAAGACAACAAAATCTCAGGGCGAGATCATGACGCCAAACTGGCCCAATAAGAAGTATCCGCCAGGAACTAGCTGCTCTTGGCTCATTACTGTGGAGCCTGATAAGGTTTGCGACATAACCTGCACAAATCCCTTTCAAATGTTGGTGCTTAATTATTTCTGTTTGCTTGACAGGTAATCCAGGTTAAATTTGGTAAATTTGTCTTGGAGGCGGATACCTACTGCCGCTTCGACTACGTGGCCTTCTTTAATGGCGGAGAGAAAGATGACTCACGCCTGATAGGAAAATTTTGTGGAGATCAAGCACCACAGTAAGAATAACAAAACGGATTCAAATTTTTTCTTATTTTACTGAACCAGCCCCAAATTCTCGGTCATGCTCTTTTTCTATGCAGGCCTATCACAACCAGCGGCAACGTGCTCCTGGTCCAGTTTGTATCCGACCTCAGCGTGACATCTGATGGCTTTCTGGCTACTTACACAAGCATCCCCCGTGGTGCTGACACAGCTGTAGTGCACAGTGCCGGTGCTGATACGAGGTCCAATCCAGCGAGGCCTGCTGTCAAACCCGCCGCACGTGTAATCCCAACTATTGCTGCGCCGCCGGCTGTCGCCACAACCAAATATGTGCCCCCTCCTCCACCGGAACCAACGAAGCAACCCAAACGTGTCAAGCCCACCAATGGACGTGGGGCCGGTACCACGGGTCAGGCCGGGAGAGTGGTTGACTCGAGACCAAATGGAGGACGACCTGGTGAGTGAAGCGCCGTCTTGTGCTATTTTGGCATACGGTACTGTTTTTTTTTTTTAAATGTATTTTTTTTTTTGTAGTCGCTCAGAATCCACTATGTGCCAAAGTGTGTAAAAGAGACGGAACAATCAAGCCTATGTTCTGTGCCAGTGAATTTGGTAAGTCAACCTATTAAACCAAACATCTTGTACTAAAGGGCCAGATTTGATTTTTAAATCAGACAAATGGTTCAGATCATTGGTAAATTATCTGAAAATAAATAAATAAATAAATAAAAAATGTGTATATAAAATATTTTGTATTTTTTTTAAATATTCAAAATATTTAAATCATTGATTATAATTCCTGAGCCATTTTAAAAAAATGTTAAATGTACTGTTTTAAATTAATTATTTTTATGATTCCGAATCAGACCCTCATTTTCTCTAACAAATAAGGTTTTCATAAAATGAATAATAATAATAAATAAATAGATAAATAAATAAATAATTCTATTGATATTAATATTAATAATGATGATATATAATGCAGCAATATATTTAGTAATATTTAGGATTAAAGGATTTGTTTCAACAACCGGTGGAATTATTTTCTTTAAACGCCATAAATTACAAAGCATTGTAAAATTATTGCTCGAGCTTTTATAAGTAAGACTTAAAAACAAAAAATGAAAATATCATACAGTATTGAAAGGCAGTTGTGGAATAAAAACTGGTGTGCTATAAAACCTGAGGAATGTCTGTATATCCAATAAAAGCTCTAATGGTTTTCGAACCCATTTGTGCGTCGCTTTCATGCTTGGTGGAGGTAAAAACCAATTAAATCCTGCCTTCTCACCACACTCACTTTTTTTTGTAGTGATAACCGGGAAGGTGACGTCTCTGGCCCCCGGGCCCCGGGGCACCCTCCTCATTGGGGTATCCGTCATTAAGACTTACAAGGCAGGGCGGCTAACGATCACGCAAGTCGGAGAGGCCATGTCGGTTCGTTTGGTGTCACAATGCAGAAAGTGCCCGTTGCTTCGCAGAGGTACACACACATATGCACATCCAATGTTTCACACACCATCAAAATCCTCAATTGAACTTGGTCCTTCTTGTTATTCCACCACAGGCGCCAACTACATCATCATGGGTCAAGTGGATGAGGATGGCCGTGGCACCCTGCAACCCGGCGCATTCACAGCACCATACAAAGCGCCACATCACAAATTATTGACAAACATCAACAACCAGCCTTGTTAACTCAACACATCTGTCCACAACACGATGACTCTCCAAGTCCTTGTCTAATGCGAACTACAGAACTACATTTGATAATATCTCATTCGAATGCAAGAGTCATTTTTATAACCCCATTGAAGAAACTCAAATCCTTAAACATTGTCTGTAATTTATGTGAATAAAGGATTTTTACATCTCTTTTGTCACTCCTTGTGTCAGTCATTCTGTCTCAACTCATTTTTTTTTTCAATCGTGCCCTCATAGGACGATACAAAGTTTTCGGGGGCCATCTAGTGGCCGTGGGGTGTAAGAACACCCAGATTGAGCGTCTGTTGTGTAGTTCCTTTTACTACTTAGGCTTTTTACTTTTTCCAACCTCCAATCCAATTAGGATATTTATAGATTTTTTTTGCTAAATTGCTCCAAGAATAATTTGTGATGACTACATTGTAAATTGTGTCAACACACTGAACTTATTTTGAGTGAAGTGAGGTTTACAAATTGGCATGTAATTAAGTTGGACAAGAATGAGAAGAAAGTACCGGTAGTCATATTTGACACAGCTTTTTTCCCTCGAACAACAAACAGTACATTGAATTTACTTTTTGTTCTCAGGCCAAAGTCTTGACATCAGAATAAGGTTTTATTGGAAAAAATATCTTATAAAATACAGGAATAGTATGCAAAACTGTTACCTTAACATCCATTTGCAATGACAGACTGCGGTGGATTGATTTTTACAACGGATTAAAAAATGACCATCCGCTTCATTAAGCAAGGATAGCCTCTATTAAAAAAATTTTAAAAAAAATCTGTCTTCTAACGTCAGAGGTCACCACTCTTTACACCCAAACGCTGCCCTTCCCCTCTCTCTCCGAGGTTTCCGGCATGCCACAGCAGCCGGCCACTCCGGCCTCCCTGCTGCGAGCGGCAGGGAGGTTCTTGTACACGGCCCTGCTGTAGGGAATGAAGCACAGGCCCAGTTGGAGGTGGCGAGCCAGGCGGCAGAAGGCCGCCAGCGCCAGGACCAGCAGAGGTGTGAGCAGCAGAAAGCCGACGACCAGCAGCGCGACACAGCCCGGATCATCCAACAGGTCTGAGCAGTACACTGAGGTACCGTGGGGCTGCACCTGAACGAGTCACATGCACAAGCACAGCTTAAGATTCCATTTTTTCATTTTTGTAGGACACTCATTTTTAAATGGCAACCCTTGTCCATCGTCATTTACAAACAAAGAAATCACATGATTCTATCGCCTTGTATTGATGCATCGGCTGATTAAACTTCAAGCCCAAGAAAGAGCAACACATCAGAAATACTCTCACTGGACACTTCATTAGGTAGACGTGTATCACCGAATATAGTGAACGCCTGCATATTCATAGTTTGGCATTCGCAAATCCCCTTTTTTTAATTTTTTTTTACGTATTTGCTGTTTTTGTTCTTTGGCTCAAAGCAATAAATGTATTACTTTGGAGTCATTTTGAGGCATCCTGGTGCTAAGGAACTATGTTGAAAGGAATTTAGGAGCTTTATTTAGGCAGAATTCTGTGTTCTTCTGCCATCTTGTGGCATATTTGCGCTGAGGAACTATGTTGACATGAAATGTGGAGTTTCATTGTGACAAAAGCAGTGATTTGCTGCCATCCTATGATTTCCATAGGCAATTCCAAACATATTTGGGCATTTATATTATTATTATTAGTATATTATGATTAACTGCTGAATGTTTTTGATTAAATATTTTCATAAATAAATAAATAAATAAATAAATAAATAAATAATGAAATTGATATTTTTTATTTATTTAATCTATAATTAATTTAATTTATATATTTATTTAAATTCTTTATTATATTTGCACTGGGAAGCTCTTCAAACTCATTGTACACTGAGTACAATGGCAATGAAGGGCATTTGGATTCTGATTCTGACAATTCTCTATACAGTTCTCATACTGACTAAATGTAATTTAGTCTGCTGCACAAAGTCATCAACGCTATGAGTCACAGCTGCAAAAGATTAAAACCTAATCTCCAGGAAGTCCCAGGAAAACTTATAAAAACAGTATCAAGTCACTGAGAAAAAATATCCCGCACATCACTATAACCGTTCAACTTGCAGGTGGCTGGTGAGGCGTAGAAAAATGATTCGTAAGCAGTGTGCCATATAAATAATGTAACTTTGTTCATCTAGCTATGCCGGCGACGTATACAGACAGGAAAAACAATTCAATCTATGCTGCTTGTGACTTTTGTTGTGGTTTTGTGAGATTTAAAAAAAATTTTCTCATGTGCCTTGGCTCCAAAAAAGGTTGAGCATCACCACTTAATGAGCGCATTAGACTGACCGTGGAGTGGCACAGGAAGCCGAATATAATCATGACGAGCGCTGGGGTGAGGATGGTGCCAAACACGATGCCGGCCAACAGGCCGTTTATCGCTGCGATGACCAGATTCTGAGCCGTGACCAGGACGGAGCAGGCCCAGCAGTCCAGAGAGCCCCTCAACTCCAGTGGGGGGTCGGGGGCGTCGCTCCCGCCCGTGGAGTACGGTGGGGGCACCACCACCCCGGCCCCTCTCGAGGGGGAGCTGGGTTCGGAGTGGGGAGGCTCCGATGTCTTCTCCAATGTGCCGTTTCGTGACAGACTCATGTTTCTGGTGGGGAACTGCAGCAGAGAAAAGAAGAGATGCTGAATTTTGTGAGGGGGGTGCACAAAAGATTGAATATTTACAATGAGGGGCCTCTGGGTCTGCAACGAGCAGGCTGAAAGCGTGGGCCTCTTATTCGCCGCAGGGCCACAAAATGGTCAGTTGGATAAATTGTATAAAAATAACCTTAGTGTCCTGCAAGTACATTGGAAGAAAATGTACCAAAAATATTGCATCCATTTTACATAACTATAAAAAATAAGGGCTTTTTACCATATATATTATTTCGATTCCATTTTTCAATTCCCCTTGCAATCAATTTAAAGTTTTTTTTTCCATATTTTTTTCGACTTTGTGCAGTGGTAGCAACGATGTGGAAAAGCACGGCGGCAAAGTATAGTTTGAAGTGCAAGGAAATGGGCTCTGGCGACCCCACCTCCACACTTCAGGATAACCAAGAACAATGAGTCCGAGCAGCTGCCGAAAAATTCCTCTAATCACTAATCAGTCAGAACAATGTTATTGCGTTGATGACTGTTTTTTTTTCCTTTTTTGTTTTATGTTCGTTTTGTTTTGTTGCAACAGCTTGTATTTCCATTTCTCGTTTAACAATCACTGGCAAAAACATTAGCATGTGTGTGCCGACGTGAACAGTTGGGATGCACGAGGAACAGCTTCTTTATTATTATATTTTCATTTTAGAAACACAATTAGGAATGTATTTTCATTTTAAAGACTTGATACCATTTGGAAATACTTTCCGTAAAATAAAAATATTACATATAACATATAATTTTGTTCTCGTCCAAGTTTTCGTTTAAAAGTGTGATCTTCTACTTCAATTCTACTCACTGTGGGGTTTAACCCGATGACGTGTGTGTCCTCCTGCACTTTGATGCCACACAAATCGAAGGGACTCCTAAAGTTCTCGAGGTGCTAAATCACGGATGAAGAGAATTCCAAGAATTTCCTCCTGATGAACGTCTTCTGTGGAATTCCAGTTCCAGTGGTCGTTGGTATCCGTGGAGCGATCCCCCCCCGCCAAAAAAAGTTCTTTTTGTTACTGCGGTAAAGCGGCCACTTTATCTTCTCTGAAGTCGTCTTTCCCTCGGCCCCTCTCAGAGAAAAGGAACCGTGTCGACTTGAGGAGAAATCTGCTTTCCCACTGACTTCAACGCTTCCTTCCCTGGCATTCTGTTTCCTCCGTGGGACTCCGGCTAAGATATGATTGAGTGTGCGTACGCGCGCGCGCGCGTGTGCGTGTGCGTGTGCGTGCGTATCCTGAGCACATGAAGCCGACTGGGCTGGTGTCTGGGCAGTGGAGGCTTTCTGTGATAACACCAGAGCCCAGATGTGAATCCAGGGGGAGGGAGAAGTGTTTATTTGGAGAGATTAGAGGAGTCAGGGTATGCTGCCCCACGCTCATCGTTTGACACGTCTTTCACCTTTTTTTGTGTGATGAATCGCAGCGGAATGATTTTTTTTCTTTTATAATGCTTTGGAGCTGAAACGGAGCATTTTGGAAGGTGTGAGCTAAAGCATCCACATTCCCACAGAAGCCTGAGGTGTAAAACAAAAGGGCATGAAGAGCTGGTTTGTTTCCCAGCAGCAGGAATGGCAAAGCGTTGACCGTTGACCCCCCCCCCCTTTGATGAAAAACAGATCTGCGGGTAAGGAAATGAGCTTGGGGGTAGAGCTCGACTAATTTACTGGAGAAAAAAGGCCACTATATGCCTGATAAGAAGCCATTGGGGGTTCAGTTCAAAGACGGGAATCAGTATTATGATAGCGAGTCTAATTTTCAGGCGTTATCGTTGTTGACAGGGCTGATGCACTGTACATACTGTGCCATGTTTACTTTGGGGAGAAGATGGGCCTTTTAACAGTTTGAAAAAGTGTACATAGACACCTTGAGGCAATGTTGGTCTTCAAATAAAAAAAATAAATTAAAAAAAATACAATGTGGACACTATGGATGCTTTTGAAATGAACAATGACTGAGTTGTGTGCGTGTGCGTGTGCGTGGGTATGTGTCAGTGCCCCTGTCTCGGATTTGCTAGGGAAGGCTTGTTAGAGGAAAACCATTTTTCCTGTCCTTGGAACCAGGATATCCCTTGCTGCATCCGCAGTCAGTCCAGATGTGCAACCTAAGCCATTTTGTTTGCCTCAAGCCCCAGGATGGACGTAAATGTTAAATATAGAGACAACGTAAGTTAACAATAGATGACAGGGTACTGAGCGTGCATGTGAGGTGACGGTATATGATCTCATACTAGTGAGAAAAAGCATACATTTATATTATCTGTGTGTGTCCGGTGACAAGTGATGCCAGAAACACGCTATAAAGTTGCAAATGCCGCTTTTTCAAATTGCAACTATTCTGATGCTTGACTTCTTTTCAATGAAGTAATCTGAATATAGTTACTTGGCAAGACGACAAGCTCAGAGAAAATTTACCGTCAATTACCACTAATCCACAATATGTTGATGGTGCCGTTAACTGACTCTTGGGGGCAGCAGTGAGCAAAATTCAACAACACTTGAATAGGAATGACATTTTTAAATGAGTTGTCCTAGCTTATAATTAGCAAATAATAGATCACAGCCAGAGACGTAGACACTAAACAAACAACGGGATTTTATAGAACACATAGGAAAGCTTCAAGTGAAGAATTTTGGCATTTCACAATTTGCATTCCTGTCTGGAAGACTGACATCACGCATTGGAGGGAGGATGTGCATTTGGAAGCACTTTTTTGAGTTCGTGTCAGCTAAAAAAAATATGAATGTCTGTTGCACATTCTGTGCTGTTGACAAAGTGTTTTCTAGCTTTAATAATACTACCATTATGTCAAGTAGAAACCCCCCCAAAAAATATTCATACTCACGTTCCTATTAGCAATTTTGTCTTCAATTAACTTCACTTGTGTTTTTGAAATGTGGGGAAAAAAATTCCAGACAAGATGAGATGTGATTTTCACACCAGAATCTGCGAAGGAGATGTACATTATCTTTACATAAATGTAATTTTCAGCTCGTCTGGATTTGGTATGGTTGGTAATTAATTAGACACAAGCCTTTTTGTCTTTTATGAGTTCAGCTCATCAAGCTCCAAAAACAAAAATGTGTTTTTCTCCAGTGTATCCCACTATAAGAATAGAAAACTCAGACATTGAATACATTGTTGAATAATTTATCAAAACATTTTTTTATTGTCTTGAACAACAATACAATATGTCACAGAAATATCACAGAGGGATTTTAAGACAGGTCTGGCTCAGGTTTTCTTCTACATATCCTATTTGAAACTATAAGTGCAGCAGAAATCAAACATCATGAGAGAGAGAGAGGAAAATAAAAAACATGACATCGCTCAAATAAGAACCCAAAATGAGGACGAGACATACAAACACACACAGCGATCAAAACCTTGGCCATTAAAAGTCACGTCCCTAGAAGTCTCTGCAAAATGTGTCAAGGGTTACAACTACAGCTACTAATGCTCATAAAGTCACCAATATAGCCACACGAGATTATGAAGTTCACACGATTGTAAAAGGTAAAAAAAACAAAAAAAACACATTTGAGTTAAATACAGTACAAAGATTTGATTTTAGTCAAAAGTAAACTGTGTAGAAATGTCTCTAAGCACCAGCAGGTCGGCTTGAGTTGCATCACCGCTTATTCATCGTCGCGTTGTGAACAGGAAAGGGGGCACAGAGGCAAAGAGGGGTCTTCAGCACCGAAGGGGGATTACACCGGCCCCTCAACGCACTTCCCCTTCCCACATCTTGAAAATACCTTGTAGCCCCACGAGTGAGTACCATTTTGATATGCAATAAATATGTAAGCATGTACAGTATAAATAATGTCACAATGTACAATTTTCGCTGCAACCCAGCCCTAAAAAAAAAAAAAAACAGTCAACAAAAAGAGGTATAAAAGTAGGAAGAACTTCCCAGTGCAGTAATTAAAACGAGAGTGAATTAGGATAGTTCAATTTTTTTTTTCTTCTCCCAAACAGCAACAAAAACAAGAGACTGAGGATGACAAAATGAGACCATTTTACAAAGAGAACTATTTTAGTCAAGTAAATTAGAAAACAGATATATTATGTACACAATATGGTGTGCATAGACGAATAATAGCAGGGGATAAACTTTTTTTTTTTTTTTAAATTTCGATGTTATACAACAGGCCTTTCCCAATTTATAATCCCGATAAAGGAATACAACTTTAGAACACTTTAGAAGTGTAATTACATTATAATACAGTATGAGGTCCTCGCAATTAAAACTGATAAACAGCGGCGAAAAATTGAGGACCTTCTGTGAAATTTAAAGGGAATTTACAGTTTTATCAGATGGAATTTGATCACTTTTATATTACTAGAAAAGTTTTAAAATAGCAAGTATGAAACTTAAGTATTGATTGACGATTGTGATCTGCAGAGAGTAGAAAAGTTGCTTTCTGTGAAACACAATCACGCTTAAAGAACTCATCATGAGACAATGACGTTCCTCCTTGTTACAGATCCAGTGGCGTTTGCTGGTAGAATTGGTGGATGTGTAAGCAAGAGAAGCATAAATCAAAGTTGTGTACTCTCATGGGTGGCCTTCTTGTCTCAAGAGTGTAACGGTCACTCCAAAAGAACCCCAAAAAATAAAAAAAAAATAAAAATTGTCGATTCCTGCTTTACTTCATCTATGCACGCCACCTTTTTAATCCCATAAAGTCATTCACAATGTACAATTATTTACGTTCATGTCATCTAAAAAGAAGAACCAAGCAACACAAAGAGGTATAAAAATCGGGATTCTGTTCCCATAGCAAAACAAATTAAAATAGAAAAATCCACACATTTGCTTTTCGGCGCATCGTAGACTTTATCGACTGTTTGAATCCCCAACTAAGAACGAAGCCTTATTAGTTCTCTAACAAACCCGTATCTTAGAGAAATCATTTCTTTTTTCCTTTTTTTGTGTATTTTTTTTCCTTCAGTTTAACAAAAGCAGAGTTTTACACTCCAATTCCGACTTCTCATAATACAGTTCACAAGGCCAATGTGGTGTACTTCCAGGCTGGTAGTTTTTTTTTTGAACTGATCTGACAATAATCAATACGAGTGGAGTAAATAGCACCTCGGAGAATTCACAGGCAGGAGTAACATGTTAAAGTTTACCTGAAGATCAACACAAACTGGGATCAATATCGATAGGATGCAAATGTGACAATCAGCTACCTCCGCATTGTGAAACGGTTTCCCCTGCTGGTACAATAGAATCACAGCAAATTCATGGACATATAGAATAACTAGATAGGTGTAAAAAAAAACGGAATTTGCATAAAAGTACCTGAATTGATACATACAATTGGCTACTCGACGCGTTTGAATCACAGCAGAGTCCGTTGAATGGATAAAACCTGATTTTCAGTGTTAAGCAGTGCTCACTCTTTTTTTTTTCTTTTTTTTCCTTCCATGACAATTACCATTCTAGTCATTCTATTTCAATGCACGAGTCCAATCAGCAGCTGGTTTGGGGAAGACAGTGAGCTGTACTTGGATTGGATGAGTTCGCTTTACCTTATTGTGGGATGTAAACAAGCGAGTAAACGTTGATTGGCTGATCCGTAACGTGCTCGCAAGGAATAGATTGCCTTCAAAGGCAACATTTGTGCTGCCCTTAGTTTTTGGTTATGGCTGAAAGACGCCATGGCGACGTCCTCATTTTGATAAGGGAGATGGAGCCTGAAAGGGAAGAGAGAAACAAGCTCAGGTTCAGAAGCACAACCGGGCATGTCAAATCAACGAGAGACGACAGACAGAACTCCAGCATACTTACGGATGCCTTTTTGCTATGTTGATTAATGTGCCCTCCCTCCCCAAAAAACAAAACCAAAAAAAAAAAACGGTGGGAAGCATGTTGAGCCTAGTGGTTAGCACATCAGCTTCACAGGACAGAAAACGGATGACTGGATGTCACAGGAACGGAGATGAAACTGACCAGTGTGAAGCTGTCATAAGTTTTCATCAACTCTTCCGTTCGATACTGTTCCAGCACCACCACTCCGGTCAACGACGGGCTCTTAGCGCGGGCGCAGTCCTCACAGTGCACCACGTAGGTCTTCTTAGTGCTGTGCTCGCTGGTCACGAACATCATGTTGAACACCTCCACCTGAGCAAATACCAAAACGCCGATGACACGCGCAACTACACAGCAGACATCGTGAGGGGGAAACGACGAGTGTGAGGAACTGACGTCGCAGTCGTTGCAGTAGTAAGCCGGCTCATCCTTCAAACGACTCTGATAAGAGATCTTCTTTCCCGACGCCACCAATTGTTCCCTCAATATCTGGATCTGCTTGATGGACTGCAGTAGGCAGTGTCTGGCAGAGAAGGAACACAGAGTGGACACAATTACATCAAAATTGCAATATCTATCGAAAAAAAAATAAAATAAAATAATCGCAATCATTTTTCACCCCCAAAATCATTCAGCCCTAATTGGCACCAACAAACTTACTTGATCATCCTGAAGGTGTCATGGTCTGTGATTTTGATGGTGCGAGCCACATTCCAGGAAACGTGGATCATGGGAACTATTGACTTAACCTTCTTCAGCTCATTCCATTCATATCGTTCCAGGGCCAGTTGATATTGGTAAGCTGTGGGACAAAATAAAACAAAACAACAAACAGCACGTCAAGCTAAGAGAAAGGAAACCGGAAATTGATCAATCGAGACAACGCGATGCCTAGCGAGCATCTGCCGTCTCGTTTTCTCTTTGGGTTGATTCACGTTACTCACAGTTTAGAGGTCCCACATTCCAGGCGATGTTGTTGCACCAGCCCACTGCTTGGACCCAGTGCACAGTCCCCGCATTGATCCACACCAAGTCACCTGGCCTCTGAATGAAACGGTACACGGGGATGTTGGAGCTGTAGAGATCTTCCAGGACTGGCCACCAGGACCCTGTGAGGTAGTCGACTCCATGCCTGAGGAAGACATAAGAAATAAACGTGAGGTAACGATATGTTGGAACGGGTTTTCTACTGTTCAAACCAAAGCCGCCTCACTCACTTCTCACAGAATGTGTTGATGGCCTCCCAGTAGTGCTCATGGACAGCAAACCACTCGCAGTCACCCGGTCCGATATTTATGTTGACTGAGCAGAAGTTGTTGTTCTCCTGGTGACCTGAGGACAATATTAAAAAGAAAACGCAATAGCTCACTCAACACGAATGTGAGCCACAATGACTTCACTGCGAGAGCTCAAAACAAAATCGGTGACCAAACGGGGATGCTAATGCTAATCAAAGCCGCACTGACCTGGAGTCCGGCTGCCCGGAACTTTCATGTAGAGCTGGACCGTGTTCATGCCCAAGATTGTGTGTCCGACATGACTGAGCATGTTGTTGACCGATTCCACTCGCATGAACGCTGGCAACTTGAGCAGCTCCTGCAGCTGAGGTTTCCACCTTCGACAAACACGGCCGATCGCGCGTAACCACTCCTGATCATGTTTGAGAGTTATCCGAATGGCCACAATTTGCAAACTCACCGTTTCGGGTCCGAGAGATCGATGTTGGTCCCAAATTTGATTATCTTTCCGAGCGACTTTCCATCGGCGTTGGGTGTGTTGGCAGTGGAGTTTTTGCTGGGGGGGAGTGCAGAAGCGGCTTTAATGTCAGTCGAGGCCGGGCCGCCTTTACTGCCGGAGTCTGCTTGCTCTTCTTCCTCTTCGTTCTCACTCTCCTTCTCCTCCTACAAAACGTCTGCATGAGCTTAGCTGGCAGGTTGGTCAACGGCAACAAGTCGGTCCGTCATTATATTCCACTTGACTTCACAACCATTTTCATACTTAAGGCAATTTAAAAGTGCTCTGTGAGCTATAACGTTTCTCCGATAGTCTGCTACCAGTTTCATTTTGCTCTCGGCAGCCGGACTGAACTTTTTGACAGTCAGTCTAGTCCTCACAGACAAGTAAGCAAGAATACTTCCGGTGCTCTCGATGCTCAGTTTGCATTCAATTTGTACAAGGAGGAAAAACGCCTACCTGCAGGCTCTCCTGGAAGCTGGAGGCCTGGTACTGAGCATATTTGGCAATGGTGGTATGCGAGCGGCTGCTCTCACAGGGCCACGTCTGCGCGGAGCCACGGGAATCCCAGTTTTCATCGGCGGGCTGCTGGACCTGAGTCCTCACCTCCACCGCATGCTCTGCATTGGCCTCCACCAGAGATTTGGTGGAAAACAAGCCAAGGTCTTGAAAAAAAAAACAGAACAACATTTGTATTTGGCGTTTCGTGATCAAATTGAGGCCAGTGCAAATCTGTTGCTACCTTGCGATCAGTTAAGGGCCGAGTTAAAAGAAGAGTATAAGCGACTACGAATGTCAAAATGAATGCCGTGTAATAATTGACACAAGGGGTCCCGAACGTGTTGCAGAATTTGTGTCGTGTATAAACTCACTGAGGCGGAGCGAGCCAGCAAGGCCTCGGATGACAGTTACGGCATTTTTGGGATCGGTGCAGAACTGAAGCAGGACCGGTGAGAAGGCGTCCCTCCGGCTCTCCAACTGCAAACAACAAGAGATTAGATCTCCAACCGCGCAAACCGCCCAACTGATGCGCCGTATTCGCCGGTTTTAACGGAATTGTTTTTGGACTCACATAGATGCTTGGCGTGGGAGGGTTGCGCTTTTCTCGAGGTATCGGAATCTGGGTGGAAAGATCGGGTTTCACAGAAAGGGAAGGGAGCAGGTATGACTCCTTGAATTTCGCCTTAACCTTTGCCCTCCTGTGAAAAAAAGGAGAACGCAAAGCGTGTGTTTAACTTTTCTTTGCGATGGAACAAAACAATACTTGTCTTAAAATCTTACTTGCAAGCTGCCACGGCTTCAGCGGCTGAGTTTTGGATACCGATCTGACCAAGTGGGATTTTTTGCTCTTCCGCTTCTGCTGCGTTGAACGTGCGCGTCCCGTCAAGTTTCATCTTCACCAAGACGACCTTCGCCTCTTTGGTAAAGCCCATCGACAACATTTTGCGCTTGAGCGGGTCAACAGAAGCTGGTGTACGGAGAGGCTTACCGGCGCACGACTTGGAAGCGCTGATACTTGCCAACAAGCTTGCCGTTTTAGTCTGAGAGGTTCCCGCTTTTGATGATGCATCAGTTCCAAGCACACCGACATCATGAATCTTTGTGATGATGTTTGCCTTCGCTTTTTCATGTTTGGCTCTCTTTTGCGGCACGTCTTTGCCGCGCCTTTGTTTACATTTGCCGCTTTTCTCTTCCTTCATCTTAACTTTGACCCGCACCGGGTGATCTCTCGTGGCACTCTTGAGCCTTTTGTCTTTGCTGGCGACAAGGAGGCAGTTCAAAGAGGCGGTGTGGGTGCTGGTCACTCTCAGCTCGGCGCTGAGTGAGTGGTCCGTATGGATGTCGTCATCATGATCCTCACGTCTCGCTTTAATATCACCATCTCGTTCCTCTATTTCGCCCGCTGGGGTGTCAGTGATGGGCTCGCCCGGAACGTTCTGACTGCGCTTTTCTAAACGCGAGTCGGACTGATTGCTCGTTTCCGAGGATGATGCCGCATTTGACTTGAGGGCGGGATTTTGTTGTTGGCGGCGGTTAATATCTGGTCCCAAAGCAAGAGAGGAAGCGATCTTAACTCCGTCGGCAGTCAAAGCAGGAGAACCCCCAAATGGACCTCCTCGACATGCGCCCCTCTGGCCGCTGAGAAACGTGGCCAAGCTCTTGAAGACGTCATCCAGACCTGCTTTATGGTGAAGCTCATGATGTCGTGGGCTGGATTTTTCTGGAATTTCTTTCTCCTTCTCATCTTCAAGAAAACGACTCGTTGCGTTGGACGGCTCGTTGGATTCTGAACAATCTGCCGGCTTACTTTCCGCGGACTCCTTCAACGCATCCTCGATATTGTCGTCTTCTAAGTGTGCCGGCGAAAAACACTGAGCGGGGCCGGGCTGGAGGACGGGTCTGCTGATCGTTCCCTTTTCGATCTCGTCTTCGTCCTCTCCCACGTCCGATACTGGCGAGCCTTGCCAGCTGAGTACGGGGGGGGTGTTAGCAAGGTTGTCTCGCGCGTCTCCGTTTCCAATCACACCCACCGGCTGGAGATGGGGCGCATGGAGGAGCCCGCCTTGGCCTTTGCTTTGGCCCGACTGCTCAACGCTCACAGAACATGCGGCACTGAGAGGTTCTAAGGCTTCATACAAAAGGGAATTTATTTTCAGTTTCTCTTCAGGTTTTGCTTTTGGTCCCTCATCTGACGGAGATGAGGCTGTGGTCGCGCTGGAGTTGATTTGTGTGGGGAGTGAGTGCTCGTGCTTATTTCGGGGAATAGGAGACGTACTCCTGGGAGGGGGAGATCGACCCGTGGGTGGGCGCTCCTCTTCTGAAGAGTTAGAAATAAGAGAGAAGCTATAAGTTTCTCTCTCAGTGTTTTTAGGTTCCAGGGCGATTTTCCTTTCTTTCCTTGCTGCCTTATCCCTTTTCTTTTTCTTCTCTAATTGTTCGACTTTTTTCCTCCGCTTCTTTCTGTCGTCAGCCTTTTTGTTTGCGTTTGCGACATCGTCCCTTCGCTGTCTTTTCACCAGTTTATCGTTCGGCATGCATCCAACTGCTCTTCGGGCTTCTGACTCCTTACCCGGCTTGTTTATTCTTGAGCCGACACGCTGCGAGGTCTTCTTGTATTTGACATCTGAAAACCTGGATTTTGGAGCAGCCGCAGAGGTCCGAGATGGGATGGAGGTTGGGCAGAACCTTGCTGTGTGCGCGGGGCTTCCGTGGACTTTTGCTTTGCCGCTGAGGCCAGGGCTACATTGTTGACGGCTGTCGCCTGCTTTGTGTAACGGAGGGCTAACACGTGGACCGTGAGAAGAGTCTTTCGAATGAAGCGACGAATAGTTAGGAGACTTTTCTGCAGAAGGCCTGAAGGTGGCTGACTCTTTTGAAATGCCTCTTATGTCGTGCTGAAAGTCCTGTAGAGTGAATAAGCAGTTTAATACAGACGCATTACAATTTTTTTGCATCGAGTCATTTTTTGGTTTGTGCAGTTTGTGCAATCTCTCTTCTAATTGATACCATCTGTGTCTATATGGGTTCTAAGTAGTTATTCAACACCAAAACACGCAAAAGCTTCAAAAGGTCCAAACAAAGTACAATTGAAATTCGTACTGTGCTTTGCTTGCGGAGATGATTCCTTGAGTCGTCCTCTTTTTCCTCAAGGCGGTGCGTCAGAGGTTTGTGCTGTTCAGCTCTGAGGTGGCGAGTGTGCCGCTGTTGTTGGTAATGAGGATTTTGGTGGCTGTAAGGCACACGGGTGTGTTCTGCTGGTGAAGACATTTTTCGATGATGGTTTCCAAGATGTGAAGCCCTGCTGCTGCTGCAACCCTGGCTTTGGACTGTTAGGTCACTGTTGCAAAAGTTATGTCCTCCAGCGCGTGATTTTGAGGTCTCCTGTCGAAAGAATATTTAGAATCAGAAAGGATGGACCATTTGTACGTAAGTGAGCGAGTATACCTGTTGCTGTGTTGTTGAGGTCCAGTGGTCGGAGGGGTGGCTCGGACCTGCCCGGTCATGAGGAGGCTTCCAGTCATCTTGGTTACAACGGTGGTGGCGAGGCGGCGATGGTGGATGGGCAACTAAATGCCTTGATCCAGGATGAGACGACTGAACAGAGGAACAGACGACCGCGTCGTCAACAGGAGAATGGTAAGTCAGACAGTTCGATCCCCAAAACAGCAAACTATTATTGTCTTGTGATTTCTATGTAGAAGGAACGTAAATGATTTTCACAAAGAGAATACCACATTTATGAGAGTTCAAGAGGGCTAAATGATGCAGGTCTTAAAGGGGAAGTAAGAAAAACATATTCTTCATAATATGTTGTAAGTGCACCCACTAGACTAAAAACAGCCTTCTAATCAATATTGCTTTTGTGAAGTGTGACTTAAGTGTGTGAGACTTTATCCACCTCAGGAGGCGGCCATTTTGCCACTTGTTTGATTTTGCTGCTTAACTCGTGTTCCGACCAGTTGAGGCGCATTTAACATATTATTGTAAAAAAAAAAAATGTTGGGGTTCCCCTTCAAGGTGTCATTAAGAAAGGTACAATATTTTTTTTCTTCACTTTTTCCCTAATTTATCTACCATGTGAGTGGTACTATCGCACACATTTTCAACTTCTACATAAGGCCTACTCCTTGCTTCAACAGAATTGACTCTCAAGCAACAATTCTGACTTGAACTGGGGTAAAGACCACCAAGCTAGTGATTGGTCATAGGGCTACACGATATTGGAAAAACGTGCGCTTTGCGGCATGGATGTCGATTATCGTGATAAATTGGGATCGGATATTTAACAAGTAATTAATTAAATGCATTTAAATTGTAATTTCCAAAGATAATGTTCAACTACCAGGTGGTGATGTGCACTTTGGTTTGCATCTGGTCAAATTCAGATCAAAGCATACAATTAAGTAAGAAAATGATTGCATGACTGTGCGATATGCACATTATCATATGACGACTATTTTATCACCCTAATCGCTGAATAACATCTACCTGATCAGGACCCGAGTCCCGGGTCCTCTTGGCTGGACACTCATCCCTAGTTGACGTCGGGTGCTGCAGGTGTGGACTACGCTGGTGCATTTGGTCTTGGCGCTGGTGAGAGGCTGGCCGTTTCCAAAGCCCGGGTCTGTCATTTATCATTCGAGCAGGCAAAGTCCTGCGAAAGTCCGAGGGAGCCCATCGTTCCGGCGGGGGCTGGAGCTCTCCGTTGTTACGGTGCAGACGAGGACTCCCGCGCTAGAGCCGAGAGGAGAAACATCACAGCGTTTCATCAAAATGTTAAGTGAATCAACAACAATTAGTCCTTTGAAAAGATACTTTCTTCGCAGTCCCCCCCCTTCTCAAGGCCTCACCAAAGAGTTGCTGACATTGCTGTCCCAGTTTGTGTAGCGGTGTCCCGGTCTTGTTAGATAACCGTTGTCGGTGCCAGCTCGGTTGTGGAATGAGCGCACAGAGTTGTGCTGCCAGTTCTGGCCCTCGAACGGCAGTTCTTTACCATCCCAAACATGTAGCGACTGCCTGTGCCCCTTCGAGGAACCTTTGTCTTGGGCATAGTGAACTGTCCGTTGCCCCCTTGGCAAACAAACAAACAAACAAATTATGGAGGACGAATTTAAGGTCATTATTGCAAACCAAAAGGCCTTTTACTAACAAATGATTCTAGAATTGCTTCCAACTTCCGAGCTCATTCATTTGACCACAAAAATCAAGTTGAATATTTTTTTTATGCTTTGTAATAACTTTGCAAGTTTAAATTAGCCGTTACACGCCGACTCTGGGCAAAAATGACGACTTCTTCTTTTCGGCAATTTAACCTTTGATTATGGAGTGACTGAGGTGACTTTTTATTGTTCACCTGTTATATTCACGACTTGACGGTGGGATGGGATGATCGGATGGAATGCGTCCTCCATTGCATCTGCTGTAGCAAAAAGATACATACAACTGTCACGTATTCAGGTAATAATGAGTTAGAACAGATGACAGAGAAATAATAATGATGTAATACCGTACAAAGCCACACGTCCCATTCAGCTAATGGTTTATATCAGGAATAAATACGGTTAGGCAGACATCAGCTGCCTCTCTTATTTTTTTATGCTTCATTCGACTATCAATTGCAAAAGCAACCCTGCAGTCTCATCATTCATGCAATCATTTAAGTTTCACAATGTCGAGTGAAGGTTAGCAGCTCAAGTTGTTCGTCCTCTGTATTTAATGACTGAACGTAAAATGAAGCGGTTCGTATTATTTGCCTTCTGTAGTATTATTTAAGACATTTTCATATTTCGGAGTAAAAAAAAAAGACAAAACCATAACAGGGTTGCTAAAAATGAATACAGTCACTCATGTTTGAACACTCTGGGCCTCCGCAAATGAACACTGCCTTGCATTTAAGATTCAAGTAGAAGTCAACCACAACATTTTTTTGGACAAGAATTTGTCCTATGCAGGCCCAGTCGTCGAAACATGGCTTTCAGATGACCATTACATTTGTGAAATATCAGTGAAGCAGTAAAAATGCACTCGTGCTTGTGCTGACCTTTGTGTTTGGCTCCAAGGCCGACTGTTTACCGGGGCCCATTGTCCTCTGTTTGGTCCTCCATCTGGATAGGAGTGCCATGTTTTACGGCCAGAGTACAGCTCTGCCGGGTGATACATGCAGCCTGTAACAGACACGTTGTTTTTTGATATAAAGTCATCAGGGACTACAAGGAAACACATTTCATGATAGTACTTGCTTTTATAAACGTCTCAATTTGTGAATAACCCGCTTATGCTAATAAGTACATCAATAAAAATACAATTCTGCGTGATTACCAGTCTGTCTGTGTTCAAGAGGCCCTCCACTTCACACCTGAACAGACAAAACACATGATTCAGTGATTTATGGAGATTTTCTTTTTTTTTTTTACTCCAAAAGACCAAAAAAATCTAATTAGAATTATTATAATGATCTCAAAGATACAAGTTCCATCTTCCAAAGTCTGGCCATCCAACCACCTCTCATGCAGCCTTTAGCTTACAGAATCCATTGTTATAATTCAAATGTGAACTTAATTAACTTTAATTGACAAGTAAGGCATCTTTATTTATACAGCGCATTTTATACACAAGTTATAGACATAAAAAAAAGCAAGATTTAAAAGCATTTATACTTGTGCTTGACTTCATTATCGTTGGCAGCTTATTCCATATGTGTGCAGCACAACAGGTAAATGTTGCTTCACCATGTTTGCTTTGAACTCCAGGCTACACTAATAGACTCGAGTCCGCAAACCTCAGAGCCCTGCGGGGTTTATATTCAATTAGCATTTCTTGAACGTATTCAGGACCGAAACCATTCAGTGATTTAGAGAGCAGAAGCAGAACTATTCTACATGTGAAAGGGAGCCACTGTAAAGCCTTTAGGATGCAAACTAATTTATTCCCTCAGCCGTGGAGGTTTGAATGAGCATGTTTGTTTGTGTATCGCCACCTGTCTGTATTTTTTGATACATCGACTTGACGGCTTAAAAAAAATGGTTAATGTTCCTAACTATGGTTAAAGAAGACCGATCCAGATCCAGACTGTATTTGGCAGCAATTTTAAATTTAGCATTGATGGGGCATTATTCTCTACCAGCATCTCTGAATTTTTGCTCAATGCATTGATTGCTGCTGACAACAGAAATTTACACATCTAAATAAAAAAACTGTATCGAGTTGCGGTTGCTTGCGTATACGCTTTTATTGCCAGCTGTGCGACATGTAAGCAATTGCTTCACTGGTTAAAGGTTTTTTTCCATCCACATTTGCGTGTCGTATGTTTCGAGAGTGTTGTGCAGCCATTGCATTGAAAGCCTCACCGTGTATGTTGAATGAGGTAAGTGAGGAAGATCTTCAAGAGTCAATTTTGACCCAGTTGCTACAGCAACTGAAAGCCAGACATATTTTACTGGTTTGGCTTTGGGCCATGTAAAGACCATTTCATTTAGATTTATTCTTGGTGAAAAAAAAAGAAGGGCACAACAGGCATTCAGAATTCGGCAATATATTACCATGCTCATGTAATTATGACCCTGCGACATTCAGTGTGCACTTTATATACGATTGCGGTATGAAATAAAACAAAGCTCCAACATGCTGAGTAAACATGACTGCTTCGTGCTCAGAGTCACTGTAATCCTCTCGCAGTTAAAGAACATAAGCCTCCTGTAAATGAACTGTTCATCATGTTGACCTTGCTTTTTTTTTTTTTTTTGGCATCTAGTGGAATTTCGTAAGAGAAATAATTGTATGCAAGCTTAACACTCAGCATGTTTTTGTTACATTGAATGACATTCATACAATACAGGTATTTCTTAGCGAAACCTTCAAAGCGATCAATTTAGAACGTGAAAAGACATCTGGCCTTATTTCATGGCAACCCTTATTTCATGGCAACCCCGAAAGGGTTGTGATGTTTTGATTCACAGATAAAGAAAAACGCCTCATACAGCACTTCAAACGCGAAAGGATTGAAGGAATATCACCCAGACTACGATTACCGCCCCTTCTGTTTTGGAGCCTCACTATTGCACAGTGGAATGCACACAATCGTGACAGGAATAAAAGGGGGAGTTGACCGTCAGCTCCAGTTTGACTCAACACAACAGCGTTGTGTGTGCGGCCAATATTAAACCCATCTGGGCAGGGTTAGCTCCATACATCTGGAATTTAGCTCGGAGGCCCAAATGATGTCACGTGCAACGAGGGGTTATGTGTAGACTACCCCTCAGTAGGAAAAACACATTCAAAGCAGTAGTGTCAGCATGGAAGAGTGCGTTGTGCTGTAGAAACATTTTTTTTAAAAATCGACGGGCATCGCTCCCAAGCTACACCAACTATTTCGGACAACTCTGCCAACAAAGCTGCCTTCCTCTCTGGCATTAAAGGGGAAGTCAAGTAAAAAAAATAAAATCTGGAAATTAATTTATATAATTAACATTGCATTTGTAGAATATTAATTAAGCATCATTTTATTCACCTCAGGGGGCTGCCATTTTGCCTTGCATTGCAACTTGCTGTCAACAGAAAATGACATTGCAGTACCAAAGGGCTTGCAAATGCCACATGAGCAAACCCAGAAACATGTGAGCCGCGACGGTCGTTACCTGAGCGTGACCGTGCTTTTTATTTGCCCACTGTGATACCCGCCAATTAGAGACCGTTGTATATACACTACTGTGATCAGAATCAAAATTGAGTTTTGTTTTTAACGATATGGATTTAAATGTAGGAAGTTCATATTGAGCACCTTTACCTTGCAATGAAAGATGAGTCAAAAAGAGGAGATGGGCTCTCAGTCAGTCAGTCCAAAATAGCAAATACAGCAGACCCGTACAGTCTCAACCGCCTTTAAATAGACATGCTGGCCCTTCCACTATCTGGCAAAGATACAGAGCAGACAGAGTGAGGAAATACCATTGTCAGTCGCTGGTTTATTGTGTCAGGAAAAAAAAAAAGAAAAGGAAAAAAAAAAAGCGAGGTGTTTCTTCTGCATCGCAAGCATCCTCAAAATATGTAGGGTTCAATTTGTGATGTTTTTTTCCAAACAATAAGATAAACACAGGCGAAGGATGGGGCGGTAGTCTTTGACAAATGAATAAACATCCTCTCGTCTGTTTCCTCCACGTGACTCTGCCTTTATTGCCTTTTCTATCATCATAACTTGATTTAGCGTGGATACTTTTCATGCCAGGATACCTGCAAACACCGCCCTTTCCAATTCCTCTTTATGGCTATCTTGATTCCTCACACTCCCCTTTCTCCAGCACTATGTGTCCTTGTATCCCTGGCAACCAGTGATAATTTAGCCTAGAGTTGATAGTAAGGCTAGGAGGGGAGGGGAGAAGATGCAATTTCAACAGAGAGGTGGGTAATGGCAGTGAGCTGATGGAGAACGCTACAGTTGCATGAAAGATTTTCTGCTGATCTATTTAATTGTCTTTGTTCATCCCTTCCTGATGAAACAATTCTGGCAAGCCTCTCACAATCTGACCATCGCTTGTTGCAGTGCAACACCGCATCCATGCATTTCTGACTGAGATGCATGTGTGCAAATGCAGGAAAGCAAACTGCTATCCAATACCATAAAAGGAAGGATGGGCTGCACCAGACTCGGCCCTCTCCAGTGACTTCCAGGGGTTGCTAACACGAGAAGCAGACACAGAGAGAACAGATGGAGACAACGCGAGAAGCTGCAACAGTCAGCACTGACATGGAGGAGACAGACAGCCTGCCCCAGATATCACACACACTGTGTGTGATTGCATTGCGTGCTCAAAAAAGAAAAGCATGGCAGCCAATTGGGAGAATATACAGTAGGAGCCGAATATCAATCCCACTTCTAAAAATAACCACCAGGCTTGCTTTCCTCCCTGTGCTGTATCCCCTTCTATAATGGCAGCCTCTCCCGGTGTATGCTCCATAAAGCACGACTCTCTGAGGGGTACTGGAATGTACCAAGGCAAGGTCAAGAGCGAGAAGGAGGGGTGTGTTTCGCCAACAGTTCAAAACTGTATTTATACCAGATTATGACACAGTTTAACGGGTTCATTGCAGGATGCACGTGCATGTGTTTGTGTGTGCACATCACAGAGTTGGCATGCAAGGAGGCATTAGGACAGGTATGCAAGTGGATTAGATTCAATAGATAGATTTCAAATGGGCCAGTAGTGCACTTTGCAATGTGTCTTTTTACCACTGCACTACTCCAGCTACACGCAATAAAGTCAACAGATGAAGTTGAACAGTTCAAAGCTGCAGTAGTTGAGCCCCAACCACCCACCGGCTTCAAAATCCAACCCAGTGTTCTTGAAAATCTTCTGCACGTGAGAATACATTGCATGTGTGTGTTGAATGTGCAGCACACTGCAGTGCCTACCAGGACAATGACAAGCACACATACAAAAAAAGAGAGACTAAAAGAAACTGGTCAAACATATAACGATAAATCGAAATGCACGAATGCAGATAAGCTTATATGCGGACGTCGATAGCTCTACTACAATGCACAGTGTAAACTAGAAGGCAGAGGCAAATCGAACACGATCAAGTTGCCGATGTGCAGTCGACTTTTACCTCTTATTTGTCTTCCGTCTTTTGGTCCACACACACACCCCTCTGCACCCCTTTTCCTCCCTTTCACTCCTCACCACCTAGTCTCACCCGTTCCTTTCCACCGTGCCTTTTCTCCCCCCCTTTCTACCAGTCCTTTTCCTGTTTCCAATCCGCTCTCCGACGCTCGGGCTCACCGAGCAACCCGAAGGAGGTGGGTCAACAAGCTGCCAATCACGATGCGTGAGCCAATCAGAGGATAGAATTGCGCTCATGTGTAGTGTCAGGGTGACGGAGGAGGAGCTTGGATAAAGCCCTTTAATTTTAGCGTGTCAGAGTTGAACCACAGCCAGCACAGAGAAATAGATGTCATACAGTATATTCCACATCCAATACAAAGCTCCTTACATGTATTTGTTTTTTTCCCATCTTTATCAAAGAAGCTACACAAATGGAATCTGAAGTAATCCCTACGTTATTCGTTTGCGTCATTTAAAACCAAGTGCGAGGGGCACACAACACATACTAAACGTGGAGGGAGTCTGACATTTAATATCATTTCATGAATAATTTTCGCTCTCGTGTTTTAGGTGATGGAGTATTCATGGATCTGGCCATTTTCTTCGGACAGACTCTACAGATGGGGAGGGCTGCGAGTGCTTCCTGAACCAATGAGAGGGGAGTTAAGGGGTGGTATTTAGATTATGTGTAAAGGGACCGACCACCCGTCGCCTCCGATCTCATTTTCCCTAACCTTGAATCGTAACATTGTCAGTGTGTCGGCGCGAAAGTGCTCAGTAAGAGAGAGAAAAAAAGGATGAAATGGAGAGTGAAGCTAACTGCTAGCAGCTGTCTCAAAAATGCCATAGCAACAGCCCGAATCCGCTCAATACGGATTGGGTATTACTAGAAATCATGTGATTATTCGGACCAATCAGCAATCTTTGGTGCAGAAGTAACGCGGACTGCTGCTCAGGCCAAAATAAAATGTGTTGTATGAGGCCCCCTGCTGGGTTGATGTGCGCTTCGACACAGATTTTGGAGTTACCTGCCGAAAAAAAACCCCACATGATCACTTGGGATCTAATCGAGTAAAGTGGTAGACTCAAACATTCATTCATTCGTCACCTAATAATCCAGATTATTTTGAATGTTAGACTCACGATGTTCTTGATTTTAAGACAAACAATACTTTTTCAGTAAAATACAACCGCAAAACAATTATAAATGAATGTCTCAGAAATTGCAGTTCACCATGACCATCCATCCATATATTATAACATACATTTTAGAGATACTTTGCACTGTACGGTATTTCCCACAACGAACTACAGGAACACGCAACAAATGAACCTGCATTGCCACCAAGTGGGAAATATGAACTACTGCAGGTTGATTATAATAGCATTTTTAAGTCTCAGAAAATGGGCGGGAGAAACATTTTTTTTTAAATCGAAACTACAGGGAACTGTGGATCAAATTCGAAATGTATTGCACCAGTAATAGAAATCAAATCTAATGTAGTTACTGTCCTTTGCTGCCCTCTCCTCCATCCTGCATACCAATGGAAATTGTTAGTTGGATGAGTGGGAGCAACAATCCTTCACCGCCCTAATAAATCATTTGGAGTGACTGAGCATTGTTATTCATCCAACCATCAACCATCTTGCCGAATCTAATCTGAAGTTACGGCAATCATAACTAATGTCGGCAAGCCCAGTGATGCAGTTATCTGAACAGACATTTTTCAGATGCCAGCATTTTGAGGATGTGGAATTTTGCACATCCCTGTTGGAGAGTGCAGAATTCCTGCTGTGGTGTTGGTGAATTATTTGTATATAACATCACAGTAAAATGGAATGCTGGAATCCAACAGGATTTGAAATATGATATAGAATTCAATCATCTCCACATACAGTACATCATGTGAATATGTCTTCAAAACTTAGTTGATGTTATCATTTCTCAGAGAGTCATTATCACAGTAGCAAAACATTATTTGCAGTAAAACATTCTTTGCGTCTTCACTCGTATAAACGTGGCATTCTGATAATTATTGCGTTTGTGGAATACGAGTCAAGCATTAAAATCAACCAATTTTTAGCCATTTCAGGGGCGGCCATTTTGTCACTTCTGTCAACTGAAAATGACGTCACAGTTTTTCAGGGCTCAGATAATGACCAATCATCGCTCACTCGTGGAAATAAGATGTAAGTACCAAAAACAAACAGAAAAAAAAAAACTTTACTCAGAGGGAGGTCGCGATTCAAACCAAAACGTGCGACAGATTCATGCTGCCACACCTACCCATTATTTATTCAAATTTAAATCAATTTGTTTACGATGGTCAGCATTTCATATATTGTTCTGTCCTTGAATTATAGGTGTACATTGCCATCTAGTGATGAACGAGCAGTACTTCCGGAGCGTTGCTTACAGGGAAACCATTATTATCTTCACAAGTAATTGGGTTCAGCGCAAGAGAAAAATGATGCCAATAAACTCTGCATCAGTCATCTGAACAATATAATCTATTTATGATGAATGTGCTGAAGTTTAGACAAAGGAAATGAATGCAGTGTACATCATCCATAAATTAGGAGTCATTCTTCCCCGTGGGGGATTAATTAAAGTTTTTATTGCAGCAATATTTCAAGAGGGTTCTTTCAGAGTTAAATTATGTCAAATTTAGGTAAAAAAAAAAAGCAGACCAAGACACAGATGGAATTAGGAAAATAATTCTACAAATCCTTGTGTAATTTAAATTTGTATATATTTCCAATAAAATGAGATTAGTTTTGGATTCTGCACCAAAAATTGTGTTGAAAATAGCTGTCAGACTTAACTCAACAAAAAATAGTTCCCCAGTGTAATGAATTTCCTTGACATTTTGGTGTACAAATGTGCTTAGCAGAATGATAAAAAGAGATAATATTTGGGATCTGAACATTATTTTGGTCAATTCATGCTCTCAACATTTGTAAAAAAAAAAAGAAAAAAAAAAAGAAAACGTCACAAAAAGGATAATGGCAAAGAATTTGTTTAACAATGTTTGTTTTTAATGTTTTCCAGTTTAGATACACAACATACAGTGTGTAATAGCCTCTATTTGCAAATAGAAATATTAACTTTAATGATTTTAACCCCTGTGTGGACATGATGCTCTCTCACAGAATCTGGAGCTTCAAGCATTTTACCGAATCAGACTAAATTAACAAGACAAACAGGTGCAAGCCTTCTTTTTTTTTTTTTTTTTTAAACAGTCTAGCAACAAATTTCGAAGGCTACTAAGGATAAACTGCCACATGTTCAAACGCTTTACCTTCCATTCTCATTACCCAATGCCAACATAAAAACTGTTTTGTGTAAACATGTAAACTTGGTGAGTGTGCTTCCATTTCCCATTGGCTTTTCCAAACCTCCCTTTTGTCATATTAGAAGAACGGCCAACACAAACTCCTGACAAACTTCTCAACATCTTTTAAGCCAACCCCGAAACATTGTGCAGGCAAAATTGCAAACGATAAGCGAACCGATCACCATGAAACGATCTTGCAATACAACCAAAAAGGGCATCAATGAATTACAACCTCGCCAATGACAGGTTGGATCATATGAAAATTCAAGACATTGTGAGACATTAACAATTCAACCCAAGAGCATCACAAGGTAATTCGATGGTTTGTTTGAAAGCACATTTCAATTATCTGCCTTATCTCTTTTCTGATAAATTTCCTTCATCTGTTCTTCGGCTTTACAACCAATGAAAGGACTTATTTTATTCAAAAAGCTGCCTTCACAACCGATGGGATAATTCGATGCAATTCCTCAGACCGTCATATGCAGTTTAATTAGGACAATAATATGAAAGCGTACCTGAGCTCCTATTTATGCTTACCTGAACTTTTGTCTTTTTTTTTTTTTTTTTTAATTTATTTATTTTTCTAAATTTTTTTCCTTTGGGAATTTGCTCAGGAGCTCTAGAAGAAAAGACAAATTAAACATACACAATGGCTAAAACCAAGTAAATCATCTAAACTTTGCACCTGTTGTCACAAACAGAAATTTCGGCCAGTCAATCAAAACCAAACGACAAATAATATTTACAAATCCCAGTTTGTCCTCTTACAGTTAAAAAATGTACAGTTTTGTCCGTGTGTTGGTATTTGTATCTTCTTTTTTTTTTTTGTCCTTTCAAGTCCTGTAAGGAATGCCAGTCCTGGGCTTCTGTGTGTTGTTATTCTCAGCACACAGGATGCAAAACATTTACAGTGAGAGAATCCCACTCCCCTTCGATTTTATACGATGAGTAATGCCAAACATTAAAGATTTTTTTTGTTGTTTTTTTTTTTTAAACCAGGTTGTTAAAAATGCATCCTCTGTGCATTGACTGCTGTGACGAGCTCATTTGCCATCGCGTCACTGAATCACGATTCAGTCCAGTCTCAATGTCGCTGGGTTTTCTTCACAAATGTCCATATCGAGTTGTGCAAGTGATGTGAAATGCACGTTGCAAGGTTCTCACCATCATAAATAGATCTCATTCTCCCGCTTGGTTGAGGAACGCAACAAAAGAGGTGGGAAGATCGGTGTTAGGCAGTCTTCAAACACGCAAAGCATGTGGCTAATGTTGGTCACGTACACAAACCTAATGTAGACTACAGCCATGGCGAGATTCTTTTTTTTTTTTTTAACTTCCTGTAACATAAAGTGTTTTCTTTTTCTTCGCATATCATTCAGAGACGGCGACTGTGCAAACATCACCATTGGCAAAAGATAAGAGAAAGACTAAAATGAAGAAAAAAAAAAAAAAAGAAGAGGCTTGAGGGATCAGTCTTTGTGGTCATGGGGCACAATCTCCGGGTTAGGATTTTTGAAAAAAAAAAAATAATAAAGAGGAAATATTAACTCTCTGTTATAGTTTTACACAATATTCATCTCTTAATACTTTAAGATTTGTCAAAGTAAAATCTCTGAAGAAGTCATGTAGACAAACTCATAAAAAAATAAAAATGTTCCTGTCCACACTCTTAAGGAGAAAACAGCATCATGCAATGTTGGCTTCGGAAAACTCCATGTTCTTTTCTTAAATTAGGATACATTGAACTCGAAAAAAAGAAGAGACCAGCCACAGTGGAACACTTGTTTTGTTTGCGTGTGTTTGTCAAAAACCAAAATGAAAAGGTTGGCACTTTTATGACGGTAATTCCTTCAGTTACGATCGAGTCAGCGTGGACCTCTGCGGGCAGTCCACTGGATGCCAGCAAGAGGAACTTTATCACAGTACTTGGCACCAAGAATGCTGGTAAAAATGAGATATCAGAATATCTTCCCCCATTCATATCCTTACAATTTATTAATAATACATCATTTACATTTGGGTGTTTTTTTTTTTTTCATATATAAAAGACTCCAAAAGGGAAAAACGAGTCTTGATGGGATCGCATGAAAGAGGAAAGAGCCATTATGTTAATGGATTAATGAAATGAAAGAAGGGGGCAGATGCGATGAGGCAGCAAAGAAATGGAAAGAGTGAAATGGGTTGGAGGTGTGTGTGTGTGTGTGTGTGTGTGTGTGTGTGTGTGTAGAGACACACATCATGAGAACAAAAACAAATAAACAAACGGACATGAGCGGATGAGATGCGATGAGTATAATGGGCAACCCACCGACTGAAGATGATTCGCTTGCTTCCTGTGCGACCCAAAAGTTGAAGCACCGATCTGGAAATGCCAAAATGACATTTTAAACCTGTTGCAATAAAAAAAAAATTTTTTTTTGTCTGAGCCCTGTCGAGGGTTTCACACTAAAACACAGAACACAGTACCAGCTGTTGGCGCGTCTTGTTAAACACACATGACCCAAGTCCCACTTCCAGATTGGGCCTTAAAGCTGCAATTTGTAAATTTCAAGAAACCGCTGACTTGTGACCGACAGCGTTTGGGCGTATATCGTCGTCTCGGGTAAAGCGAATGTGAATTCTTTTGACCTTTCCTAAAGCCATGAAGACTTGCCTTAACCAAGCCGACATGATGCACTGCGTGTCACTGATTACATTTAAGTCAGTGCTCGTTTCCAGATGATTCTTGCCACTAAATTGAGCTTTTTTTGTCATCCAGGCAAAGAAGGAAGTCATTTAAGGACTTGCCGTTAACTCATCCTTTCGTATAATATTACAAGCCCCACATTCCATAAAAATTGGGCGTATTTGTCGCTAAGGGGAGGAGACGAAGACCTCCGAGGAATCTGATTGGACGTCAGGTAAGTGTTCTGATCTCACAGCAATACCATGACAACTTTGTCACATCATTACTTTTCTAATTGGAGGAAAAAAATGACATTGATGAAAAACTAATGTGTTTTGGGTGAAATTGTGCCTTGGGCTATGCTATTATGATGATTTTTCAGCACAGCTGAATCCCCCCCCAAAAAAACAAAAAAAACCAGGAGCTACAATTTACAACGTCAATGCGGAGCTGAATTTCCAAAGAATGTAATGAGTCGAGAATTATAATGCTGTTCAATATGCGCGGTGAGCGGTACAAGGGGGTGACATCAGAGTAATCTGATGAGATGCTTAGTAAGTGCTTTAACCTTGTAGCCATTCCATCCATCTCACCTTTCTGCATCTTTTAGTTTTGGGAGCTGACGGAAAATTGTGTTCTTTCATTCAATTAGAATGTGACGGCAAATGGTTTAGCTATTAGCTATGTTTGGAATTAGCAGAAGAATACAAACGGCGACGCGCTCGTCATTTCTCTGTTAATGGCGAGCTGACAAATATGACTTCAATAGGCTGTGAGCGGCGCAGGGTTGACGCGGAGCAAACTGATTCGATTCCTACTACCGTATTTTCCGGACTATAAGTTGCTACTTTTTTTCTCGATTTTGGTGCGGCTTTTCTGTGGATTTTTCTTTCACCACTAGGGGGCGCTCTATAGTTCAGAAAATACACTAAATATATCAATTTTTTTTTTCTTGGGTCGGTTCTGTTTTAATTAGCAAAGTTGTTGCCGTGTTAAAAGGCACAATCTGTTTATGCACCTATACCAAATCGTTCTATTTCGAAGAAGCTTCAGTCCTTGGGTGCTCGCTGGTGGCGGCTATTACGAGTGAGTAAAGCAAGCGGAAGAATAAGATTTAGATGCACAATGTTAGAAGCAATTGCTTGTCTCTCAGGTATCGCAGTCAACCCAACCCTTGACCAGTGAGAACGATTCGAGAGGTATTTGTCACCGCTTAAAATCTTACAAACTGCAGCTTTATTGAAGGGCTTCATGGAAAAATAGCTCGTAAAGAAGAGGAGGCGGTGATGAGGGTGACGATGTACGGTGCGAGCCCCGCCCACAGCGGGGGCCAGCAGAGGTTGTGCCGGGTCCTATACGCGAGTAGTGGAGTGTTGGTGCGGCAAGGCATTGTTGCTGTGGCTGGGGACGGGTGTGGTGGAGGGGGCGGGGACGGGAGGGTACGTGTTGAAAGGGTGGAGGGGCTGCATACTGCTGATGGTGCTGGGGATCATGGTGATGGCGTTGGCCGTCATAAGCGGCACATCCTCCGGCGCCCGCCGCAGCGCCAGCGTGTAGTCGGGCGGGCACACCGGCGGCCGCAACGGTTCCAGGTCGCCATGGATGCCGCGGGACGGGAGGGGGGTGCCGTGTTCCAGCTCCACTCTTTGCTGTTTCATCTGCAGTGACATCAGCTCCTCTTCCTGGCTCAGGGCCAGGTCGTTGTGCGGCGGGGACCCGACGACTCCCAGGCCGACGCCCATGCCCATGCCCATGCCCATGGTTGCGCCGCGCTGCGGGGACAGGCGGCGGTGACGCCTCTGCATGAGTTCGTGGCGCTTGTCGCGTTTGTAGTAAAGTGCAGCAAAGGCCAACACGTTGAGGAAAAGGAGAGAAGCGCCCACGGCCACCGTCACACTGAGCTCCGTGGAATAGTCCCTGGTCTCAGGGGGGAAGGGAGTGTTGCGGGGCCTCTCTGAGCCGTCCGGCTCGGGTGGATAGGTGGAGATTACAGGGTGCCTAGTGGAGCGGGTACCGGTGTTGTGGTTGACATTACCGCGGTTCGGGTTCCCTCCGGGCGGCAGTCGGGTGGTGATGGAGCTGATTATTTGTTTGTGGAGGCTGTGGAGGTGCGGCACCAGCTCCAGCCAGAAAGCTACCTTGTTGGCCCGGTAGTTGTCTCTGACACGCGGCTTGAGGCCGATATGCAAGTACTGCTTGTCTTTGGAGCTGAACTTGGTCCAGGTCACTTCCTCAAAACGGTTTGGCTTGGTGTGGATGAACGTGGTGTCCTGAGGAACTGGTAAGTTAGGATCACTGGAAAACAAAATGAAGGAAATTGATCGTGACTTTTAATATATACCGGCGCCACTTGCAAATATTTGGCGTGGGGAGAAAAAAATTACAACTAGCCTAATAATGTGAACAAAAGCCGAAATGACTCGCCTCTGACTAGTTGATTTATTGTGAATGATTTTAAACACTGCAGGATCCGCGAGTTTTTTAATTTAAGTCGGTGTTCTATGGAAATGTTACAACGATATTTGTCATCAGGATAGTTTAGTGAACAAAATAAAAAACTAAAAAAAGAAATTTGGGGTGGCACAAACTAACAGAAACTACATTTTCCGTTTGCAAAACGAACTGAAACTAAAAATTATAATTATAGCAAAAATCGTTTATGTCTTAATTAATTTAAAATACGAGCCACCTGGGGTTAATTTCAAATGTATTCATTTTGGTGTTCAAAACACGTCTGTTTTTGTTTGACTGTTAATGTTTGTCACACAGAAGTGACATCATTAAGCCAATTAAAAAAATGTAAAAATAGCCACCAAATGACGTCGCTCGGAGGAGACGCGAGGATGAGGCTCGAATGGCTCACCTGCTTTTGACATTTAACTCAAACCGAAACGTAAATGAGAATTATATTGTCTTTATTAACAGTAAAGAAAAAGGTGACTTGAACGAGACATATATTTTAGTTCTTCACATTTTCAAACATAACACGCCATTTCTACGGGCCAATGAGCTTTCATTAAATTGGCGGCCAGAGGCGACGTTCTGGCTTTGAGATTACATAAGGGGATTCTTTAATTCAAATAAATTCAAGGTCCACCGCATTGGAACAGATCATGTTGGACCTTAGTTTCGTTGCATTCTTCATAACTTCACATGAATTCGACTTTCGAGTTCTTTTATACATTTTGCACCACACTTACCCCGTCTTAGCAAAGTTGGTCCAGTACGTCATGACCACAGCACTGAGCATCACGTCGTTCTTGGAGAAGTTACATGGGAATAAATCGGTGGCTCCGACCATGGGAATGCCGAACACATACGGGATCTCATCTCCGTGGGCCGCGTCAGCCCACTCAGGCCTGGCCTCGGTCTGACAGTGGTGATGGAAAGTGTAGAAGAAGACGGGAGACTGGAACTCGGCGTGCAATTTGGCGGTGGCCACAGCGGGAGCCACCCACTGGTGGTCTGTGAAAAGAGCCAAGAGGGTCTTCCGACGCATGTCACTGTTGTCCCGGTCAGCCCAGTCTGTGTACATGAACTTTATGGTCTCACGCAGGATATCTTTACCTGGGAGGGAGGAAACAAAACAATTATGTTTATTGAACATGTGGGGGATCGTGGATGAAGGTATGCACTGACATTTATTTGTAGGAAACATATAATTGAACTGAAAATTGTCACGTTAAGATCAAGCCAATCATGAATTAGGAACGCAACAAATAAAAGAAACCGCAGGCACGGCACAATATTGTAATTAGTCGAAACAATGATGTTTTTCCATCAGTCTGTTTTATGACAATATGATCTAATTACCTAACCACCTGAGCTATAATTAGGGCAGAAATATTGCATTTTTAGCTCAGCATGTGCCATGGATATGAATTGTTACACTCGTGTGTGTGTGTGTGCATCAATGACGCTTAACTAAACTTCATATAATGTACCATTTGGTTAAAATACATTTGTAAAGGCCGGATTATTAATTGGCGTGCAAGCATAAGCAGAAGTTAACCGCGTCCATCTAGTTCCGGTCGTCAGTCAATTTTAGGTCAGACAACCATTCGGACAGAAAGAGTGCCACCGCGCCATCAGCGAGTGAAGCAAGGTTTCACAAACTCTGAAATCGAATGTGTGCAAACATTTGTGTCTATAAGAGCTACGCAAACGGAAAGCAACCTCTCTTGTCGGGTTTGTTCCAACAGCTCGGCAGAACAAATATTTAATATTTTAATAAATGCCAGGTCTCAAGAGCGAGACAGTGGCCGCAGGTGTCAAACTGTTATGTTTAGGTTAGTGAGGGAATTGTGACATTTACTCGTTAAAATTACTTTCACGTATACGGTCGGAAAAAAAAAATGGCCAAAAATGTTTTCTTAATTTTTGCCATGTCCCTAAAACTGTCTACGCAAATTACGGTATGACTTAGAGAAGTAGGACATCTAACCATCAGGGTATCCGTAAAGATTGTCGACAAAGTTGGAGATGGTGTAGTCAAACGAGGGCCCGGATATGCCATCTTCGCCTTCGCTGTCATCCACAAACTTCAGGCCTTCTCCTTGATTTACGCCCAGCAGTATGTCGTAGTTCAGGAACTCACCCTGATGTGAAAATCCACAACACACCATTCACACTTTGAACATGATCAAAACGACAACGTACGCTGAATGCCAGTGACGGACGGTCAAGACCATCAAGGCCTTCTCTGCTCGCTTAACATAATCAAGAAATCGTGATCATATTCTTCACATAGATGTCATATTATATCCTAGTGTTGAATTTTTAGGTTAGGGTTTTTATCCAATCAGAATTCAGATAGCTCCTGTTGCCAGGCAGATTTCATGATCCCAGTAGCATGCACTATTCAAAGAAAATACAATCTGGATATCGTGCATCAAGCGTGAACCAAAGTTGCAAAGACAAATCCGACCACACTAACCTGCTGCATGAGAATCTCGGGGTCATCAGGCACCACGTCGCCATCGACAACAGGTCCGAAGGCAATGTGGTAGCGTGCGGGCTGGATGTCTTGGTCCACCAGCTCCCGAAAACTCTTCCTCCTCAGGCAATTCACCAACTCGGCCATATCCCCCAGAGTGCAACCAACCTTCTTTGCGAGAATTTTGGTGTACATGACCGGTCGGTAGTTGACTGACCAGCTGGAAATGGCGGAGCCACTCTGAGCGATGGCCCTCTGAAACAAACCTACATGTTGAATATTGAAGAAGAAACATAATTAAGGGCATGTTTTTCCTCTCTCTCTCTCACTCTTTTTTTTTACAAATTTTTTTTATCCTGACACACTTTTGCTTGCAGCGGAAGATGCATTCACTGCCTTACAGTGAGCCTAAATAATGCATAGTTTGGCGGATGAGCATTTATAGAGCACTGCATTGGAAGGAAGACGAAGAAACATCTCTGCAACGAGCAGCGAATACTCATGCACATTAAGGTTGGAAAACAAGAAGCAACGACGGCAAAGGTAAATGGTGACCAGCGTGCACTGTGTTGCATAAAGTCAGATTTTAGACTGCAGAAGAGACGAGGAAGAGAAAGGAACATACTTTGCACTGTTGCAATGCCGCAGTTATGTAAAGCGGCTTGCTGCCCCTCTTTTTCTTTTTTATCTGCAGATTCTGTCATTAATAATTAACCCCACACACATTCAGGCAGCAAATTCTGCATGTGCCCCACCCCCGCTCCTTTCCCTGTGAAATCAATTAAGCAGCCTCTCAGCTCGGTTCATCTCTCTACTGCGCACGCAGTGCCTTTAAAAACTGCTCCAACTTTGTCTGCAGTCACTCAGAATTACAGCCCACTCTCCAAGTGAGGGAAAGAGGCTTTAGTTTCAACCATAAACGTGAAATACATTGGCCGGTTTTACATTTACACTGGCATTCGCACACCTTAATGTGATTCAACACAAAATCATTGTAATAACCATGTAATAACACAGTTATAAATGCTCGCCAGAGTTGGACAGGTGCTTCAGCTTGACATCTTCTCGTGTTGAATGTGATGAAAGTTTTGAACCTGAATGTGTGGCCCTTCTCAGTCACTACATTACATAACTGAGCAGCTTTTCACCATTTAATTCCTAAACATATTGTTTGAATTCAGTGACAGTGTCAAGCAAACTAAATTTGAACATCTTTATAAAACGCGACATTTTTAGGATCTCATTAGACGGTGTCGCTGTAATCGAATAAAAAAAAGTTTCTGGGATGTGTGTGCATATTGATTCCACTCCGCATACGGCAAATGGATTTGATGCAAATGTAAATTGTTTTTAATTCAATACCGAACAACATCACAGCCATCTGTCAATGTTTTCCGAGTCAGGATTATCAGTGATGTGTTCACCCATTCATGCAAACAAAAATAAATAAATAAATAAATCAAATAATAATCTTCAATGTCACCTTGCCATGGCAAAGGGTAACAGTTTGTTATTAACATAATCAGATTTCAGGGTAAAATAATAAGTAAAGGGTGCTTGTTCCATTCAAATTTTCAGATTAATCACCACCTGGGTGGATTTAGGACTCAAACATCTGGTGTGTGATTTCCATTTCTGCCATTCAGAAACTAATATTAAAGGCAGAGTCCTGTACAGTCAACCACTCAGATGCTGTCAGTGAAGGGCTGCACACCACTGCAAAAAAAAAAAATAAAATATATACACAGTATATGAAAAGTGGAGTCTGAAACCGAATATGCCTTTTGTAATGTCTCGTCCAGAGAGGACTTATTGTTTGGGACAAGCACAGTCATTGCAGCTCTGTGATCTTACAGCTACATGGAATAGCCGTGTTTGGAATGATTATCGGGCTTGTGCCCTGAGGTGAGGATTGCGTTCAACAAAGTCATCCAAGCGTAAAGCCTCCCCGAATAAAAATTAAAAATAACAATTAAAATCAACCTCTACTTTGCGGTTTTTCACTTTTCGCTGTGGGGTTCCGGTCCCCATTGACCGCAAAAAAGGAAGGATTACTGCAGTATACCGAGCTACTGCATCCCTCAACGTATTAAACCGTGTCTAGGTGACCAAACCCGCGTCTTTCTTTCTTGACACAGAACCTCAATTTAAATTTTTTTCAGGTTTGAACACGAAAACAAAAAAGCCTTTTAAGTCAGCTCCGACTGTGTGTTTTCTTTAACGTTCCGGCTCCAATCTTACCTTCAGAGTGGTGAGAGAGGATAAGAAGGTTCACGCAGGTGGCACCAGCTCCCGAGCCAAAGATGGTGATTCTCTCCGGATCTCCTCCAAAGTGGCCGATATTTTCATTGAGCCAGCGCAGTGCCTGGATCTGATCCAACAAACCGTAGTTCCCCTTGGCAGACTGGTCCCCTGTGCTCAAAAAGCCTGCAAAGAAAATTAAAACAAACACGGGAAAATAAATGGGGGGAGAATGACACAGCGAAGAAGATTGTGTACAAACAGTGGGGCGGAAATTCAGAGGAACGCTATGAAATAATGATGGGCCTTGGCTGTGTTGTAAACCGACGCTACAACTCATGTTTTTGTCCGCTGGGATTTTAGACAAATAAAATCGCTCCAACCTGAGCAATTTCCTCATATCAATGTTGCGCAGGAGAGCAACAATACTGAACTGATACGCAGTCGAGTTTACGTTCAGGCAGGAAATGGATGAGATGTATGTATTTATGCAGATCTTACTAAAAAACAGCACCTGAGACTTTGCTCCATATTTGGTCGACGTTTCAAACATTGGCATTGACTTTTTACAACCTCCCCCCTCGAATGTTTGAGGCAGGCGTGGGCAAACTACGGCCCGGGGGCCACATGCGGACCGTTAAACGTTTTAATTTGGCCCGCCAAACTTGAAAAAAATTAAATGAATAAACCTTGTTAATGTTTTATTTTTTTTTTTTTTAAATACTCTGGTGTGTCAAACGCAGACATTTTCTTGTAATGATTTTGCTCAATTTCATTTAAATTTTTATTTATTTTTTTTCTTCAAAGAGGTGAGGTTACCAAAACACACCATCCATCTGCTCCTGGTCCGGCCCATCTGTCAAATTTTAGAACTCATTGTGGCCCACCAATCAAAAAGTGTGCCCACCCCTGGTTTAAGGTGTCCCATGCAAACTACAAACAAATTATTATCAGAGGGGAAAACTTGCTGTAAAATGACTGGTCCCCAACCATATGGACATGGACCATGGACCAGTAGCGGTCTGCGGGATATTTAATACCAAGCTGTACAAAAAAAACATTTTATTGCACATCAGACCCTGAGAGAAATTTTATTTCGATATTTTGCACGAGTCAAACAGCTCGTCCAGAAATGAGATATTAAACCAAACAAGTTTGGAAAGCTTCTTTGGAAAAGGAAAAAGGGCCAAATGATCAAACACAGGAAGAAGAAGTTTAAACCTTCCAAGAAAAGAAAAGCTGTATTCAAGAGACAAGTACGATACTTGCAGGTTTAAATCTACAGATGATTCTCATGCACCAGAACTTGTTCTGCATAATGTGTTGCGACAAGTCTGCAAATGAGCCAATGGGGTTTAAAAAAAAAAGAAAGAAAAAAAAAAAAAGCACTCAGTACCTTGTTTCCAATTCCAACATGCAATTTTTGCCAAGCAGGATTTTCAGCAATAATGGCGACCCCACTAAAAAATTACGGAGTAGACTGGACATAAGTAACACAGTTTGGGTGTAATTGGCTCCCATTAAGCAGAGATTGGAAAAGGCTTGTTGAAGAGAAACAAGCGCAGGGCTCCCGCTAAATGATTACAACAACTGCAGTCAGTGCTAGGTTGTATTTTGACTGCATTCAGCGGAAAAAAATTGTTCGTATTGATGCACTGAAGATGAGCAAAATTTGATTTTGCAGATTAGTGTGTAAAATACATATATAATGAAAGACAGTCATCAGAGCGTCGAATAAAACCGCAAGCTATGCCTTGGTGGAGGTCAGCTCTTATTGAGTGTCATCGAAGTTTTTTTTTTTTTTTTTTTAAAAAAGCTTATTTTTTTCATACAATTAGAGCAGCAGTCTGGACTGCGGCGACTACAAAGAAACAGTTGATAGAGTACAAAATTGCAGCGCCCTCGCAAGGGTCTGAAAGTTGACAATTTTATACACGCGGTGAGTAGCGATGACTAGCAAATTGACCTCTCGATAGCAATCAGAGCAACATTCATATCTGAGTCCGCACTCTTCAGCGTACTTACGCCACAGTTAACAGCACTTTCAACCGAGAGGGATTTTGTTATCCTAACCTGCCGATTGCGATTCATAATATTGTTACACTGTCCATTATCAAATGGAGAACAAAACACATCAAATTATTTGCAATAAAATGTTCCTTCACTAGTCTAAAAATGGAAAAATATCGGATTTATATTGTGTTTGCACCTGTTTACTGAAGATGAGCCATGATTGGTCGTTATCTGAGCCCTGAGCAACTGAGATGTCATTTTCGACAGCTAAGTGTCAAAATGGCCGACCGCTGACATGCCTAAAAAACGGGCGAATTTTGTGGCTTAACTCATGGTGGGCCAGTCTGGAACATTTTCTTGTGAAGATTTTTCTGGGGTAGACATCGCCTTTATGGATAGGGTGCGATACGTCAAGACAGACAACATTCACGTTGTTTTCCACAACTACAGACTGTTAAGACTCAATTATTATTTATTTATTTATTTATTTATTTATTTATTTATTTATTTATTTATTTATTTATTTATTTATTATTATTATTTCTTTTTTATTATGTATTATGCATTATTATTATTATTATTATTATTATTAATGCAATACAAATAAGAAATAAACAGGAGTACTGAATTATTATGTGACAAGCATATTTTAGTCGTCCGGCTCTTTGTGACGGTGCGGATTGTATTTGCTTGATGCACATTTGCTCGCGCTTGTCCTACTTCTTTGTGGTCATCTTATTAGGTACTGTTCTTAAAGATGTCATCATCGGAATCAAATTGCATAATTTCTGGATTACGGTGTGCTTCTTCTCGCACGGGATTACAAACGTAAATTATACCGCGATCAACGTGCAGCGTGGAGTCCGAGAATAAAGGCGTTATCCTCAGAGCAACCTCGCAATAAACTAACTTTCTCCCGAATGCAACTCTGACCTGAAGAGGTATCATTGGTGACCTTTGCCCTTTGCCAGAACCACAGTCATGTGTAAGTGTCTGCTCTGTGGCTGAGTGCTGAGCTTCCTGCCACCGTTGCCTGGCAACTGTCCAGCGCTTCAGGCTAAATGATATGGGCAGATACTCGCCAAAGCGCTTTGCATACAGACACGCACGCACATACACTATCGAGCACAGAAACCACACACACATACACACACACACACACACATGGAATCAACCACAACACAAACAGCTTGTGAACTTGCATGCAATCACGACTACTCTGTCATTTTCTTTGCAAGGGTAACATTGACAGAGGATTGTTACGTTTGCTGTCCGACTTTGATGTGCAAACAACTACGATTGTTCATTCACTAAGTTTGCTTTCTATTTACCCGTTTGCTGGGCTGGGCTGAGATTCTTGCTGGTTTAAGTGCTGAGAGCAGCAGCTAATGCATCTGAACTTCTATATATGCAACACTAGCTTTTGGTAACGGCCTGCGAAGTGTGGGGGAGAGTTGTTAACCTTTAAATAAAGGCTGAAGAGAGAAAGCATGGGGCTGAATAACTGATAGGGGGCATTTTTTTTAAAGCAGAATTCTGAATTAAATAATGGTCAAATAAAAGAGTTCTTTTTTTTTTTTTAAAGTTTGGGAATGGCAAGCAAGGATTGGACACCAAAATCACTCGGACAGGAATAAATGTAAACCGTGTGTGTCTTACCATAAAATCAGAAAACAAAAAACAAAACAAAAAAAATCAAAGAAAAAAAAAAAAGTCACTCTCTAAAGTCTAAAGTGGAAAGTACAAGTATGACCTCCCCTTACACTTAACTTAACTTCCTTCGGAATCCTAAAGGGAATAAAGGCCTAATTAATGTCTCTCCAAACACATACAGTATGTGCTGTTTTACTGAGTAAAAATAACCGTTCTGTGAAAAAAGGTAATTAAATGAGCAAAGCTAGCGGTGGCCTAAGGGGCTGATTACTCGACACTGTTTTTAACTGGAAGGAGATAAAAAGTTGTGTCACTCATTGGCAGCCATTATGGAACCTAGTCACATTTCTCCACAAGCATAATTTTTTTTTCCATTTATAAAACCACAATATTAAGTACCGAACACGAAAAAGAGGATTGGCATTCATGTTCGGATTTTTGCCAGGCATAGTCAAATACTTAACTACAAAACAACAATGGCACACCACTGTTACCATGTTTACATTTCCAGAAGTTTTTGCACGGTTGTTGAAGAAGGATTAGTCTGATAGTATATGTTGTGAAAAGCTGAAATGCAAAGTTGAGACGAGCTGCCCCTCCACGACATGTGATCGAGTGACGGCCGACTTGGAGGCCATTGGATGCATGCCTAGCGTATGATGGACCCCCGGGGTAGGTGACCCCTTGGGAGGGGGACTCCAGAGAGAGAGAGGGGGGGGTTAGTGACAATCTTCATGCGCTCTGACTGCAAAAATATCTGACACATATTATTTGATTTCAATTCAATTGCAGCTGCAAATTTGAATTCACGATATTCTCAGTAATCATGTTCGCTGTAACATGTATCCACTCGACTGCGTGCGCTTAGGAATGACTCATAATGTAATTTTACATTCATCACCACGCATTAGTGGTCCAATTATTCTGATGTGAATGCTACATTAGGAGTTCACGCTTGCAGCCCCCATCGGAGGTTATTGGTGAGTTCTGTTGTTATTATTATTATTTATTTATTTATTTTCTTTTAATGAAGAATATCCGATTTTCCTTTCGCCAGCAAATAGATTTCATCACGGCTAGCAAATTGTGCAAACAAATCAGCAGAAATTGGATGTATGATTTGAATCATAATATTAACAGCATAACAACGTGTTGCGGTGTCGGGTTTCTCTGTGAACTCACAAATGTGACAGTTTTGGATTTAGAAAAAAAATAAAAATATTCTCTTGCATAATTAAATGAAAGTGAATGTTTGCCGTAGGTTTTTAAGGACTTGATTTTCCCAAGCTTCCACTTACAATCGGAGGGCCTTAAAACAAGGGGTCTTCAATCGTGTTCCTCGAGTCCGGCTGTCCTGTGATCAGGATCGTGATCTCGCATCTGAAGACCTTGCTGATTATCTGATGATTTGAATCAGGTGCGTTGCAGCAGGGAGAGGAAAAACAGGAAGGACAACCGGTTCTTGAGGAACAGGATTGAGGATCCTTGCATCGAAACAAAATTGTTGTGGTTCTTTGAGCGAGGGAACGAAAGTGTGGGATAATTGCAGGTCGATTTGTGAAGATGGGGGGGGGGGGGGGGGGGCATCATTTGAGTTGAGAAACAGCAGAATTTTGAAAGAAGGCTGGAGGTAGGGGGTGTTGGAATTGCCGTTGTCATCAAGAAAAGACCTGCTTTGGAAAATACCTCTTGGTGTCTTACAGGATCTTCAATCCTGTCCTGTCTGTTTTCCTTCTCATCCTGTTGCAACACACCTTAATCAAATGATCACGACGGTTATCTGGCTTCTTCGGACTTTGACGATGATCTGATCATATGAATCGGATGTGTTGCAGCGGAGCGATGGAAAACAGATAGGACAGCAGACCTCGAGGAACAGGATTGAAGACGCCTCTGATAGCACGATCTTAAAATACAGAAACGCGTCGAGCATTTGAGGGATAGGATTGGACCAAATTGCGACTGCCTGCATATACCTGGCCTTAGTTTCAAAGCTGTGGTTGTAAAAGTTGCGGTATTCACCGACGTATACCTCAGGACAGGTGCAGCCAGCGAGCTCAAATTTGGCAGCATGGGGAAAAGAAATACATCAACCTCTTCCTGAGGTGAAAAATGTGCTCACTCCCAGAGCCCAGGATGGTGGGCCTTTTCTCCAGAGTTCATTAATTAGTTAATTAGTTAATTAGTGTGAACAGATGGCTGTGCAGCACAAATCAGAAGGCTCGCTCAGCCCGGAGCAGGAGGAAGGCAGAAGAAGGTGAGGACGGATCTCAACCATCGCGGTCGTGCGCCGCAAACATATTTTTATTCCACGGTAATTAATATTTCATTGCAAAAATGCTGGGTTCCAATTTTTGGTTTAAAAAAAGAAGAAGCCATTTCAATGTGTGGTAGGATACGTAAACCCAAACGTGGCGGTGCGCTTGGACCGACTGGTGCAGCCTTCCATTTGAATGAATACTTTGCATTGCTGCAGATTGAGGCACTTCTGAGGGTTTATTTTTAGCCCTTTCCCCATCTCCCCCCTTCTCTCTTGCTCATCCGCCTCCATTCCCTGCTCTGTCTTCCTTCCTTATTCCTGATCCCCTATCAGCCTCTTAAAGGTACAGGCGTCGCATGAAATGAAGATGGCATGAACAAGTTTGCCGCCATGTAAGCGCAGGATAATACCAAAGATTAGAGCATAAAAACTGACTGAAATACGGCCGGCTGGTGTTTTTCTGACTCAAATTCCGAGTGTCGGAGAGGAACCCGGTTAAAGATTTAGACGAATGGTGCGTTATTCATAAATAGTCACACATGGCCTGCAAACTAAATAATCCTGAAACACAAATGCGTCGACACACACACGTGCACTAACTCACATGCGCATCAGGAAATTGTTGAAACACACACAAACAAAAGGATACATCGGCTTAGTACAGTAACCTATTTGAAGCGTAGCTGTGAGAATGTGACGGAGAAAGTCGAAGCGCATTCCAACAATGGCAAAAGAATCAAAGGGCACTGCGTCATCTCCTCGGAATCACTCGAGCAGAATCCGAATCACTCCCCGCCTATTTAAAGACGTGTTTTCCCGGCATCTTAAATGGAATGCTTGCGGAGCAGCAAACATATTGCAGAATATCAAACATCACCGGCGCGACTGCTCGCACAGGACATATCACATTCAAACCAACAAGGTTTTGCGTCGCAGAACAAACGCACAAGACTTCCGAGCCGAAATGGGACTTAGGAGAACTTTTACAAAGCTGCGGTTCGGATCACATGCTCAACTGGCTAATGGTTGTGACTTTGTGTGACAGCGTGCTTAAAGGATCCTACCGAGCAAGTGAGCAGGATACAGCTGCAGGTTGCAGTCATCCAACTCACTTTGTCCTTGTCCCTGGGCCGCTAAGGCCCCCCCCCCCCCACCCGATGGCCGGGATCATGTTACCCTGTGTTAATATGCAATGCCATTCTTGGACGGCATCCTAAACTACTCTCACCCCCCCCGTGTTTGTCATTGTTCAGAAGTGTTGAAACAGGCGCCATGCAACAAACAAGATCTGATTACCCAACTGGGAAGCCGCGCAGAGAATGTGTGCAAAAAGATGATGGCGGATGCAAACACGTGAGTCCGTGAGTGCAGAAAAAAAAAAAAAAAATCAAACTGAGAGGAAACATTTGCCACTTAATCCAAAAATCAGTCATTTGAATTTAGTTTTCACCGGCGGAATGTACGACAAAGATTCTTTTATGGTTCGCGGACGCTCGCTGTTTATGCATTAACACAAACATCAATTGATTTTTCGAGTTTCATTTTCGTCTTCGATGAGTTTGCGGGAAATCGAGTCTATGTAGAAAAAAAAGGAACGGAAGTCTGAAACATTCAGCGGCAAAAAAAAAGTATCCTCATTGTGTGAACTTTCATTAAGATGATAAAAAAAAAAATCAGATATAAATTATTAATATAAATATGCAATAAATATAAATATAAATTGATATAAATTTCAGATTCAATTTGAAGTCTCCAAAATGTAACAAAGCTGTTGAAATGATGATTTTTTTTTAATTCTCGCAAAGGATAATAGCGTTATCATCGCTACCCAAATTTTGCACAAAACGCAACATTTTTCAAAATTATTATTAACAATTGTGATGAAAAATAAGAGAAAAACCAAAACTTTCCACTCCAATTGTGTTGAAATTAGCACAACATCAAATATGCTTTGGTGACAATTGTGACGCCCATTTTAGCAATCAAATGAACAATGACAATTTACTATTCAACTCTTCAGAAGTCCTGGCTAATTCAAAATCCATATTTAGTCTTATACAAAAACTTCGGGCAAACGGAAATCCAGGCCAAGGTGAAATGGCTCACGTCAAAGCGACAAAAGCGTCCCGCACCAAATATATCGTGTAACAGCACACTTACCAAGCACGCCCAGTCGATAGTTCATGGTGACCACAATGACATTTCCGTACGCCGCAAGGACGCTGCCATCAAACATGTTCCCCGAGCCTTCCATGTAGGAGCCGCCGTGGATGAACAACATCACCGGCTTCTTACGTCGATCGCGAATATCTGTGGACGGCACACAAAAACAAAAAAAAATAAAATAAGCATTGGAAAGTCAGCACTTTAAAGAAGCCACAGAAGTTGCAAAAGTTACCCCCCCCCCCTTTCCAAATGTTTTCCACAGGTTTCTGAGTATAAATATTTGAGCATTGACTGCCATTGACGGCTAAAGACGTCAAAGATCCATTTTATTTACTCGGCTGGTCATGAATGAGTTAATAAAACAAAAATATTTAGGATGTGCACACATTTAATGAGGTCAAGTATAAATACATCTTTATTAAGCCTTTATTAACTGTTTTAAATTAATGACACGTGTCAATCAAACTGGAACAATTTGCTCGTGCGGGGGAAAGTGCAAGTGTCCATGCTTCATGATCATCCTCTGTCCCAAGCAGGGATGCCATCTTCCAAATATATAACCCCCCCGCCCCCCCGCCCCCCTCATGTGTGGTGCAGCCAGCTCTGATGCACTCTCTATTTGCCGTGTCTTGGAGTCCATCAGTGTGTCACCATGGCGCTCAGCCTCACCACCTCCCATTTCCAATGAAACCTCTCTCACCGTGTCGTTGGTGTGTTCTCGGAATCCCAGCTCTGACAGCTCTGCCGGTGCAGCCCGCTTCAAATGAGTGTCTGCGCCGTGCAGGCCATGTGGATAATTTGTAGGAAAGGCAAACCAAGTGGAAACATAAATAACAGCCACGGCATCTGTTTACCCCGATGAGCCAAAGCACTCGGCGATGGGGCCGAGACGGAGGTAGCGGGAGAGGAAGCGAGATAAAGAGGTAGAAGACAGAGAGGAAGAGGATGAAAATAGGACAGCGTGACACAAGCCAAGTTTGTGCGAGCATGTGTGTTGCGGGCGGCGGGGAGGGAGGGAGGGAGGGAGATGGGGGTCGGCATAACGACGTGGATGGAAGCTTCGCACCGGAAAAACAACATCATGATAGCGAAGATGAAAAAAAAACATGAGATGCTAAAAAGCCAGTCGTACGCAGCGTGATACGCTAATGAACAGTCACATTCACACCGTCATCAAACAGACACACGCATGCACAACGCTTGCATCGGCAGCTGCGATGCCGAGTCGCTATGGAAACTGCTTCTCGCTAATAGAACTGCACCAGCCATTCCGTTGCACCGACTCACTGAATGCCTGTTGCCGTGGTAACAGATTCAACTCACGTCTTTGCACAGCCGTCTGCATCACCACCCGAATCTCAGGTTGCACATAGTCTTGCCTGCGACACTCGCAGCCGTGCGCGTGAGCGTGCACGCACACACACATGCGCACACAGGTGCACGACACGAAGAGCTGCAACATTTTATGGATCACACCAGTGACTAAAGCAGACAGCGACAGAAAGATTTAACAATTTTCTGTCCCACACTCGAACACGCTGCTCTTCTCTGGTGTATTCTAAAAATCCTGCTGATTTCCCAGAGGATCTGAAAACAAATTCAATTATGCTAGCATTACCAGCACCGTATAGAAGAGTCGCACGTCTGCATGAAGGCATCATCGGATATTAAATTCTTCGGCAAACAGAAACTGATCGCTTGCCATAAAGCTGCCATGCCGAGGCCCAAAATATTTTGATAAATGACATTTCTATGCGGTTGAATGAATACACATGCTAACAGCGGATGCTTGCTTTCGGTTACAGCCAATTAACAATATTTTGGAATTGGATATATTAGGGCTGCGCACACATCGGTGGCCAGTCGAATTGAGCGGCGACTTGGCTATTAAAAATAATGACATGCTTGAATTTAACATCGTGATTAGACATATACATATTACACACATATATATATATATATATATATATATATATATAATAAAAATAACAGACTTTTTTTTGGAGTAATTCAGGCCCTTCTGATCCATCCGATGTGTTGACATAAATGTCAAGCATGACCGGCCCGGTGCTCATCTGCCTTCTCCCTTCTTTCTCTCCATCTCTATCACGTCCAAAGCGCTATAAATGTCATCTAATCATGATTACTATTTTTTTACCCCCCCACCCCCTCCCTCTTCCTTTCATTTCCCTGCCGCTGTTGCTCATGTTTTTTGTTTTTTTTTTCCTCCCTTTCCTTATTTCCAGTTTTTCCTCCCCACCTGCTTTTGTAATTCTGCCTGGATCTTTTCCTCCCTTTACGCCGCAAATACACATATCGGAACAAATGAGAACAAATGCACCGAAGCACTGCTCTTGCACATGCAAAGTGCAAAAGCAGGCATGCACGTACAAAAAGAGCTTCATGTGTACATAATACTTTGTCGCGTACAGTATGTCCGGGCACACGAGCGGGAACAGATGCACACTCCGCCTGCACTAATTTAGCTGCATGATCAAACGAGTCCGGGCTTCTGTTTTTGGAATTCAACATCATACAGTATTAAGTAGTCGTTCACAATGTTTGGGAAAGGGACAGTGTTGCGTAAATAAAATGGTTAACGTGTAGTGGAAATAAATAAAAATAAAATAGCACCGGGCAAAAAAAAAAAATACATTTGGCGAAATTAAGCATGATAGATGTCGGCGAAAATAATTAAGAATATATATGAGTGGAAAATATGCATTCTCGCATTTCTATACATGGGAGGACAATTTGATGTGTTTAGTAAAAAAGGAGTGTAAAAAAAAAAATACCTTCATCCCTTGGTCTGTTCATTGTCGATTCATCCTGTTTTTTCGTGAGTGGACCTACGAAACAAGGAAAAAAGAGAAATTCAAAAACATTGCAGCAACCCTGCAAAAAAAAACAAAAAAAAAACAACTTTTATTTTTTTTCCTCACACATACACTTGTTACTTTGGATTACACAGTTGTTGTTTTTTTTTTTTTTGGGGGGGGGGCGAATAACCAAGAAGTCAACTGCTTAGTATGTTGTCACGGACTGCCTCGCGAATGAACCCCCGAGGGGCTGCTTCTCCTCCATCGTTCCCCTAATCGTTCCTGACACCATGTTGCTTTTGTGAAGAAAAATGAGAAGAATCAAATAATCACTCTTTTCACTCCGAAAAAAAGCAAGTCGATCCACGGCTGTCACAAACCGACTAAATAAGTGGGACAACACATTTTGTTTCCACATAAATAAAAAAGGCCGTAAGTAGATCACATATTACTCCGTGACGAGCGGGGCTGATCTTCCCAGCAACACAATGCGACTCCTGTAAAAACTCAGTGTGAACGGAAGTGAAGACGCAGATGGGAACACTGGGGACAAACGCAACTTTGTCACGCAAAGTTGAAAATTTGGAAGCTGCAAAACAAAACAGAAAACGAGCGACCAGTGCAGAAACCCACTCGGACTTTATTGGAATGATTTTCGCTTTTTTTTTTTTTTTGCATTTATCGACTATGATTTGTGTCATTGATGATTGACTTCCATAAATCATACTCTCTTTGTCTCTTGGATGAGGAAAGTTACGCAGTGGGCTGCTTTGTCGCCTGAAGCTAAGAAACACCAAAGTCCCACTGTGGCTGTCCTCTGGACGACTTCCCACGGTGAGTGCTTCGGAAGAAATACTTTGGTCATTTAAAAAAAAAAAAAAGAATTACAGTGGTTATTTTATTTTCCCACCTCAGTTTCCTTATATTTTCTCGCTCTCCCACGATGCAACACCTCTGAGTGATTGATTTCTGCGATTTGTGGTCAAGTGCCAACAACCGGCACATCAATTTTGCAGTTTGTCATACGCTGCTTAAAAACTAACCAGGATTCGATGTGACGGGAAATAAGTGACTTCCCGCCCCCCCTTCAATGAAACTGTATGCGGTCCTATGCATCATATTTGGGCCGCAGACTGTAAAGTTTTAGCCTCCAACTCTGTGCCGTGTTATTCGTCCATGCGGGATTATTCGGCTCCGATGCTGAGGTTCGCCTAAGGATGCTTTTTGCGGGGCTATCAAAGCATGAGACTCTCCTGCCAAACACATCGAAGCTCGTTCCTGATGTCATGTGACCAGTGTTGAAACAGTTAGCATGGAAAGAAAAAAAAGTACTTTACAGATGACTTGTTTTAAAAAGTCATTTTGTATGACTTGATTGTAAAAGTAGCCAAGTTACTTTAATGAATAGTTACAGTCAGCAAATAACGACAAAACTACTTAGCATAAAAAAGACACGCGGGTTTGAAATTAAATTTTTGACGCTGACATTTAAGAATGTTTGTTTTTATTAAGAATAAAATAAAAACAACCTTTTTGACCAACCACAATTACGATCATTATAAAAAAGTAATGAGTCTTTGTCGACATCAATAAACGCCCAGAAATCTTTTTTACTTGATATTTTTGTAATGGCAAAAAAAATAACTATTTATTAATTTAACAATCAAATTTGGGGATCTCAGTCATACAATCTTTTCTTTTTTTTTGTCTTTTTGACATAAATCATTGAAGCTAAATAACACTGTCGACAGCAGAGGGTTTCTGTTCTTTTTTTTTTTTTTTTTTGCTGACACAAACTCAAAATGGTGCCTGTATTACCAGCGTGAAAAAAGAAATCTCTCTCCTTTTTCCATTACAGTTTACGTGCTATGCTATGGAAGCATGAGTCGTCGTGACACGACGCAATGTGAAGTTCCGACAATGCCTCGCCATCTTCAAGCTGTAAATACCAGAATTTCACCTCGAGGACAACGTTAGGAATCAAATGTCCTCCTGCCCTATTTTATTCTAGTTAGTTTTTTTGATGCACATTATGAGTGCAAAAGAAGCATGTGCTTTCTCACTGCTGCACCCTAGAGGTGGCTTACTGTAATTGCAGATGTCACCATCAAGTTTAAATAAATATATTTGTGATATTTAATTAGTGGCCTGGAAAAAGCGACGTTACATGAGTGGTTACGCGCAGATATTAGGAACAGCTCAACGAATGAAGCGAATGCGGCCATTGCAGGCATTTATTTTCAGGTTGCTCTCGATACTACAACAAGCTGCCTGTCACCAAGGTCAAAAAGAGACGAGCCCCACATTAAGCCGTAATGGTAAAGCCAGTTAAACACTCCATAGGGCACAGCCAATAACGCACGTTTATCAACGTGACCAAGCAACACCTTCGCCTGTCAACCCCTGGAAGTCGTGGCCGATAAGGATCCCATTCATTTGCTTGTTCTCGCTTCGTGTCAATCGACTTCTCCATCCGCCCTCGGCTACAGCTGCGTCTGCTGTTGTTTTGGACTCGCTATCTGTACAGTCAAGTCTTCAAGGAAGCCATTAAAGGACTCTCTAATTCACAAAGCCGCACTCATTAAATCCACACATGCTGCACAAAGCATGTTAACGAGGTCCTTAAACATCTGTTGCTGTGCTGCTCCTACCTGCCCAGCAGCACATTCCCGACACGTTTGACACGGTAAACGGAGAATAGGTAGTTTGACGTTGCGTGGAAAAGATGCGGACTTAAGATGGGAATAAAGATTCCCGGTTAATATCAAAAGCGTCCGATAAATCACCACACACGAGCGGAGCAATGCAGCATTTTCATCCCATATGTCTATATGAATCCGACTTCCTGACATCAAATGTTTATCTTCCCTCTAAATGGAAAAAAAGATCAATGCTGAATGGATTTCCTGCATCCTCCCCTAAACCACCACCAAGACGCTTGATCCAGATAGTACTTAGTGCAAGAGAGAGAGAAGGCACAGTTGGTCCTGAGCTGCGCCGCTAATAGAGAACAGCCAGGTAGTCGGACCGGTAATGGATAGAAAGGAACATTAGTCCTCCATCTTGTCAGCAATTTTTCACTACTTAGCGCCACTCTAAAACCACACCTCTCTCCTTAATGGCAATGACTCTGATTTCATTTTGTTTTCTAATGTCTATAAAGAGCTACGTTGGACGTGAGGAGAGCATCCACTCCAAATGTCCGCAACTTTTTTCGACAAGCTGAGTTCAGCGTGAAGGAAAAACACGATCCAGATATTATGAGCTAAAATTTTTGTGATTTCACCGAACAGCCTTTTGAAATGTTGGTTACGTAAGCCTAACGTGACCTTCTACAACACCAAACTGAAATGGTTCATGACCTCAAGAGCGTTTCATGTACGATGAGAAGTAATGGACTACAAACTACAATTAGCAAGCTGCTTCTTTTTTTTTTTTTTTTTTTTAACTCATTTACTGCCATTGACGGCTGAAGACGTCAAAGATTATTATTTATTCATTTATTTTTTTTACTAAGCTGGTAGTGAATGGGTTAATACAATATAAAACATGTTTGCAAGCAAAATCTAATGAGCTCCAACGGACTATGTGCACAAGCACCCAGGAGCACTTCCGCCCAGTGATCGGCAAATTTGTTTCCGATTAGCTTCCTGCGCCACTCAAAAGGAACTGACAGAAAAACTTGAGCGCTTCATCCGAGCCCCCCAAAAAAAAGAATTTAAAAAAAGGCTAATTATAATGTGAGGGATACTTTTAAGTTGCGGAAAATGGTGGTTGTCTAAAATGAGCTTTGCTGTTTGCCTTTTTGCTCCAGATCGAGTCGCCATCATTAGTGGCCGATGTTTTCCTTCGAGTGCAGTGGATAGAAAAAGGAAATGGATTTGTTGTTGCTCATTTTGCTTGTCCATCATTCGTCATCCTCAGTCCGACATTTTTCTTTTTTAACCAGATTGTAATGGACATTTCGACAGTCAGTCCGTCGGTTCGTCTCCCCCCGCTCCAAAAAAATAAACGTTTCCGAGTGCTGCACATGCTTTTTGTCCATACAACAGCTCCCCCCCAAAAATTCAAATTTTACAAAGACAATATAATAAATGGTACAGTGGCTCATGAAGCAGAAAATCGACTGGTAGAGTTAGTAAGAAACGGGAACAAAAAAACTCAGAAAAAAAACCCAAAACAGAATGAGAAGGATAATTACACGCATCGGTTTTGCAATAGAACAAAAAATCAAAGCCACTTACGCTTTGAAAGCGGTGGAGCCCCGCGTAAGCTATCTCTTGATTCAAAATTGTCATAGATTGCGAAAGACAAGCAAAACTTTTTTGCAATACACTTTCATGTGAAATACAATTTTAGCCGATTAATCGGTTGAATAATCAATTCTAAAAATATTTGAACGTGACAGCCCTGATCACATGCATTGATTAATTCGTCACCCCCCTTTTGTTTTCTCTTTATACTGCAGATTTAAATTCCATTGAGGAATGTCGATGCTCTTCGCCGTCGTTAAAATGTCAAACATTTAGCACTTGTCTGTTGCAGGATATCATAACATATTCAAGTCTCTCAGTATCAAAAACGCTAACAGAAGGTCGTACCGAGATAATTGGCCAGTACAAAAAGCAATGACACAAAGATATGCTCAAGGGATTTTTTTTTTTTTTTTTTAAATTCCACATTAAACAAAATTGTTCTTTTGAGAGGAGAGCACTGATGAGTGAACACAAACGGAACGCATGAACGGATAATAAGAAGAAACATACTTTTTGGGGTCATAAGCATCTCGCCCCGTCCGGCCCAGAAGGAAGGCCTGCTGGTAGGCCGACATGTGTCACATGACGTAGTAGCCAGCGGTCATCCAACGCGCTGGCCAATACCCGAGCATTTAGCTGAGCTTTTTCCCCAGCGCTGGTTTGACCTAATGTTGCTCCATCTCTCATTCGGTCGCGTTTCTCTTCGGTTCAGTGAGCTAGTGGCCGCGGCGCAAGCTGTCTTCTGTCTCTCTCCATTTCCTCTGCGCAGTAAATGGGATGAAGCTGCGCTATGTCATGTCCGCGCTGGCCTGTCTGCTTGACAAGGTGTGTGACACAGCAACCCCCTGCTTCCAGATGCTCCTGGCGCACGTGGGGCCCACACACCGCTCCGGATGTCCATTTCGTCGACGCCCCAGCTTAGCGCACCCGCCTCACTTCGACCATTCCACCCTTGAAATATGGTTTTAATAAAGAGCACAGCACTGTAAACGACTGCGCTAGCAGCAATAAAAATGAAGGATCTCGGGCCTTCTCGTTGAGGTGTGTCTTGAGGAAATAGGAGGGCAGCGAGACGGTGCTGCCTGGTTGTGCAAAGACACTGCAGGAAGAACGTCACAGAAGCGGAAAAAAAACAAAACAAACACAAATAAAGTGCTCCTGTAATCGCACCGTTTGAAAGCTGAGGAAAATTCCGCTTTTTGTACTGAGACCTCTAAAGGATGAACTCCACAAGTGTGTTTTGCTTTTTATATGGCCTGTTGCGAATCTATGGAAAGTTAGCAGGAGTGGCAAAAAAGGTATCTTAAGCCTCGCTGTTCACTCGAATATATCAATCGAAGAAAGGAAGAGAATGGTTTAGTCTCGACGTGAAGCGTGTCCGAATCTCTAATCTCTCTGTGAAATTCATCACAGCGTCTTCCATGTGGCAGTAAAGAATATATTGCTTTTAAGTTACCAAATTAGTGTTCACCTCGCTTGCAATTTCACAACCATTGGAGCTGTGTTAATGCAAATATATAAAAAAAAATATATATATATATATATTTTTTTTTTTAATGAATCATACCATTTTAAAAATAGGTTTTATTATGGACAAAACACTTAAAATTTTTTGTTTTCCTTCAGATTGCATAATTTACTGTATCTGTTTTTTCTGGGACAATGAGAAATAGTCTTATTTTCAGAAAGTGGCGCTAACTGAATGTAGAAAAAAAATATGCATGGCACGATGAGCAGTGCCTGAAAAAAAATTCAAAAATACATCGAGGACCACAGAATAAACAGAACAAAATACTAACGTTAGAATATCTCCCCAAAAAACAAAAACAAAAAAAAAGCTCAAATTCCGTTTTTTAACATGCCTAGCTTATTGCTAGCAGTCAACGGAAAACCCCACTGACGGGCTAGTAAGAATTAGCATTCGAAGGCGTTCCCTTCAACGAACGAATATTCACTCACAAACTCTGCAATAGCACCCAAGTGCAATTGTAACTTTTATGATCTTAATTTGTGTATCGAAATGCATGCATTGCACCACGCTGCCCCCAAGAGGCCAAGACGGGCACAGCAGGAACAGCAGGTATATATATATTTATTCATTGCCGTTATTTGAATACATTATTTTACTTGCTATTGATTTATTTTATGGTTGTTATTTCAAGTTATATTCAAAGTTAAGTTTTGGTAGTTGAACAAATAATGTGTTGGATTTTATTAATCATATTTTCATTAGTAATCAATTGCCCTGTGCTACGGCATTTTATAATGAAGTAAACTTGTACTTGTTTTGTACTGGAAGCCAATAGAAACTGTGCCTTCCTTGTATATTTTAGAAGTGAAAAAGAAATTGTCAGATCTAGAGGAGCAGCAAATGGATGGATTCATAATTATCTTTGCGCGTGCTTCCATTGCAATCAAACAGAAAATATCTCGTCTCTTCTAAAGACTTTTACGCCCTCGTCGGGGCAATCTTCTCAAATTTACACATTCTTCTTCATCTTCTTCTAATGAATTTCCGGCCAGCTGCTCTCCTGCTCTGATGTCCCACTTCAGTCATAACAGCCCGTCATAAAAGATTAGGACTGTGACCAATTATAATCAGGAACATCACAGCGGCTGGCTCCGCCCAGTTACTGCAATCCAAGCGAGCGAACCAGATAGATGTTCACACCGTGTTAAGGTGTGCTTGCAGAGTCTGAGCATGTCGCAAAATATACTACATCTTCACACGCGGGATCCCATCTTTGCTCGCGGTTATTGGCAGCTCAATACAGCTATAGGCCAGCCGGAGAAGGGCATCGGGTTCATTTGCATTCCGAACAGTGACCCATTCTGCCGCCATCTGCATAAAGATGGAGGCGAGACGAGGGGTTGGTTCCAGATCAGGACAGAGGCAGAAAGAAAAGAGACTTATTTTGTGCAAAGAATAGCACAAAGAATGTGATCACTGAGAAAAAAAAATGAAATAGCTGACGGTTGTATGATTGGACGTGTGCCATCTTTTTTTTCTGCAAATGAAACTTATCAGAAAGCGAAGCACGCAGGCTCCATTTTGGAACTCAATTTGATTCAAGTAGCATATGAATTTGAACACAAGTTGTGAGTTGGATTAGAATTCCTGAAACTTGCTCCCACACAGAATAAGCAAGCAGCATGAAAATAAAACCGCTCGCTACTAGTGCTGCATTAGTGACAAGTGACCTAATAAAATTTCGAGCAGGCTGTCGAGAGAAAGAAAAAAAAAAGACAAAAAAAAAAAGCTGTTTCTTGCGTCCTCTCGCTTCGTGCAAGATGATGTAAAATGTTCCAAATGACATTTTGGGATGGACAAAATGGAGACGCAAACAGCAGTGGTTCTGTTGATTCGATCGATTCTAGTTTGAGGCCCGCAAAACAATATGACGTCATCGCGTCCGCACACATTTTCAGCTGCTCGAGGCCGACAAAGGGGATGGATATATTATTTATGCGAGATGTGGCAAACTCGTGGACGCCGACTGCAAAATTAAAAAATGCAATGATTCAGATTGCAAAATTAAAAAAAAAAAAAAAAAAAAAACTTAACGAACAGGTTGCTCACACCTAAGAATTAAAAAAAAATATCAAAAAGCTCTTATTTGGATGGCGTCATATCTCATGGTGTGTGCAGGTGAGTGTATATCTTGGCAAGAACTCGGGGCCAAATGCCGCCGTTCGACGTGCTCACTTTTTCATGAATTCAAAAAGACACCTTAAAAAAAGGGGGAATGGCATACGCTTCGACGGAATTCATGAGCAACTGTTCCATGTCGTCATCAGTTGCATCTTCAGCGAGAGGCGCGTGATGAGGCTCCCAAGCACTTCCCAGGCAGCATCGTGTGTCAGCGTCAGCCACGCGTGAAGGGATTCGCAACAAATCGGCACAGCAAAAGACACGTCTGCCGCTGGCAAAGTAAACAAATCGAGGGATCGTGACGCTTACGTACGCAAAGACGGAAACGTGTTGGGATGATTTTCCTCCGAGCTCTATTTTCTCTTTTGCGCACAAGATAAAACACATCCTCAAGGGACTGCATCCGCTTCGGAAGTGGTGACCCTTGACTGTAAGTGACAGATTCTGACAAGCAGAAGGGTCCCCATGTAAAATTGTCTCCCTCATTTGTACACCGATTCTCTTGGGAAAAGCACCGCGCATTCTGTATCATCTGTTATTGTTATTCGTGTAAAAAAAGCGCACAGTGCAAACGGCAAACGAATGCGATCCATTCCAAAGCTCGATCAACATTTTGCCGAATACGTTCCGTTTCGATTGACTCAACACCAATCAAGAAATCATGGTCATAGGACGAAAGTTCATTTCTATACCGACACACACATGGGCCTTCGCATTGGCCTCACGTTGAAGGCGACGAACACGTCCTGTGATTCCATACTCACTTGTGAGAGGGCAGCGCGATGTAGAATCAACCCACCCGAAAGACGGAACTGGTGACCGCTCGGAAATCTAAAATATATGCTTGCTTTTTTTTAACCCACGAAAAAAATAAATAAATAAATAAATAAATAAATAAAATAAATACAAATAAATAAATAAATAAATAAAATAAAAAAAATATATATATATTTATATATACAGTAACTTATCTTTTGTTGTTGTTTCTTTTTTTTTTTTAACATTTTATCATTAGTCGAGCAAACTCATTAGCACCGCATCTAAAGTTGGACTTTGATTGTGTTTTCTTTTACCTGCCAATTAATTAAAAAACAAACAATGAGCCCATTAAGACAACCAGGTTGCGCACGATGCTGTTTTTATTTATTTATTTTTTTTTCACTTTTACCCCGAGAGGCCTAAACAAGGTTGTGTTTGGTGTTCTATTCTATTTGCATTCTCCACTTATACCTAGCTCGTACTAATCTTAGCGGCCTTAATTACCACTTCCTTCTGACCTTATTAAGAACTAATATGGAGGAAAGTACTGATGTGGTAACCCTTCAGTCAAGCGCAGTTATTACACTGAATACAATTTAAATATTTTTTTTTTTTTTTATGAGAGCTCCTCAGCGGAAAAGAAAATTCTAATTTAGAAGTAGAGTCTATTCCTCCGAGACATAGCTAAACTCAACCTAACATCAATAAGGTAGCAATACAATACATCGTCTCTTTTTAAAATGGACTGAAATGTAAAATAAAAAATAAATACATAAATAAATAAATTCCCAATTCGCCCTTACAGAACTGTCTTAGGCGTATTTGTAATTTTATAGAAAAATTAGGTTTTGAGATGAAAGTTAGAGATTAAAAGACTTTGCACGGGTCCCTGATCAATGTCAGAAATTCATATCAGTCATCAAATAATTTTATTATTATTTTTTTAAATCCATCACAGCTACAAAGTCAAATAAAAAACATAGCTGGGGCTAAGGAGTATTTTTTTTTTAATTATTTTATAATTTTGTGTACCATGACAACAAAAGATGGGATTATAGACTTTCAGATAACAATTATTTGTTAAACTCACATGAAAACGACTTTGCAATCAATGACGACGTGAAAAGTGGAGCCCAAGTAAAAAACACGTTCTAAAATCCGGCCAGTCAGATTTCTGTAAATCTTTAAAAATCCAGTCAATTCAGAAAATATTGAGCAAAAAAAGTCAATACCGGATAGAAGATCTGAGCTATACGTGAAAAAAAAACAAAAAAACCTTCATCGGCGGCTCCCCCTGGATGATGACCTGCTACCTCATAAAATTCAATTTCCACTTAAGCCGTCAACATTGCAACCAGATCTGTTTATATTCCCAAACTCTGTGGTCGATTTTGCACTAAAAGTGATTTTGCCTTCATTCAAAGCTGCTCCTAATGCTCTTTCTGATTCAATGTGAGAATTAATTAAACCGACGTAGTTTAGTGCTGAGTAGATTCAGACTTAGCTAAAGAATCTAAAAAGCCATTCATCTTATTGACTCGCGGTGATTGGCAATAACATAGCACAAGGGATTACGGAAAACATCCTGAGGTTTATTTGGGCTGCAAAATAGATGTCTTTTTCTCCTGAAAATAAAAAATCCCGACTAACTTATCAAAATGACACTTCTCCAAGGGCATGCTGGAGTATTAATACAAATGTGACATTTAAGAGCGGCGAAGAAAGTCGACTTTTCGTGCGCACTGAAAGGGCTGACTGAGTCGCTACAAAACGTCTTTTCTCTTTTGATGTAAAGAGCCGCCATCAATTGGGCTGACGACCACAGACAGACCCCGTTCACACTTATGCTTAACTTTTTTTTTTTTAAATGCAAAGAGGAATTTAACTGACTCGGGCTCATTTCACATCCACTTGTATCTGTCCCCCCCAAAAAAATGGATTGACACTTGACGCTTAACTACAGCTTGCGAAAATGTACACATTTAGTCAAGTAAAATACTCGAATGTATATTTGACCTTGAGAGGCAGAAATGCTTTGCAACAGTGACATTGGGCTCTATTTTGCATCTGCACCGTGGCGCAAATCAGCCAAAGGCTTGCTGCACATGTTCGCCAATTCGGACGACTGACCGAAAATTGTTTTCTTCTTGCTTAACAGAAAATAATTGAGAAGCACTGTGCACCATGTCAAGACGAAGACTAGGCGCTACAAGTGCGCCTCATTTTAAGGTCAAGAAAGATGCCGCTTTGACTATAGTCAGCTGTGATCACACCCAGAGCAGCGCAGCTCTCCCTCTGGCATATCAACTGGCCTACGCTTCGAACATCTTTGCGTCCGTGCAGAGACACGCCAAGTGTTGTTCTTACTCACCATCCTCAGTCGGGACGTAGATGTTGAGGTAAAGGCAGTCCTCGCTCTGGTTCTGAACGTAGGTGGCTGCAGCATCCAGATTGTCAGTGAACCACACAGGTAGCATGATCTCAGGTAACACCCCGTGCACGTTTTGGGGACACACCGGCGCAAATTGGGTGGCGTTACGGATCTCCTGCCAGGAGCCCGGAGCCTCAGGAGGCTGGAAGCGACGTTCGCCGACGGGTGCGGTGGCGTAGGGTACTCCCAAGTATTGTTCCACGGGGCCCAAAATCTCGTTGCTGAGCTCCTTTCTGACGCCACGTATCTTTCCATATCCCGTGGATACGATGGGGTATTTTTCAACTCGCTGACATGAGGAGAGGGTCAGGTGTAGCACGAGGCCCAAAAACCAAAGCAGACAGGGGTTAGCGTCCCTTTGAGGGGTATGTTGGCGTTTCCCACCAAAGCCTTGGTGGCTGGCAGCATTGAGAGGAAAAAACAACATGTCCAAAATAAAAGCTCCTTTAGTCATGTTAAGAAGACATCCGCTTGACGATCACAGAATCGCAGTCATCGAGGAGAGCGAAGGCAAAAAGAGGATTTTTGGAAGGGGACGTGTTATCGGTTTTCCTTGGGTGACATGGCGCCGTGGTGGTTTTGGTAGCATTCTCAGGCTCATCTGTCTTCCTCGTCGGATCGTTTGATGAGCTCAAGGCAGCAGTCAGGAGGCCAATTACACCTACAAGAGAATATAAGGGTGCAAGGAGTCAAGAGGTGTGTGAGTAAGCGGCTGACACACAAACGTTTGAAAATAGAAATACGGGTACCGTAATCAAGTGATTTTGGACCATTTGGTTTGCTAAGTGAAGGAATAACCACACTTGGAGCTAGTGACGGAAAATGAAGCTTGAAATTTGCTTCATGAACCAGTTGCTGTATTTTTGGACTCCTCTAGATGGCACTGTTGAGTGTACTTTCAACCCAATGGTGAAGAGAGTGCCATCTGGAGGAGTAAAACAATAACTGATTCATGAAGCAAATCTGAAGCTTCATTTGCCCACCACTACTTGGAGCATGTCATGAGATTTCTTTTATTTTTTTCCATTTTTCTACCTAATTATTAACATGAAAAGCGAATAAATGCGCCAGAATGATGTACAGATTTGACAGATTTATTGTACTTCTATTTCCCGCTATAAATGAGTCACCCCCCCCTAAATTAATTGATTTGTTGGCTGACAGCATCCTCGTGAACGATCTTCAAGAGCCGCGGGTTCCACTGCACTAAAAATACCCTCACAGGTTTCAATGTGTTAATGAGACGAGATGAAAAGCACACGGTCCACTTTTCTATGACCAATTGGAGATTTGTTAAATAACCTGATCCGTTGCGGTGCAATTAAATTCTTAGTTAAGACATTCCATGCCACAGAAAATAAACATCTATCCAACCATCTCCAGGTTATCCTTATTTGGTGAGCTTTGGCTGCCAGGATGGCCGAGTGGTCTAAGGCGCCGCGTTCCGGACCCAGTCTCCCCAGGAGGCCTGGGTTCGAATCTCGTGGCTGCCAGGATGGCCGAGTGGTCTAAGGCGCCGCGTTCAGGACCCAGTCTCCCCAGGAGGCCTGGGTTCGAATCTCGAATTTCCCCATTGTGGGACTAATAAAGGCATTATTATTTATTATTTTATCCTAACTGACTCCACCCAGGATTGGTCGCAATCATAAATTAAATAAATCCAACATCAATAAATCAAAAGCGTATAAAAGCAGCCGTTTGTGGATCAGGCCCATGTCAGTGCAGTTGCTCCCACATTGTTACAGACAAATAGTCAGCGCTTATCACACTCTGGCTTTGGAGACAAGAGTCGTTTAGTTGTGATAAAGGCGTTATGTGGCGCTCACATTTGGTTAAATGCCACATCGTACCTCCGCCCTGCTCAAGCCCGCAATATCCACTCTTTCCCGCCTGCCATGACGCACACACGGCGGATGGCAGTGAAATAAAAGCAGAAAGACGCCGCGCCGCACGACGGGAGGCTCAAATGTTGTGATGTGACTGCAAATCTGTCTCGTTAGGAAAAACCAGAACCAAGATGTCTGCAAAAATATCCGGTTAGCTAACAGCGACGCGAGTGACTCGATCTTGTGTCACATAGCCGGAGTTGTAAAATATGTCAAAACAACCAGGAACCTATTCCGTTTGCACCGAGCTAAATGGAACTTGACAACAGTCTAACAGTAAACCAATGAATTTGTCATTTAAAAATAATTAAATAAATAAAATGTTTAATAAAAAAAAGAAATAGCAATGCTCCGATTGCTCAAAATAAATGAGAAAAAAAAAATCTGCAGTATCAGTTGGTTGCCTGGCAACCTTTCAGCTATGGCGAGATTTCTTGAAAGTCGTTGTGCAAAATAAAAGAATTATAGTGCCCACATTAGAACAAAGCATTCATGCATTAGCAAGAAGTAAAATAGGAGGAAAAGGATATACACTCAAACATACCGCATATTTTCGTCTTTGGATTCACGGGATGCGACCAGCATGCCGATCAAGTTCATACATCTGACATTTTAAAATAAAATGTAGGCATTTGCATTTGATTTTTTATTTATTTTTTGGGTGATTTTCCAAATTATCACGGTACAAAAAGCAGCGTTTTGTCCCTTAGCCTATGCTACTGAACAAATAAAATATAAATCAAGGTCAAAGCGTCTTTAATAATTCCATTGAGATGTAATGACTAGTTTATGAACATAACCTTTGATAACCTCGGATGTGTGACTTTACGCTGTCGTGTTCGCGCCATCGACGAGCAATGATGGATGCCCACATTTTGATGAGGCCTTGACGTGACATGTTTTCATCCCCAAAGGAGTGTATTCGCAACCTTTCAAATGGGCCCACTTGGAATGGTCGTCACCTTACATCCCTAACATCTTCTCACATCAACCATCCGCCGACTGAACTGACACTAAACGTCCGTCTTTGCGCATTAAATGGCATAAGCGGACACCCAAATCACCTGGCTGATGTAAGATGCTCCCGTACTGCTTTATATAAACGGCGGTGCTGTCATCTCAGCGGCATGAGAGAGTAATATCGCACGGCGACTGGGACAATTTTTATGGCTGTGTTTAAATGGCACAGTCAAAGTAGTTTGGAAAAATTTCGCCGAATGGGGGTGTCGCGTGAAAATGCTTGCCGCGGGACTCTTGATTGCTTTGTTTTTTAAACCACTGTTGCTCTCCTCTACTGGTCAAAAATGTTGGGTGATAAACCTCAACCTTTTATGCGATGCCACAAACAATGTGTGAATGCCACAGTCTATTATGAATAAATTATCCGAGATGAAAGTCATTTGCCTCATGTCCCACCAGTGGCATACTGTAATTAATAGGCTGCGGGAGGAATGAGCTGGCATACAATATTAGGGCACCCCCAGTATGGACGGATTCCAAGACTAAACTTTAGACGGACGGGGAAGCAGGTCTAAGTTGTGGCGCAGGTAGTGTAATGCAATTTTGGTGAATTTGATGATCAATTCTGAGAGAGATGTTCACACACGGACATGAATAGTCGTGTGTGTGTGCCCAAATCACAGACGTGTTTTTTGATCGCCCTGTCCAGTTTTACGTCATCTTCCCGAGGAGGTCTGCTTCCAGTTGCTTAGAAGCATACTATGCGCTCTTGATCTTCTGCTCGGACTTCAGCGATTGGATTCCTGCTTCTATTATGTGCGTCCTCGGACTGTTTCAAAGAGAATGAGAGGAGCCGCATATATTGGCCGGGAAGCTAGTCTGCTGTGTTCACACCCACAATGGCGCAAACGCCCATTTCCAATTGTGCGCGGCTGCGAAAATATCATAAGAAAGAAAATGCGCTGGGCACAAAAATAGAGCCTTATGTATCCATTATACGTGACAAGTCTGAAAAGTCCACCAGGACTCATCTTCTCGTACCAGACAATTGGCGCTAACGGCGATTTGTGTTCAGGATACGCCCGGAGCTCCAAAAATAGAAACAATGAGATTACTTTTAGTTTTTATATTCTCAGAGAAACTTAAAGTTCCTCTCTTGCCCAACGGCGTGAAGTAACAGGACATGCAGTCCTAATATTTTACAGACCTACTTGACTTGTCGTCGTGCTTTTAAAATTGGCTTCATAAAGTGGCCTCATGTTTGAAGAAGCTTTTAAGCCAGGTGCAAGATCAGCGTGACAGCCAGAAAGCGCTGGCTGAATTTTACCTTACTTTTGATAAATATGTCTCCGGTGTTGCATGCATTCTAAAATAAGGTACCTTCTACTGCTTTTTGCCGGCTGTTGTCATTTTAAATTATTGTATGTTTTTATCAGAAGAGTTTTTCGGAGCCAGAAGTGTTTTAACTAGATGTGAAGTGTGGTATTTGTCTGCAGTGCGCGTGTCTGTAGTTGTCTACATCAGGTTTCATACAATTTATTAAATGCAAATTAAATCCATTTTTCAGACCTCTTTAGTTTTTGTACAAAGATAGATTTTTTTCTTTATTGATAAAGACGTGATTTAAAAAAATAAATAAATTGGACAATTGCCCAGCAAGATTCTTTAAAACCCACGTCCACAAAGTTCTGGCATCATTTTTGTTCTAAATAACGCAGCATGTTACTTAAATGGAGACTGAAGTCCTTGAGGACAAGGGGGGGCCGGGGGGTGGGGGGCGGGTGGGGTGGGAGTTGCTGCACGGGCTAATGGGCAAAGATTTGGCAGACTTGATTCATTTAGCTTTTAAACATCTCTTAATATGATCCCTGCTGAACCCTGCAGAGAGGAGACTGGAGTTCTACAGGAATGTTTTCTCTCAAGCTGAGGTGATAAAAACAACGAGTCAATTTGTGATTAAGGGTCGCTGCAGCAACTGAGAGTCGGATTTAAAAACATGATATGTAGGAGTAGGGGGGGGGGAATGTGATTTACACTTTTACAAGGAAAAACACTGAAGACGTGATGTGTGATGTGAATAAAGTCCATGAACTCATCGTCGGATGAGTTTGCTCGAGCCCTGACCTCAACCTCATCAACTGTGTTCTGTTGAAATCAGAGAAAATAATCGAAGCGCAACACTATTGTTTTCACTCCGATTTTCCATCAACTGAACTACTCGGTCAGAAATTTTTTTTTTTGTTTTCATTGAGAGTGACATGTAATTGTAGGCAGCCTAAGGCACATCTGTGCAAAAGTCGAATCATCATTTGGATATTTCACACCTGTGAGGTGGATGAATTGTTCTTACTTAGATTTAGCCCGATTTGTGAATAATATTTAAAAGAAATTGGTTCCATATAAAGTCCCATTGGCCAATGACAGCATGAATTTGGACCGACGGTATCAGCGGGTGAAACTTAAATGCGATCGGACCTGAGCGGCTAATCTATTTTGCAGTGGAAGCTGGAGGTGAGTTGGCAGTAAGAATGCGCTCATTAGATCCAGGACTCACTCCAGGATCATTTATGTAAATAGTCACTTCCGAGAAGCCTCAAGTCACACGCACTCACACAGTCGGACCCATAATTATCCCTATCTTTTGGCGTGGGGCTAGCATTAATATGCAAATGAGAATGGTTTATGGTGATCAAAATGAGTGGGTCTGCATGTGCGTGCGTGTGTGTGTGTAATGTCAGGTCACACCAATTAGTGAAGAGCCATCTAAAAATCGCTCGTTGTGGTTGCTCGTCTGTCACAATACTCATCGTTTGAGTGACCATCCTGATAGCATCATCGCACGCTCCGAGGCATTTTGAGAACAAGCCGTGATGACGACCATGTTTGAGTCGCACTGTTCTTCCTTATTTGGAATAATGATCCTGATGGAGATGTTAATCTATTTTCACACATGGCACAAAAAAAAAATGTAGAGGAAGGAAAAAAAAAAATGGAGAAACAGAGTGAGGAGATAAAGGCAGTGTATAACGGCATGTCTAGAGGGGCGCAATTTAAAAGGAGATTTACAGGATGACATTGAATTAACTAGTTTACGTTCCTCGGGCAGGCGTGTTCAATGGTAACCCCCCCCCCCCCACCCCAGAGCAAAACTGCAATCAGCTTTTATGACGAAAGAAAAGTCAAAAAAAGAGTCTGAGGATCTCAGGCTGATTTGAAATTGAGAAGTCTGTACGTAGCGATGTGCCTTGACACCGCTTTGGCCTACTTTTTACGCGTGACCGCTGTCATGTGGCAACACCGAGCGAAAGCCCTGACAATCACCTCTCAAAATTGCACCGCGCTTTATCTAATCTCGGGATTGGAGCACAGACACACATTGACATACTCAGGGCAGACGTCTTGCATTGGACCAAGGTCTTGGAGGTCAACTAGGACGGAGAACACTCAGCGTCCACAACATTGTGAATCTATCGAGGCCCGGGGTGGAGAAGCCAAGTCAAATAAGTCTGCCGTTACAAAGTGAACTTAAATAGCACTCCGCAGAACGTAGACCTCCCCAAGGTTAAACTGGAAACAAAAGTGAAAACAATCGTCGGGCACCATATGCGGCATGCTGGAGCTCCAGGCAATTTCTGGAACCAGAAGCATGCACTTGGCGGCATTGTGGCTATTTTTTATTTATTATTTACTATTATTTATACAAAAATATATTAATTTAATTATTAAATTATTATTAAATTATTATTTAAAAAAAACACTATTGCTGATTTATTTGAATTTCTTGTCTAGCTCATGTGCCCTCCATCAGGTTTTTATGGAATGCAGTTCAGTTTTATTGTTTAAAAAAAAAAAAAAGAGCCATTGTGTTGGAATTGATGAAATAGCGCAGGTGTACCTAAATATAGCGTCTACAGCGTGCATTTTTCATGTCATTGACGTCAATGTGATGACAGCCAATTGAAGATTACGCGGTGCAAAAATGTGCTGCTGGTGAGGAGGGGATCGGAGACCTGAGCAAATTAGCAACACCCTCATTAGCATTTGTGTCAGTGAAAAGTCAACCGTTGTCGGCTGAACGCAAACCAGGTAACTTGAAATGTAAAGGTGACTTTATAAAGTATAATTATTTAAAATTTAAATATTTAAAAAAAAATAATAATTGTACACGACTGACTATACACAGTAAGAGAATAGTGAGACAACCATTTGAAAATTCTGCTTTTGGACGGTTAATAATGCTCCATATTAATCATGATCAGCGATCAAATGATAACGTCTTGGGTCACGGTGCCGCTCGGACCACACATCTAACCTGAGCGTCTGTCCTCACCATAGGTCAGAAACTTACAGTTGTGATGTCAGAGGAAAAGAAATACAGTGTGAGTGTGAGGTTAAATAAGGAAATAGGCGAGGGCAGCTTCAAAAAGATGAGGAGGAGCAGATGTCTGTGGGAAACAAAAAAAAAAAAAAAAAAACACAGGCTAGATGGAGGTGGGTGCAGGAATGAGGTTGGCACGCATGGTTAAGTGGTTTGGTGAACGGCAAGTTACGGCTCTGCTGCCCTCCGCCACACTGATGCGCTTTACAAATCAAGTGAATACAAAAAGTCTACACACCCCTGCTTGTGTTGTGCGTATATGGGGCCTTAGAAAATGTCATAAACCTTCTGTCAGAAAGTATAAGAGAGCATTAGAACATTTGAACCTCATTTGTGATTTTTGGCAGCAGGTGTTCATTGAACTCATTTACTGCCATTGACAGCCAAAGACGTCAAAGATGCATTTTCTATTTATTTTTTTACTCTGCTGGAAGTGAATGAGTTAACATCAGATTGAATGTGATCTGTTAATTGTGAGAACAATAATATCGAGCATGTGCCACAAGGCATTAGGAAGTACATGATCTTAAAGATAGCCGCACTTTATTAAAAACAAACAGATCCAAGTCGCAATTAAGTTGACAGGAAGAGGCACTTTTTTTTTTTAACCAAAAATCCGTTTTAACAAAAAAACAAACCACTCTCAATCCCTTTATCAGTCACATTTTCCCAGATCTAAAAATGTACCTCCTTTGTATGTTTTCTGATTGTATATTTCCATCTCCTCCTTCACACATCAAGGTGCAAAAGTGACTCACTGTGAATTTTTTTATTTATATGTTAAGATAAGATGCACCTGTCAATTTGTTTTTGCATCTTGCATGTTAATAATTCTTTAATAATAAAAAAGGAAGTTCATAAAAAAAAAAAAAATTGCGTATTTTCCCGACTTTAAGCCGCTACTTTTTTCCTCATGCGTTGAACCATACGACTTTAACGCGATGTGGTTAATTCGTGAATTATTACAGACGAGCTTCGAGTCGTCACATCTGACCAATGAAATGTCAGAACACGTCACAGTGGACCAATAAAACCGTTCCGAGTCCACCCCCACAGAGACAATTCATCAGCCAATTGCAGTTGCCGTATGCACGTGAGCTGCCTGATATGCGGAAGTCTGCGTTCGCAGCAGTACGCGGCTGTGTAGAAGTCAATAGCGAGGATCCAGAAGAGTGAAACTTAATGAGCATCGGGAACGAGTGCCATAAATACGGCCCTCCCTGCAATGCGACACCCGTCTCTCTCTGTTTCGACTAACACGGACTCCCACCTTCGCTGTCAAATGACGACAGGGGCTAACGGAAGACAGCATTTGCGACCAAACCCGTAACAAATCCAAAGGTGACTTGTGTGCGCTGCTGTCTAAAAAAAAGATATTAGACGGACAAGTCCCACCGGCTCAGATAAGCTTGACAGAGTTCAATAAATAACATAATTTTTTTAAGCTAAACCTGGGATGTTTATTTTGCAATTTTTTAGGAAGAATACTATTTTTGAATCATCAAATGTTTAGCGTGGTGTAGTAGCATTTAAAAAAGCTGCGCAATGAAACACCGGCTAAATCTCTGAGATACAGGACTTAAAATTAATGCACCGGTTTGTCCCGTTTTCTAAGTTTTAATATTTAATGGTCCATTTATAAAAGATATCACGCACGACAGAATTAAGATGCATAACCACTGGCTCGAACAAATTGTGAGGGGGAGTGATAAGCGTCATGTGATTTAAGGCTGACATTTTAAATCTGTCCATCTCAAGTGCCATTCTCAAATGATCAGCAAAAAAAAAATAAAAAAAAAAATAATAAACTATTTTCCAATTATTTTTTTTATAATATTGCATCCAAAAAGATTGCTTAAAATGAGAGATTTCCCATCATTCAACTTTTGGCTCAGATAAAAAAAAAGACTGAGATTGATGTCAATATTTAATTAGTGCTATGTAATGTGTGCATTAGTAAAGATAAAAGATTTTAGCGTGTTGGCCGCCAAAATCAATCTGGATCACGACCCAAAAAATGATGGCTCAGCGATATTATATCAAGGACAAACATGTTGGAAGCGTTAATGTAAGTGGCTTCATGCGTTCACCCTGTCATGGAAGATCCGCTTTTGCCCCGATCAGTGTCGTGTACTCAATCTTCCCGGTAATCATCAATGGGAAAATAAGGCTTCAACATGATTCATGAAGCAGTTGTTGTGCTTAATGTGCCCTCTAGATGGCACTCTTTGGTCAATATTGGATTGAAAGCACACCCACTTGTCATTTCTTAAAATATTTTCTTAAAGCAACAGTGCAATCAAGAAGAGTCAAAAATACAACAAGTGGTCCGTCTCACCTTTTCTCACACTGAATGAAGCAGACCGAGCTGGGTCTGTTTGTAGAAGCTGATCGTGCGGCCCATTCTAAAGTGGAAAAACGCGTAGTTTGGGTTTGAGTCCTGAAACTTCTCTGACAGCCCTCAGAACGCATGAAGCTAATTACAACGCTCCTTGATTGAAAATGGCCGATTTCATCAGCAATTGATCGACTGTGCTCGTGGTCAAATTCAAACGCATTTTTCACCGCATGTCGGGGTCAGCGTTTTTTATGATGTCATGGTGAACACAAATCACCTCTCCACATGAGTAATTTCAGTCTTGGAATGTATCCGGAGTCTCATTCAGCACAACTTGATCTCATTTGATTCCCCTTACTTTGGAATATGCACGCTGCATTTAGATCAATGTCATTGTGAATGTAAATCAAACATTAAGCTGAGACCAATGAAACGTTAATTGGGAAGAAAGCAGCAGACACAATGTACAGTATTGGTCTCGTGTTTACTAAGCCGGCAAATGCAAATGAGCACATCAGCAAATATGGCGTGCATTGAGCGCTTATTTGTTGTTTTTTTTCCCCTTGTAGTTATAACTGTGGTGTGACAATGAGTGCAGCATGACAAGCGATATAAGCCAGTCCGCAATGCTTTCTGAACCCTAATAAAATGTTTTCATCCTCCGACAGTAATGAGAAATTCAATTACTGTGTTCTAGCTCTGTTATTTATTTAGCAATGCTCAACAGCATCAAGCTATGATGTATTGATTTTGCATTGTAATCACCAAATAAATAAAACAAATCATAATTAAAATGGCATCTTGACTGAAGGGGGGCTTTTTAATCTGTATAGTGTGCTAGATGCACTGTGTTTAATAATTACTGCCCTAAAGCTATTCATTGTTCATCCACGCTGTGTTGTTAAATTATTATGTCTAAAGTATTTAAGTCAAGTAACACAATTGTTATTTTTTTTTTTTTTCAGTTTTATGGCACACGTAGTTTCTTCTGTTTGTTTGGATCAATATAAATCACACTACTTTGATAATGAGTTGCCCTAGTCAGCCATCACATTATTTAGCAAGTGACATTGTTTTTTTATGCATAAGGAGGAAGAACAAGGCTCTTACTTTATCGCTGATGAAAAAGAACAGAGTCGTCCGATGCCATACAAAAGCAATGTAACCACTGGAAGTCTCAAGACAATTATTGCACTTTTGAATAATTTGTGTGAGAGAGCAAACAGGTTTGTTCTACTAAAGGCATATGAAGGAATGTTTCTATGAGGCAAATGCATCTTGATAATCGAGCAAATGTTTCAATGGAACCAGTTGGGCCTTTGAGGATAACAGATTTTTCAACCTATTTTTTAAACTGTTGTGCATAATAATTTGAAACACGGTATTTTTTGCATTTTTTCTCGGGAAAAAAAAATAATTGTGGCGACAACAAAATCCTAAAAATTGCACATACTAATATAATTACTCATAAAATAACCAAAACTGGCATGTACATAATTACGATATTACCAAAAAAGATGGCGTTCTCAAGCCGGCTCCTGCTTGACTGTGTCATACCGAAGCACTTTTGTCCGACATCACCTTTCAGAAGGTGCATCATACTTTGCAACACTATTCCATCAGACACACACGCGCACACAAACAAGTAGCTGCTGAAATTTAAATGTTGCCTTAAGAGGCCTGTCATGTTGAACTGAGCGCATACCTTGAAAGATGGGATGAGCTTGCTGCATTGCTGATGAGTTCGTAGAAGTAGAGCACTAAGACTTGTGAGATGATTTGTATACCAAAATATGGCATGAGTTTTGCTCCAACAGTACGGTACTACTCTGAGGGGAGTTGAATACGACGGCATGAGATTTTAATGCGGCTTTTGGTCGCTTGTTTAGTAAAATGAATGCACTTTTGTCTTATACAGCCGTCAATGGTTAATAATGTAGAAAAAAAAAATAGCTAAATATCATTGGTCAGGTTATCGAAAAATATAACATATCTTAGAAAGACATTTGAAACTTAGTCAAATATTTTCAAAGTATTGTTCTGACACAGAGCAAAAAAAAAAAAAAAAAAAAGGCCGTCGTCGTATGAATGAGTGAGCAAGCTACCGTTTTCAGAAGCAGCCCCGTGTGGGTTCCTCACATTATGAGTCTGCATGAGGCGCTGCCAAGTAGCTTTTATTATTCGTCACTGGCCCTGCTAAGGGTTGCATTGACATGCGAAAAATTTCTCATGCTTCTCAGATTCACCTGCCTCATAAAATCGAGAGCATCGGGCCATCTCGTTTGTTGTAGGCGTCGGACGGAAATACAACATGCTCACGGTTTATATGTATGAAAAAATAAATAAATAAATAAATAAATAAACCTAAGATCTTCACAATGCTATCAGAAGTCAATAAAATGCAGTGGCCTCCATAACTATAAAAACCTTTAAATAAATTCAACTCGTATTGCAGAAGCATACTTCCAGACTGGAAAGCTCCTCCACCCCAGACCTCAACCCCATTGAAAATACCTGAAACAATTTTTATCTGGATTTTCGAAAATAATGGCTCATTTCTTGGGGAAATACGCTCGTTTGATAGAAATCACTTGTGCATTTTTATTTATTTATTTACTTATTTATCTATTTATTTATTTATTTAATTAATTTATTTATTTATTTTATTAAATTATTTATTCTTTTGCCAAATCATGCTCGTTACAACAAAAAGCGATTCCAGCAATCTCAAGCCTGTTGGCACATGCCATTTTATGAAATATTTTCCTAACTTTGTTCGTAAGCTATTTTAATATCATCAGTCTTAACAAGTACACTAATTGTGTTTGTGGAGTTGCCTTTGCCATCGAGCACCAGATTCCGTCTCGTGTTTTATACTGTGGCTGACGTACCAATCATTCAATCCCCCTGAATTACACTCAGCAAATCCCACGCTGCCTCTCTAATATAATCATCTATAACACATTTCACCCCTAATTAGAAGAAATTGATTTTGCTAAGCAGATCAGAGGTAATATTGTAAAAGTGCTCGGTTGTCTGTGGGAGGAATGTTTCTTTATTTTTAACAAGATACGGGACCATGTGTTTCACTTCAATTACGGTGTGGTTTAACCACTTTCAGGTCGCTAGGCGTAAATGTGATCTTGTGTTACATTTCTCAGATACTCATCGACCACATTTACACAAAAAGCGAAGACAGTATTCCTTTGCAACACTTACTTCAGAGTTAACAGTATCTTAAATATCTATTTGAACCAGTTCATTCATCATGATTCACACATCCTCAGTCTCAACTAATTGGGGTTTAAATTGATCAAATAAATGCCGAAAACAAGATTACTCGGGAAATAAGCATGCATTATTTTAAAAATTCATAAAAATAATGGGAATACAAATATCTTATCCAGACTTCACTGAAGTCCTCTATGCTCAATTTGAAGGTGAATAATGAGTGACACACCAAACACACGATAGGGAGAAATTATTTTCGCAGTGTCAGACCACATCCAGCAGATGGCACTGTCTCTTCCAATCCTCTCCACCATTTAATTTATATTTAATGCAGAGTAGAGTCAGCCTTTGCGTCTATCTGAATAATTTTGCCTGACATGCACTTGGTTGCAATGCATAAAATCAGCTTGTGACTGAGCAAAATAAATGGACCAATTCTCTCGATCACTGTCGCCAGAAAGGCGCCGAAAACGTATTTCAATTGTAAAACTTTTACAGTGAATCACACTTTTTTGTAATATCCATTGAATCTGATTTATAAAAAGGAAGCAAAGGAAGACGATTCAAAGTACTATCGAGTGCTACGTAGTCTACCTAACGACTGCCGAAGTGGTGGGTACTCACCATCGGCGTCATCGAAATACATCACCGATTGTTACATCTGAATCAGGTTTGTGATGACTGGCAAAAAAAAAAAAAATGTCTCACTGAATAGACAAAAAAAAAAAGCTGCTGAATGAATCACGTCTGATGACTAGAGGGCAAAGCTCGATTTTTGTTTTGTTTGGTAGGTTTGGTGAGATTTTTTTTTTTTTTTTTTTCCTAAGCTCATCTCATGGTCGCGTTATGTGAGATTGTCCAAAACAGGTTACACAACATGGTTACCATGACATTTGCTCTGGTCCTTCTCCAGCTTCACTTCACTCACAGTAACGAGTCGGGTTAAGCTCTCCTACGTTTCTCCTCCTTGGTCGTGATTTGACTGGGTCATTCGAACCTCCTCTATTTTTCTTTTTCGGAACATCTTCACAGAGAAATGTAAATGTCCAAATCCCCATGACAGACTCTGTGCCATTAATTCAGCACATAGTTTGCTTTTAAAAAAGATCATGTAGCATACAATAGCTGGCAGAAACTTCTCCCATGGGGGGGGGGGGGGGGGGGGGGGTGTTGATGCATCAGCAGCATCAACTCCGAGCGACTCCAAAATACGGAAACGTGCACGGAACTGATTCTGCATTCATTGCAAATCTGTAAACGCAACGCGAATGTAATATTTTCAAGAAGGTTCCCGAGAGCCCAACGAGCGGTCATACGAGGACACGTGGAGACTTTCTCGATTCTTGATATGCAGTATCTGTCATGCCATTGAGTGACTGGCCCACAACTCATAGTGATGTGACATTTACTTCAGAGATGATGGGGGGGGGGCTGTGTACGGAAGCGCATATAAAAACAGGATTACGATCATACAAACAGAAAACAAGCCATCTCACAGTATTAGAATACTCGACAAGACATTAAAAACAACAAAAAAAATGCAGGTTTTAGTGTACCGTCTTATTAGAGATTCACCTCAAAATTTGCATTTTATTTCGTAAGGGGGTGAGAATTTTTTGACTTTTCAGTTAACTTGTGCATGTGTAACCTTTGGGGAATCTTGCTACAAAATTGTAATATTAATGTTGTTTCACAACTTTAGGTATGGACAAGTTAACTTATTTACTGCCATTGACGGCTAAAGGCGTCAAAGATAAAAAAAGATTTTAAGAACTCAGCTGGTTGTGAATGAGTTGAGCGCTGGCTGGGGAAAACAATTTTTCATCAGTGCTACAGGCGGGTGGGGGGGGGGCACATAGGACCAGACACTTCCTAACTAGATGCATGACGAAAAAATATTTTAAAAATGGAGAAAAATGTATTGGAGCAAAAATATTCCCCCAAAAATATTTAAAAAAAAAAAAAAAAAAAAAAAAAAGAATGCAAGCGCTAATTGTGCTATACCGTCAGTGCTCAATGGCATTCCCGACATTTCCGAAACGAAAGTTTATCATCGTTTAAGAAGACTTAGCAGGTTATACCGCATCCTTTTTAGAACCTCTCCGGCATTATGATTTGAGTTTTCCCTCTCATACTTCAAACATTTGAACAAACAAAGAGATAAATGAATGAAACACGTGCTCCATGCAGGTGCTTTATGGACATTCGCTTTCAGCACATAACAGCCAGCAGGCCAAGCAGCTAAGACAGTATATTTTTTAATACCGCTACATTTTTATCTCATAACAAGGCTCATTGGTCCTAAAATTGAAAATTTCCATTAAACCACATAGTAATGCAGCATCGGAGAGCAGATAAAGGGCCCATTTCATCTACGAGCAAATCTATGATGTGTGCCTTGTTTTTAAAATTCATGGCCTTCTCCAATCAATAGAAGTGCGGGACAAAGTCGACGGCACAAAGCAAGTATGCAGATGAACATTTCACGTAGGTGTCGTTGCCGTTCAAGTGGTTTGTTTTGTATGTTTAAATACACTGTACATCACCGTGGGAATGGAACGAACACTGAAATCTGACGAGGTTGCGCTCTCATCTGTGGATATAATCACAGTTAGTCAATCAATAAGACAGGATACACGGAATTTGTTTTGTGGGGAGGGCACGTCTCAAACAAGCCTTTTCCAGACACTTCCCACATATTTCCTAAATAGATGTCATTTTCTATGACAGATTTTCATGCTGTGCTTTTTTTTTTGTTTCTCGGTGGTGTGTTGTATTTGTTTCAGGGAAAGGACCGATTAAGGTAACTAACCACAACATTAGCCGCATTGGTTTGAGAACTCATGGGGAAAAAAATACATTCGTAACAGAGATGCTAATTGTATTTCCGGGGCTTTTTTTTCGCTTATATGTAATTTGTAGTCATTAAAATGCTGATTCTGGGCCCGTAAGTTGAAACTAAGGTGGTTAAACAATACAGCCTATTCCGTTAAACGAGCATTTATCGAGGGGAACAAACAGCAACTTCATCCTCTGAAATTTGAACTATACCATTTTCATCAATGACCTGTCAGAACAGAGGTCTTGTTGTCTACCATTAAGCAAGCCCTGGCCAACCACCACTGAATATTAATGGAGCCCTCCCTGGATCATCAGCGACTGTGCATTTAATTCCCTGTCTGGATCTTGTAGGACACTGGCTTTGGGTGTCTGTGAGAAAATGTGTTTTCACTGTGTCACTCTCGGAGTTTATCATGTTTTCCACCAGGGAACACACCATCACCAAGTGAGCTCTGACAGGTTCTGATTGACATGATTGATTCGTGTGTTCTTATCAAACAACGTGGGATAAATGCATAATGATAATATGCCTACATAATGGAATGGTAAAGACTTGAGAAAAAAAAGAGAAGAGACATCGCCATTTAGTAGTAGTGACAAGGACTGGGTACTAAATGCACGAAGTAGCTGGCTGCTGTTAAGATGTGACACTTTATCAACAGGCAAGGCCGAGCTGAGCTTCCCACGAGAAAAAAAAAAAGCACGACTCGATCCGTGCATTGTGACAACAAAGTGATTCGCGCTTAAATTCCCATTGCTCCCCCCGAATGGTGACAGTGCGTCAAGATGGACTAGACGTGCGCAATGTGCTAAGTCACCAACAGAGCGGTGCGGATTGCGCACACATGAACATCCAAGATAGTCCGCAAACGTCTCACCGGGGGGGGTTGATGGTGCTCAACATATGTCTTACCTTCAGAAAAAAGCAGCGCATTTCGGAGGATGACGGCGCTCCGAACCGAGTTCAAGTCCCTTTAGGATCCTCTGGTGTTTGAATCTAGGCCATTTCTTGCGCGGACGTGATTATTTCTCAGGAGACTCGCAGGCATTCGCACATCAGCAGCAGCACACCTTCCCGGGTTCCGTCCGGCGTTTCCACCCCCCCAAAAAAAGCACAGCAGCCCCTTCTTCCTCTTCCTCCTCCGCCTCCTCTCATTCCGCTCAGACAACACGCTGATATGTTTAAAGATAACACTTTTTTTAAATGTTGGAATTCTAACGAGTGACTAATTCGCACTGGTGGGAAAAAAAAAGAAAAAAAAAACAACAACAAATGGACGCGCAATGCAATGGCGTCAAAATTGCGCGTTGTTTGCAGTCAACGCGGGGTTCTGTACGTCCTCTCTGGTCCGATCATTATCCAGAATAGCGTCTCCATGCATCGGACCGACAGGCCCCCTTTAAAAAAAAACTCACATCAGTCTTGCTTCATATGTGATATAGACACCCCACAAAAAAAAAGCTCCAAGCTCCTTTTTTTTACGCGCTTGCGTGGGGGCTCTCTCTCTCTCTCTCTCTCTCTCTCTCTCTCCCTCCCTCGCTCGCTCACTCGCTCACCCTCTCTTCTTCTCTCTCCCTCTCGCTAGTTAGCAGATTCTCTCAAATACTGGATCACCGTCAACGTTGTGGATGTTCATGGCTTTATAATGGCAGCATTAATGCACATATAAGGATGCGGAGATTACACACTGCTCTCCATGAACGCTGCTTCCCTCTCTCGCTCTCATAGAAAACTGCTTCAATATTTCAAGCTCGTTGTCATGACGAGGAGGTCCGACGCATAACTCGGTGACACTCTGCTGACGTCATTATGTGAAAAACCAAAGTCATCATCCCTGGCTATGGAGGCGGGCTTTGAGAATTGTTACAGAAACAAATGGCTTTGATTCAGCAACACTGGAGGGGTTTTCGAGCATGAATGCTCTTTTAAACGCCATGCCACAGCATCAAAGCCAAGTCCTGGTTTTTACCAGGCCACTTCATTTTTTTTTTTTTTTTTTTAGAATTAAAAAAAAATGCATTTTGTTTTTTTAGGATATTCAGAAGTTGACTTGGTGATTGTCCATCTGTAGAGCCTAAGTGTACTGCAGCTCAAAAATCACAAACTGCTGGTCTCATATTCTCCCTCAGGATTTGTCGGTAAAGAGCAGAAGTCGTACAGGTCCTGAAGTCACAAAGCAGCCCCAAACATCACACTATCATGTTTACTGTTGGAATCAGCGGCGCGGTGGGAAAAGTAACTAAGGCCATGGTCAATCTGACTTACATTGATCTCCTGATATCTATTTCTTTTTTAAAATTGTTTTTTCTAGAGAGAGAGACAGAGTTTCAGATTTTGCTTGCAGGGGTCAAATATTTTTTTCAATCAATAAAATGAATATTACTTTAGAACTTTAATACTATAATTTTTTTAACTGATATTTATGTTACCAAAAAAAAAAAATCAAAAGGTTAATTTCTTTTTAAGTGAGCAAATACAAATCGAACGATCAAAAATAACTTCTATCATTGAATAAATATATATTTTTAGCACGTATGAGAAATCATAATTGAAAAACAGAATGTGACATCTGTCCTCAACAATAAGAACAAAATAAAGTGTCTTGCAGATGCGAAGAGAAAGCCGGATGAACTATTATTTTTCAAGGGTCATTTCCAATGCAAAACAACTGTAAATAAATACTGTTCCTTTTTTTCCCCCCTTCCACTTCGACGCATCAGTGCCTGTTGTTGCAATCAAAGTTTGGGAAGTGTATAAAAAAATATAGCCGGGTAATAATGTACAAGGGTAAATTTCATCCATCCATCCATCCATCCATTATCTGACCCGCTTAGCCTCACAGTTACAATATAAAAATATGGGACACACAAAGTTTATCTGTGAAGATAAAAAATGTTCTTAGGCCAGATGGTACATAAAAAGAAAAAAAAATAATAGTCATAGAACTTGCCAGCACCTAAATCCTTTTTAAATAGAATTGCACTATTTTTTTTTCGATTTGTCAAATAGTACATTCGATTCTTTTCTGCATTCTGGGAAATCGACAGTCTTGATAGCAGTGGTCCGGGATGGCAAGGTCGTGACATCATTTGTAGCCCATGAAGTTTGAATGGAGCGCTGATGAGATTGCATTATTCCTTATCGCCGTCGCCGCCTGTTCCCAACCAGTTTTGTTTGTGACTTTGCTGTCAATTTTGGTCGGATATTCTCAGCATTCCCACTAAATCGTTACGTGTGGATCTGGTATCCATGGCAGAGAGGGACTTGTGAGGAATCAAGTTCTCATGTGCAAAATTATGGCTTCATGAACAAGTGTGAAGGGTCACTACAACACTAAGGACATTTGAAAAAAAAAATGTGGAATGGGGGATAAATACTAAACCCCCCAAAATGTATTTCTAGTCGTTTTGGTAGCGCAGACTCATGTGTCATACGAAGATATTTTTTTCTCTATTGCAGCCATGGGTGGATTGACTAGAAAAAAAATCAAATAAAATCTTCATTCACTTATGTGGCTGGTGTCCCAGAACCTTTGTCGAAATGGTGCTTCCGCAAACAGCTGGTTTAAAACGTTCAACATTCAGAGTCATTTCAAATGAGGTGCAAGACTTGCTGGGATGTTTAAATCTGCAAGCACAGCCCCAGTTTGAATGCCAGGCTCCATCATAGATGTGATGAGAGATAGATGTGGTAACCATGGGCACAAGGCCCTTGTGACAAGAGGCTCAGTCACTAGTAAGCAAAAAAAAAAAAAAAAAGAAGAAAAAACAGTACAGAAAATGCATGTTTTGTGAACCCGGCAAATGGGTTTGAATGAGAAATTTGCAACGCTAAGACGACACCCAGGAAAGTGAAAGAAGCTAATTTATGCAACATTGCCGCACACAAGAGATTTAAGGTGAGCCTCAAGATCCAGTTCAAAGATGCACTCGTGAGGCGATAATGCGCTTCCTCCAGTTGAAGGGAAACAGCGCCCTCTGCTGCACGTAATTGCTACTACATCTTTAAGCAAATAAATGACTATTGTGTTAAAAAAACAAAAACGACCTGAACATTCTCAATCTTCTTTGTATTTGTTATCAAACGATGCTCATGATTTTTTTATATAATTAAATTAATGGCTTTGGCCACCTTTAATGTATTGAACAATAGTTCATGCAAATTGTAATCAGTTATTTAATTCTATTGGTACTATTATCAGAGAAAGTGTATCATTATGACATAATAAAAAAAACTAAAAAAATGAAATGTTTGAATTTTTTTATAATCAAAATGATTACTGAACAAATACAAGCGCAAAGTGTAATTGGGCAACATTATTCTGCTATGCAGTCTCTTCGTTTACTTTTGACTTGTGTGCTGGTGGCGAACCAGAGACATCTGCGGGTTTTCAAGGGTCGATCGAGTAAATGAACTGATTTGCAACTGTCTGCAAGAGTGAGAGTTAAATAAATTAGAGGCACTGCGGCACAGACATTATCAGACAACCCTATCGCAGAAGATGGCTCAAGTCACTGAGAAATGATCTCCCGTGCTGAAAATCGGAGGACATTTCACATCAGTGTGAGTCCAGGTTGGTACTGCGTCACTCGTCTTGCGCTCAGCTCATTCAAGAAATGGCCAAAAGAACGTCATCAATGCCACATAGACACAATGTGGAAAGAGTCACCATGCGTGATGACACATCAGGAGCGGAGGGGAGTCAGTATCTTCCTCAAGGGTACCTATACAATGTTTTGTGTTGCTAGGGAAACAGCAAGATGGAGAGATTAACGGGTGTGATTGCTTGACGACCACACTCAGTCATGCTATAAAAGATGGGGAAAAAAAGAAGGGTGCAATCGCCGGTTACAACAATACTGTACCGATTTAAGAAAGATAAAACAAGCATTGCATTTACGAAGGGAAAGATTGTCATTGACATTTTGTTGAACATAAACGATTTTTTTTTTATTTGCCACATAAGATTGTAGCTTGCAGTAGTAGTGCGTTCTAGTCCCCGAATTTAATTGTAGGCGATGGCTACGTGTTTTCTTTACTCCTGAATGGTTACCAAAATTAAACGTCTCGCTCTATGTTTGAATCGTATCATTATGAATTCATTTCAAATGGTTTTTGGTGGTTGAAAAAAAAAAAAAAAAAAACAATTTCGACTGAGTTTATTTAAAAAAAATATTTTACGATTGGTCGGTTATTTTTACACATTATTGACCTATCTATAGGCGGCCCGGTGGACGACTGGTTAGCATGATGGGCTCTCAGTGCAGAGGTCGTGGGTTCGATTCCAGCTGCGGCCTTCCTGTGTGGAGTTTGCATGTTCTCCCCGCGGGTTTCCTGTACTCCGGTTTCCTCCCACATTCCAAAAAAATGCATGGCAGGTTGATTGGACATTTTTAAGGGAGAACGGTTTGCTCTTATACGTGAGTCTGTCCGTGTGTGTGTGTGTGTGTGTGTGTGCGAGGATTTAGATCCGGCCAAACAATAAAAGGTCATCCCTTCCAATTTACAAGAGATGATGGAGAGAAATCGAGAGTGGCTCGGCCGCAGATAGAAATTAGAGCGGGATGAGGATTTGTTGCCTACATTCAACATCCACTTAATCTCTCCCTCTCATTTTCCCATTCTATCTTTCACACTCTGCCCCCCCCCCCCCCCTCGCTCGCTCGCTCCGACACTTAACAGTCTCACTAGCCATAGCTATGTGTTTAATAGGATGAGGGAAATCATGTTAGAGGCTTTAAAACCTCTGCAGTGAAACGGTGTAGATCTGCCAAGCTCGCGCTGTGTCGTTCAGCTTCTCATTCTTTGCCTGCGCTAAAATGTTCTCCTCTTTTTGGAGTTAACTTTGCGTTGGCTCACAGTGTTCACACCCACAGGCTCCAGCTCATTAATGGCGAGGGGGTGGGGGGGGGCAAGAAAGTGTAATAAGCCAACGTCTGCGTGAGTATATGTGTCAGGATGTTTCCTCACATGCCAAATGGAATTGCGGCTTGCTCGACACGAAAGCTCAGACGCAAGAGAGTTGGACTGTGGAAGAACTAAAAACGGCTGTCGTTTCTCTTCGCAAATAAAGAAACTGCCGCTGGAATTCAAATGTGGAACAGAGACAACGGATTGTGCTGTCGTGTCCCACTTTCTTCACTGTAACCAAATATGCCAAAGGCCTTTCACATGAGCTGGAATACACGTTGATTGACTCGAATGTGGATGTTAAAAATCACACGAGGGATGCTCGGCCTTTGAGAGGATTAATGTGTTGTATGAAAAACCGTCCTAATAAAATCTCTTAAAAGTTACACTAATAATACATTTATTTTGATGTGCTCATTTCTAGTTCATTTTAAATGATCTGAGTCATTATAAAATCATTGGTTTATAAAAAAAAAATTCAGATAATCTAAAAACTAATCTGTGGTCGTCCCAAAAAAAAAAAAAATCATCATCATCTGTTCTGCTAAGCAATTTTTGTCTGCAGAAAGGAACGTTACTTGAAATTAAATTTACTACTGCCTAATCAAAAGATATCATGAGCAATACGCGCACCTGCAGCAAATTTATCAATCACAAGTTACATTCCAATTTTTTTTTTAGTATATATGTTTGAAATAAATACTAAAAAAAAAAAAAAAAAAAGATTGAACATGTTTTTGTGTTAAGTGCATTCGCAGTTTGTTAAAGGCATCGCAAAATGGCTGCCAGGGTTCATCTACTCCCTGTGCCATCTTTTCCTCATGATGTCAGACAAATGAGAAAAACCAATGTCCTTGCTGTTGTCTTTTCAAGGAGGCTGCAGATTTGGGAGGCTGCTGCAGCCTTCGCACTGCAGGGGGCGCTAGTTGACTGTATTCCATCCCCCGCCCCCCCCCGCCCCATACCATCTTCCTCTAATCCTGTCGTGGTTCTGCTGTGAATGGGAGATAGTCACGGTGTGCGGGTAAGACTATCAAGAAGGAGAGGGGAAACCAGGATCCGAGCGGAAGTGAGAGGATACATCTGGGCCAACTCGGCAAACGGGACTCTCTAGTCGGGTGTAAAGATAAAGAAGAGGGAAAATAGGTGCAGGATTGTGATTTGTGTGTGTAATCCTTGTGGACATGCAGTCGTGGGCTTTATCACGACAACCTTTCTTCTCAATGACCGTCTTCAACATGGTTCTCTTGCTATATCCTCTCCCTCTTCAGTGTCCATAATCGCCATCTCTCTTGCGCATCATCCTTCCTCCGATCACCCACTGAAACTCTCCCTCGCCTCAGCCTTTGTTCTGAGAGTTGCAGGTGAAATTAGAGGGGATAATTTCCTACAATCAGCAGAATCTGGATCACAGCACCCAACCCCCTAGCCCTTTCCCACCCCACAAGCCACCTATTCACACACACACACACACAAATCTCCTCCCACGGCCAGGGGCAGAGAAACCTCAGCAGTCTCAGTGAGAAACCTCCCAACCCTCCCTTGGTTCTGCCTTCCACATGAGGTCACTTTCATCTTCAGATCTCTGAACCGACACAGAGCGGAGAATACTGAGGAAAGAAGCGCTAATGAGGGCGAAGTGGCGATGGAGTGTAATTTGGGGTGAAGGGACTTCAGGGGAAGGTGAGGGTCGATTGCAAAGATGGGAGGTGAAGGATGGAGGGGATGAGGTGGAGAGGTGGTGTCAAACGGTGACGGTCGGGGCTATTGTGCACAAACACACTGTGAAGTCACACCCGTGACCACATCACACGCTTAACCGATCGGCCGTGAATGAGAAGATTATGCTGCGGAGTTTCCTGGGATGTTCTCTGCTGTACTCGCTCAACCCCATCGCAACACACACACCAAACACTGTCACTGTCGCTTCTCGGGGCACAGTATTGTCCCAATTTTTTTTTTTTACATCTATATAATACAATTAAAGATGTGTGGTAACCAAGGTTATTTTAGTGAATGAAAACTAATGAAATAAAAAAAAAAAAATGAACACCAGCAATTTGGCAAACCAGGCATTCTGGCTCTATTAGGTCACATGCATGCAAGTCTACGTCTAACTTTAGAAAGTGGTAAGCACGGCAATTATTTTAATTCAAAATGCGTGGACTGTTAAAATTCTAAACTGTAGCCTGTATTGTCAAAATGTTTAAAAATTACATTTATTTGATTTTGTACTACACAATACTGAACGTGATGTTCTTCTGATCTTGCGCCACAGGTAAAACACCAATTAACAAAAAAACTAATCATAAAACTAATTCCAATAAAAAACTACAAAACTAAAACTAATAAAAACTAACCAAGCTGCCATGAAAATGAATTAAAACTCAACTAAAACTGTTTAAAAATAAATGAATAAATCTAATAAAAAAACTAACCAACCTGCCAAGAAAACTAATTAAAAAATAAACTGAAAATGTTTTTCCAAAAAAAACAACTAAATCTAATAAAAACTAACGAAGCTGCCCGGAAAACTAACTCAGATTAAAAAACAAAACTTCAAACGAAATTACAAACTAACCAATTAAAATGACAAAACTCAAATAACTTTCTGAAACAAATCCAGCATGTCATTTCTTGCTTCTGTATGGATAGACGAGCGCTCGCCTTCTGCTGTGTATTTCCAGCGACCCCATTCTCCTCGTAATGAACACGACGATGTCATCGAACAACATATTACATGCGATATTTTATTGTCTTTCTCATTGGATGCAGTTTACTCTTTGGAACTGCTCTGTGTGAGAGCGTTTATGACAGTGCTTCACTGCCATTAAATTTGAGTCGGGTTTTATGAATTATCGCCGTGTGTCGATGTTATGTGCACATGAGTGTGAGGAGCAATTATGTAGATTTCTTTTCCAGGCCGCACGCGTATATGACAATCTGCAATGATAATAAAGCTATTCGATTCCATATGTTTTTTTTTGTACGGTATGCTCCAGTAGACAACAGTTGTGCTTCTAGTGAAGAGCTTCCTTCCATACAATGGACAGCAATATGGAATTCTGGAGAATCTTTCTCTGTAGTTCACTAAGCAGTTAAAATGTGATATTTTCTCAGTCCAACTTGCAATGAATTAGAATTCTCTTTGACAACTTTTTTTTTTTTTTTGTTTCAGTTTGGAAAGGAACTCTCAGATGCGACATAATTGGCCCCGGTTCAGAAGCTTTGAAGTAAAATTGCTTCGGTGAAGAGGACTATTGTAAACTGGATTAGGAGTCAAGGGGGTAATAAGTAATCATTTTTACTCTCTATCATTATTTTTTTACTTCTCTTTTTGTGCCCGGCATGAAAAGAGCTTGCGATGTCTTGCTTCGCCACCCTTGCCCTTATATCACCTCTTAATCGTCTGTATTATAGTGGGCGGACCGTTTCGCATCGTCACATCATCATCTACATTTTTAACGGAAGAGTCCGAACGGGAAAAAAAAAATACACATGAATCTTTTTTTTTTGAGCAGTTCTACTAACTGGTTACCTCCGAAAATCAAATCAAGTGAGCTGCTGCAAAATTACTGGAACAAATGACAAATAAACAATAAATCTGAAAGTGGTTCAAAGAAACCATAGAAGGCTCGTGATGAATGGAAAGACGGGAAGGGAAAGACAGTGCACTTAATAGAGAAGAAATATACTTTTAGCAGGGCGTGACAAATGATCCTTTAAGCCACGGGGCACTCGATGGGCTGCAGTCTAAAAACAAGGGCAGTAATTAGACAAGCTTTCTCAAACCTCGGCCAGCCCAAGTCGCAATGAGAAAAGTGGACGCAGTCTTTTGGAGCCAAGACTAGTTCATGGCACCAACAATTAAGACCCCGGGGTTGCATTTAGACATGCTTAAATGAATGATCAAAACAGTAACATTTGCTTTCACGTGTCATGTAAACAGACGTCTGGCTGTTCTTCTTAAGTTTGCAAAGTAAAATAAGAGCAGATAATGGCGACTTTAGCTCAATTGGGTGGCAATTTATGATCATTTGAGGCCATGCGCGCTGCGTCTAATACTGGCAGATCCACAGTGTAATAACACATTTACGACAGGTCATAAAATTGTTAACATAATGGGTGCGCTTTCCAATTTTAATGCACTGGTGATATTTTCATTTTCAACAGCAATGAGGAATTTCAAACTGAATTCACCCGTTTAAAATCCCAAATCTATTTATTTTAGAATTAAAAAAAAAATACATTTAATGAGATTAAAGAGTTTATACCGCTCTATTAACCATAATAGAAAAAAAAACATGTTTGGGTAGGCCATCTGATTATCAGACAGAATAATCATTTATTGATGGCCAGAGGGGAAATCAATTGGGTGCTGCTCATTTGTTGATCACTGCACATTAATAGATGTATGGTCCTTTCCTGCGTTTGATTCCAGATTATGAGCATGAATATTTTTATATTTGGTATAGTCTAAGGTGGGGGTGGGGAAACTTTTTGATGGGCGGGCCATAACGGGTTCTAAAATTTGACAGAGGGACCGGACCAGGAGAAGAAGGATGTAGTGTTTTGGTAACCTCACTATAGGAGAAAAAAAATACGTAATTTTAAATGAAAGTGAACAAAAGTATTACAACAATATATATGTCTTTGAAAACCACAGTATTCAGAAAATAAAACATTAATAAGGTTTATTCATTTAGCTTTTTTTTTTTTTTAAATTCGGCGGGCCGGATTAAAATGTTTAATGGGCCGCATGTGGCCCCCGGGCCGTAGTTTGCCCACACCTGGTCTAAGGTATTATGAGTCTCTGTAAAAAGGGATGTATGCTCTACATTTTAGCAATGTATGGAACAAAATTCAGGAAAACAAGATGAGTGCAAGCATTGGGTGAAGGAAAAGCACGGAAACGTTGGGAGGAAAGAACCGCAAAACAAAGTTTGGGAACAACAAACTAGAAATCATAAATAGACGGAAGGGAAAAAAAGTTTGCCCAAGACTTGAACAGAAACGGGAAATAAATATACTCGGGTTCAAAGCTTGTAGAACACAAAGGCACAAAGTTAGGCAGTTTTTAGAGCGGAATTTCAGGAAGTTTCAGCTTCAATTACCCTTTCACATAAATGAAGCAAAATTGTCACAAATTAAAGGGATACAAAATATTCCCATTGTTGAGCTCAAGGACTACACAAAATGTGAAAGTGGTTCAATTAAAAGTGTTCTGCTTCTTAAAATTTCCAATGGCTTATCAGACAACTACGAACAAAACAAAATAAAATAAAAAAAAAACACAGGAAAAGTTTCAAATTGCATAAAAAAAATAATAAATTGTGAAGACACCGCAACACTGCCATGTTAATCAGATCAAAGATTGGCTGGCCGGACCGCCATGTGTGCACGGGAGCACATCTGTGCGCTCTGACACCATCAGACCAACAGAATGGCATCTGTTGTGATATCTCAGCATGGTGAGAGCAAAAGGTATCATATTAATTTAATTGCAGACAGTCGGTGCTCCGGTTGAGAGACAAGCTTAATGTGGAACCAGATGAGTTTTTTGGGGGGTAAACAAGGATTTAGGCTGTCCTCCAAGGGAACTGAGAGGACAGAGTTGGTGGATTAAATCAAGCAGTTTTGGCGAGAAAATCATCCAGCCTGCGGTGGCCACGGCTGTAAATACATGGACAAACTCACGCGGACATGGCGAGGCCTATTGGAGCCAATTTAAAAATTGCGAGACCAGGTGATTAGTGTCAGGGTTAGTTAGTGAAAACGAAAAAAATAAAATAAAAACAAAAATGTTTTTTTTTTTTTTCCAAGAGGAAAACTAACTGAAACTACGCCTAACATATATAAAATGAACGAAAACAATTAATAATCTTGAGGTTCATTTCTAATGTATTTATTTTGGTACAATTGACCGACTATACAGAATAAGGAAGGCCAAACAGTCGCCGGAGAATTGTAGTTAATAAATAAAACGAAATAAAATAATAAAATAAATAAAACTAATGCCAAAACTAATACAACGAAGCATTAAAAAAAAAAAGAAAAACAAATGCAAATTAACAAACTAACTAAAACTAATTGAATTGAAAAACTGCCACAAAAAAATTCCAAACTATAACCCAGATCCAAATTTGATGCGTGATTAATGCAGGATGATTGGCGGGATGAAATAGCAGAACGGCCTGCTCCTATTTAACCTTGTATGGATATAAAGTGTAAGGACTTTTTTCGTGGAGTGAAGTGACCGAGCTGGGATAATTTGCCTTAAAATTAGAAGCTCAATAAAAAAATAAAAAAAAGGGGAAAATGTGCCAGACACATCGTCACGTGAGCTCTGGTGAAAATGATTACTCATTTCCAGCTGTCACTTGCCCGCAGTGGTTGTTTAATTTTTTTTCTAAAGCCGCTATTCACGGGCGATACGACCCGCCTATAGTGAAAATCAGCGTGTGATTGATGGGAAAATAAATAAATAAAAACCGCATACTTCTATTTGATATATTTACACGACTTAATCTAATCCAAAATGTAATGAATGGGCTTCATTCATACTACGAATCAGCTTCAGGGGCAAAACTGAGTATGTCAAGTTTTCATGAAAAGAACGGGGAAATAAAAATCTGGAATAAACATTGATTTTTGGTTGGCACAATGATTGTGCCTTTTTGACCTCACCTTGTGTCCTCCAAAATGCATTCCCTTGCCCAATTTAGGTTTCACAACACAGATTGGCAGAGCTCCTCAGACAGATGCACACACACACACACGCACACACGCACACATGCAAAGGTTCAATTTGCACCCAGGCATACTTCTAAACACCGAAAGCCGGATTTAAGAGAAGACACACCTGAACTTTCCTGCGCTGAACTTATTCCTGAATTCCTCCAACAAATGATCTGTTCGTTTTCTGGTACCTCGATAACATTTTAGATCTGGATGGTCTTCTCACAGTATGTTCAAGCAAGCCCAGAGAGACTTGACTGCAATATCCGTTCCAGTAATCCATTGCAGTTTCTCAGTGGTTCAAAGGCTGTCCGGCAGCAGATCTATACAACATCAAAAAGAACTCACTTGAAGGGGGACAGTGGGATGTGGAAGCTTCAGCTTAGCTATGCGTGCTGCAATAGTAGCTTTGATTTTTACAATGAGGCACAGTTGAGAATATACGAATTTAAGTGGCCTATACGTCAATTATAACCGATATCCCTCGTTTAGGATACATTATTGAGGAATTGGCATCGCCATATTTGCAGTGTCAATTTGGAAACAAGAAGAAAGAAAAACTGCTAAGACCTTGAACGTGGCAAACTACAATATTGCATTATCAGCAATGTCCATGATAATCATCATCAGCTGCAGCCTCACCATCATCACCACTACAAACGATTTATATTCTCACATCCACTACAAAATTGAAGAAGAAAAAAAAATGGGGCCAAAAAAAAAATAAAAGTCCACTCCTAAAACTCCCAAAGGTCAATGATCAAAAATTTCAGAGGTTCCTCTCAATCAAAAAAAAAAAAAAAAAAATGCAAGCTTCCCCAATAAAATACACATTCATTTTCACTTTAAACACAGCTAAATGTTTATAAATTAATACAAATAAACGCAAAATGAAGGAAGCCGAGAGCGAGAAGTTGATAAAAACCACTTCGTAGGTTGATGACACTGATTTCATCAGCCGTTACGGCTCTCCACATCTGTAAAGGTCATGTTGGTGTCACTGAAGATCTTGAGTTTTTTAATCTGTTCACGGCGCTCCGCCGTACCATAATCCAGAACTCGCCATCTCGGTGTAAACACATTATGTCTCCAGTTGTAATCAGACTAAAAATGTCCACTGGCTTAAACCTCGCGAGGACGCTTTCATATAAAGCTCTCAATGCATTTTGACTGAAAGGGGAGGGAAAAGCACATAAACACATCCATAACTCCTCCCAATACCCCCCACCACCCTCAACTGTCCTGTCCTGCAGCTGTGAATGTGAGCAGGACACCTGTTATGTCTGACAGCTGCAAATAAATGATGCCCATGAACAGAAAAGCATGCAAGCTCATTGATACATATATTTTGTGCACCTTGCAAAGAGATGTGCAATTGCAAATCAACTCATGTCAGGAGTGAAACTCACTCAACCGTGCAGAAGAGCACATGCTAAATTTCTCCTTACTGGCAACAAAACAAATTCTCACAAGCAAAGTCATCTTCGTCAAGGGTACTGTCGGTACGTATGTTACAACTGTAGTGAACACGTGAAGCAGAAATCTGCCATGTTGATGTCATAGGCAATAATTCATTCAGATCCTGGTAGACAACGGACAATTTACAGTGTAAGAGTAACAGCGCACTTGTCTGCTAGCGGCTGTGATGGTCAGGACTAGCTCGGATATACACTAGCCGTTGGGTAAAATTCACATATTTTCCTGAAATTTTTGATCCTGACTCAATGGGACGTACCATGTCTTCAATCCTGTTCCCAAACCAAGGTTTGCAGATGATGGATAACGATTGCGCTGTAGCAGGGAGGACCATCCAGAAAGCCGACCCTCGAGGAACAGGATTGACGACCCCTAATTTAACGTTTTAACGTTGTCGTCGATCCTGTTCCTTGAGACCCGCTGTCCTACCTGTCATCAGGTGTGTTGCAACAGGGAGGGATGGGAAAACATCCAGGAAGCCGACCCTTGAGGAACAGGATTGACGACCCCTGATTTAACATTTTAACGGGGTCTTCGATCCTGTTCCTTGAGACCCGCTGTCCTACCTGTCATCAGGTGTGTTGCAACAGGGAGAGATGGGAAAACATCCACCAAGCCGACCCTCGAGGAACAGGATTGATGGCCCCCGAATCTTCGATCCTGTTCCTTGAGAACCGCTGTCCTGCCTGTCATCAGGTGCGTCGCAACAGTGAGAGATAGAAAACAGGCAGGAGAGCAGGCCGCTGAGGAATAGGTTTGAAGACCCCAGATATAAGTGGTCAAGTCAAACCTCTGATAATTTTGGAGTTCAGTGAGAAATTCTTGCAAATAAATCTGAAAAATGTCGATATTCCATATACAACCCTGCCCCAAAAATTTTACTCTCGCATCAAAGTAAGAACCCTAAAATGACTTCAGTAATGCAATAAAGGAATCGTGATTAAAAATGCAACAATGAAATACCAGGCTCAGGATCAATAGACAGCTGTGACGTTACAGGAAAACTAGCAGTGGTTTTGGTGCCAAAAGTTGGCTTTGAGCTTTCTTGAGATGTTATGCAGCAAAATCAGAAGAACATCTGTGATGGGAGGTGCTCATGTGATCTCCCAAAAGAATCCTCAGCTTTCAGATACACAACCACTTCCACCACCCTTCATTTCCGCTTTACTCTGTTCACCCTCGTCGACACACTGCATGATGAGTGGCGATCAGAGCAATCAGAATAAGAAAAACCAAAAAGTGTAATACTTCATTTCAAAGAAGAACTCAATGAGAATCAAAAATGTCAACGGTGATTATCAATTTTTTTTTTTTATTTAATCTATATTTTTTTATATGGTGGATTGCCACTAATGACACATATTGAAACTAAAGAAATTCATTTGAGTCGATGCGATACTCAGTGGGGATGGGGCTAAATTATTTAATACGACGGTATCAATAAGATCTACAACTCACGTCTTGAAAAATCTCACTTTTGATTTATTCAGGCGCCAAAAATGTTATTTTGCACCTTTTACTTTCTGCAATAAAATGAAATAATTTTTATTCATTGTTTTATGATTCATAATATTGTATAAATCTGTTGTTTTGATGCAGTTATTATGATGTAAAGCTTCGGTGCTGGTGTAAGTGCAACTCCTGTGCCATCCGAGTAAGAGAAATTATGTTCATATTTCATGCGTGCGTTGGTGTGTATGAGTGCATTGTGGTCATTTATAAAAATTAAATCATTCTATTCCGTTTGGAATTTGTGTATAGAATTATTTTTTTTTTACAGCAGGTGAGGAAATGGGGGGGTCTTTTTTAATTCTAAATGTGGTATTTGTCGTATTAAAAATGAAGATCATTTCAAAAAGACATTACTTAGAGGGTTATGATGACACACATTTTATTTTTATTTTTTTAATTTCATGAAGGTGAAGTTTTTGTCATGCTTGTGAAGATGCAATTATCCTGTCCTCTGTCAGTAAGACATTTGAGTGTTGAGTGATGATTTGGGTTTTGCGAAGCGCTTTCTACAATCTGCATGCATCAAGCAATCTTCACTTTTCTTAGTGAACGGCAAAGTTAAGCCTGCAGATTTACCTGCTGAGACTTTAACCTGAGGGAGAAAATGAGACCTTAAAAAGAGGTAGAACGTGCAAAAAATGTTGGTGGTTCGTTAGCGACATTATAATGATGTCATTTTCTATTAAATCCTGAAAAATATCGCTTGGCATCCGGATGCATTTTTTTTCCATCCTAAAAATGTTCAGACCTGGACCGTACTACCCAATTTTGATTGAGTGCCGATGATGTCCGATTTCTACCGATCTTGTCACTTGGATTAGTGAATGAGTCTTATCGTGTAACTTGAACGAAGGGGGAAAAAAATGTGCCCGAAAAAAATTCTCATGTTTCAAACCTAATTAGCATTTAATGATCGGAATCGAGCAAACTAAAGAGCGAAATGGAGACAACTCCGAGCTAATGAGCAACCCACCCATGGGTCACGGACATTGAAAATGTAATTTCTGCATGCAAGGAGCAAGCTTCAGATTCCACATGGATGCATAATGGAGGGGGATTAGCAAAGAATGCCTCCTGTCATCTGCGGACAGCGTGATGAGCTGAAGGAGAGAGAGAGAGAGCGATAACGGGAGGAGGGAGACAAAGACAGAACTAGGCCAATTGTTTTGATGCGCTTAACTCTTTCTGGCTTTGCGTGTGTGTTTGTGCATGCGTTTGTATTCTTATGTAAACATACTTATACGTCACCGCGGCGATTGTGTATCGCAGAACAAAAGCATCGGGATGCTCATTATCCGGCTCTGTGAGCTGGAGTGACATGTCGTTTAATTGTAAATGTAAATGAAGTGTTAATTGTTAAATCGGACAATTATTCCAATTAAATTGATTATGATGAGGCATCGCTTATAAAAAAAAAATATCCTGACAAACGCCACTGAGGTTAAGGCGGCATCTCTTGTCCTTGGTACGACACTCTACACTGTGGGCGCTATTTATGTCGACGGGCACACGTGCGGACAATTTGGTGACAGAAAGTAGACTAGACCTTAGACCAACTATCAGCAGGTCTAAGTTCGGGTGCAGGTGGTGTAGTGTGATTTTCATGGATTTGATCAAAGCGGATGAAGATTCTGCATGCCACTGCACCCCCCCCCCCCCCCCCCCTGACAACGGCACAACTGGTGTGTGTGCGTGTGTGTGGAATGGAAGGCAGTCTCGAAGTGCTCATTTAACAACGACCAACTTTTACATCATCTTCATGCAGTTCCTTATAAACGTACTTTACGCACGCCGTTCTCCTGAACGGGTTCCAGTGAGCGAGTTATTCATGTAGACGGCGAGCCTCACCTGCGTTGAATTTCAAGGAAGTGATTGGAACTGCTTCAATTGGCCGTGAACCAAATCGGCGACGTTCATTCCGACAAACGCCCGTATAATTGGTTATCATTCTTTTCATGACTTTTTTTTCTGGTTATGCTGTCATGACCCAGATTTGCACAACGTGGATGGAAAACAAAATCCCAGTATGAGTTTCTTCGGAATAGAAAAAGATGATTTCACAGTCTTGAACTATACAATATTTCAACATAAGGCACTTCTAACTTCCATCTGTCAAAGGGAATACGTTGTTAATAGCTTCTGGTTCCAGTTGATTCACATGCAGGGATTGTGGTCCGCATCATTTTCGGCACAACTTTCCCCATTTAATCTGCTTGTGTGCATTATTCAGACGGTGGGACTACAGTATACGGGAGCACGATGCAATAAAGAACACATTTTATTTTTATTGAACCCCTGGGGGAACCGGCGAACTGGATTACATTTTATTCCGATCACGTCCAAATTTTGTGTATTTGTAACTGAGACTCACTTGAGGGCACAACGCGGGTCAAAAATGCTTCCGCTTTTTTTTATTGCTAATGTAATCATACATGTGGTGAGAATTCAGAGCCCGGTGGTATATATTGAAGAAGAGATGCATGTAAACTTACTTTTTACTCTAGTACATCGAATTTTCATAAAAATTGTAATATTAAAAATAATAATAATAATAATAATATATGTCATTTAGTAATATTTGTAGTCACATTTATGAATTAAGAGTCAGGTTCAGCAACAAATTGAAGGAATAAAATTAATTAATAAAAATTAAAAAAATATTAAAAATTAATATGACTTTAAAATACAAACAAATCAAGACATGTTTAACTCAGTGTCAGAAATACTTTATCGGGATATAAAGCCACGTCTGGTTTGAATTTGCTGTTGTCCACTGTTCTAGTTAAACACAAAAATATTTATCTCCCAAGTCACACAACTTCTTCACTATGTCACATGTAAGGCAAATTCTTATTCGCTTTTTACACATTTAGTAATTCCGTCATTTTAAATTTTCAAATAAATGACGCACAAATAATATCATCCAAATGTAGTTCCAAAATTCAGCTGAATAGTTGCTCTTTTGTCTCCTATTCCTCTTTTGATTTTTGATTCAAACCACAATTTAATCGGCAGCAAAAAGGAAGAAAATGGCTTCTCTGTTCCGCTACTTTTGAAGGGGAGTGTATGCGTTTTCCAAAACGATGAACCCGGCAGTGGGAGCCAATCTAGGTTACTGATAATAATAGATGAGCTGCACCTTCTGGCCTAGTGGGACGTGTTTGCTCCTTCCGAATCACTACAACGACAGTGTTAAAATTTACAATGAGGCCATTTAATGGACACATTTTTCAAAATTGCTGCATTTAAAGATTGGAGATTTGCTTCTAAAAATCATTTGTTTGTTGAAATTCACAAAAGGTAGTGGACATTAAGGAATGTGCAAAGAGTAAAAATTGTGACGAACAAAGGACAAAATAAGAATTTGAATGTTTTGAGTCTTAAAGTCGCATGGCGGGGCGCTGACTTGACGTTTAGGATGCTGACGTAACGCCAAAAATCAATTCATCGATTACATAATTTAATATAAATGGAATATTTTCCTAATCTCCAGAAAGGGAAACATCCCTTTTTTTTTTTTTTTTGGGCCATAAGTAGCGACGCGAGCAACACATAGACTAACCTTTGGCAAAGACCGCCATGTCCATTAGGAAATTGATTCTTAACCCGGAACACGAGAGGGCATCTCAGAATGAGGGAATATTTTGGGAATGAGAAGCAAACGTTGACTTGTGTTTACTTGTCAATACAAAGTGCATTATCTCATCTGTGCTTCCGCCGCGCCGCGCCGTGCCGTGCCCTTGTGCGTCCACCGAGACCAAAGACCCGCTGTCAACTGTCAATCAAGTGGTGACGTACGGGTGACATTGTTCGAAACCATTTGAGTCGACCTTGCCTTTTGCTTCTGCTCCTGGTTTCCGGGGAAAATTGGCTTGCAAAAGAGGTGCCAAGGAAAATAGCAAGATTGATTAGCCCTTAGATCAGGTGCTTTAGTGGATTTTAAAGTTGAGATGCCAGGGAGATTTACATAGCATTGCCATGTTCGATCACAGTATTGTATAACGGTGTTGTTTGGATATTAATTAGCCTTTTGCGTCAACGGTCTTTAACCAACTAAAACGAACATTTATCTCGCAAAATTATTTTCTTATGTGCACAGCTGATTATGTATTAAATGGCCGTTTGTGTTTAGGAGAAAGCAAGCAAATGTTTGGTTTTAACAAAGGTGATTAAAATCAGATTAATCCAAATATAATATTTGCTTTCGGTTAAATAGTTTTGCAAAGGGAGAATTAATCAAATAGCTCGTTTAAAATCGCAGCAGCTCCTGCCGATCAGGATCTTTAAAATAAATTTTGATTTTATTGGATGAAACATCTGGAGCACGTGGCACACTTACAGGAATTGAGACATGAAATCAAATGTGGAGATGCTCTCTCTCTTTGCAGCCTGAACAGCGTTTATTCTTCCGGGAACTTTTTGGGGCTGTGTTGGTGGGAATTTCTGTCCACTCATCCAGAACATTCGTGAGGTGAGAGGGCACTTCCTTGTCTCGCAATCTGTTCTGTACTTGATCCCGAAGGTGTATGATGGGGTTGAGGTCAGGATAACGATTGGCAAAAATCAAGATCTACATTACGCAACAGTTTACACAAAGTCAGCGTCCAAATTCGTAGGTCATATAGTGTAGAGACGTCAACATCAATTTCGCTGATGAGAAATCGCCGTTTTCTGACATTAGGCCACGTTTAGTTTCCTACATTACGCGGTTAGACTGACCGACCTGCCGGAATTACTCGATGGAAAGTGAGAAGGGACATACCACCTTAATGTCAGAATCAGAATCCCTAAAATCCTAAAAGAAAGGTCAATTTGAAGCGGTATGTCAGCACATCCGCCATATTGGACGTGGCAGTAAATAACATTTGAAAAATGGAGTTAGCCCAACCTACGCATTTCATGAACACCCCCACCACCCCCTCACCCTCCTCTTTAAGGCTGATCTGCACCAACAGGTCCGACGGCAATAACAGGAGTCTTAAATATATAAATCAATATATTTATTTATCAATTGAATTTTGGATTTGGGATGAATGAAATAATTGACATGTTGTTGCTTTGGGAGCAGAATACTGACAGAGACGCAGCAGCAGGGAAGACTCCACTACAAAACACTGATTCGTGTGTGCGCGGAAGGAATGTTGCACATGGTGATGTTCTTCCAGAAGAGATGGTGAACTGACATAATCTGTTCCTTTCACCATCCGTTCACCTCAACAATTACCCCCCCCCCCCCCCCATTTATCCCCAAACACACACACACACCCATGCACACGCACACACCGTTTCCATTAACAAATAGACAACCAGCAGCCTTTTCAAAGCTGTGAATTTGTGAATTGGTCACTTACTGTTTTTTTTCCCCCCAGACAATCTCATTCTCACACATCGTAGCTTCTCACTCCCTGAACCCCCCCCTCTCCCTCTCCCTCTCCCTCTCTCTCTCTCTCTCTCCCTTTCTCTCTCTCCCTCTCTCTCTCTCTCTCTCTCTCTCTCTCTCTCTCTCTCTCCCTCTCTCTCCCTCTCTCTCCCTCTCTCTCCCTCTCTCTCCCTCTCTCTCTGTCCCTCTCTCTCTCTCTCACTCATGAATGTCACCTCTACTGATGGTGGCTGCCGGAATCCACACACACATCCTCTCAAAACCACTCGCTGACTTTGGATGAGGAGGAGGAGGAAGCTGGGAAAGGAGGGAGAGGGGGAGCCAGGGGTGAGGGGATTCGGTGAGGACTGTGGAACCAGAGCGATGCCATCCAGAGGCAGAAGAGGAGTCTCTATCTATCCGAGTCCATGTCTCTTCACTGTTCCCACAAGCGTCGTCAGCGTGCTGCCTGCTGTTCTACCTCCGGATTTAAGTCCGCCGGATTACCGCTCGGACTCCCACATCATTGTCGGAGGCTGCCACGTTTAAATGGGAGGCAAAGTTCCTCCGTGGACTGCACGGATGGTGATAACCACGTTGATTTTTCTTGCTTCTTTAGCAGCTTCCTAGCATTCAAAATGATTGCACTTTTCTGGAGTGAAAGTCTTTTTATATGTGGAATCATTTTTTTGTAATGCTTGAAAGTAGGACTAGATTTTGTCAACATTAGATTTTGAACTTGTCTATGGAGGGGTTGGTGATAAAGACGTGTGAAGAAACGCATCTTCACCCTTTTCCGAAGCCATCCTTGCTAAATATGATCAAAATGTGACTGTCTCATCTCGGATATTTTTGTGTCAGTGTGGAGAGTGTACATTGGACTGCAGGTGAACTTGCAACTCTCTCTCCCAGTTCTTCCATCTCCAAGGGAACCCTCCCACTAAACTGTTCCCCGTTAACCCATTTAGAGTTCCCCTCTGGGGGCTTCTCTACAACCTTTTGTCCTACTCCAGATTTTGCGCAAAGCAAAAGCCACAGCGGCAAAAAGGGGCGCTGGGCAGGAAGACACCCCCCTCCCAAAGTTGAGAGGGGGGTGGGAAGATGGCAGCTCTCGCTAGCTCACTCATTAGACAGAAACGGGCAGTCAAGGACGACCAAACCAATCGACCGGTAGCCAACAAGCGGAAGCCCTGTCCGAAGAGCAACAAGTCCCTCTGCCAGAAACAGATCCTGGTTCTCATCTCTAAAGTAAGACTGTGCGGGGGTCGCAAAGGTCGCAACGAGAAGAGACCAGGTGAGTCATTGCCACCGTAAAACTAATCGACTGTGCATACCATTAACATTTTATGTGGCATTTTATTTGCCCATTTTTGCCATGAACTTGGTTTATATAGATCGTGAAAAAATATGAGTGTTTTGCCCCCCGGTTAATTCAATTCTATTTTGTTTCCAGACCAAATAACGGATCTGCATTGGATCAATGAACGCTTTCGGGATTTATATACCCGCAAATTTATATTGTGGCATATTTACAAGGTAGCTGTTGGGAAGTAACATGAATTATTAGATGTCATTCGATGGTGCAGGTGTAATGTTTTTGATGTAGCCGACTTAAGTTCATCAAGTTTGGGAAAATAATGATTTAATTTAGATTAAAGACGCAGATTTGTTCATTTGCATGATTAACAAAAAACAGTTTTTGTTTTGTTTTTAACTATCTGCTTGGATTTAGGATACATTTGCATGAGAACAATGTGATAAAAATGGGAATTTTCATTCTTGGCGTTTGTGAAAAGTTCCGCTGAATACACAATGAGCGGCAAAACTGCCGGAGGACAGGAAAATTTGCATACGGCGCATGCGCACCAGCTGCTTGTCCTCCTGCTTTTGTCCAACAGCATGTTTGACGTGAGAATTTATGGGACGACTGCGTCGCCTCTGGTCAGAGAACGTATACTTTTGCTGGGGAAGCTTTATCAAGCTCATTATCTAGAGACACACATCAGTACTTTCTGCTGTGACACAATGTTGTCATATCAACGCACGGGTAAAACCATCTGTTTTAATTTTGAAAACCGCTCCTCAATTACGCAATACTGGTCATACTAATTAGAGGTTTCAGTTGATCTTCAGTTGCAAAAATGTACAACTTCCCAATGTGTGACTCTTTCTTGGTATTCAGTTCACAAACGTACAACAGGAAAAAAAAAAAAAAATGTCAGCCGTGTAACAATCAGATCCTTTGATCGTCTTTCACTTTGAAAGCACGGGAGTCCCTGAATGATATATTATGCTCTGCAACGAATCAATGGAAAAGACAAAAATGGGACCAAATACGAAGAACAAATGGTCATATTCTACATTTTTTTTTGAATAACGATTCACATTAAAGTTGACCCACTGAATCCATATTTCTCTTCGTTGCTTTTACACTCCCCGTTCTTACGCCAAATAATTGCTTTTTAAACGACACATTGACGCATTTGAGAGAAAGACGAACAAGTAGTTCTATTCTTGTAATTCTCCAATGTTCATTGCTCTGCTTTCCTGAGCCACGCTAAGTTACGCCTAAATTTCCCAATGCAAGTTCTCGACAGGTTGCGGAACAATGTGGTCCATGAAGAGGCCACATACTGTCACGGTTGATTGGAGAAGACAGTGAAAGTTGGAGTGTTTGCTTGCCTGCAGAGCCAAAAGCTGTTTCCGAAGCAGATTTAAATGCGAGGCATGATGAGCAATTATGATGAGGACTTTCTATCATTCTGCACCGCGCTAACCAACATATGTCTGCTCAACTTCAAACGGGCGTTTGACTTCAAAATCAATCATCGTCGCTAACACGACTGCAAGATTGATGCTTTGTGGTCATCGTGCGATTGCGCCTGGACAATAACCAAACACACAGTCGCTTGTCCACATCATGCTGCCAGATTTGCACCATGTCTGACGTTGCGCTGGCAAAAAAATGGAGATCAGCGGTTTCTTTTTTCCTTACACCGATTTATTATTATCATTTTGATTGCATGAAACACTGCTCAGCTCCTTTGCATGCCGTTTAAGAAATGCCGCTCGGTGTGACATGCAAAAGCTTCAAAGGAGGAGCATTGTGGAAATGCACTTGTATGGAATTTTGGGGAATAGAATACTGTAATTGGCTGGCGACTGGTCCTGGGTACCCCGCCCCTCGCCCTAAGTCAGTTGGGGTAGGCTCCAGTTTCCCTGCGACTCTAATGAGGACAAGTGCTATAGAAAATGGATGCATTTCAATATCTTATGGAGGACCTGCAAGTATGGTGCACGACACATATTTGTGTATATTCAATAAAAAAACAAAAACAATAACAAAATCCAGCATTAAGACCAATGCTAATACATGTTTCTGATTCCGAGCCCTCCATACAGCGATAAAAAAAAAAACGTTGCTCAAATCAAGAGCTGAATAAAGAAAGGTGCATCTCATTCATGGCATATGTTAATATTTCGTAGCCCAAACAGTTATTGAGGTCAAAATATTGGCCGTTTTCCTCCAAGAAGATCAAAGGTGATATCACAGCCAAAAATGAAATTATGTGGAAATTATGCTTTGGCATTGCTTCAGTCCACTTAGAAGCCTTCGATGGGATTTGCCTCATGGCCCCAGGCAACGTAAAATTTGATGGTATCTGGGAATTGATATGATATGAAATCACTGCTGATTATTTTATCCCAGCGATGCCTTAGCATTCACACAAAAAATGTGAGGGAATTCCAACTTTCATTGTCATGACTTATTCTCACCATTAATTTTGTAACATAATTTACATTCATTGTTCAGATGGACGAGCGCGATAAACGTGTGTACTTGCCTGATATTGACCTGTTTTTATTATTATTTGACATGGAGAACTGGAGGTGCTTTACCTGCAAGAGTTGCATGTCTTGAAAGTGGGTTGGCGCTTCCATCCATGTGCAGCTTTAACACACCAAGGATGATTTTCATCTAACGTGGTCGTATGTCGAATCTATAAAATAAAAAATATATAGCGATATTTTTTAACTGTACACATAAGTCCCTTTTACAATTTGCTTACTGCAGCACAGAATCAATAGTAATTTCATCTTTATTATTTCTTATTAGTGTTCAGACTACCATACTTTATTTGATATTGTTTGAGCCAAGAATGATAAAGTCAAAGACCCAGACGATAAATTGCATGTTGACAGGATATCTTAACTTTCAAATATCCCGTGGGTGGGAAAACTGATGAAAGATTAATCTTTTACATTTATACAACTCGACTGCATGTCATTTGCACACACAATAGTTTCCCACTTACACGGGCTATAAGTAGAGCCGCATTTCCGCAAAACAACCGGGGGCTCTGTGGATTATTTAATCTCCTCTCTAATCTCAAACTCTCTTATCTTTTTTTTTCCAAGAGAGGGAGAGTTGTCTCTACAACTGAGCAAACGCATATATATCCATATATTTATATATCTTAGGGCTGCACGATATATCTGAAAAGTGCTGAGTCATCATAATTAAAAATGTGCAAATATGGTTGAAACTTTTTTTTTCTTTTTTAGCATTGCTGCAGCTGTTTGCAAGGAGGAGCAATGCACTTGCGCACGTATCTGAGGACGCTTTGAGCACAAACGTTAGGCCTCGGCTGGGGAGCAGTAGACCGAGTTACAAGGAGAGCTCCAGCCGAGGATGGCATTAAACTGACCCCAAGAGATCAGGGCCGGGCAAAGTCGCTTACTCGACAACACCTGATCAGACGATGCAGTGTTGGGTGGCTTCTCATCAGAACTTTACTGACTGTGACAGGGGTCAGAGCAAGGCAGAAGGGAAAGCGGACGGGACCGGGGGGAGGGACGAGGAGGAGGAGTCTGGCGAAAGTAAACAGATACTAATAGGAGGAAAGTCAAGATCTTAGCGATGTGAGAGAAAAATTGTGTTTCTAAGTGGGGCTGGATGGGAACGCTGCGCAAAGAGACAGATAAAGGGGGTAATCAAACATGCAGGAAGAGGAGTAAAGAGAGATAGGGGAGAAGATTAAAGAGAAGGTGGGTGGAAGTGAAAAGAGCTGTGAATCAGCCTGCCGTACAGAAAATGCGAGATAGGAAACCACTGGGCTGGATATTAACTGTCACTGCAGAAAGCTGCCTTCAACATGAACTTTTCACTTGTACCTTTTTTTTTCTGTCGAGAGAGCTGTTTCTGTTGTTATATTTTTATTTTATTCTCCAAAAGTTGGCAGTATGGCTTATACGATTGCCTGTTGTTCTACTTGCACAATCACCGCTCCTCCTGGAAATTGCGATTACATGCTAGAAATCTGCCGGCAAATGCGTTTTGAAGGGAAGCGATTACAGTGCATACTAAACTTAGCGGAAAGTATGTGGAGAGACAAAGGCCATGTTATATGAGCAAGACAAAGAGACGAGGATTCGAGCCAAGACGATTACCCTGGCAAGATTGCGATTTCCGTGACAAGTGCCACAAACAACAACAACAACCATCAGTGTGTTTGAACTATGAACTCCCAACATCAGAAGAATCAAAATATCTGGAACCGAATGGCGTGAAATGATATGAGAGATTATGCCATAATCTATTCCATCCTTTAAAATTGATCAGATTAGATCTCAGCAAAGCAATAAAGTTTCCAAGTCTAATCTTTTAGGGGTTTCTTAAAAAAAAAAAAAAGTGGAAATCTGCACAAGATTAAGAGTTTTATTTACGCATTTACTTTCATTTCATGGCTTATCTAACTCCTCGTCTGTTGATTGCAGAAGCTTCTCATCACTTGCGCAAAAAAAAAAAAAAAAAAGGAAACGGACATGAGCGGATTGTCTGTGCGGCTTTCTGAATTTAGAGTGGGCTTGATATTTAGCTGTGGAGAAGCTGTTGACAAAGCTCTTAAATCGTATTTAAAAGTGAGGCAGCTGAGGATGCGTATGCAGAGCGCATTCGTTTGTTTCCCGTTGTCCTGAAAGGTAGCACCTTAACCTCCCACACATACTTGCTAAGTGGAATCAGTGGGCGCTTTGATTAAACCTGACAGGGACAGACTGAACTTACCTCCGACAAAAAAAAGACAGTGAGGATGGAGCTGATGAGAAGACAAGCAAGACGGAATCGAGAGGTAGCTAATAAAGGCTCTCAAATGACCCGTTATGTAACGTGTCTGGGGTGCACTTATAGGAATAGCTTTGGAATGCAAATAAAAACATAAAAATAACATCTGACTCAAGTACTATAATATATCCCTTGACATTGTTCAGGCAATTGTTGGAGTCACAGGTGACGCGATACACCTCATTGAGATGAATTCCCCAAAAAGTTATGGACTTGTAAGAACCGGTGAGCAGTGGAAAAATGGTTGGTGAATAAGATCAGGGGTGGGCAAACTTTTTGATTGGTGGGCCACAATGGGTTCTAAAATTTGACAAAGGGGCCGGACCAGGGGCAGATGGATCGAGTGTTTCGGCATGCTTTAATTTGAAATGAAAATGAACAAAAGCATTACAACAAAATATCTGTCTTAGAGTGCACCCCCTAGTGGGGACACATACGAATTACAGGGGAAATAAAACATGAACAAGGTTTATTCATTTAATTGTTTCAAGTTCAGCGGGCCAGATTAAAACGTTTAACGGGCCACATGTGGCCCTCGGACCATAGTTTGCCCACGCCTGCTCTAAATCAACCTCGTCTTTCGCAAGCACACGCCGTGCTGTGTGTACACGCCGGCAATAACTGCAAACGCCAACAAATTGTGAGTTCCTCTCTGACACTATCAATCGAAACAAACCAGGGAGACGTTTTAAAAATAATTCAGTCTTGGCAGAGGACTGTGCTCTTGTGAACTTCTTATTATTAACTCGAGAAATAAAAGCAAACATATTTGATCAATGTGCAGATACAATGTATGGAGAGAAAAGTGAATAACGGAGACATAACAGGCAGGGAGGTGAGAAACTGTAAGTGTCAAAAATATAAGTCAAGGAAAACCCCTATTGTTTGATTCGGTCGGAGTCGCCGATCAAATGTCCTTGGCTGCTCAGTCATGCGGCTCCTCGTAATTACCTGCAGCCCTCTCAATAGAAACGCAGCGATCAGGGTATTAGCAAGCAACATCCTGAGCCAGATAAATACATTAGTGCAACGATAACCAACACACACCCAACACTGATTAGTGATAAACCTCAACTACTGCTTATTTTTCAGAGCAATTACATTGCAGATAAGCGTTTAAACGTCCTTGATGGCTGCAGTGATGCATGAAGTGATTGCCTTGGCTTCTAATGTGCATTCAACTCATTTATACAGACACACATCTAATTGCTTGGTGAATGGTGGTACTATTAGGACGAGGCCTCATTCCTCCCGTGGGCTTTTCGATACGATTATTTGGTGTTGAATGCAAATTGATGAGGGGCGTCCCCGCATGCGTAGACCGTGAAATGGCTACCTAACCGCCGATGTTTAAGACATGCTCGCTTTGATCGACAAAAACAGCCGCAGTTATCTGTCGACGCCGATTGTATTTGTTGATATTCTCCGCAGGGTTGAGACTTCGAATGCATCCGCGCTGACACGCAACAGCAACTCAAGTGCTTTCCGACCTGTCGACTGCGATTGTTGTCGCCGTACATATTTGTTGAAGGTCACTAGGGAAACGGGTCGGCTGATGAGTGGGTACCACTTGCGCCGGGGATGTACACAAACAGACAGGGAGGTCTCTTTTGTGACCCACACTCCGCTGACCTGGATCAGCTAATGTTTTCTGTCACTCAAGCCCACATGGGTCCTGTGAGTGAACAACGACATGATACGCAGAGCCCTCGCATGGGATATAGCCACAGTTCAGGGTAGAAGAAAGTGCTTCGGGCATATTTAGCTCAAGTTTTATAAGTCAGATGTACGTGTTGAAAGATAACATCGGAACACAAAACAAAAAATGATTTTCAAGGGGACTGGTACGGTGAGACAGATGCACAAAAGTGATGACGTTTATGTCCACGTATATGGACAAACAATCATTTCTATCGTCATGGGACTTGTGGTAAGGCTCATCGCAACAGAAATCGTACATTTTATATTGGAATATCAAATTGCGAGTGTTCAAAGTAGTCAATCATTTATTGTACAGATGCCAATGGCAGTTATTGCGCGACTGAAAAAAAAAATACTTGCAGTTTCCTTGCTTGCAAACGGAGCAACCGTGAATACAACACGGAATAGTCACTTTCATTTCTAGATCGCTATCCTCGCATCTCCCTCCAATATGTGGTGCAACACAGTCTATATTTGCATCACTGTGACAGAAGCACCAAGTTTCTGCTCATGTAAACAAATGTGTGTTTTGCTAATCCAACGGGAGGTTGGCTGCTGTCACAACATGTTACTTTCCGTCAGTGCGTGCACTTTCTCCGGGACTTTCGGGAGCAGTAGCGGGGGGGATATGACAGTAAGCGGGACACCAATCATTAAAGCTAGAGTTCAACATTATTTCTTTTTTTTTTTTTTTGATAAAAATCAGCGTCGTCGTTACTGGAAACAATTGCTTAGCCCTGCTTCGTAGGAAGACGGTAAAACAAGTTGGTAAATAATTATATTTGGTCTGATAAAAATGCTATCAGTGCATCCCAAGTTCAATAAGCAAGTTGTATCTTTGCAGAAGGTAAATGTTGATCTAGAATCTGTCGAAACAGATTCGTTACGTTGTTAGTGTCAGAAAAGCTGCAGCTTGCTCGTTTTCCGTGCTCTGGTTTCTAGAATAGAATAGAATAGAAATCCCTTTATTGTCATTGTACTCAAGTGTGCAACGAGATTAGAGGGCTCCCCTCTCCAGTGCAATACAACAATAATACAGACAAATATATAAATTAGATATTAGATCTGCGTCCGTTTTAGAAGCATGCAGGTACAACAGTAATGACTAGAAAAGACTCCAAGTGAATTTGGCCCGGTATAGAAGTCGACCACCAAAAGACCGTTGCTATTACTTATCCGTCCGTTATTTATCTTGTTTTTCCTCGTTAAAAAGTCAAAATCAAATGATTCAATCCGCGTTTCAGGGGTTCTTCATCTGATTATTCTCCACTAATCAACAAGGGCCCAGTTATGTGAGGTTTTCTGAATCCTACTTACCAACCAAGAAAGATTAAACTAAAGCCTTGCGTAATGTTCTTTTAACTACCCTTATCTCATTACAAGTGTCCAGCAGAATTCAGATCCACTGCGGTGGGATTTAAATGCAAGGCGGATTGTCTTAAGATATACTCTCCATCAGTCCTGTCATAGATCTGGAGCAAGATAATAAACTCGCAATTTAACAAATTCTGATAGAGACTTGCGAACCACGACGCCATTCTGCTGCCAAAGTCAAATTAATTGTTTAAATTCAGAATAACTCTTTTTTTAATATTAAAAGTCGCTCTTGAGCAGGGGGGTCGTCAATCCTGTTCCTCGAGGTCCTGCCTGTTTTCCGCCCCGGTGCAACACTCCTGATGCAAATAATCAGGGTTGCGATCTAGCGTCAGCAGACATCGCTGATTATCTGAAAACTATTATACAAAAACCGAGACTAAAAAACAAAAGCTTGAACTCACACCCAAAACCGTATGGCTATTCACAGAGCCCCCAAAAAGAAGTGCAGTGCAGGCTGCATTCGTAAATTAATGGAAGGGGGAGCGTGCTCTGCCTCTCCAAACACACAATCCCAGAGTGGTGTTCGGCAGTGAATTTCCCAAAGCACACTTCCGTATTGAGAACAGGGACCAAGTTCCAGTTGGACGGAATTTCCGCTTCTCACCAAGGAAACGTTTCATTTTTTTTAGTTTAAAATTGCATACCCTAAATAGAATCTCACGTTGCATTGTGGCCACCGCAATGAATCCTGATCGGTAATTATGCCTTTTGGTGCTGTAAATCCTAAATTGTTGTGGCGTAAAACCGGTGGGGTCAACACACAGAATGTTGATTCTGGATTCGAATGTATCGCGAGACTGGATCTTTCGAGTCACGCTAATTGAAACATTAGTGTGTTTGAGACCAACATGGACACAAGACTGCATGAGCCATCGATTGAATTCCTGCCCAAGTTTGCTTTTGTTTGTGCCGCACAGAGCTGCCACTCTTAATGAATTGATAGCTTCATTGCATGTCTCGGCTATCTCTCTATTCATCCCGCGCCTCCTTAATCCCGATATTCCTTTATCTCTCTTTTACATAGGAACCAAATGCTCTGATTGGGTTATAGATGAAGTTAAAAAAAATGATCAGCTACACAAACTGAGGGGGAGGGGTTAAAAAAAGACGACATATTTTAATAAGCAGATGAGAAAGTCATTAGACGTGAAAAGGCAGCCGCAGTATGCATGCAACGATGGGAACAGGTCACAATTTCACTGACGCTTTGACCCTGGAACACTTCCTGAGGGAAATAGTCATCCAGATCTCATCGCTGCATCATCAGCATGCCACTTTCTTGCTCCCTGTGTCACTCAGCAGAAGACAGACATATTGCGCAGTGTACCAGGACGCTCCCTGCGGGCTGTGTATGAGGACATAGGCGGAGTTTGGCGGAAGAGGAACACCCACAAGACTCCATGTTCTCCTCTCTCATTTAGACATACATTGAAAAGGAATGGTGGGATTCGTAAGAGTGAGCCGTGGAAAAAAAGAGATGAGTCACAGTGGACCTGCAGGGTTCGCCTCACTGTTTGAATTACCAAGAAACAGGAGGTGAGGTTATGTCTGTTTCTTAAATTAAAATGAGCTGTGGGGCTTTCGCTCATTAAACATTCACTCTTTTCACCCCCGCCCCTTCCTGTTCACCACCACCCAGGTTCCTGATTGCATCTTTTATGTTCCTAACTCTCCAACTTGCTCTCTAAATTTAGCCTCTGATGACTCCTGCGATAGCTAAAAATGCATGGAATAGGAAAATATTGCATTGATGCCATGGCCAAAAGAAAATGGATTATTAAGCACCTGGTGTTATAGTGTGCCTTACAAAGGTTTTGGGTATGAGTGCTAAATCCACCTTGGGCAATTCTTTAACTAACTAAAAAAAAAAATAGAGATTCACTAAAACGTAAGCGTTTATGCTGAAGAATGAAACGCATATTTTCACTCACCGAAATCTGACATTTTTATAGGATGATTTGATTGAGAGTTTAGTTGATTGGAATGGCACAAACAACACACATCACACAACAATCATCTCATGAACATGAGCACTTCTATGGTTAAGAACACATTCACTTTCAAAGTGAAAAATCGTCTCGCACCATAATCGGAATTCGTCGTAATTTGCACAGCAACCAAAGACGGAACTCCTTGAATGAATGGTGTGAGATTACTGCAAAATGATTTTATCGAGATGTTCCCTTGTGTTCATTTGCAGAGCCACAACTGAAAGGCATTGTGTCCCGCCTGTATAGCCAACATGGATACTACCTACAGATGCAGCCCGATGGCACCGTGGACAGTACAAGAGATGAGAGCAGTTTATTTTGTAAGTGTCCGAATACGGTTTTCGTCAATCTCTTATGGCATTTTGGTCAATCACACGCCTGAGGCAAGGCTACCTTCATAGCTACGATGTTGATCATTGTAATTCCTGCCGCGGACATGATGTGAATGTTATCCTAACCTCGAGAAGTCTAATTTTATCTCCTCAGCCCCAAATTATGCAATTTATCCCGCAGCTATAATTGAATTTGGAGGTTTGACCCTCCACACAATGGCGTGTATTCACACTGTATAGTAGAAGTTGATTTAGACAATTTGTTAGAAAAAAAAAAAATAATTCCACGTATAGTATTTTTTTTTTTTTAAACTGTCTTAGCTTTGAAGCAGTGCAGAGCTCGGGCGATATGTCTAACTATCCACTTTTAGCTCTGCTCCAAGCTCCATTTGCTGAGGTAGAGCATCCCGCTATTATCCAGTTTTAGAGGGTGTGTTAAGCTTAGTGAAGGTGACACGGTGTAGAGTTTGCTGCAACATAAACTCCGAGAGGTCACAGCATTTGGGCAAAAAGGGAGATGTAGCGTGCAGTAGAAGAGACTGCAGCCTCCAAGGCTGCGACAACGTAGAAAAGAGAATGCAGACATTTTTTTTTTAGCGTGCATGAGTTTGTAGTTTGAATTCAGAGTTGTTTGACTTTTCTCTTTTCTCTCTTCTCCCAAACTGTTTGATCCAATTTAGCGCAGTTTAACCTAATTCCTGTGGGACTGCGGATTGTGGCAATCCAGGGTGCAAAGACGGGGCTGTATCTTGCCATGAACAGTGACGGATACCTCTATACTTCTGTAAGTATGCCGTGCAGATCAGTCTCTGAAAGCCCAAAATATTGCTGCACGAGTTTGTGATTTTGGGAGGTAAGCTCGACGCGCTGCTACGCACGATCCCGATCACTCCAAAGCTTTTTAGTGGTTACCGATAAGCGAATCTCTGTGTTATCATATTAAGAGAGAGAATACACGGAAGGCCTTTAACACAACTGTCATTTTGGATTTGAACGTTAATTCTGCCTCTTGTCAGTTACATGTTTCGTATCGGTCTTTTGTCATAACAAATTAAGTCTTGTTTGGAGGATTGAAACTGTTTATTGTTTTCATGTTTCAAATTTCAATATTTTTTAATTAATTATATTATCTTCAGCTCTGTGATATTATTACATCTTAATAATTGTCTTTGTTTAAAGTGGTATATTAATTATAACAGAATATTTGAACTGAATTTAAAATAATAATCCAAAAATAGGAATGGAATTATTAATCATATTTAATCGAATAGATCACATTTTATTTTTTTTTTTACGTGATTAACCGTGATTGACCCGGCCGAGCTGTCTGTTTTTAAAAGTCAAATATATATATACAATAGTTGGGCAAGTCCTGCTGTTGATGGACAATTAATGCTGCAATTAGATATTATTCAACAATGCTTGTTATCGCTTTACAGACCTCAGTTACACTCAGCCTATCCGTACATTTTAAAAAATAAAATACAATCAAATGACCCAAATCACCTTATTTTATACAACTAATTTTCTTGAATTTCTTCGGATTGTGGCGCATTGTGTTTCAGTTTACGATCTTTGCTAGGCTACGGCTCGGTACAACCATCTTTCTGCAACCGTTTTTTTCTGAACTTTATTGAGTATTTACTATTAAAAAAAAAAATGCAAGTTAAAAAAAAAAAACTCAAGAAGAAGCAAAATATTCACAGCATTGTAGATGCATAGAATTGTGTTACCAGACAAGGCTTGTTTTTGTGTATTGGAGAGGAGAATAATCATGTGCAATATGGCTAACGCACAAGCTCCTATTATCCTCTGAGCCGCGCCGCTTATTATGCTTTTCCTCTGTGAACAGAGCGGGGATTTCCTCTGCTGCAGTCAATAGCTGTAGTGCAGCCCGCATTTCTTTCCGAGAAACACACATTTACATACGTGCACGCACGCGCACACTCGCATGTAGGTGCTTTACAACGGAACACCTGTCTTTTGGTGTAATATCATGCATATTTGATTTTATGACCCCATATTTTTCCTCTCAAGTGCGTCTAACGCACTGATTTAATGGTGCAGGAAGGGACTGAAGGTAGAATGGCACAGCTCTCTGCATATTCCTGCTCAAAGGCCATGCTCTGTTGTGCTTTGCTTTTACATTTGAAAGAATCCCAAGTGAGGGAAAAACAACATTAGGGCACATTTTCTTCCATAAGCTCAACATTGAGCCACTCAGGGAGGCAGCAAACAAATGTTTTCTTGTAAAAAATGTCTTCATCCCCCAATAGAGTGACGACTACCTTTTCTATTGTGAATGCCGCAAACATTCTATCGGACTGAAAAGAGACAGGTGTTTGAAACGACTCTGCAACTACTTTAAAATCGTCGTAATATGTTGGGTTTATGCAATTTAATTGTAGGGTTTGCACTTTGTTACTCATTTTGCTAGCTTGAGTGCATTATATTTGCATAATTAGCAACATTTAGCATCTTGTTTTTTTTGTTTTTTTTGCGCGCGACCCAGTCCAAGGTGCCCCACGGCCCGGTTCCGGTCCACAAACCAGTGGTTGAGGATCACTAGACTAACACACAAGAAACAAATACTGTACAGTAGCCGTGGTGGCAAGTCGTAAGTCATGATTGAAGCGATCACTCCTACTCAGCGGCCACGATAGTAATGCGTATGTTATCTGGACTCATTTACTAAGAAGTAAAATGCCTCTGGCAATAATGACACAACCAAGCGTTACTTGTTTCCTGGCTAGCGTGGATAATTAAAAGCTGAGTGATTACTATAAAGGCAGCAGGTGTCACACGAGGTTGGAGAGAGAATGGAAGCTTCTCCTCCCCTCTCAGCGACGTGCCATCTGCCAATCAGAACAGCACGGGACACAAATCATCACATTATCTTCGGCATGCTTCATATATGTTACCGTAAAGCTTTTTTTTTTTTTTTTTTTTTTTTTATAGCCGTCCATACGTGGTGCCAGACAGTATTGACTGCGTCATGTGCTGTTGAACCTCCTTTAATATGCACATCCGTGTCCTATTGACTTACGTAACATGGTGCGCCAAAGAGCATCTGGCTTGAAAACAACCAACAGGCACTGCTGCTGGATTTGCATCTTTTACATGCACACTAATGTGAGAAAGAAAAATGCTGTGAATGTTACGTTTGCATCGCATGGGTTTGTATTATGGAAATATGGCGATGTATGTATGTGATGCGGGCAAACTCATGCTTTCAGCGGTGCACCCGGGGAGCTGATGGGATTGTCAATCGGCACAGGGAGCTCGTACGACGCTGTGACCCCTGCTGTCGGAAAAGGAGAATGCAAATAATTGCATGTCAGATATGCCGCCAGAACATGTTGAGCATTCTAGAAGCACGTCCACATTTTGCAAGGCACCGGTTCTAATTACACACATGAGGACCCAAGAGCAAATAAGATATTTTAAATTATGCTAACGAATTTGTGATTTTCAATGATTATTAACTCTTTACTCGTCCTGTTTGGAGGTATAATACAGCAAGGCCGGTCTATGACGGCAAGGAGAGTTAAGCTTTCTGAAGGAGGTAGGAGAGATGTAATCAGAAAGGGGGGGGTTGTGTACGGGTGGGGTTGAGGTGGTGGGTGCATTCCTGCATCATAAAGTGGTTTGGTCACATCTTGTGGATTCTCAGCACGGATGCCACATTGTACCGCCGTCGTCTGATTTCATTTAAATTCATTTTGGTATGGGACACATGAGGGAGGCAACGTATGGCATTAAACATTTGGATTTAACCGACACATTCAACCAATATAAGGTCTACCCTTCAGATATTGGGATGGTCTCTGTTTTGATAGAACACACCCTCGGTCATAATCAGTCGACATGCTTTCAAGTACCCGCTGGTTGGTTTCCGTTTTCTGCTTGAATCCAGAGGTTACTTCAAGGGGATTTCAAAAATAGATGTAATAACATGACAACGATTTGGACCTTTGTGCTATACGGCCATGAGAAAAAAAAAAAATAAAAAAAATTACTTGACTGAATAATGATTGCATAGACGTGCCTGGATTTTGGTTTTTCATCAAATCATGACAAAATATTGCTTTGGAGATTACGAGAATGAAAGGCAGCTGGTGTGGTTTCTATAGATTGGTTATTTTCAGCCAAGTGATTATGAAAGGTAATTAAAGGGATTATTTGCATGGGGGGCGGGGGGTTATTCCCGGTGCCTGTACTTCAGAGGTTAAACTGAGGGGCATATTGGTAGAATGATGGTTTCTTTATACACAGGGCTGTGTGTGTCAGATCAAGGGTCTTAGAGTCTATTTGTGTTCTTATTTTATACTTTTTTTTTTTTAGTTACTCTCCTACATTTTAGTTTTTTTTCTTGTTTTAGACACCTCCTGCCCTCTGCTCTCTGATCTGATTAATAATGAATGAAGCACATCACCTATCGATCTCTCCTCTTTGCATTCGCCAAAGCAGAGGGTATCAAACCTGCCAGGGGATCCGAAAATAGCTCCATGCAGCTGTGGTCGTCGTCGTGGAAAAGTTGGTCGAATTAGGAGCCGGGGCTTGTTTTGCTTTGTTCCGGGAGCAGCCGTTAAATGGGCATAAACTCTTGAAGCAGCAGAGTGGACAGAGAAAGGTCACAAAGTCCTGAATTGCCTTGTCAGCTAAAGGATGATGCCTCCCACGGAAGGAGAAAGGTGATGATCTATGATAAGTGTGAAACTGGAGGTGTTGCGTAGCGTCTCCATCTACATTTGGGTCTTCGATGAGGTCTGTTTATGCCAAGTGGTGGTTCTCCAGCTCTCGTCTTCTTCAAAGTCTCGGAGAACCTCACCACTATGCAATGCTGATGGTGATTAATCAATTCACCCGATTGGCTTTGCCGTCTGACAGGAGAAGGACCCTGACAAGACTGATAGAGACTAAGGAAGACGTATATCCGTCTCGATTGCTTAATATCGCCAGTCGACATTATACAAGGTTCAGTTGTCCGAGAACACACCCTTGGGGGGGGAGCAGTGCGGTGTGAGTTGGGCGCTGAGGAGGGGAAATGCTCATTTGTAACGATTGGCTGAACAGAAGGATTGGATTCGAGTTGTGCTCCTTTGATTTTTATTACGGTTATAAAGATGTAGCAAGGTATGCTTCATTGACAGAACCGCCAAGATGCCATCAGTACACCTTGTCTAGTGTTGTGCTCAAGAGGACTCCAAGACCAGGATAATCAGACTAAGACTTTGTGGGAGTCGAGACCGAGTCAAGACAGAGACTTTCGACCTTACGATCAAATAAAAGAATGAAGAATACAGTCTGAGACAAGACCAAGATCTTCAAAATCTGGTCATGAAACTGATCTTGAGACCAAACACTTTAGAAGCGCATTTCTCAAGTCAAGAACGATCCCTGAGAGTAATCGGAAGACGTGTCGAGTGTGACAGGATATTGCCGTAGTAGTTTCGGAATCAAAGCTATAGAATGAAAATATAATAAAAACTTAAATTCACATAAATGAATAATTTCAGACATCTATATTTTAGTTTTTATAACTTTTGTAGAATTTTATTTAATGTTGAACCTTTGGCACCAGATACAAATTCTATAATTGGGAGAAACAATGTGTGTCCATTGTTGTCAGTATTATGATTGTTGTGCTTTTCATCTTTTTTTGCTCCCCTCGTGGGATTTATAATAATTAGTCGAGATGTTAATGTTGTTTTGCCACGTTAGGGCATGAATGCTCATGTTTTTGTCCCCCAAGGACAAAGATGTCCGTGCTCTCAAACATGCTTTCTTTTTTACATGTGCAAAGACTCACATGATGCTTCTGTGCTCTCCAGACAATTCCACATCATTTTGCTTCCATTGCAAAAGTTGCTAATGTGAATGCACCTCTGCCCCCCCATTCTCCCTTTTCATGTTTATTTCTAGGATCACTTCACTCCAGAGTGTAAGTTCAAGGAGAGTGTGTTTGAGAACTACTACGTCACATACTCCTCAATGCTCTATCGGCAGACCCAGTCTGGTCGCGCTTGGTATATTGGCATCAACCGTGATGGCCATGTCATGAAGGGCAACCGGGTGAAGAAGAACAAAGGAGCCGCACACTTCCTGCCTAAAGTTATCGAGGGTCAGTTTCCATTTTTATGAGCCCTGTCACTAATAAGGGAACTGCAGGTAGAATTATTGATCAGAATCCTAAATCAATGTGTGTCACATTATATATCACCAGAGAACACCTTTTACCTCTTAAAAATCACAAATAACCCTTGAATTGAAACAAATCATCATTTCTTTGCTTTACAGTTGCCATGTACAAGGAGCCATCGCTACACGAGCTCACGACTGAGCCCGTGAGTCCTCCACGGAAGACAACCAAAACATCAGATTCCCCGTCTTTAAAAAATGGACGGAAAGAAGCTCCCAAGGCAGATGCCTCATAGCACAGGAGACCGGGGGGGTCAGAGGGCAACAGTGACACTCGGAATAAAGTCACCCATCATGCTAGCTGGGCCAATGTCCCTGATGGTCCCCGATTCCAAAAGTTGCACTAGAAGATGCTGAGGGATGAAGGGTGAGCAATCCATCAGCAGACAACAGGAGGAGAGAGGAGTTGTCACCACAGAATGTTCTCTCCATGTTTGTCTCCAACTCAGCCCCCTTTCACAGGCTTCTTCATCTTCTTCATTGTCACTGTGACAGTTTTGTCTTTTCTCCCACGCTTAAGCAGCATTTGCTGGATTGCATTATGATATTCGCCATTCACACGTTTACAAAGCAGTCTCGACTTCATAATCCTCACCCATGAGCCCACTCTTGATCCCTAAAGTTGGTGACTGTGTCGCCCTGCCGGCTTTCCCCACACCATCTGCCAACCGGCTAGGCTAATCATCAAGGTCAACTAAAGCTCAACGAGAGATGAAACAGCTCAAAGAGTCAAGATGTCAACTGGAATCCCGGGTCAAATCAGGTCAGAGGAAGATGAGGATCTGCGAGGTAGTGATGACAGAATATCACCAAGACTATTCGTGAGGACACTCAATCGCCACTAATATTTCTTTGTCGTTGTTTTGAAGAAACCAAAATTCATTCCACGATCTAAATTGAAATATGTGACTTTAAACAACAGATTCACTAATCTTCCAAATACAACAATTAAATTAGAGTCATACTGGGGCTACAAATCAATAAGGTTAAGGACAGGGACCAAACATTTTACATCTGGATACATCTCAAAAAAAAAAAAAAAACGGTCACTAAAAGAGAATAAGTAACATTCTCTTTCCAGCCTTTCTACACATCAGGTGATCACTTATCATTAGAGAGCCAGCTCAAAAGGCGACACGTGAACAACTGGGTCATATTTTCAATCCAGAGTGGATCAGAACCTAACCATCTGAAAACGAGCGGAGGTGTATACTTCACTCAGCATCTGCTGTCAGCATAAAGCCGAGTTTGAAGGCAAACATCAAAGCCGGAGGAGCCTCGGAGCAGGAGCACTTGTTATTCTGACGATGTCTGGCAGCTTATCCACCCGCTCGCTTTATCAAATCACCTTGGAAGAATCACCCTCAAAAATGTGGCTGTCTGAGTGGATGTCTTGGTGGGACTGTGCCGTAACCTTTGTGTATAGACGTCTTTGACTCAAAGGATACACTTTATGCTTGTGGATGAGAGTCTGTGCGAGGGAAAGAGATACTGCAGCTAACCTTAACCATGTCATTCAGAAAGAACACAATGCTATCTGTAGGAGAAGAAGAGCATTTTATGAACTATTCACATGTGGGTCACACGGGGGTGATCCACTAATATCCTTTTTTTCAGGTTTTTATATTTGGGTCGCCCACAAAAAAATAGAGACGATTTTTAAAACGATATGCAATGACCTTGTGTCAATCTGGAATTCTAAACGGGACAGTCACTCGTGCAAGGGATCAAAAGGGACAAAAACATAGCGACTACATTGTTACCAGCAAACATGCGTCACAATGCTGAGAGACATAAAATGGCAATCATGACCATGCACGCACACACCCCAAAAAAATTATTCATTTATTTATTTTTTTGCGGCGCAGGGCTTATTTGCATTACTCCACTTAATCGCTTGAAATAATAGCAATAGCGTATAATCTTTTGGCAGAAAGCGAAAGTGAAATGGAGGCCTTATAATTGTTATGAACACTGACTGGAATTGAATGATAGATTGTAAAGAAGAGGCAGAAAAAAAATACATATAAATGCTAAAGAAAGCTGCGAACAAAGATAGACCACGCAGATTCTTGAGGAATCCTGATATAGAATTTCTTCAGTAAGGTATGCGAGATGTTTGCCGGGAATGCATGAGTGATAATGAACACAAGTCGAAGAGTTATTTATGACAGGGAGTTTATGGTTGAAATTAGTTATATATTTTACGATATTATATATTTTAATACAATGATCCCTGATCAGTCACTGGCGGAGCTAGGTTTTATTCCCCGGGGGGGCAAAGATATCTCAGGGGTCAGCACAACAACAAAAAAAAAATGTACAAACCCAAATAATTCTTCAGAAAACACAGATAAAAAGGGTGAGGGGCGGAAGGTGGAAAAAAAAAATCACGGAAAAGAAAAATCGGAAAATACCCCAAAGTCAATTATCTGGTTCAAGCATATTTCAAGGGGGGCAGTGCCCCTCTAGATCCACCAGTGCGCTCAGTCCCTGTATAGCAATCATTTTAATGATTGTATGATATCCAAGTAAGAGTATAGAGTATCAAAAAGCTTTATTTAGTTGTCAACCTGAAAAAGGTGCCATATTCTATGATTTTATATTTAAAAATATCACACATTCATAACCCTTCCCTCTTTATGAAGCACTCACTGATGCCCCAAGTGCTCAAAATGCTGAAGAATGCCCCCCCGCAAGTCATCAAGACGGCAAGACAACATGTAGACAGAAAGGAAATAAGAATGTTAAAAAAAAACTGCTTTTGGATGTGTGGTAAAGAATGTCTTTATTTGAAAGTAAAAAAAAAAGAAACCAGTAAGTTGTAAGAATGTGAAACAATACAAGAAACGGTGCAACGCAGGTTTGTAAAAAGTGCGCATTGATGAAGAGTTGGCCAAGACAAGAAAGACAGAGCGAAGGAGAGAAACAAAGGGCATGGGAAACAATGATCGATAGATTCAATGAAACACAAACAAGAGACTTGTGATGGTTGCAAAAATTACTTGAGAATCTGGCAGAGACAGCAAAATCCATTTGTTTGCAAAGAACACACAGGCCAGGTGTGTGGAAAACACTTTCTTCTTTCTGCAGAGCAATTAGAAAAACTGACCGACCGTCTTCTCGATACATATAAGATGCAGCTTGATTCTTCAAACAAACCGCCCCCGCCGCAAGGAACCCTTGTAGAGTAATTGACTCGGCAAACCCTGGACATTAAAACATGAACTTAACTCGCTCAAAAGGAAGACAACACACAAACCGCCGGCGAGGCTGACAAACAATAACAAATATTAAACTGCCTGTACAAATAGCTGTGAGGAACAATCGCTTTGAAAGCGCTGTGGTTAAGACAAATCATAGTTTGAATTTTTCCACAAACCCAAATCGCTTTATTTTTTTCCTGCTATCCAAAATGTCTCGTTTGCCTCCGTTTTTGGAACACGTGTTAAAACGTGGACATGGAACCAGATGAAGGCAACATCTGTGTACAACTAGCTCCCTCTATTGGAAATAATTCTTTGTTGAAGAGTAACTGAAATGCAAACTCACATTTCCAAACCACTGATTGGGGCTGTAAAGTCAATTCATCATCCAATTGAGAAAATTTGAGACGGATGTTGATTTGTTTTTGATTGATTTGTAGTTTCAGGATTCCACCAAGAAGTTTTTGCTCCATTTTTTCTTTTCTTCCTAATTTATGCAAATGGTAAGGATGAGTCACAAATTCTATTCGCTCCAGTGGGAAAAGAGAATATGAGCACGGATTATGACCGATGATAGTTAAAAACTACTCATAATTTTCACGGGCTTCATATCTTGAAATTAACCATCTTTACAGAGAATACTGCTTAGCAGCCCTTTATCTCACGCTTGCAGTTTGCATATTTTTTTTTCTTTAAATGCAAGTATTTCTGACAACAAATGGAGAGATGTGGTCTTTATAAGATATTTAGCAGTGTGCTTTCTAACAAAAATGTGACTGTGTCAGAGTTCTATCATATTAAATGTACGCGATGTGAATAGTGTGTTAAGTCAAGTCCTTTTTATTCTTTTTATAGCTCTCAATGTGTTGTCTGTTGTTTTTTTGTTTGAGTAGTCGTTTTTAATTTCCAGTGTAAAGTCCTCAAACAAGACACAGTGGTTTTCCTCTTTGGATCGCTTTTGTTTGCACTGATGCATCTTTAACCAATGTGACCACCCCCCCCATTCCTTGTGTGACCTTCATCCCAGCTGAATCCTACGGTGTGACTAAGTTATATGTTTGTGAAAGATGTACTCAAGTGAAAACAGAGAGTGGGGGAAAAAAAAAAAAGAAAACGACAAAAGCTCACATGTGCACCAACAAAACCGACATTGACCTTTGCGGGCTCAAGAGTTCTGGTCACGCACGTCTTCCAAAGAGTTTGCTTAAACAACTTCAACTCTCTTTCTCTCTCTGACCATCACACCCCCACCCGACTCGGGGTGTCTGACTCTCAAGCCTATTTTCTTGTCTTCCAAAAAAAAAAAAAAGAAAGAAAAGAACAGACATTTTCAGAATAAGAAGAGAGCTGATTCAAAGCCATAAAGGAAAATGGACATTGGAATTGACTGGCCAAAGAGAGATGGTCTGAATCTGCAGACACACACTGGACTCCAAAAGAGCCAAATAAAGGAAAAAATGTTTCTTTTATTTATTTAAATTTTTTTTTTTTTACAATTCCATAGGAATGAAAACCAGCAATATGCAATGGAACTTCCCCGTTTGAAATTGAGGACTTGAAAATTCGACAGGGGAATGGACTGCAATTGATTTGCTATGGCAATCTTTGATCTGCAATAATTACTCAATGTCTAGAAAGACATGTATTTTTTTTTTGTTTTTTTTGGGGCCCCTACAATGTGTATCTCCGTGGTTTGACAACTCTGGGCACTCAGTATTTACAAACTCAAGCCCTCGATTTACCCTCTCGAGTAACCCGATGTTCCATCATACCTGTGTATATTTCTTACAACAACTCCTAGACCTGAATTGAAAGGAGATGTGCTATTCTGGAATATTATTCAATAAAACCTCGTATATTTGTATTGTTGTAAGCCGTGCTGTTTGTGTTATGTCCAGCCCCAAGACAAATATGCACACATATCATATGAAGGGAACACAATGGAGGGATTTCTAACATTGATCCTCAATGTGGCATCAAAATCTAGGAAAAGTTTGTATCAAATCATCTAGAGCACAGGTGTGGAACTCCAGTCCTGGAGGGCGCTTACCCGCATGTTTTCCATCTCTCCGGACTGCAACACACTTGATTCAAATGAGCAGCATGCTTATCATGCTTCTGCAGAGCTTGCTGATGAGCTGATTATTTGAATCAGGTGTGTTGCAGCTGGGTGAAATTGAAGACGTTCAGAGATGTCAGCCATCTTGTTTGCTCAATGACTGCAATGCGCGTCAACTCCCACAAGGTGGCAGTAAAATCAAATATTACATTCTTTCAAGTTAAAAAGATCATACAGTATTCCGAATGTGAAAATCATATTTGCAATGTCAACAAATACTGGAATATAATTAAAAAGTGTAAAAAAAATAATAATTTGATGGATTTTAATCCAATTTAATTTAATTGATGGTGAGTTATAACACAACGTGAGGGCAAGAAGGTGACACCCTAGGAGTGACTTATGTGTCTCTGCATGACAGCCTAGTGATTGACTGGTGATCTGTCCAGGGTGACCCAGCCTGCATCCCTTGCGACCAGGCACAGGATAATTAGTATAAATAATGGGTGGATGACCACATAATTCATATCCTGCAGCGCATTGGAAAAACTCTCCAAAAGCTTGAATCCAATTTAAGCAAATGCAAGCAAAATGAGACAACACTTGTCAGTTTGACAATAAATATGTCGGAATAGCCTGAGAAAGGAATTTGGATTCTTTGCCCTGTACGATGCAAAGCATTTCAGGAATTTGGAGGAATTCCAATATGGAAAGAAAAAGATGCGAGATCAAGGAGATTTCCTCACAGGACTTAAACAAGAGCTGACATAAGTACACGACTCACGAAAATAGGAGGGATATGCGACTTGCACTGTAACCGTTACAGGTGAAATTAATTTAACCTTCACGAACTAAGCACCACCTGCTGTTCACAATGGACCAGTCACCTGTTGTAAATTTTTGCCATTCTGTTCTTTTGTTTCAACCAGAAATTTCACCCCAAATTCTACTAGTGAATCTAGGCTATAAAGACACAATTAAGTATGCAGACAAACTTCTTAAACATTGCACATTAAATGATCAAACAGAAATTTAATTAAACACCTTATTTCCCCTAAAACTCACCTCAAATACTTTCTGGGCACGTGTAACCTTCCAACTTTGTGGGGACAGCTTGGAGAAGGCCATTTTTCATCCGAGCACGACTGTGTCCCTGTGTAAAGTACATAAAGACATGCTTGGATGAGTTTGGTGTGACGGTACCTGTACAGAACCTTGACATCAAGGCTATGAGACACATTTGGGATGAACTAGAAGAGAGCTGTTGAGCCATGATGCTCGCTATCGGTTCCAGCATCGACAACAACTCAGCTCACAAATTTTCCATTTGGACAAATTCTGGAATGGTGGTGGAGGAATCCACAGTAGCCAGAGAAAATGCAGGCACAGCGCGCAAACGCTACAGAACGCACACAGGAGAGCCTGAGCCAAGATTCTGCAGAACTTGCCAACCATGCTGCCTCAAAATCATCTGTTTTATTTTCCAATACAACTTCGTATCATGTGTCATAATAGTATATTTCATATTCCTTTAACATGTGTAGCATACAAAGTGCGGCATGAAATGAATGTGTCGCTATGTTGATGAAAGGAAACATCAAATAAAATCTCTGCTTCCAAAATATTCATCTGTAGCCTACGATCAATTGCGAAGTCAACCGTCTTTGTAAAGAGCCAGGATTAACCCAGAATATATCAGTTGGATGAATAGATGCAATTACAACTAGTTCACAGCCCAGCAGTCAATTAGACAGTACAATGTCAGGATGATTACCATGCTAAATGGATAGCTCATGTAGTACGGATTAGGATAATTAACTTACAACTCATAGTCATGATCAAGCTGAGCAGCATCCGATTCTGAAGATTACTGTGCACCAGTTCCAGACTGTCAGAGACTTTCATAACATGTTTCCTCTTTCGGGTATGACCTAAGTCAGAGTTAAAAATAAATAAATAAATAATAAATTATTATTATTATTATTATTATTATTATTATTATTATTAATAATAATAATAATAATAATAATAATAATAATAATAATAATAATAATAATAATAATAATAATAATAATAATAATAATAATAAATAAATTTGAAGTGTTCTTGTAAAAATGAGACTCAACAAATGGGTGGAAAAGCTTTCAATTTTTGCACTTTGTTTTACATTCAGATTTAATTTCATTTTTTTTTATTATTTGTCAAATCAGGCGACTGTAAGAACCTTTTGCTCTATTTCCAGTATAGACATAAGCTATGCTACAAAGATTAATTCGGGTGATGAGTGGATTTCAATGAAACATTTGCTCTTGGAAATTCTTTGATATTTTAAATTACATGTCAAAGAGGCTGAATCACTTCATAAGAAATTAAAGATCTGGCACACGTTAAGCTTGAGAGCGTTAATTGTCACTAATCAGGACTCAGTAGCACCAAGACAGTAGACTCAGAAAAGACAAGGCCCCGGCAGCAGTAAACAGTGAGATTAATCCACTTCGTAATAGTTTCAGTTGTTTCTCTTCAAGTGAGTAATTCTTTTGGTCATCATAGTTGTGACAGGTGAAAAACTAAATTACAGCCCGCCTCTGAAGTGTGACTCATGGAGCCAGCAGGAAAAGGCTAGTCAGTATCAATCTCGACAACCAATGCCTTTTTGTCTGTGTTGTATTTAACTTAATAAAAAAACACATATTAAATTAAATCCTCTATTAATTAAATGGAATACTATCTTAAATGTATGTTTTATTATGTAATGGGTTTGGAAATGTAAAAAACTAACAAAAAAAAAATAAGATTTTATTTCATAAAAATAATAATCTAAGAATAACCATATTACTTATTTATAATACAATTACATAGTGTACCTGTTGGAAATGAAAAAGTACGTTTATAAGAGATAAATGCCCAAAATATTCACGTTATAAATAAAGCTTGAGTGTAAATGAAAATGTCTCGCGTGATTTCAAAACTTCAGTGCGTACATTAATACCTGACAACGCGTGAACATTCGGTAGGCATACTTAAATAATCAATCCCCAAAAATAAATACTATCAAATTAAATAGTCTTTCATACAATAATATAATAAAACTGATAGATATCTCGACTCGAACAACACCATTTACAGCGCAAGATTTTCCCGGAAGTGCTTACGTCATGAAACTTAAGGCGTTCCTGCAGGCGACGCACGGGTCGAAACTACGTGCGCGTACCCGCCCACCCGCAGCAGAAACCGCCTAAAAAGCTCGCTCCTGTTGTCCCCTCCCCATTCAAGGTGCGGCAAAGCAACAGGTGCGCAAGGTGACATCGTCGGCCAAAGAAGTACCGCCATTGAAAATATTTTAGTTACACTTTTACGACTAAGAAATTTTGTTATAACATTAGATTACTTTTCTTTTGTTTGCCTTTCGATTTGGTGTGGGATATAATTGGAACAGGTGGACGTCGCCTACCCATTTTTCAAGTCAGGTCGTCGTCGAAGAGAAAGAAAGGGGGGAAAATGGCCAACTCCGGTTTGCAGATGTTGGGCTTCGTCCTGGCGCTTTTGGGCTTGATTGGCTTGATAGTGGGCACGATTCTGCCCCAGTGGAAGATGTCAGCCTATGTCGGGGACAACATAATCACCGCGGTGTCCATGTACGAAGGCCTTTGGATGTCCTGTGCCTTCCAAAGCACAGGCCAAATCCAATGCAAGGTGTACGACTCCATCCTACAGCTCAACAGTAAGTAGTACAACTCCGCAGATTTTTATACCTTCGACTTTAACCGTTTTTCTTTTACGTGCGGGGAAAAAATCTCATTCTATGAAACATTTCTTAGAGGTAGCGAAACAAATGTTCTCAGCCCGCTCGTTTGACTTAAATGTAAGCATGCGAGGAACAGGAACAAAAGTAAGCAAATGAACCACACCTGTAATCGGGAAGCAACCAACTGACAACTTAAGCCACCGTTATACCTGCCCCATGGATTTACAACTGAAAACTGCACTCAGATTCCTGTTGCTCGACCTAACCGGTTTAGTCACTTATTAACTCTTCTCCCGGACGAAAATTAAGAATGTTTGTATTAAAAAAAAAGCCACTTCCTCTCATGCAGAGAAAACGTTTTAGCACAGTTGCAAAAAGATCCTTTTTGAAAAATGACTATTGGCCTCACTTTGCAGTTACAGTTAGTTCAAGGAAGTGACGCTCAAGTTGACTCAATTGACTGCCTTTTTATGGTTCTTATCTGCCTGACTGTGTTTTAAAAACGGGGGCAAAATGAGTCAGTTATTTTATTGCTCGTCCTTGTGCGGTTGCAGTACCTGTTCATCTTAGTTTCAGACGTATTTTGTCCAATCTTTACAAATATGTGCGCGCACCTTTGATAAACATCGGTCGGGTAAAGTTCAGCTCCGAAATCAAGTGGCGAGTCAATAATGATGCTCAAAAATGCCAACACAAGGAGCTAAATTCAGGAACACTGCACGCCTAAATGCACAGAGAGTCTCTTTGTTTGTGGCTAGAGGTCACAAGCCTAAATGTTAACCTAAAGCCAGCATGTGAAATTAGGAGTGTCCGCCATTATGCAACCTGAAACCTGGTCAGACCTGTTTTGAGTTGCGCATACTGTCACACTCAAACACTTTACGCCCCCCCCCTGTACCTGTAATGTGTTATAGGGCGTAAACAATGGAAGACTATTCTGCATCTAAAATGTAAAAATGTATATAAAACCCACACATTTGTATAGGTCATCACATGGGCTTTGAATTTACAGTCTGACCTTCATTTTTTGCCACAGGTGTCATATATTCAGGTCTACTGTTAACTACTTGACTGATCGTGTCCTTTTCACTCAGGTGCTCTCCAGGCTACACGCGCCCTCATGATTGTGAGCATTATCGTAACAGTGGCCGGTTTGGGCGCAGCCTGCATGGGGATGAAGTGCACCAACTGTGGTGGAGATGACAAAACGCGCAAGTCTCGCATTGCCATGACGGGTGGCATTATCCTACTGATTGGAGGTAAGGGGTTATATGCGCGGATAAACGAGCATGCACGCACACGCAATTTTGATGACGTTCTTTGGTTACTTGCAGCTTTGTGCTCCATTATTGCCTGCTCTTGGTACGCTCATGACATCATCCAAGCCTTCTACAACCCTTTCACTCCAGTCAATACCAAGTGAGTAAACGCCAATTCAGAATAATTGTACTTACTTCAGCTCCTGGTTGACTCGAATGATGTAAAACGTGTTTCGTTTGAAGGTATGAATTTGGATCTGCCATCTTCATTGCCTGGGCCGGAGCCTTCTTAGTTGTTATCGGAGGTGGCATGCTGGCAGCTTCTTGCCCAAGAGGCAAATCTACACCAAAGTATCCCATCTCCAGACCTCCCAGCAGCACCAAGGAATACGTTTGAACTGGACGAAAAATAAAGTTAACGGCTTCAGGAACCATTTAGAAGCAGCATAATTCATCTGGGAATGAGTCAAAAAGACAATCCGTGCCTGTGTTTTTAGATTTATTCTGGACAATGTTTAAATGTTACTGTAATATTTTAACAGACGCGTTAAAGTTGTTAGCTACTCAAGAGACCACATCCGCATCGTACTGTTTGGGATTGTGCAGTCAAATGTTGACTTGCGTGCTCTTGTCACTTCAGAACTAAAGTTTTTTTTTTTTTACATCAAAGTCAAAACGTGTTATTCCATTGGCCATGCTTAAAGCGAGATGCCATGTTACAGTGTGTACTTTGACCAGTGCTTTAAAGAGTTTGGCGTTAGTCAGATTTAATGTGGACGCACTGGACTAAGAACACGTATAGCAGAAAAGATTTTAAAACCTTTCACAACTTTCAGGCTGAATGCTTCGACGTCAATCATCTGGCACCTGAGAAGCAAGATGACAAATTCCCCCGTTTATGCCTTATTTATATAAACAAGAAAAATGATTTGAGTACCACAGTTGGCCGCTATAATCAAGTGCCAGAATGAAATGATTCATTTAAAATATTGATTTCTTTCAGCATGATTGCCAATGTTATTTCGCCCAGTCAGAACAGCACGCCAGTGAAGCTGTACAGTGACATAATTACTCTGCATGTTAATGGCTTATACTTGTTTTTTTAGTTATGGATGTTGCACTCCTGTTTTTTTTTAAGTGCTTTTTTTTATTTGTGATGAAATTTTTGTTGTATATAAAGTGGAAATAACCTATGCAACTGTCTCTCAACTGTTGTTTGTCACTTAAAAATCAATAAAAACTCAAAGGCATGAAAAATGCCAAAGCACAAATTGCTTCACATCCGTTAACATGACAAATAATAGAGATGTGTAAAAAGTACATTTTTGCCGTGCTGGGAACTTTTAAGTACAATGTAGTTTTGCAGAAGTGCAACATTGTAATGTTTAACCAACCAAAAACAGAACAGTATCACTGCATCATATCAAGCAACAACGTCCGTACCTTTGATTTTACTGCCACCTGGTGGTAGAAATTATTAGTAGTTATATTACGGGTAAACATTTCATGTTTCAGTAAAAAAAAAAACAACCAATAAAAACAGGATTTGAGAAAACTGGGTGGGTCACAAAGAATATTTTTTAAACTTCTCAAAGATCCCATGATGTATTTGCACTGTCCAATTTGTCTTGAGCATCCTGGGATTATATGAAACTACTCGTTTGTCATTTCCCCCCCCTCTGCCAGACTTTCTATTATCAGTTATTCCTTCCACCTCACCCCAGGCTAACCACCCAAGTAATAAATCACGTTTTAAAAGTGATCACTCCAAATGACCCCAATGTGCTTGTTTGCTTTTCAACTTTAGTCTTCCCTTGTATTTTAGGACAAGGTTCGGTTTGAATAGAAATGCTTAGATTTGTCATTTCATCAAGTGGGAATCAGAATATTCTACCTGGAATGTACATAGTTGCTCAGGGAACATTGCCTTGTCATTCATCAATTGTGGGCCATAACCCAGAATGCACATGAGTGACTGAATTATTCATGACAAGACATTAAAGAAAAATACCACTAGACGAAATAACGCAGCCTAAAAATAACGATCATATTCCCTGTAACCTTTTTTGCAAGTGAGGCTCTAGGATTATAAATTCCCAACAATGTGACAGAATAGTTTGGAGCTCTAGTAGAAAGATACTTGATATTAACATGAGACAAAATTTGTATCATTTCCTACAAGTCTGATTAAAATATTTTGGTTGCCAAAATTACAATACATAAACTACATTTCCTATCCACAAACATGCTTTTAATTATCTCAATAAAAACAGCAAAGTTGACAGAAACCCACAATTAACTAACCAACTTTATTGAGAGCTTGGAATGGTTTTCATTTCAACCGGCAGCGATCACTCAATTGCCATATCGCTTTCAAAATTCGATACAAATGGTGGCAAAGCCATCGAATGACTAATGTGTCAAAGATCGTGACCTGTACACACCAATATCAAGTGTTTTCCTTTGAGTGTGAATGAAACCGTGTTGCTAACAAAGGGCCGGAAAGAAAAGAAAGGCAATTTAAAGATACAATCCAAAAACAAAACACAGACTCAACAAATCTCACAGTACATTTAGTATTCCAAACAACCACAATTATTTCTGTGAGCCTACATCAAGGTAGACTTCATTTTTTTTTTTAAATTTGGGACACTGCATGTTCATATTTCCTCCACAAGATCAACTCCTTGATATCACAGCTTCTGGTGTCAATCTACAGGATGATATTTACATAAATGAACATTTGCAAGGAGCTCCTTGATGACGTCTTCGACAAGCCCAGTATGATAGCGCAAAAGGTGGGAGCGACAATGTGTAACCGCTTAATAATCATTGGAAATTAGATAAGACCTTGAATGAGAGATCGAGAGTGTGAGGCACCGAGGGGGTTAGGGGTGTGATTTAAAAAAAAAAAGAAAAAAAAAATCTAAAAATTTTTATTTTGGGTCCGTTACGGTTTGTCTCCACTTCCACAGCTCGGCAACAACCTGAGGATGGACGCACAAAAAAAACAAAAACAAAAAGCTGACTTGAACTCTGTATTAATGAAAAGAGAGAATCCAAATGAGCATACACTACCTTAGCATCAGAGACTCTGAAAGAATTCTTCACAAAGTTCTCAAACTTGGGCTGCACTTTGGGCAGCGTTGCTCCCTAAAAACAGAAGCAAAAATGATTTGCACTGATGGCATCGCAGAAGACTAATCTTATAAATAAGAAACGTGAATGTGATGTGGCCTACCTTCTTCACTGCCTCATTCATCTTCGCTTGGATCTCGGGAAGCGTCAAAGTTTCCTTGGGGGTCGGTGGGGTTTTTGGTGATCTTTCAGCTTTTTGTTTGGGAGTCTTCACCTTTACAAAGCAGCAGATGATGATTAAGTGGTCACAAATCAACTTTTATGGTAGATTTGGGAATGCTGTGCACGAATCCACGATTATCAACAAACAGCAGGAATAAGGTGGTCGTAGCTAATAGCAGTGTTAAAAATGATGAGCGGACCAAAAAGTATATGATGAATTACACTTCTGGAGAAAAAATACAGGCACACAAAAATAAAATGCAAGTCCCGGTGGGAACGGTAATTCTTTACCCTTAACCGCTTGAGGAAACTTAAAAATACTAGTTACCTGCTTTGTGGCTGGAGTGGCGGCTTTTGATTTTTTGCCATTTTGAGCGGATTTCGGAGCGGCCTTTGCCTGTTGAATATGCAGCGGTTAGTAACTAAACTAAAATAAAATCAGAGAGCGCAACTGGATATTCTCAATGCTCACCTTAACAGGGGTTTTCTCTTCCGCCTCTTCCTCTTCCCTAAGTTTCAAAAAAAATTGTCAGTCCTCAATAAACAAGTGGCACATGCAAAGATTTGTTTGTATATCCTCCATAATATGTAATTAGCAATAAGATTTAAACTCCATTCAAAGAATAAAAAAAAAAAAAAAAAATCAGTAACGCAATATAAAGTCGCTAAATACGCACTCATCGTCGTCGTCCTCGTCAACTTCCATCTTCATTTTTTTCTGTGTTAAATGTAAAAGACAGCACTTTTTGGTCAACAATAAACGGTGAACGCATAGAACATTAAAGCAGCAAGCGACAAAGAAGGCACCGCCTTTCACACGGCAGGGCCGCTCCTGAGGTCATCAAATTTTGGCGCCATGTGCTGACCCACATTTAACCGAGAAACACAATTTTGCATGAAAAAAAATAAATCAAGCCGACTGAGACCTTATAAGGGAACGTGTGTCAAAGTCAATGTAATCATTAACAAACCTGAGATTTGAGAGCAGGAGATGAGGCGGGTCTTTTCTTGGAAACTTTGACATCTTCCTCTTCCTCCTCCTCTTCCTCTTCACCATCATCATCTTCCTCAAACGAATGTTCCGGTTCAAGCACTACAGTAGGAATTCACAAGAGTAAGAGAAATAACATCCATGTGGTATTTGACGAAACACACTACCTTTATTGAAGCAACATGTATACAAACACACTTACTGACGAGATGCTGTCCACTGATATGGATTGGACCAGAACCAGATTTCAGACGGAAAACTGCGGGGGGTAAGATGGTAAAGCCCCCGAGACACACCTGGGAAAAATTAAACTATGAAAAAAGACCTCATGTTGTATTTGGACTAAAATGAAGCTCTTAAATTAGGACATTTTAGCTACTTAGCGTATCAGTTCTCAACATACATCTTCCTATTATCGGCAGTCTTTACGAATATTATAGAAGTTAATAGAGAAAAAGCATTGCAAAAAAAAAAATACTTTCAAAACACTTAACATTTTTAAACATACCACGGACACTTTATTTTTTTTTTTAAATAAATAACTTCTTATAGTGGGTTTGTAACACACTTTCGGCTCCCAAACCACCAGAAGGAAATCCTTAATTTAGAACAAGTAACCTGATTAAAAGCTAGACACTTACACTTGGCAATGTGGAGGGCTTCAGAGAAACCAGTGCCGCCGTCACCTTCTGACCCTGAGAGTCTTTTCCTTCCACCTCCACAAGATGAAGCTCATCTTTGGTGGTCGGGTCAGTACACGCCTGCACGGGGCAAAATTCACTTCAGTTTCAAACTTGAAATAAGACAACTGGGATGTAGCTGTAAGCAAATGGGTTGAAGGTTACCATCCGTAGATCCAGCTGGTGCTCGAAGCCATCGTCATCGGGATTGAACGTCACTTCCTTCCCAGCTTCAACCACACAACCTGATGAAGAGAAAGTTAATATGATGAGTTGAGAAGCAAGGAACACATTTCAATCTGTATTTAAATATAAATAAATTCCAGTTCAGTACGACAGTAAGCACGTTCAGTTTGCGCTTTATTTACCGTTTTTCAGAAATATTGTAGTGTCGCTGGGAGGGTGAGACACTCCCAACATGCTCTGCAGCACTTGTGATAGGAATGGTGTGAAAAATACATGTTTTGTGTTTTTAGTACTACTATGATCCTTGTCTTGGTTTTGTTTGCCGGCATGCTTTTCAGTTGATACTGGGTTAACGTTTTGGGTTTTGACTGTGCATGGTGTGGTAACTGGTGACTAGCCAGCATCGGTGTTGTGAGAAAGGGCGACTGTAAACCTATCCGGTTGCAAACGTGTAATAAATTTGCGAAAATCTCTGACTGCTTTGTGAGCGCCACAATATCTTACAATACAGATCAATTTGCTTCACGGGTCTCAACGTCTATAAAAAGGTCGCATTTCTGTGACTTGAAGATCACCGCGCTACAGGCCCGACCACGTTTGCTCTTTCGATTGTTGGCCATCGTGACTTCTTCGCAAGAACACGTGGGGGGTGCCACAGCAGCAACGTGCGTTTCGTCCACATGGCCTGGCCTAACATTCACCTACCATCAAACATCTTCGCTAACATGAAAAGGCAATTGAAAAACTGTTTGCTAACTTGGACCCGTTGCACAAACTAAATTGCTGCGAAGAGCCGATTTAAAACACGACACGACCGAGTACTGCCTTTATGTTGAGTGCTAAATGCACTACGAAACGTATAAAAAAATCATCAACGTCGTCACCGAGTTATTGAATGTGAAGAACAAACACGGAGAGAGAACTACATACGACAAAATCGCAAAACATCAAAGAAAAGGAAAATTCGAGAGACCAACAAAAGCACCGTCGTCCACATGTGTTAGCCGACGTGGAGGCTACTAGCATGCGACCATCTTAACAACTAAATTTAATTAATTGCCACAAAACGAATGACACCGTCGAAATTATTGTAAGGCCAACTCGAGAAGAAGCTAAAAATCAGCCCACAGCAGAGACGTTTTAATATCTCGTGCTCGTAGAAATATGGTCGACGCCATGCTTTGGGCCAAACACGTGTGTCGCAGCAATGGACCGGCGTGACACGCGCGCGCGCACACACACGAAAACGCAACACATTCTGACCAAACGATTTAGTTGAACGCGTTATTAATTCGCAATATACAGCACTACGTATGAAAGCCACTCATTGTTTCATTCTCGTTAAAATTCAATATTACCAACCAGTAAGGAATGAAGAGAATAAAAAAAACTATCTTACCGTAGAGAAACGTCTGTGGAGAAATTTGTGAGTCGTCCAGGCCGTTCATTGTGCAGAATAAAGGGACGGTAAACGTGAAAGTAGAAGAAACTTAAAAGAAAAGACAATCTATGCTACAGAGAGACGCTACACGTATGCACTAACCAGCTAACGAACGAGTAACTCCACTTCACTGCTTCTTCTTCTTTGGTGTTTAACGGCGGTTTGCCTACTGGATTGGCACATTGCCGCCACCTAAAGATTTGAAATAGGTACTGTTCTTACTCTCAGTCGCAATTATTTTGTTTTATTTTAATTTTACCTGATTGTTTTACGCCTATATAATTTGTTTCTCTCATTTTTCACAATGAATAGTTGCATGAAGCATAAATTACCATTTATTATAGATTTTACAAGATAAATTGTAATGCTTTCTATAACAAATAATTTTCACATTATTAGAAATGTATTTATTTATTATGTATTTATTAATCTATTTTTTAAGACCAATCATATTTAAGATTCACTCTTGGCCTTTGCAGTGGTTTCTATATTAATGTGCTTAAAAATCGAATCACACCACCAGTGGATGCATGAAATTATAATAGCTGTTATACATTTGCCAACTATTTTTGACTTTTATTTTTATTCAATATTTAACTTCACAGATTCTGCCATGATGGCACTGCTGTGCTTTTAGACTAATAATATTTGTGCTTACTCCTCAACTAAAGCATCGAAACAAACATCTGAAATAAAACACACACAATTTAAGAATTGATATTTTCATCTTCATCTTTATATAATAAAGGACATCTTTTATTTGTATGGCTTAGAAATTTATTTGTGATGATAAGACAAATAAATCAATTGCAAAGTAAGACCTGAGGCTATGACATCCCACTAATACTGAACATCATGGAGCAAAAATTCGCATTGTCTGCAAAAACAAAAACCACCATGATTAATGGCAAAATCACCATACTCGCTCATACATTTGCATTAGCGTCACGTTTACATTTTGGATGCCAATGAAGACGGCTTAAAATGGTCCATTCCAAAGCTGCCATTCATTTGTATAGTTGAAGTTTTACCATTGAAGGATTTCATGCCAATGTTGGCCGTACATACGTAAGTACAGGTAACATTAGCGCCATCACGTTGTTGTATGATAATTGTGCAAATGAAGATAAAATCCTCTTCCCAATACTGCATCTGTTTCATCACAGGCCTACGCATACTGTATATGATTTGCATGTTCCACAATACCTTTTTTACACACACACAGAATCATAATAAAAATCAAAATTGGTAAAAAAAAAAAATACAGTATTGCAAGAATAGAATTCTTATATGGACGGACATTAAGACCGGCGCGTTGAAAAAAAAAATTGACATGACTTGAAGACCCACATAATATTCAAATATTGTTTCCTTTTAAACTGCAGTTTATATGGACACAAAAGACAGACAGCAGATTCAACAAGCACATTACAGCCAGACATATGAAGTACAATGAAACACATCTGACGAATATTTGCAGATAAATCAAAATCTTTTGGAGAAGCAGACAGTTCAACAGCATCTTTGGGCAAAAATAATAAATAATTACTCGTGTCATTATCTTTGAGTGGCCCATCTGGAAAAGACAAGACAGTTTTACTCCCACGCATTTCCCGGGGGTTACTTTAGGGCACCCACAACTCTGCAACGAGAATTCCAGTCCATTTCTGTCGTCCAATTTTTTGCAGGGAGCCCGTTTGTCTTCACGGCAAGAGGAGAGCCAGGATCCACTTCACATATGCATCCATGCACATTAACTCACATGTAGCCCTCTGATTTTCAATATGTCATTGTCTACATCACATTCTCAAAAAGCTGCATGGACCTCATCATGATTTCATCCTGAGAGGAGAGAGACAACAAATGACCATCGCAAAGTCGTGAAATTCAACACTGACGGTGCCACTGAAATTGTGTGCATGTGTAAAAGCACAATTTTGCACACACCGCTCGTGTCATGAGGCCTAATTAGTGTGTGACTATGGAAGAAAAGAAAATCCCCACTGGGAAAACACGTACCTCCTGGCAGGCTATTACAAACTCCTCTAAAGTTACCACACCATCTTTGTTTTTGTCCATTTTCTGTGGCAAAAAAAAAAAAACATCATGTAGGTCAATAAATGTGAGTAAACTTGTTCTGCCATCAATTCCATCCACTAGACTATTTCTCTACCTCATTCCCACCCTCAACCAGAACTTCACCTACTCTCTGCCAGCTTCGGGAATTCTTCGAGCCTCGTCACATGTTCAACATTTTTGTCATTAAACGCTAACCTTACTCCTCTTCGCTCTTGGGTCCCCATCTTGTACTATAAACAAGTTCAACCATCACACTCGGCTCTCGGAATGTGTCGGCAATGATGACTAAAAATTATCTTCTATGAACTCCTCCCATTGCAAATGCATTGGTGAATTTACCTGAAAAAAAGCATCCACGTGCTGCTGTGGCACATCTCCCTTCAACGCAGGGTGAGTGTACTTGCCCATCATGTCATAAATGGCCTTCACAATCTCTGTCATTTCCTGCAAGAAAAGATGATGGACAAATAATGTAGGCTTTGAATCAATATGACGGAAGAGTGCCCAGGTCACGGACGGAGGACGGATTGTAAAAAATAAGGTCACGTGCCCGTCTGTGGAAACTAGCTGACGACGACATACAACGCTAGAATAAAAACTTTGTCTTTAGAATGTTGCGCATTGCCATTATGCAAACTGCAGATTGATTTAATCCTCACCTCTCTGTTTATGTAGCCATCTCGGTTAATGTCGTAAAGGTGAAACGTCCATTCCAATTTTTCCCTCAAGGTTCCCCTCAGCAGGATCGACAAACCCATCACAAAGTCCTGACAGCCAAAGGACAAAGTGTCACTGCACATGAGACAGCCAAATAACTCATCTCCAACGCCACACAATTGCATCTCTCTCTCGCGGCCGTTACCTTAAACTTAATGGAGCCGTTGTTAGTCGTGTCGAAAGCATTAAAAAGATAATGCGCGTACATACTTGCATCTGCAACACAACAAACAAAACCCACCTGAGACCTGTTCTGAAATACGTGAACGATGACGCAAAAAAAAAAAATTACCTCCGTGGGGAAAAAACTGTGCGTATATGTGTTTGAACGTCTCCTCATTGACGACGCCACTTGGACATTCCTTTAAAATAAAGAAGTAAGACAACTGATTTAAAAACATAATGAAGCCTCGGGATTTCTAAAAAGTATAAGGCGTGATTACATTTTTGAAACCACGATAGAGAATCTGGAGCTCCTGCTTGCAGAAGTTAGTTTGGGATTCCAGTTGTTCGAGAGCCTCTGGCCTGTGACACACGGTCGTCATCTCGAGCTCATCATCTGTTTTATCTGCCCAGCATACAAAGGCAACAAAAATTATAGAAGCATGGAAATTGTAATACATACAGTGAGCACACATTAAATCTGATTTGACCGAAAAAAAAAACATGGCATCAAACTGCATGTACTTGACGAATTTGATTTGCTCCGGGGGGGAAATTTATTAACGGTAACAAGGTTCTCACTCAGTGTCGGGATACTGTTGAGAAAGACGGTGCTTAATATTATAAAGACAAGATGGCTCAGGCTCGCCTGTGCGTAAACGTCAGAGCATTTCTCCACCATCCATGAAAAAAAAACAAAAAACTTGACATCCGTCAGTCAAATTATTCACACATAAATCCATCTGAAAACATGAGAGAATATTACAGCGTTGGGCTTCAGCAGAATATTTTCGGTAATAAAAAAACCAAAACGTCATACAAACAAAATATGAAATATGTTCGTGAAATAAACACACTGGTCATTGACTTGACCAAAGTCAACTCATTCACTACCAGTCAAGTGAAAAAAAAAAAATGTGGATCTTGGACGTCTTTAGCCGTCAATGGCAGTAAATGAATTAATAGGCTCAAATTAATTTTAGTGGTTAAAAATTTGGATTCATTTGTGTATTTTCTTTACCAGGGTACTTCACACAACCTTATGATTTAAAAAAAACAAAACAAAAAAAAAACAGTGAGAATTGAAATTGGCAGGGGTGTTGATTTGATGAGGCTGAGATAGAGCAAAGAAGTGTGAGGAAAACAAATCGCGCCTTGAAGGTTATGTGACAAACCCTGCACTGATGTCAGAAGCATGATGAGTTATTTCCTGTCAAACTGCCTGGAGGATATTACGTCTTAAAATAACTTCCTTCGCCAAAATACAAAAATACAAAAAAAATAAATAAATAAAAAAATGCCATTAGCAATCTTAATCGCCAGTTCTTATGGAAACAGTCTGACATTCACAAGGAGCACGCGCTTGGACGAAAGGGATGGAGATAATTAGAAATGTGTTAGGTGGTGATAACGGACCCAGAGGAAACGGCATCACTTGTTAACGACACCAGCTTGCTCTGTTTACACAAACAATATGAGCGCATGTTTGGATTGCTTGCTCCCGCTGGTCCAGCGATGAGCTCGCATGGTTGGCTCCAGTTAGCGTTGTCGTGTAACTGATGCCATTTGCAAGTCATATAAAAACACACCAAAAAAAAAAAAAAATAATATATTCCATTCATTCTCTGCAGTAGTAAGCCACGTTATGGTGTGCTAATTTACAAACGTATCACTCATCCTGATTCCTGACATTGTTCACTCACTTATGCCCCTTCAACCCAGTCTCCATGACAACAGGCTTCTCATGCATGAGGCTGGGGAGAGTGCTATGATATGTGAGCTGGGTGTTAATTCACATGCAACGCTTGCCCCCCCCCCCACACACTCCCATGAACGTATCATTAAATAGTCGGTGACTCTGATTTTGCTCTCTGCTTATCTACAAGGACAGCCTACTTGACACCACGCCGTAATCTCTCCATCAAAACCACGCCGCATGAGATGCGACTCTCGTTACAGTGCAAGCAAAGGGGTGGATCGCGTTGAAACGTCATCTCTTCATTTCTTTTTCATCTTTTCATGGAAAAAGATTCCGTTAGCACTCTGAAAAATCGATTGGATCGATTATCACCACATACTGTAAAGTGATTTCTTTTTCCCAGTCTTTTAAGCACAGTGTAAAAATTGTTGCTCTGTTCAGTAAGCACATGTTGCACTTGTGCAGCGAAACCAAGATTGTGATTTCGATAAATCCCCCCCCCCCCTCTCTCAATTCTATTATGTCTCATGTTGACATACCTCTTGTCGGTCTTCTCTGCTTGGTTTGCATGGTCAAAGTTCCCACCACTGCGCCCATGTTGTCACCGTGGTAACCAGCCTGGCCAAACAGCCCAGATTGTAGCAGTCCTCTGATTTGTTTCTCCTCTCACACATACAATGTCAGTCCGAGGGGATTTCCTCTCACAGTTTTCACAGAGAGTCGCTTCTCCTTAGAGTGATGATTCTCTTGGACTTCTGAGCTCATTCTCAAAGACGCACATGAGCTTGCTCCTGCCTTCCTGCGCCACTCCCTCTTTTCTATGGCTCCCTCCACTCATCTGTCACTCTACCCCCCCCCCCTTTTTCCAGTTGCCTGCCCCCCGTCCTCGTGTTATTGTGGTGTGCTGCTATATTGATGCAGTGCTCACAAATAACGCCGCTGGAAAGTGAACGGCAGCAGGTGAAGGACAGCTGATGCTGACACATATTTTCATGCACGGGTGGTGCAAGTCAGCATCAACTCTTTTTACTACATCCGTACCCGTGCAAGAAAATGATCTGGACGACACCTTCGGCCAGATCATTTTCATTTAATTTCATTCAAATCCATTTGGTTTATTTTTGGCGGCATTACTCACACGATTAGAGGAATAATATTCATGTTCCACATCATTTAATTCCCATTTCAACTGTTTTGATGGAAGGAATGCATTGAGTGATACTGATTTTTCTATAATTCAGCATTTTACATCCTTGATAGGTTGCGATTCAATCACAGTTTTGTCCTACTAAAGAAGCTAACTGACCGACGTTTCCTGCATATATAATAGAGCAGAATATTTTCTTGAATTTATGCAAAAAATTGGTTAGGTTTGACTGCATGATTCTTAATGAGTCCCAATTTGAGAGCTTTAGAAAAATGATGCCTTCTCACAAACAATGCTCAGATTTTTTAATTAATTTGGTTAGATGTGTTGCGGGAATTAGATTTTGAATATTGGCGCGACTAAACACCAAAATAAGCCCTCTCTGTACCACGGTAGTCCTTTTACTACACGTGTGTGGGAGTGAGCGACAACTGAGTTTTTAAAAAATTCATGCATACACGTTTTTTTTTTTTTTAGTTTTTTCTATTTCTTGTAAAGTATTCATTGCAATTTCCTTTTCAGCCTTGAAAAGAGCAAATTGTCACCATGAGAAAAGAATGTGGAACCTTGTAGTTATTCAAGCCTTGAGAGATGTTTATTTGAGGAATGCAAAACACAGAGCGATGCCACTGTGGGCTTTTGTGGGTGCCTGTGGTTAACCCAAAGCCCCCAGCAATAAAAAAAAAAACAGACGAGATAAGAATCACGTCGATTGTGTTTGCATGACATTGTTTTCTCCTACTTTTACAGCTTCTGTCTTTCGCTCTGGGGGGGGGGGGCGGTAATCAAGTTCTGTATTCACAAGACTAGCAGAGACCTTTGCAATTCCCTTGACAGATGTTTGCCATCTGCAACTGCATTCCACGCTGCACAAGGATGTGCCGAGGTTGCTGCACTGCAGTCTGTAACTTCATTATCTTTTCATTAGCTTCTCAACAGCTCGTGAGCTGCAACACAGCACCAACACACGGGCGACCTCGACGTCGTCACTGCTTCACTCACCCCGACCCTTCTTCATGAAAATTAAGTAGCTGAAGCTGGATTGTACCTCAACACAACACTGCACGCAGTGTCAGTGATGGCACTGATAAACGGGACTAATTGATGATTTTATCCTACGTGCTATTTTTATTTTACTCTTATTATTATTATTTTTCCTAGATATGTGTGTGTATCTGTGTTTGTATTTACCATGTTTTGGGGACCTTTTGCGGTATGGGGACCTGGAATAAATTGATTTCGGCAATTGTGTCGAGGGACAAGAGTCTTGGTGCAAAGTCCTGACCGTCATGACCGAATGCTGAAGACAATGAGTGACCATTGCCAGAGTGAGAAGGCACAAGGCAACTGATGATGATGGAGCTGCAGCTGACACGTCACTTCCCACAATACCACGCAAGAGGAAAACACGTAGGGGCCTCGAAGAATTGCGAGTGTCATCATCACCTCTTGCATAGTAGAAGCAAATCATGACACGCGAGAAGTCTTTAAAGGCTGAAGGGGAGGCTCTTACGACCCGAGAATTGAAAAATGTTCAATTCTATTTACCAGCGTATTATAGCCAGAAAAAGGCTACGTCTATACCGTGAAATGATGTAAATAAAAGATCTATCGAACAAAAGTTTAAATGAAAGCAAGTGTCCCTGAAAAGAGGCCTGTACAAGTGAAGGAAATAAAAACAATAAAAGAAAAAGAAAACAGACATTAATAAGAAATAAAGAGTTGGAAATAAAACCTGCAGTGCTCCCCTGAGGATCAAATGGTCACTTTATTAGCGCTTTAATTTGCACCAGGGATTCCGATTACCACAACCACAATTACACGGTTCATGCCGGCCAAGGCAGTAGGCAAAATGTCCCTTAAAAAGAGTCCTGGGCTCCATGATGATCAGAGCGCAAAGTAATGCACCCCACGCGGCGTTGAAACGTGGCCCCTAAAGTGGAGGTGAAAATGCACTGTAATGCTCCTACAGTCCACACAACACATAAATACCAGAACGTGTGTGTATTCGTGTGTTCACTTGTACCAGATTGCACCTTATACTCAGTTTGTTAATATTGCAACAATTAAGTAAATGTTGCTATCGCTACAAACGACAACCATGATACGTGTATTTGACGAGTAGACTTTGCAGAATTCTTAAGAAGTGTGCAAATGAAACATTTTGAGGTAATTTGAATAGGATTATATAACAGAACAGTCACGACAACATGGATAATGCTATAATCGGCTTCTTTGATCATAATTTCCATTAACATGTGACCTGGGTTGAAACCCAAACAATGAAACGTTTTCCTTGTACTAGTCCAAGTAAAGTGGCGTTATTCTGCTGTGCAAACAGGCGGTGGCAGCAGAGTGCCGCTTTACACTGAGAGGTGTGTATACACTTCAATAAGATGCAATACTCAACTCCAGTGTAATAATGCAACAACTGAAAGCAACAAAAAATATTTCAAACAGTTCACAGTATGTTGCAGCGCCATTTTACTCCGCTGCCGAACTACAAAGTACAAACAATCATTGTAAATTAGTACGTCACATTGGAACGTGAAGATGTCGCTTAAGTTCTGGCAGGAGTGTGTGAGTAACAATAAGACCATAAACATTTCAGAAAAGACAAAGACTATTCAGAATGTCGCAAAGACTCCGGGCGAGTGAGAAAGGCAAAGATAAAAATAAATCTCGATGGCAGTTACATAAAAGCAAACAGAGAGGTGATGTAAAAAATTAAAAGCTGGGAGACACTACAGCTCCAGTTCACTGCCTTCACAACCAGAGCCAGAAAAAAAAAATCAAATAAAGTGATAAAGGGTACAATGCAGGCTTTTAAATAACCTTAGGCGCAGTAGGCTTTGTGCAAGAAAAACACAAGGCCAGTGAGTTCCATTTTTTTTTTTTTAAACGGCCTTCATTTTGAGTGATTTATATTTAGTGTCCTCAAAGTTAATATTATAAATGAGCGACCCTGTGGGAGTTCTGCTGCCCTCAATGTAACCTGCAAGGCTCAGTTCTGCCTGGTGGTGTGTTTAGTGTTTGCTCAGAATCAAGACTCTGTCTGGAGTGCGCAAACAGAAGACAAATGGTCTTTTATCACCAAAAGAAAAACGGAGCAAGGATAAAACGTTTTTGTGACAATCTGCTCTTTCTTTAGGAGCTTGCATAGCAACAGCTCAGATATATACAAAAATATTTTTACATTGTGTTGCATTATAAGGTGCAGGGGAATGCAAGTAAATACCACAAATTTGATATCACCAAAAATAAATGTAATGAGCGTTTCATCTAGTACAACTACTCTGTCAGCTGTCGTGTTCCTAACTAATCCACTTTTATGGCAAGATTTTTCTGGGGTGTTTCAGCGCAGTATTGTTCACCGTGTTTGAGGAGTGCGGTGCTACTGCATGACTCACCGTTGTTGGAGTTCATTATTGCGGGGTTTGCACATGCACGCCGAGCTCATAGTCATAATAAAAAGGGTTTGTTACAAAACACAAGCAACCAGGTTTCAGTTTTTCCAAACGTTTGTGGTGGTTGGGGACCTCGGAGCTATAGGATGTGGTGTTGCGCAACAATATGTTTTGGTGTGTCTGTACTCCATTTCCAGTTTCACAAAAACAAATGAAAACAAAAAACCGGTGAGGGTTAGTTTGATTAGAAAAAAATAGATGTCTCGTGACAAATATTAAAGCGCATTATACATCAAGTCCACCAAGTTATAAATTTGCCTTTTAAATTGCAAAATAAATATTAAATAGAATGCACTGCCAAAACTTCATTTCCGCCTAGCCCGAAACAGAACAACACTGAAACAGAAGCGTAAAATGGAGATGAGGCTTCCAGGGTCAGAAAGTATATCAGTGAGACAGTCTCCCTCAGCCCAGCTCTTTTTTAGCCGTGAATGTTTAAATGATGAAGATGAATATGGATGCTGCAGCATTTGCAAGTGGAGCATTTTAAAGGTGACTAAGCCGACTTTCATGGTTCGCGTCACCGCATGTTCAGTATGTAGAAGGGCCCACGGGGGAGAAAAAAAAAAAAGAAATCATGAAATGAACTCAGTGTGTGGGAGATGAGTCTTTCCGTTTTATAGTTTGCATGACATGTTTGCGTGCGAGAAGATAAATTTGCATAGGCAGTGTATTCATGTTTTCCTCCATGCATATTCTAGTATACCAAGGATTGCACTAAAAGATGAGCATGGTATATATATATATATATATATGTATATATATATATATATATATAATTTATTATATTTTATATATTTTTTAAATGTTTTTTTTCATTTAAGTGTTTCATTGTGCCAAAAAAAAAGAATCAGGAGTGGCAATACCTTTTGTAAGGCTTCCTGAAAGCAATCTCTGAACAGACTGGATCAACTTTAGCACCCCCTGTCGGCAGCGGGCGGTGCAGCCAGCCATCTTTTGGAGAGAAACACAAACAGATGGGCTTGAGGATTGCCGGGAAAAGATCCGTTTCTTCCGCTGCACTTCAAAAAGGATTCGTCCTGGCAGAGTCTTGTTAGTTAATAAAACCCCAGGTTGGGCGCTTGAGAGCAATCTACTTTCGGAGTTGTTACAGTAGATTCCAAAGTGGTGGATTGAAAGCGATTATTGTCGTTCCATGTTCAAGGAAAAATGAACCTAATATTGTTTCTATGCAAATTCAACAACACTTGAAAATACTCTCATGCAGGTGGGATGCTTTTCCTTTTGAAGTTCCATCCATCCACTGTGCGCAAAAAAAATGATCAAGTTGTGGGCAAAGTTGAGAAAAAAAACTGGAAGAAAAAAAATCTCCAATTGTGGAGAAGAATTTATAAAAAAAAAAAAAAGGACTTGAAACTTTAACATCCCCAGCAGCTCATTAGCCTGTAAAAACTTCTAAATTTCAGTCAATTCTGGTCTAAAGAAAAAAAAAATCTGTTCTACTCACGTTCTTGTAGTTTGCCACTAGTTTTCTCTCCTGGGGTGCTTGCTTATCTGCAGGCTATTTGCACTGCAGCGTAAGGCTCGGAGGAGGCTCAATGGACGTCTGTGGATGATCTCTCCCCTGGTGCATGTAACAGATTCGGACTAGAGAGTGCCAGCAGCACTTAACCACCCCCCTCTACCTCAGCACGCTCCCTCCTCCTCTCCTACATCTGAGCTCCCTCCCTCCGTTTGGTCAAACTCGATCTTTAAGGTCTGTTTTCATAATATCCGGTAGTTTCCATATATTTGATCACATTTACTTAATAGTCAAATAATTTTCCGCAAAATCCCTTTACAATCAGCAAAGTCGGCAAGCTTAATGCTAATGCAAAATAGTATCTATACGGCGAGAAGTAATATATCGAACACAAACATGTGCAGCAGCACATGTAGACAGGCAAAGCTACAGTCGTAGAATATTTTTCCTCTCCGAAGGACGACTAAGATTAGTGCCGTACTGATGAGCTGAGAGGAGTGGGGACATCTCAGTAAACGATATCTATCTGTTCGATACTGCCCCCCGGTGGCGACGGTGGGCACACTAGATAGTACGAGAAATGCCATAATCAAGTCGCTGTTACAGAATTCGTCGGGTTTAAAGGTCTTGACACCTCAAGGAACACACCTGCAAATGAACTTTGGATGAAATTATAATTCCAAATGTTCAACCATGTTCGACCAAACTGAGCATTTATCCAAACAGCATTTTTCATAGAGCTTTTCTCTTGCATTGGAAGCCATTAGCTTGTGTAGGTGTACCTAAAGTTGCGACTGATAAAGTGACTACAAACACAGTCTGTTCTATCAGGGAGAGATTCCAAAACAAGTTACATAATCCTGCAGGTTGCTTGTGGAGACGGGAGAGAGTTCTTCTCTCTCTCCAATCAAGTGAGAAATCTCGAGGGGGGATGCAAAAGTCCTAATATTTCTCGACACATCACACTATAAATTGTTTTAATTCAGGGCTTTTAGATTCTATTGAATTAATTTAGTGGGTAATATCAGTCGCAAATTCCCCCGTGGATGAGTCATTGGGATAGGATGCGTGGAAATGAACAAACTTCTCGACACAGTCGTCTTTAGGAGGAACAGTCGACTTTATTGAGTTCAAGCATAGTGTCAAGACAGCTGCTGTAGAAAAAAAATCCATTTATGGATAAATGGAATAGCATGCATAGTGTTACTCTTCTCATAAATATGATTAATTAAATAACCGCTTGTATTTAATGTTAATGTTGCTGGCTACATTCAGTCTCCATTATAGTCGTCAATGGAGGAATTTGTATTATTCTTGACAAATGCTCCACAAATTATTTACACTCTCCATTTGCAACAAAAATAGCTGTAGAGAAATTAAGATTTTTTTTCTCTCCCTCACCACCTACACAAACACACCGACTGTAAATGGTTGCATAATGTGTGAATGTATTTCAACACTAGCTTACCATTTGCGCTGCATAGACACAAACTAAAAAAGGTGAAAAGATTTATTTTTAAATGTAACATTCATATTGAATATTTTTTTTAACATGAAAAAAACAGGATTTATTTTGACTGTGCAAGTAAATGTTTGCCATTTAACATTGATAACGTGAACAAAATAATAATAAAAAGAATCTCGTTTTGAAATTTGGTTCTGAGTTGTGTTGAAAAGAGTTTGTTTTGCAAAAGCATTCAATTGTGGATGGATGGGACGAATGGCGCACTATCTTACTCAGCGTCTGTTACTGCCCTCTAGTGGACACAAATAAAATGTTTGTACTTCTTTGGTTTATTTGTCTCCGCTCGAGGGAAATAATCACAAACCATCCATAAACTGATGATGTGTAGGTGCAATCTGCGTTTGAGATTTTCAAATGACTAACTAATAAATTCTACTTTATTCTGTATCAGAAATGTTATATTTTGTAGTATGCGCTGCAATTATGTTAAAATGTAATCAGATACAATTAGAGATGTCTGAGATCTGATTCTATGCGGATTCAGTTACTTACTGTGGTGGTGAAGAAATAATAAAATCTTTAACTATATTTCAAATCTGCAGTTAATCCCTTCAATCATTCATACTCTCTCTCTCTCAAATGGAGGAAGTGGAATACCACATGTAAAAAAACAACTCGTTTGGTCACTCATTCACCTTCACTGGCAGAGTTGAGGAGAGAAGAGATCAAAGTCGCAAACTTTGACCTGCTCGTGTCGCCATCATTTTAAAATGAATTGAATGGATTAGGGTCAGACTTGGCTACGCCTTTGTCCATTCGAGAGGATTGATCTTTTGCGCACTTGCATTTTTCTGCGTGACGATCCCCGGCAGAAAAGTAGTTGCGCGTAGGCCTTTCGAAAGTCCCTGTTCAAAGCAGGATACAAGATGGGATTCAGGGCCGAGTTAAAGTAGCCCAGCCACAGGAGTACAGAGTGAAGCGTCGTCGGCGGGTTCATCTGTTCCTTGATTCCCGTTCGGGTGAAAAAGGTGAAGTAGGGGAACCAGCAGATGACGAAGGCGCCCAGAACGGCGGCCAGTGTGATGGTGGCTTTGTGCTCTTTGACGACGGCTGCCGTTGAGGCCATGCGGGCGAAAGACGGCGTGGCGGCGCGGATTCGTTGCACCTGGGAAAGCAATGCAAATGACGTTACGTTTAGATTCAGATTCGAATATCATTTTGTATTTGTGACTGATAGCTACAATTATTATTATAGTTGATTTTTTTCAACGAGACATTCCAGCATTAAATCATGAATGTAACTTGGATATTAACGACTCCGAGTCTAAATACTCACCTGTTGACGTGCTACTCTGAATATGCAAAGGTACATCGCGCACATAATCATCAGAGGAAGGTAAAATGAGCACAAAACGTACAAAATGATGTAATTGTTATTCCACTCAAACTGGCAATAGCGTCCCTCCTTGTGGTCTTGCCCCACGTGCCAGTCCGAGTGCTGCACCCTGTAGTCCGCCGTGTTCCAGCCGAGGTGGATGGGCACAAACGACACAGCCAGCGACGAGGCCCAGATGGCGACGATGGCCAAGGTCACCCTCGGAGGCGTGATTCTCAACGGGTAACTGAGGGGCGCGCTGATGGCGAGGTATCGGTCCACGCTGATGGCCAACAAGCTCAGGATGGAGGCGGCACACAGCATGACATCCAATGAGACGTAGACGTTACACATGGTGCCCCCCAGGGGCCACTTGCCACTGCGTAACTCCAGCGTGGCCGAAAAGGGCAGCACCAGCAGGCCCATCAGGAGATCCGTCACCGCCAGTGACACCACAAAGCAGTTGGCGATGCGCCACAGTCGGCGGCTGAGGCCCACGGCCAAACACACCAGCACGTTCCCACCGACGGTTAGGATGATGAATGACACCAGAACAAGCCAATGAAGCGCCGTCAAAATCATAATGCTCTCAATCCGCTGAGTCAGTCAAACGACGCTCAAGTCTTGGAGTCGCTTGCGCTTGTGTGTCAAGTTCATAGGTCACAGAATGGAAAAATCTTCCCAGCCAGTGGCATTTTTTTTTCTTTTCCCTGCTGGGATTCTTTGAGGCCAACAAGTCCCTGATGAAGGACAAAAACAACAACTTTTACAATCAACGCACATGCAACCAAAGGCAACAAGAGGGGAGCGATTGATTGCACGTAAACTTCATTTACATTTTTTTTTTTTTTTTGTGCATGCAAATACACGCGCATGAATACACCTCCTTACTTGTAAAGGGGTTGGGCCTGGACCAAGGAAAATCCCGTGCAATTTTCATTCATTCATTCATTCATTCATTCATTCATTCATTTTCTACGACTCAGGGAAGCAATCAGATTTTTCTTTCTTTTTTTTTTTTTTTTTTTTTTTGTGCAAAAATGAACCAAAACATGAATCTTAATAACTAGATTGGTTTCTTTTAACAAACAGGTGTCAAATTCCGGTCCTCGAGGGCTTCCATCCTACATGTTTTAAATGTTTCCCTTCCCCAACACACATGATTTGTTTTCTCTTAAAAACATATCACATATTATTGTTTTCCTCATCCAAATCCACAAAAAAGGGATGACTCACCTCACATTATTCTGAAAACTTCCTCCCAGATCAGAAATGCTGTCAAACGGCAGCCAAATGCAGTTTTTGAGCTTTTTCTCTCGCTCGCTTTCCCCTTCACTTTTCTTCTGTTTCTGACCCTCACCCCGCTACATATTTATTTATTTTTTTCTCAGGCTTGTTGACTAGAATAGCAGTCAACCTCCCGCCCATCTCCGGTCTACTTATTCATGATTTGGGATTAATCAGTCACTATTGTTTCAACTTGGAAAAAAAGTCCTTTTCTGAATATTATATTTTCGGTAACTTTGACGGGTCATTCTTTATGTATAATTATTTTTTTGTTACACTGAATGTTCAGTTTTTTAGTATTTAGTTGTTGTTGTTTGCACACTGGAAGTAAACAATATTTTGACAAACCTGCAGTGTGTCCTCATGGAGGATGAAGTCCTCCTCCACCGCCGGAGTTTTGTCACGTGACATAACAACACTCGCTTTGTACACATTCATCTCAAGTTATAGCTTGACTAAGCTGTATAATAATAATGAATAATGGATGATTGAAATGTGTTTTGCTTGCGATGTTGATCTTCTCTCCAAACGGAAGCCATGAAATGAACATATTTAGCAGAGAATATATTTCAATGCTTTAATAAAGAGACATCATGTCCAAACATCATATTTCTTATTGTCCGAGTTAAGTGATGATTCCCACAATTATGTCGAATTATTATTGTTGTTTCCAAGTTTTACACCATTGCGTCTCAAGTGACTACGCCACCTGCTGGACACGAGTGAGAACTGAGAGGGTTTATCAGGCATCTGCAGTGTCAAAGGTACTTTTTTTAAAGAAAATAGATTTATTTAACGTTTGCACATCTTACAAAAATAGCATTTTTACAATCAAATGCAACAGACCAATGTATAAACGAAATACACTTCTTGAACAAGAACAACAAAAATAGGAAAGAAAATAAATAATACAACCAACCTAATACAATAATAAAAATTTAGTTTGATATTTTTTCTGAAAACTTAAAAAAATAAAATTAAATTAAATTAAATTAAATTAAATTAAACTAAATAAATAAATTAATAAATAAATAAAGCAAAGGAATCAACTCTCAAACACATTCCCAACTTGGTCAGGCGGAACAGAAAACGTCTCAGCCAAGTGTGACAACATGTGTTGACTTTTCTTATTTTTCACGAGGGACAATACATGAATATATGAATGCAGCTCAAACAAACAAAAAAAAAATGCAATAGCCTCATTTCACCTGTGACGCCAATGAGGACATTTACCAACAATGCAATGCGGGAATGCAAACCTTACAAGAGATCCTCAGTCCAATTTATATTAATGCGGGACTGGCAAAATATTGGGATTAGTTGAAATTAAAGTACTTTACATAACATATATATTTCAAATCTCTTTTGTGTGTATAGTACGCTGCTGTGTGTGACACTTCATTAAAGTTGCTTATCATGATTATTAATGTTGTTGCAAACTCGAGCTGATTCTCAGCCAACAACAGTAATTAAAGGAGCCTCCAAGCTGTGTTGACTGTCAGTCATCCTCTTACACGCCGTCGAGAGAGACGTGAGTGTGCCTGAGGTGATGTTTGTGACTAACAAGCTAATTCTCAGCCTTTCAAGGATGCTGGCCTGGCTTGCTTGATGTTTTGGCTGCACTTCAGCATCTAAGCGGTCTATTATCAGCAATTGCGCCTTTAACTTTGCAAACAAACAAAAGTGAATGAGAAGAGTGAAAAAAAGGGATGGAAGTTAAGTGCTGATTTTAAAATGTGTTGATTTTGATGAAAACCATCTCAGTGCATTACAATATGTGGGAAAACTTGATGAATATCAATATTTTGATTTAAAACATATTTATTATTATTATTATTTTATAGTTTTTTTTAGGTAATGAGCTACTGAAAATGAAATGAACTTTTTTGTGATGTTTTAACTGGGATGCACACTGCATCTCCCTCTCTCTCTCAGTCTCTCGTTCACTTTCTCTCTAATTAAGGTATGAAACTGATCAATTTTAATAAAATGACTGCGCTCAAATGAAAATCTAAGACAAAGATCAATGTTGAATTTTCATTGATGTCTTAAAAGTAAACAATAATAAAAACAAATCTATGCATAATGACCATATTCAATACAATAAATTTAATATTTTGCTACTATAACCCAATTATTACAAACGACTGAATGATGCAACAACACAAACTCGACCGGCCATAATATAATTAATGAATTAATATTGATTGCATTATTTAAATTCTACCAAAAAGGCCCACAGCGAGGACTTCCTCTGTCTGGAAATTTCACCATTGTGTCTCTTCTTTTGTGGCCTGTCATATCACTTTTCCTTCCCAGAGAAGCTGCTCTCTCACATCTCAAGTGGATTACTGCTCCTCCAAAGGCCCCCGCCCCCTCCCACCCCAAGAGGACGCTTGACCCCGGGAGGAGGAGTGACAGTAAACCCCGACTGCCCTTCTTTGCCTTCCTCCATCCTTGGTCGTCCCCAGGGAACACTGCCAGTGAGTCTCTACGTCAAAATGACTCATTAGTCGCGTCCGTGAATCAAACCGGCAGCAGCGTTCCCATAAATAGAGTAAGAGGGTAAACCTCCTTAAAAAAAAAAAAAAAAAAAAAAAAAAAAAGCAAACAATGCTGACATGCACATTACAAAAAGAGTTTCAACATTTTTTTTTTATTGTTGTCATATTTGGAACTTCCACAAAACAAAAACTAGAAGAAGCTCATGGTGATCAGAATAAATAAATGTTTCTTTTTTGGGAGCTGCTCGGTAGTTGGGAAAACTACAAACAGTATTAGTAGGTGCTGAGTGCCACGACTCCCTTCTTCAATGCCACTTGCATCTTTTTGTCAGCTAATCTTCACTTGAACCGTCATTATGATGAAGAGAATAAACCTGTTCTGATAGATTTTTCCAAGTATATTTAGGGGTTACATCAGTGCTCCTCAAATAGTGGGGAGGACCAGCTGGAGGGTTGTGTTGCGATACGGAAAGGGGCACGTGTGACTCTGCGGAACATGCTTTTTTTCCCCACCGTACAACAATAAAGTGTAATTGCACCTCCACTCCACTAGTTGGCAGTAGCGCTCTCCTTGCCCATTGTGCGCAACGAGTATTAAAGCTACGGTGTAGGTTTGTTTTGCAACGAAAATGCTTTTATTAATAGTTAGAATTAAAGCATATATGCAGATTTTAAGAGCTATCATAGAAAAAAGAAATAGAATAATTTAAAAAAAGAAATAAAAATGGATGAATGAAAGCAGTTATTATTCAACCATATATTTTCATCCAAGCCCTTTATTAAAAGGATTTTTCATACTACATACCACATATCCACCTTTGCACCTCATCTTGCTTTCAGTTCACACTCATGACCATAATTATGAAATGATGTAACTATTACATAACTTATTATTATGTGCTTTGAAGAAAAACGTACTCTTTGTATCTTAAAGAAAGTTATAAAGGTCAGAAACAAATTCAGGGACAAACTTGGACATAATAGAGGTTTAAAAAGATTATTTCACTCGTCAGTTCGCCGTGAATAAGATGAACGTTCAACAAGTCTCATGTCCATCACCAAAGTCTTTGTGTTTCAGGTTCTACACCTGCTGCATTTTCCTGGGCAGCCACTTAAACAGAACTTTGTAGAGCTTTTTGCTTCTCTTCTTTGACTTCTTCACATTCTTCACGACTTTTCGGAGCAGACTGAAGTTCAGCGCGAAAATATGGTTCGCCTCTTTTCTCCTTGTGGAGTGGAGATTAAGACTTTCCGAGAAGCACTTTTCCTGCTGTCTGAAGTCGTACTCCACGCTGGATGGACAAACACAAAATCGTCACAAATCATATATATCGTGTACTAGTTTTAACAAAAGTAAATTGCAAATTCCGGGTTGAAGGACAAGCTAAAACCAATTCAACAGCCAACATCTTCATTTTAAGATCGGGGTAGATCAAAAGAAATAGACGGCCTCTTCATCTTCATCATCATCAACATAAAGGTGTCTCAGCCTTTGCTTTATAAAGTGCAAAGCATTTTTTTTTTCTCTTTAAAGAGATCAGAAGAATTTTCTTAACTTCCTTTCCACAAACAGAAGGGCTGGCTCAGGGGATTCTAATGACCTGACGCAATGTTCTCTTTTGAGGGTGTAATTACAATAATCGAATTTGTTGCATTCAAGAGCAACCGCAGTCAGTTAAAAGTCCAAAAAGGATCACCAACCTGTAAACAATACAAGCCGTCTTTTGGCAGGTGGAACAGTTTTTGAGGTCCTGTCCTGTTTTGTAGCATTGACGACTGTAAAAGACATGAGACGATTGATGTAGGACAACTTTAGAAACAATTTGTGCCATATGAATCGTGAAACACACATTTTGCCAGATGCAAAAAAAACAACTGTGATTTAAAACAGGACCTCAGACAGTCAGAACAAATCATGTAGGATGAGAATGATTGACACATTGCTGGAAGCCTGATTTGGAGCTTTGTTTTGTCCTCATTAAGAAATTAAGAAACATGACAGAACTGAATTTGTAAGAAACGTCATGAGAATGATACAGAAGAGAACAAGCAATATTCGAAAATGAAATCATTGCTGTGTTTTGTTTTTTTTATGGGTGAATGTCATTTCCTTGTCAGGTATTGTTTCATATTTTTGTTAAACAGTACGAATGAAGTCGGCAAACTCGGGTCAATTAGAGGAGCTCAGGTTTCAAAGCAAACATGGTGAAGCACCATTTATCTGTGATGCTGCACCCAAATGGAATAAATTGCCAACAGAATGGAAATCAGCCCCAAGTATAAATGTCTTTAAATCCTGGTTAAAAACGGATTTCTTTCCTCATTTCCTTTAATAAAGTGCTTATAAACATTTTTAAACTCAATTTCACGATTTTAGTCATTTCAGAAAGGTACTTTTTAAATTCTTTCCTGTGCTTGAGAATGAAAGAATGTAATTTTTTTTAATATATATATATATATATATATATATATATATATATATATATATATATATATGAATGTGTTTTAACGTTGTCAACAAACGTTCCCTTAGTCACAAGATGTTCTTATTTCATTTTTAAGTGGAGAAATCTGTTTTCGGGCATTTGAATAAAGCGCCTCTTTAGAATTCAGGCCAGTGCGAATGATGACTCATTAGACGGGAGCAGCACTGTAGGACATTCTCAAAAATCTTTGTAAGACTGAGAGTACCTGTCTAGAGTGGATTGCGTTAATTTGTAACAAGGCAGATTTGAATCTTTTTTTTTTTTTTTATATGTAAAATCAATATTTTGTTTGATTCTCAGTCAGTGATGAATGCTTTGTTCATTTTCCAGTGGAACAGAAATAAACCATGCAAATTACTTTCCTTGCCAACACACACACACACACACACACCCTTACCCAGAGGCAGGAGTGTGGCTCGCCTCCAGGTCATGGATGATGTTGAGCAGAGTCGTGATTCGGTCTTTGTTGGCCGCCAGACTGGCCTCCACACTTTGAAGCCGATGCTGTATGGTTGCTGATTTACAGCACAGAGGGGAAGACGGCAGAAACGGGTCTGCTTCACTCGCATGGGAATGGGCCAGGATGAGGTCCGGCGCGTCCTGCTTTGGGGCAACTTTGGAATCCCGGCTGACGATTGCCTCAGCCTCACTGGACCTGAGGCGTCGGAGGGATGCGGAATTGCAATGCGAGCAAAGTTCTCCCTCACTGCAGCACAGCGCTGGCGCAATTAAAGACCACGTTGGGCCTTGGAGAGATTGTTGAATCGCTGATTGGTTTGACTCGAGTTTCTGTATGCGCTTGAGATCATAACGTACATTTCGGTTTGCCGGTGTTGAGATAATGGCCTCCCGTTTTGCTGTCGCTGTGACCGAGGCTGCGGGATCATTCGGATGCGTCTGTTTATCTGCGTTTGAGTCGGTCTTACTGTTTGCATGCATGGCTGATATGCCCGAGGCAAACTCTTCTGCGTTTGAATCCATCTGCCGGGCTGTTATTCCTGTTGGCCATGCAACACACTGTCCCTCGTGTTCTATTACTGCGCTTGCTTGTGAATGTTCACCCGTTTGTTGTTTGGCGCTCACGCAACCTCGCACACAAGAATTGTTTGACTTAATTGGGCAGAAGCTTTGTTGAGGGGTCGCGTCCTGTAATCGAGCCGATTGTTGCTTTGAATCATTCCACGGTACATCATTGATGACGTCATTCGTCGATAACTTTTTATCAATTTGTAATCCACGATTAAGATTGATTAAATTGTTGCGTCCCTTTGGAACGTTTTGTATGATATTTGACACGTGACTGCTTTTGGATTCGTTTGCCGTTTTTGATCCGTTTTTTGGAGCAGCAAGTACAGGAGCCAGTTCCGATGTGATGTCAGTTGTTTGGGTTTGCCGAGGCTCGTTATCACAGGGAAATGGAATATGATTCATTGATTTGTCGTTTTCGTGAGGCACGCTGTTTGTTTTGAGCGAGGAATTAGATGACACGCTGGCGTTGCTCCGGTTTGCTTTTAAAGGAGATGAAGGGTGAATATTTGAAGAGCTCCTCAGGGCCGCGTTTCTGTACAAAGCATAATTAGTCGTTGTGGTGATGGGAGCTGACATCCCCAATTTAGAATCAAGGGTTGCGCGAGATGCATCCAACGCTGTCGGATTCGGCACGCTGCCGTACGAGCTCGATTTCGGGCGGTGGGATAATCTGACGGGGTATGACGGTGCAACTTGCGAATCATCTTTGGTTTTTATTTGTCGCGCCGCATGTGGCGAATTCTGACGCGTGGTTTCATGGTGGCCGAACACATTGTCACTAAGTATGCTTTTTGTGGACATGAGCGTATGATTAAGAGTTTGGACGGTATTAGGGACGGTCACCGATGTGTTCCCTGTGGATGTTGCGTACAAATGAGATGGAGTGTTTTCCTGTGTAGCGTGCACGGACACACACACCTTTTGGGATTTAGCGAGAGTGTGTGTGTGCGGACGGTTGGATTGAGTCGCTGTGGCCATAAGAGGAGTCGATGGACGACTTCCTGTTTGGGGGAGTTGATTGTTTGTGAAAGTGTCCGAACTATCATCCTTTTTCGTTTCCGTGGCGATTGCATTCGGGAGGATGCTCTGAGAATCGGCCGAGGCGACGGAAAGTCCATGCGTGAAAATCTGTCCTTTAATTGAATGGACTGGGCATGCGGGGTGTCGTGTTATTCCGTGTCTTGGCGCTTCTTGAGGATGAGATTCTTGTTGAGGGCTTGTCTCTTTTTCTCCGTGAAGGGAATTCTCAGGGGGTTGATGGTTGCTCCGTTGGCTATCGGTCTCATTCCGGGCCAACTGAAGATCTTCGTGAAATAGTTGGCCAGCGGGAGTGGTCAGAATTTTCTTGCTTAAAATCTCAACTCGTCTGCCACCACACAGGTTGCATATTTTTTGTGATCCGCTGAGATGTTTGGGAGCGGAAAACAGCAACCGATTCCTAGATTGGGTGGAATTGGCTTGCATTCTTTTTTGCTGTCCCCGATGAGTTGGGGTGGATTCGCCGTTATCGATGCTGATGCCGCCCATGGCCTCGGAATCAACCACACTACCGTTAGCGTAGCGGGAAGTCGGTTTTGTTGGCGGGCCCACTTTGGTTACAGAATGTGGGGTGGCTTGGATTGTTCTCGGAGGGCAGTAACTACGATCCTGACCGCACGTTACATCCCCCAAGGTTTCCCCTACCAGTTCTTGAAAAGTCACTTCCTTTTTACTTTTTGCACCGTTTTCCCTTTCGCTGTTCGTTAGGAGAAGTATCTCTTTGGTGAAGTAGCTGTTGGGCGTGCGGGCGCCATGATCGGATTGCGTGTGGAGTTTATACATGAGCTGAGCGCACCGCTCGGAAGGTGTTCTCCTTATCCCCGGGGATGTTTGCACGCCAACGCTGCTGCTTTGAAGACCCCACTTTTGCAGCGGCGCTCCGCCGCTTGACTCGTCTCCTGTCGTCCTCCAGCTACGCGCTCCAACCAAAGCTGGAACGCCCAGAACTGGTACGGGAGTGGTCAGGTCAGCCGCTCGTCTCCCCATCCTCCGGCTGATTGCTTCCAACGTTTCACGATTCAAGGGGTCGTTTCTGTGCCACCGAATACATCTGCAAGTACAAGAGGAAGACGCTTAGTTGCCTGTGAAGGATTGCGCAAAAGCCGAAGAACTGTTGTTAACAAAGTTATCCGAGGACGGCGAAACTTTAGGGTAGAGTTGTACAAATGAACGGAACATTCGACAATGAATTTAATTGACTTTGACATTTGGAAATAAATGGCCTTTTTTCTTTTTTTTTGTGGAGCAGCACACAAACACAAAAGAAAAAGCTCTACACTGTGCACACAGCTCGTTAAATCTTGGTGCAATTAAAAAAGAAAAAAAAAACAAAAAAAACAATCCGCTATAGTCTATAAGTCACTGAATTGATTATGTTCTGATTGTATTAAAAAAAAGCAGAAAGGTTCAGAGAACTGCAAATTTGGGTCAATTGGGAAAGCTCACAGTTCAAAGAAAAAATGGTGGAGCAGCATTTAACTGTTATGCAGCACGCATATGGAATGAGAGAAGTCAGTCTCGAGTATAAATGCTATTAAAAAAAAAAAAATAAATCCAAGTTAAAAATAATGCTTTTCCCAATATCTTGCGCTTTTAGTCATTTTAGTACGCTTATTTTTTTTTTGATTATTTCTTTACTTTTCTGTGATTATTTTTCTGATTACATTTTGTGAAGCACATTGAGTTACCTTGTGACATGCACAGTTCCCAGATGGAATAAATTGCACTTTTATTTTTAAAAAGGTGCTCTGAAATCAATTTTAACGGACATAATTTTCAATAGCTGCTTCTGAGCAATATGTATTAATGTGGCTCCAAGATTAAGAACTACCGAGTAGGCAATTTCATGCCCAGCAACTATCTTTTTTTTTTTTTTTTCCACATTTTATCCATTAAAACGTAACCGATTATTTGTACCCTTGCAATGAAAAGCTATAACAATTAAAAGCAATAACATTTGATTTTCTCCGGGAACAAAACATTTCTTGGGGTAGAACAATTCTGATCCCGACCACCTGACTTATCATTAGCTGTAATTTTCGTACAATGTAGCCCAGAAAAATTATCCCTCCGGGGCCCGTTAAAGTAGATTGGCCATAAAAAGGACTCATCCTATTCCCGATTTCGATATAATGAATAATGGAACAAATTAATCCAGTGAAACAGTGACTGAAGAAACTAGTTTAAAGCTATATTAGCATTGCAGACTAATGCATAGATCTCCATTTTGTGTCTGACTCCAAACGGAATAATTTATTGGCAAAATAAACTACTGGCACTCACGTAGCCCTTATGGAGAACTCGCTCGCCTTCATGCTTGGCCGCTTGCATGCAGCATTCAGTTGATTTTTGGAAAGTGGCCCACAGTGATGTCGATTGTATAGAATCAGTGAGAATTTAAGAGGAACCTTTCACGGAGATTTTTTTCGATGCATTTCATGTCACCTATCGTCATCATGGCAGATATTTCTCAAGGGGAACGGAGGGTCCGCGAGTCATAGCGTCATGTTTTTCGTTTCAAAATAATTTGCAAGTATGACTAAACCTTAATTAACTTAACTGAGAAAATCAGATTATTATGACCAAAACAATAATTCCAGAACCTTTGAGAACCACGGGCTGACTAGAAAACAACAGTTGCCACGAAGAGGGCAACTGTTTGCAAACAAGCAGGGATTTGTCTGCGAAATATAACGTGTAAACACAACGTGCGCTTGCAAGAGTTGATCCACGCGTCATAACTTGAACATAAATACATCCTGACAAGGCTCCTCTCACCCTCACCCTCCGCTTCATCCTCGTCACTGACTGCCATCCAGACATGTCAAAACTGCAGAAACAACACGTCGTCGTTATCCCGAGGGACTATTAATTTGGGCGGCCGTTACTTGAACTCAGTCAAGTGACATGTATGTGTTGTCATCGAATAACTAAAGAAAGGTTCTCACCAGCTCGTTGCACAGTCATAAACTCAACTCCATGCAAAACAGCATCCTTTTCTTAAGACTGTATAACATCATACCTGATTGACGTCCAAAGTTTGCACTTTCTCGTCGCGGTCCTCCAGAGTCCCTCAGATGTGCAGCAAGCAGCTTAAAAGCTTTAAAACAATTCTTACTCAGAGGAGTTCACATTTATCCGCTCCTGCGACGTGGATCCTGTTTTCAAACAATCCAATTCTGACCGACTCAACATGAAATTGATCAGACCAAGCCATCTACCCTGACTTTATACTGGTACTTGATTTTGCTCACGTCATGGTCTTGATGCGACTGTATGCTGCCCTCCAACACACTCTTGGTCTCCGGAGGCTTTGCGTCTTCGTCTCTCTTTCCTCTCGATTATTTTCATCACAGTCCGCTCACCTCGCACCATCCTGATCTACAGCTGGGTGGAGATTTCGGAGAGAGAGAGGGAGGGAGAGAGAGAGAGAGAGAGAGAGAAGGGGGAGGGAAGTGACTTGCATCAGTGGGATAGGGACCGTGTTTAAATGACCATTTATAAAAAAAAAAAAAGGGAAATGCCTTCACAAGAACGAGATATAAATAAGAACACAAATCCCCCCAAAAACTGTGATAAAAAAACCCCAATTAATCTGGAAAAAAATAAAAATAATAAAAAAAAATAAAATAAAATAAAATAAAAAAAAAATATATATATATATGTATAATATTTTGTTCATTTTAATAAAGGCAGCTGAGAAGGATTTCGTCAGAACAAGCAGTTAGGGTTTGGTTTCTGTATTTTATTTATTTATTTTTTTATTTAAATCACAATTTAATCTTATTTATTAGCATTTTGCAAAAAAAAAACTGAGAACGGTGGAACATTGTGAAAAGGTGTCATGTTCCGAACAAGACGGCATTCCATTTCGATACGATTGTTTTTTGTCACAAAGTAACCGTTAGCTAATCATTGTTAGGGGTTATTTCTCCCGTCATTAAAATGGTTAAAATAGACCGAACAAGGTTTTATATGATGCTTTTGTGTGTTGTCGTCATTAGAGCTCGCTCATATTCCATCACTACAGATGTGGGGAACAATAAAGCTTCCTTGGTACATGGAAGATTGTTCCTTAGCCCCAAGATGAACACCTCCACTAAAATTGTACCACTGAAAATGCTTAGCCTGGCATAATTTCACGGGTACCACTGTGTGCTGTAAAGGTTTACTGTCTGTAATTGTTTACGTGGGTCGCAATTAATCATCCTAATAGCTTGTTCTCCATTAGAGGAGTACGGGATATGCTCAATTTTTGTTTGATTGTTTCTCTCTTTTCTATATCGATTTTTGCAAAATAAAATGATATAATGATTGACGAACAGATCTTAAAAGACAGCGATAGTCCGAGTAAGATTCAGTTTTAATAGTCAAACTCTAGTCTCGTCTAAGTCTAGTGCAGATGTGGGCAATTCTGGTCCTCGAGGACCGGTATCTTGTGCGTGCTCCTGGAATTGTGAAATCTGCCTGGCAACACGAGCTAGCTGGATTTTGATTGGATAAAAACTCTCACTTAAAAATACAACACTCGAATATAATATGATATCAATATGAAGAATATGATCGTGATTTCTTGATTATGTTAGGCCAGCAGAGAAGGCCTTTTGACCGCCCACCACTGGTGAAATTTCACTTTTTGCTGTTGTCAACAAATATAATGGGCACTTTTTGTACCACGGTCAGGATAAATATGTATTTTTCCATATATATGATATTAATTCAGTAAAGCGGGAATAACAGCATGTCTAAGAGTCAAGTACGAATAATAGACAGTAATGCAATTGTTATTACCAGTAGATGTCAGCATTGTCGGAGAGATGGACTCGAGGAGTAGATAGAGAGAGAGAAAAAAAGCACTAATATGAGGTGTGGGAATGTTCTTAAGTCTGCATACAGATGGCGCCCACAACACGCTCGTGAGTAGACGCCCCCTCACAGACAGTAATTAACATGAAACTCCATTGTTCAAATGGAGGAGAGGATTAGCCTCCCATGTGAGCAGGAGCGTCCTTGAATAGCCACCAGCATGCACACGCTGATCATTTATTTGAAAGCCATGCTTTTTAAAGTTGATTGTTTGGATTATTGTTAGAAGGGCTGGGAGGTGATATTTTCTGGACACAGTATTTTAAACACATTTGTAGAAAAGGAAACAGCCACCATTTTTTTTTAATGTCTTGTGTAAATGTCAGGTTTTGCGTGGAGGAGGATCCAAATTAATGCAGGGAAATCCAAAACTAAGAAAGTTGCAATTTAACTATGACCACGACTTAAACACGCTGAGGACAGACACTTGACAGGAGACATTGACAACTGACATGGAGCAAGAAGAACAGCAAGCAAACAGAGAACTAAATACACACCAATTAACGAGACATCGAGGAGCACCTGGACAAGACACAAAGTGTTGGAGGGAGCTGATTGGTTAGCTCTCGTGAATGGGACGACGAGCGCAGGTGGACACGATAAGCATGACGACAGACTACGCAGGAACTAAAGTCAAAACAACGAAATCAACAAAACAGATTATGACACCAAATGTCACTGTGATAAATTGTAAAAACTGTGCTGGAATAGATCATTCCAAAAAAAAAACCTGAAAGAATTTCAAACACATTGTTTATACATTAGTAAAATAATTTGGTTCTCTTTACGATGGAATGCTTCCATGTCCTTTTTTGAAGTCGTGTTATTGAAGCTAAAAAAAACCCCGTTGACAGCATAGTCATCCATTATCTGAATTGCTTTTGAATTTTTGTGAAGCAGACACAATAGTTGAGATAGGCCCTCATGAGGGTAAGCGGTTCAGAAAATGAATGAATGAAACTGAACGTAGTTTATTTTTCATTAACTATTGGTTATGTTGAATGCACAATAAATAAGTGAGGGAAGCACCAAGTCGAAGCAAAATTTGAGATATTTAAGAAAAACTTTATTTGTGACTTTTTTAACAAAACACATTACCAGGTTGATGAACTCATTAGAACCACTATTATCACCTTAACAATAAGCAGGTGTACAAAATAAGTTGAGGAACAGATCTGCACTGTCACAGTCGACTAGCATGTGCCACCCACTGTCACGCCCAGTGACTGACAAATATTCACTATACACGAGCAGAGAATACATCAACTTGATTTTTTTTTTTTTTTTTTCGACATTTTATCTATTTTGGATTTTTTTTATTTTTTTTTGGTCCACTTTTTCAACCTTTTTTTTTATTTTTCATTAAGCAAGGAATAGTTATGGAGGGTGTGCACATGAGTTCACAACAGTGTTTGTTTGATCAGTTCAAAGGTTAACACAAGTTTAGGGGTCAGTTTTCTTACCAATGAAAGCCATGTGCAAAAAAAAAAAATAAATAAAATAAAATAAATATTTCATAGCGTAACACAATCGCGTCATGAATATAAAGACGATCCAATGCTATTTTTACAGGATTCCCCCCCAAAAAATAAAAAGTGATACTTTTAGGTTTTGCCACAAATTGCAGTTTCGTGTTGTGTGTGTGCATGGATGTGTATTCAGCTTTGTGGTTTCCAATACACATTTCCCAGTGAAAAAAAGTATAGGCATATATAATATTTTTTATAATATCTGTTTCCTTTGCTTATAACATGCAAACACTTGGTGATCTGACAGCACGGAAGTACACCTGACGGACCGGCGAGGGCGAGGAGGGGGGGAGGAAAACGTGAGCATGGTTGGTTTGGAGTGCTGACAGTGACTGGAAATAGGATGGTTCCCAAAAAGTAACGGAGATGACACACTTCCAGTTGCATTGCCTTCAGCTCAAACTGCACTTTTTCTCCCATGCCAGGCCAAGATTCCTCAAGTAAGGGCAAAATAAAGTTTTTTTTTTATACATGTTTTATACACTAGCAAAACAGCTAATAAAAAAAAAACTACTGCTTATTTGCAGTAATTGCGCAATTGTAAATTTTTTTTTTTGCTTTTTGATGTTGATGCGAATGGTAAACATTACGGCACCTTCCAACTTGCAACTTTTCAGATGTTCCAGTAACGCATTGCAATGGATTAGACACACATCTTCAACACAACTTCCTCCGATGACGCCATAAGGGAAATATGTGAATGTTTGACATTTGGGAACACAGTGTCCTCTGTTTATGAATATGCAACAACATGACACGACTGCACAGTCCATTTAAGGGGAATGACTCTACAGATGTTATTCCCGACCATGTCGATTCGGGTCGACGGGACGAGGAGGAGGGAGGGAGGAAACAAGCAGCGGGCAAGCACGTCCTACAAGCACTGAAGCAGTCGAAGCGGTGGTGATGAGCTTGAAGAACATCTACGTAACATTCAAAGACAGAAGAAGAGGCTCGAACAAGCAATGTTCCTGCTTTACAGCCTTTAAGAATATACTCTCATCATTAAGAATGCCATCGACCCTCAGACTTGGAGCTTCAAGGGTGCATATTGAATATTTTTTTGCAGTTTCTATATGCAGCACTGAGAAGAAGAAAAAAAAAAAAACAGTTTAGCTCGGTTTGTGTCGGGGAGTCCGAGTTGACGATAATTATGCTGATTTTGGATTGAGTATGACGGCGCACGACTGGGTTAAGGCGACCCCATTGGAGTTGTGCCGTATTCCGTGAAAAGAGGGCAAAGGTCAGGTGGCGGTTGGCATCAGCGGCACATGTTACACTGCGTCACAAGAATACAAGAGGCAACAACCAAATAGTCAAGCGAACAAAAAAGCTGCTGCAAATGATAGCAAGTCACTCACCAAAATGAAAGGATGGGATTTTCATTTACATTGGACTGGATTTGAAAGTTTGCAAAATATTTCACTTCGAGTAACTCGTGGGGAAACTTCTCGTCGAGTTCCATTCAATACAGAATGAACATCCTGGCTATCATTAATTATTTTTGTTTTTTTTGTATTTTTGCCTCAGTTAATGTTTAGTTTGCCCCAAATTATCTTAATTTTTTTATTTTTTTTTTACTGGCTGAACATTACTCATATTAAAGAACCCCTTGAATAATAATGATAAACTGAACGTGAATTTAATGGAATTAATAAATCAAATTTTCTTCCACTGACTTGAACCACGGAGCAAACTAATTCTGATTTCCTGATTGGCTATTTTGAATTCACATTGTAATGCTAACACCGGCTGAGAACGTTTCTTCATAAATATACAATTGTACAATTAAATGTAGTAAATTTAAAAAAAATTGCCAACAGGCTTGCTGCAACTTCTTTAACCTCGGCTAACGAAACAGATTGCTGCGTCATTTTGTCGATGTTCTTGTTCGGCTCGGCCACCTCGTTCCTTTATGGAAATAATTTCACTGTCTGCGTATCAGTTATTTCCTTTTAATGTTTTCATTAGTTTTTTTTTGGGGGGGGGAGGGGTTTCGTAGAAAAGACGACATTTGCTGAATTTCTACGATATCTACTTAATACTGACGGGAAAAAAAAAAAATCATTTTGGCTTTCACTTAATACCAATCTAGATGAGACAGTAAGAAGAATGTGGGGTTGATTATTTCCGAGGTGCCAGCACGGGCATCCTTTGCTGACAACAGTCAGATACAAATTACATTTTTTTTTTTTTTTAAATTCCATTTTGATTTTTTATTATACAAACTTGGGAGGTCATGAAATTCACAGGCTATACCAGTCCCCCCCCCCTCCCTCCCAAAAAAAAAAAAGCCTTCTGCATGTACATTTGAAGAGAATTATCTTATACTGATCAAAGTTGGCGGCCAAATGAGCCACAGAAGAGAGTAGCATTATTTGAGCAGGTTTGCTTTGCGCAAACTTGGCCAAATAAGCGATTGGCAACCGTACAATGTGAGGATAGCATGTAGTGTAACGCATATGCTGCAAAGAGACTCCTTCGTTTGTATCGATTTGGCTTTTTGGCCCCAGGATGGCATCTTAATAGCTTCTCTTTAATCATCCCCTCCATCATCCTTCCCTTTCTCCTTTTTATCTTTCTTATCCTTCTTCTTCTTTTTCTTCTTCTTGGCTTCCTCCTTCTTGCCAAAGCTTATGAAGTCCCCTTTATCGTCAACAGGGCCGGGGTCATGGCGGATAGAAATGATGGCAGGGGATCCGGGGATGATGAAGGCTTCGGGAGGAATCTCGCCGGGCTTGAGGCCCTGCGGCGGGCAGTAGCTTTGTCCGGCTCCGTATCGGAAGTGCCAGCTGTTGCTGTTGACACCAGCGCCTACTGGAGGGGAGAGCTCTCCGCCACCCTCACCATCTATAAAAATCACATGTAGAATCAGATGAATGTTCAAAATGATAATCATTGCATGCTGCAATTTAGAGTGATATAACCCCCCAAAAAAATGATTTGGATGATTGGCTGGTATCTAGAATCGTCAGCCAATCGTCATTGATCTCCTTTCCAGTGCATGCCTCCGCCTGTCCCCTGCTTTTGCTGCAGACCACAATGTCATCTGCTAACATCCCCGTCCACGGGGAATCCACTCTAACCTCATCTGTCAGTCCAGCCGGAAATATCGCAAAAAGCGAAGGGGGCTCAGAGCTAATCCCTGATGCATGCCCACCTCCACCTCTGTACCGCCAACAGCACACATCACCAACACGCTGTTATAGACTTTCTGTAGATCGACCAAGACGCAACATAGCATGAACAGGAGTGAGACTTTTCTGATGTTTTTGGTGGTTTAATTTTATCCATAACCGTGTAATCTTTCGGGTCTAATCACAGTAAGAGCAGAAACACATTTTTTTTTAAAAAACACGCAAACATTTTGCAAACATATTTAAACCGGAGGTATCAATTTTCAATGCAATCATCAAAAAATAAATACATTAAAAATAAATAAATAAATAAATAAAATAAAATAAAATAAAATGAAGTCGCTACTGCTGTTCCAAAAATACAATTATGGATATTTATATGCAATGCAGCCTTCTCTGTACTTCAATATGTAATGTAATCCAATATTCATAAATAAAAGATAACAACTGGTTAGCAAGATGAATAGCATTCACCGTCCAAAAATTGTAAATTCGGATTATTTTAAAATACTGTCGTTTTCTTGGTACGGAGCATCTGCCCCCCGTGTTTGTTCATCCCAATTTCATAGAATTGGGATGATCAGTCCGAGCTTTTACATTAACAATGGCAAAAGAGAGTCTGTGAGGTTAAAAGGTCACCGAATCACAAAATGAAAACGGAAAGGGAATGTGAAATGAGATCCAGCGAGATGTAGACAGCGAGAAGCAAAGCAGTAAGGAAGATGGGGGCGGGGTTACGTGGGGGGGGGGGGGGGGCGTCATTGCAGACACGGTGCTCTCAGGCCCACACCAGTTCTCTCTCTGCTCTGACCTACTTTCCGGCAGGATTTTATTTAGATCAAACAGACCCTTGCCAAAAGATTCTTTTTGATTTTTCTTTGTAGGCTATTTATGACATTACTGGAATGCTGAAATGGTTTCAACTACTACTCCCCCCCCCCCCCCCCCCGCTGGGATGTACGCTGTTACACATGGTCTGCTACAAATCTCGGTCCGTATTTTTAACGAGTTCATCAAGTCAATTTCATGCATGCACTTGTACCAGCGGCCAACAGAAGACAACTTGGCATTGTTGACCAGTCAAAACATTGTTAAAAAAAAAGCATCCTAACGATAGTGGACAGCAATTTTCAACAGCGCAACTCACTATTCACGCAAACGTGTTTTGTTGATATTCCCGAGGAAATACGAATGTCAGTAACAGAAACGTTTCGACTGGGGACATTTGAACAACACAAGTCAATTAGATTTGATTTTAATTTTAATTTCTAATAATAAAGTAGAATTGTGAGTACCAGGAAAACTTTTCATAAAAATGAAAATAAAAATGATGAATATTGAAAAGAGCGAAAATTCCAGTTTGCGTATTTGTATTTATTTTCCACAATGTGCCCTAAAAAAAAAATAAAAAATGAGCAAGTCAGTTAATTACTCAATGTAAATGAGCTTGTTAATGATACATCAGTGCCAGATTAGATGATTTTATCTCACCATTAGTCGAGTAAATCTCGTAATTCCGTAATGCTGTTCCGTTTTTGAGGATTATGACATTTGACGGTATGCATTTAATCCGGCTATTAATCCACGGAAGAAGCGCCAGCATTTGAAACCTCGTAGATCTTGTTCAACGTTTGCCTGAAATAGCCTCGGAGCACCAAACTTTTTAAACGCTACAAATATACACTCATACACAAACATCATCTTCTATCTTACCTTCCGAGACTTAACATATTCCAGATTTTGACGTCATAACCCCCTTTCTTACGTGCTGCTGTGTAAGATTTTACTCGTAGAAGCGCCCAACACTGTCCTTCTTCCGTTCCTTCGGCTACATCAGCAATTTTCTCTCTGACGTGTCTGCTGCAGCAATTTCTATTCTAATGCTTTGACCAACTGAGGCGAAATGTCCAGTGGGCTGAGTTCAATCGAGTGAATGTCGTCCAAGCGTCTTGAAACGTCCCCGTGCTTCTTCCACGGGTGGCTGTCACAAATCTTGCCACAATCCGAGCGCAGGTATAAATATATTAGATATTGCTCAGCGTGTTGCTTAGAATGTGAAAAGCTACAATTTGAATTCTGCCACTGTTCACGCTTGCCCGATATTTCACAGAAACGTGTACATCAAAAATGGATTATGCTGTATGAGTCCTTGAGGTGGTTGCCATGACACCTGATGTTGATGAGTGGCAGATACAAGCCTTGTAGCAGAACCTCATGTCCTACATTTAAATGCATAACATTTCTGACCACAAGAAACCTTATTCTTGATGAACGTGATAAAAATTGAGTTCATCTAATGTAAGGCCAGATGTATATTGTGCATTTCCTCCAATTTTCCTTCTAGCCCACCTTGTCACCGCGCCATCCTCCTCCTTTTTGGTCTCTCATTCTTCCATTCAGAGGTATGGCTGGTTGCCATAGGAACAGCCTTCACCCACTCCCTGCTGATGGAGGGTGCGGCTGCTGCAGCAATCTCTCCGTTAGACAGTGTTGCTAGGCAACAAGTCACATGGTGTTCCCTAGCAACAACACTACTGCGGGAACTTGCCAATCCTCTTAACCTTTCTCATTTTCCCGACCCACCAGCACCCCACCACCCCTCCACCTCTCTTTTGTACCTCTCCTTAGCTCTCGTCCGCTCCGAAATTACTTCCAATATTAAGAGGTCTGTTTTGTTTTTTTGTTTTTTTCCTTCACTGCAGTCTCATATTACTGATAATAGCTTTTGTCATCGCCTTCGTGGCATTAGACAAATGTCTCCTCTTTTGGGCCACTGGGCCAGTTACAAAAACACGGTTTTTAGGAGGCTGCAATTAAAATTCATCACACCATGTTGGACAAATTCATCACGATAACAATTTGCTGCAGACTTTTTCTCCCCAAAAAAAAAAAAAAAAAAAATGTTGCCTTTTGATGCATATTAAAAAGGATCAACCTGCAAGCCGGTGCATGAATATGCCTCCGCACTGAACCACCACTAACAAAATAGTCTCCTCATGCAACAATGCACTCCTGATATGCAAACTGTGCACTCTTCAAGACATTAGTTACGAATTTGCTTGGGCAACAGAAGCAGATTTCCATTTAACAAACACAGAAATGCAGCATTTTTTTTTTTAACACATAAATATGGCTTTCGTGAGCTCCAGCAAGCTATATTTCACCACAGACTCACCAAGCGTGTGACTGTGATGAAATGTCTCACTTTAGAATCTGTAGCCATGCTCTAATTCTGAATGTCAGACAGAAAATCAATGTGTAATAGGCCGAAGGAGGGAGAGAAACAGATCACAGCGTACCCCCCAAAAAAATGAAAAATAGCCTCAAAAATGCTCTTTTGAGCCAACCAAAGCTGTTTCTTAGTCATTAGCCAGTGTGTGTAAATAATGAAGCGGAGGTCACGTTTGAGGTCAGCACTATTTACATTGCTTGTGTTGCCGCAGATGTTCAACTTAACCACCCACACAGCGCAAATCATTTCCTATTTGGATTAAAAAAAATAAAATAAAAAAAAATAAAAACATCTGTGTCCTCAAATCTCCATGGAGCAGTTGTTGATATGTGTATTTGACATCCACCACTGCACAATAAATAAAACACCTCCATAATCAGAAAGCATGAAAGAAAAATCCATCACGGAGCAAGTTGCATAATCATTTTGAGCAAAAAATAGATGAAATTTGCAACATTCTTTTTGCATCAACCTTAAATCTCGCTCACCTGCAGCACTGGAAACAGTGGGCCAGTTCTGGACCAGCATTCCCTGGGCTCCCTGCATCACAGAAGCCTCTTCCATGTGAACCGAACTGAAAAGCACAAGAACATGAAATGAGAGGCATTCAATAACCAAGATATTTGTTTATTCTTAAAGGATTTTATCTCTTGTGGATACAATATGACAAAGATGGTGGCACCGGTCGCACTAATGCTACACAGGCGCCTTTAGTGGCATGCAAAATAATCACTAATTTACATTTTTCAATTCTGCATAAAGTTACAGCATTCCGATTAGAATGAAACCAAAAGACCAAACGGAATAAAAACGCTGCGTACAAAAACGCCAATTTGACTAAAATGGCCGAGTCGGAACTGAATAACAAGGGTGCGTGTTTCAAGGCGTTGATGCAGCCATAATTATCGTTTCTGATGACCACGGTGTGACATGTGAAAAGGCCAAATGCCTTTCGATGTTACGACATGTGCCAAGTGCTGGAATGCGAGGACAAAACTGACTTCATTTCATCGAGTTATCCGGCAGCTTTGCTGTGAATTAGGCTTGGGTTTAAAAAAGCAAAAAAAAAAAAAAAAAAACGATACAGCAATTTGAATGGATTTTCCTTTTCATAGCCCGATATTGATTCCAAAAACCATAAAACGATACTTTTAATACCGTCTCTCTCAGCATAAATTTACACGACTTCAAGTGTTACAGGGGATCTTGTTTCGACGCGAAAGTAGCGGATCAAAACAAAATGGCGGAAGCAGTGAAGTCAACGGCAACATGCATGAAGATTTGATCACGTCATGTTTAATAAAACATACATGATTACGATGAAATTCTTAATGTCAATATTCATATTTTACCAATGACGGCTAAAGACGTCAAAGATCCAATTTTGTTTATTTTTTTTTTTTTACTCGGCCAGTAATGAATGAGTTGTCTAGCATCTTCCCTTGCACACCAACAAAATTATTTCTCAGAAAAGTGGACCTTTTCTTTCAGGACCCTCTGCAATGCAGTCAATCCAGAATCTCTTAAGTGCAACACTTATGTTGAGGATGGCCGTGGCATGAATACAAAATGGTTCTATGTTCACTCTCAGGCACGTGAATCTTTTTCCCTGCCAAAATGCTTCGTTACTGTGTCAGATTATGGCATCAACAAAACCGGTGTTTTTTTTTTTTGTTTTGTTTTTTCTCACCCCTATCCCCGCCCCCGCCCCCGTTAATGATTATTCCAGAAATGTGGGTCAGTGAATTTGGTGCTCCATGCAAAATGTGTAAAGAGTAGTCGATTACAGTACGCCCGTGTTGGGGTTAAGTGTTAATGAGAGCGTCTCCTCTGTCCGTGAACATTACAAGCTATGACATTTTGGAGACGGCGGCAGCAAATTGCAGTGATGGTTTCTGTTAATCCACATCATGTTCCAGCCACTGGTGACATGATGCACATTAGGATACTTCCACACCATCGAAATTAACACTAATTTCCAATTAAAGTAAACTTGGATGGAGCTGCAAAAGAGCAGCATGAAATTATGAGAATTCAGTACAAAGGAGAGAGGGAAAAAAAAAAATGAAAAAAAAACTCATTAGTTCCAGTTGTCCTCGTATCACATTAGCGCAACGTTTGATTCCATATATTTTTGCAGCTTTTTTGTAACCTGATTATTACAAAATTCAAAGGCCAGACGAGAACGAAAACAACTTGAATTGTATGCAAAATGCTTTGGTTTTTGACTAATGAGATCCATGCTTCCGTGAAAATTCCTTCATTATTCAGACAAAGATGAGAAATGTTCTGTTCTAAATTCAGACCTTATATAAACTCATAACTGCCGTCTTGGAAATGCATTTGGGTGAAAATATTTTCAAATAAGACCGCTTAATTAAGTGGAGATATTTTGATGATGCTGCACTCTTCTTCGTGGTTTTTGTCTACTGGAATTTAATTAAACCGATGTTGGGATTTGTTCAAGTCGAAAAGCAAGAAATGAAAACATCATTTAAAAAAAAAAAAAACATGTTGGATTGTGTCAAATTTATGAAGACGCAGTTGAATCAGTGATAATTGACAAAAAAAAAAAATCTTAATATTTTCTATTTATCTTATTTTATTTTTTTGCAGTTACTCCAAATCTGATTGGCACCGTTCCATGCAGACGCACACCAACTGATTTTAACACATCTCGTTTGTCAAGTCTTCTCATTATAACCGCCTTTAAACCTCTTTTTTTGAATGAAGAAATTTCCCCAAAATGGCGCTTTTTAAATTCAAATTGAACACCTGGGTTGCTCAAAATTTTTACTTCCTTTTGGTTTCATGACCAAGTGTCCCAATAATTCTGCCCATAGAGTGTATTAGCAAGTACACCCGCGCTCCCAAATGTCCCATGTCATCTGTGTTAACAACTTCACACCTCCACCCTCCCAAAAAAAAAACAACAAAAAAAAAAAAACATGTATAAATAAGCACAGAGCGTGCACGCCGGTTGTACGTGCACACACTGATGTGTGCGTACGTCAGCTAATCTGCAAAAGGTCATAACTCATTTGTCCTTCATGCTTCCTGCTTCAAGGCTGGAACTGGGGGATGTGATGCTCAGAATGCAAATGGCCTATATAGTGTTACACTGCAGAGAAGATTGACTGCATTCGCTGATGAGCGATGCCTTAAAGGGTTAAAAGAGATGCTGGGGGGTCAACTGTTTAATCCTGACAGTGGTAGAGTCCAATAAGCGGTGTAATATTGTAATTCGGGTTTTGGCGGGCTCTGTGTTGTTATTTTGGAGTTTATAGGGAGATAGCATACACGTGTAAACAACCTAATCTTTTTTTTAATTTTTTTTTTTTATTGACAACATAAGTGGAAGAAGACATGACAAACGGGAGTGTAAATCGACTTTTTGTAGAAGGTGACTCTAAAACAGTTACTTACCTTTGTACTCCAGCCCTCAAAGATGCGGAATATCGCCAGTCAGCGTTCGGGGCTTTTGGCTGAGCGTGCAAGAGGTGAGTGGGAAAACAGATGCGGTGGAGATAGCGAGAGGTGGCCGAGAGACATGGAGGGGAGGGGGGCGGGGGGGGGGATAACACCAAAGAAAGTTTAGTTCCATCACATACAGTGCAGAGCCAGGCCAGGCTAAAGCGTCATCAATTAATAATGATACACATCCCTGCTCTGGATGCGATCGGAGCACACACACACACAGACACGCACGCTTACATCTTGATATCCACTGATGCTAAAGTACACACATGTGCTAATTCAGGTTAGTGATTTTTTTTTTTGTTTGTTTTTGTCTCAAAAGTGCTGTAAATGAAAGAGACGGGCAGGTTCTAGTCTTTCAGGTTTGTGAGAATGTCACGTTCCCGGCAGACTTGTGGCAACTTATTGCCCATAAAACTAATGAGCAAGAGTTATCATCGCTCCCGGTAACCACACCCTTTGCCTCTGGTCTCAAACAAGACGCGATAGAATGGAGTACGGAAAATATGTTGACATCGATTTGTTTTCCAACAACTTTAACTCATTCACTAGCAGAAAATAAATACATAAAAAAAAAAAAAAGGATATTTGACGTCTTACGCCGTCAATGGCAGTAAATGAGTTCTTCAAGGTCATTAATTTTGTTTGTCATTAATCATGTTCTATCACGACAATTCAGAGGGGAGTATTTTTGAGCTCATAGACACAGCCTCTTTGCCTCAATCTAATTTGCAGGGCTGAGCAACAGAGGCTGTAGGTTAATCAAATTTCCTTTGCTACACTCAACCCGGGGAAACATTTCCTCAAAATGTCACCAATGAGGAAATGGAACGGTAACACCACTTCAAGTAGATATTAAAGATAAAAAATGTAAATCTCCATACGTATCTAAAATTTAAAAGGTGTTACTGTATATCGAGATTGTCATGATATGTCAATTCATGACAATTTTCTCAGTGGTTCGGTTTTGGTTCAGTGTGGTACCCATTTGTGTTTCTGTCCCAAAAACTATCCTTTCAATTTAATTAAAATTCAATTTAAATTCCAAAAGTAATTTATTGTGTCAGTATCTTTGAGAAGATAACCCATAAAATAAAAAATAAAAAAAATAATAAAAATAAATAAATAAATAAATAAAAGAAGATAAAAGATACAATTTAAAAAAAAAATTAAATAAATAAATTAATAAATTAAAAAAAAAGAACATGCGAAAATGAATGGAGTGAAAATCTCCAAACTTCAAGGATTCAACGAATACTTCTACTTTAAACAATCATTGGGTCGGATTTTGTTTGGCATTCAAATGTGTAGAGGTTTCGCTCGAAGCCTGTTCATATAATTTTTCTTGGGAATTTATTTTCTTCTGGGAATTAAATATTTATTATTTTAGATATATATATATATATATATATATATTAAATGAAATCAGAAAATCCCCTAAAATAAAATTCAACTTTGATTGAAGACTACAAGTCATGTGAATTTCTTTGACTGCTCATCGAAAATTAGAACCACTTATTTGATTAGGTTTTAGCAGTAAAACGTGGAGTTTAGTCAACCCAGTTGATTAAAAACACGCAGTTTTTTAACGATAACAAATCTCAAACTGTCATCATTCGGTTGCTAAGTACATATTCCATCCTTTGTGCAAATTAGCCAAACTGGAAGGCCTGATCTTAATTTTGCTTGACAACTCATCTCGTAGTCGGCCCAACTTTCACTGAGTGGATCAACTGCACCAATCCAACTATAAAATCTTGCGACACACACATGCCCACTTAGTTCAAGCCCACTTGGTCCGATATCAAGAGCAAAGAGGTAAGGACCACATGACCCGCTCTGAGAGTCGATGTGATGACAACCTCAAATGGAGACGCAAATCTCTGAATCATCAGAAATCACACAGGGGATGGAGAAAAGCATCGAGACTGACGTTAATGCGGTGTGAGTGCTGAGCTGGGCTAGGCTGAGGCACTGTCACGGTATAACGTGGAGAACTGAACCAAAGCGAACGAAGCCCCAGCACTCATTCAGTGGTTGGCTTCCACGCCGGAGGGGGAGCCAGCACCCATCGGAAATGAAATAATGCGGCTTTACCAGTAAGAAACGGTTTCGGCTTGGTTCAAAGTTGGGGGCGGACTTTGGTGTTTGAGAGTGAGAGTATAGAAGACGTACCTCTGGGCAGATTTGAAGCGAGGCATCCGGCATGCTCAGCCTGCGTACAAATCCGCTTCCACTGGTGAAGAAACGATCGGCGCCGCTGCCCCAGGTGCCACTGATGGGCCTTCCTGTGTTGTAGAACATGAAGGTGTCACTGCCAGAGGTGGCCGTCAAGCAGGTCTTGTAGCAGTAAGTCTTGGTAAGCGAGCCATTCCCGCGGACTTCAATGTAGTGAGGCTCGACTTTAAGGTCCCTCCGGAGTACCACATTGTTATTAGGTTGCCCTGCGGCGCCGCCGACAGCCCCGCCTCCACCGGCACTCACGCTACAGTTGCCACCATCCGGAGGGGGCTTCTGTGAGCCGCAGCAAGGGGAGCAGGAGCCAGGTTGTGTGCAATAAGCATGGCAGCGGACGATGGCCAGCACCACCACGGTCACCAGAAAAACAAAAGTGGTGGCACTCAGAGCGACAATCAGGTAGAGGGTCAAGTTGGAGAAAGGCAGAGTACTGTGGGGTCTGATGATCCTCTTGGGGTCCGGGACAACCTTGGGGGGCACCTCCATGACAGCCACATTGACGGTGGCAGTGGAGGAGAGCGCAGGCTGCCCGTGGTCTTTCACCAAGACTGTTAGAGCAAACGAGGTGGAGTTGTCCTCCAGGATCCGACGAGTGGTCCTGATCTCACCCGTGTGTTCGTGCACCTTGAACAAGTCCAGGTCCGTCGCCGTCTCCAGCACGTACACCAGCCAGGCATTAGGACCGGCATCTGCGTCATAGGCCACCACTTTGGTCACCAAAGCACCAGGATCTGCGTTCTTTTGAACCGTCTCCAAGGAGCGCGTGCCATTACCCGGCGGGTTGACGATGAGTGGCGCGTGGTCATTCTGATCCATGATGTAGATGTAGACGGTGGCGACGCGACTAAGCGGAGGAATGCCCCCATCTTGGGCTTTGACCTGGAAGTGAAACTCTCGGAGTGACTCATAGTCAAAGGCTCGCAGGGCATAAGCCTCGCCAGTATCGGCCTTCACAGACACATAAGACGCGACAGGGATGCCGTGGTTATTGTCATTGAGCACTGTGTAGGTGATGCGTGCGTTTTCCTTGATGTCTGCGTCTTGAGCTTTCACCGTACACAAAGAGGCCCCAGGGGCGTTGTTCTCCGTCACATAGACGGTATATGACGTCTGCTCGAATCGCGGCGGGTTGTCATTGACGTCAGCCACGTCCACCTGGATGGTCTTCTGAGAGGAAAGAGGGGGGTTTCCGCCGTCCGTGGCACTCAGCGTGACATTGTAGGCATCGGTGGTCTCGCGGTCCAAGAACGCTGAGGTAACCAGGGTGTAGTAGTTTCTGAAGGATTTGATCTTGAAAGGAAGGCCCGCCGGGATCTCTAAAGTCACCTGTTTGTTGGCGCCCGAGTCCCGATCGGTGACGCTAATGAGGGCCACGACCGTGTCGGCGCGGGCGTCCTCCCTCACGGGGCTCGACAGGGATGACAGCACGATCTGAGGGACGTTGTCATTCACGTCCACCACTTCGACCACCACCTTGCAGTGTGCCGCCACCGCTCCCGGGCCTTTGTCCATTGCTTGGATGTACATCTCGTACGAGTTGGTCTCTTCGTAGTCAACATTGCTGCTTACTCTTATTTCTCCCGTATTCGTATCCATGCTGAACATCTGCCTCACTCTCTCGGGGGTGTAGCTGCTAAAAGAGTAATATACTTCCCCATTGGTCCCCTCATCCAAATCGATAGCATTGAGTTTGATAACGAGCGTGTTTTTGGGCGAATTCTCCAACAGTTTCACCTTGTACACGGAGTTGTCGAACGTGGGAACGTTGTCATTCGAGTCCAGGACTCGCACGTTAATGATAGCCGTGCCGGTTTTCTCAGGTGTCCCACCATCCACAGCGCTTAGAATTAACTGGTGGTCAGACGTTTGCTCCCGATCTAGCGGCTTTTTGAGCACAAGCTCGATGTGCTTGGTATTTAAGGAGGGTTTGTTGGACACCAGGGCAAAATGCTCGTTTGTGCTCAGCTGATATATACGAACTGAATTGGACCCAATGTCTGGATCCTGGGCATTTTCAATTGGATAGCGAGACCCCGGTAATGCAGATTCTGTGATCTCAACTTGATACTCATCCCGAGGGAACTGCGGTGCATTATCATTGACATCCACTATCTCCACCACAATATGGTGCACCTCGGTTGGATTTTCCAGCAGGACCTCCAGATTGATGAGGCAGCTGCTGGATAAATCACACAGCGCCTCCCTGTCGATCCTTTCATTAACAAGCAATTTGCCATTTTTAGGGTTGACAATCACGTAGCGTTTACTGCTGCTGCTGGAGGTTACCTTGATTTTTCGGCTGGCCAGCTTTCGAATATCCAGCCCCAAGTCGTGCGCCAGATCACCGATCAGTGCCCCATTTTCCAGTTCTTCCGTTACAGAATAGCGCAACTGTCCAAACGAAAGGCCACAAAATAAGGAGAATATCACAAAATAATAAAAAGGCACATTGCTCCCTAGCCGGTTGCGTATCCCCGCAACAGCCATCGCAAACTCATAGGATCCGCAGACGGATTAAACGCAGCCTTCCGCCTTTTTAACTTGCAGTACCATGCGTCCCAGCACCTCATTAAGGTGGGCTAAATGGACCCCGGCTGAATGAAACACAAGTCGCTCATCCATTGTTGGACCCGGCGGTGGCAAATCCTCTCCAGCTCACCCATATTTCCTTTGTCCGTGATGCGCTTTTTTTTTTTTTCGTCTCCAATGCGCGCTGCTGACGGGTGTGTTTCCTCGCCACTGGAGCTGTGAGGTCTGTCAAACCAGCCACAATGTCCCCTTGTACACTTTCAAAATACAACTACGGCAGTGGTGGCGCGTATGTGTGGAATGCGCGGATGTTGCGTAATCAAACCTACTAAAGTGTGTTTTGAATTGGTGGTGCTTAGTCCAATCTCTGACATCAATTTTGATTTCCAAATGTCCCCGCACAGTGCAAAATCCCCTCGTCTCGATCTTATTTTGAAATCCAAAACCGGAAAATAGCGCAATGTCTACCGCTGACTTGACCTTTGTAGTGCTTCATCCCACCCTTGCGCGCACTCAGACTACGGCCCCCCCCCCGCCACCGCCACCCATTTCTCTCCTCCCAAAGAGCCAATGCGATGTCGGTTCTGGGGAGTGTTTGCCTTATACGCGCTCAATTATTAAATCAACTATTAAATACTGCCACACAGATAATAAACATGCGATATCAATGACAATTCTACTGGTTTCATTTCACAAATTCTAGCCAATGTATGTCATACACGTGGAGTGTCGTGCAAGGTAAGCAACATGTATAAATGCACTGAATGCATTTGGTCAAATGCCACGATGTACGGGGTGTTGTCCGTGGAAGAATAATCACCACGACGAATGACAACGTGAAAACGTGTGCAGCGCACGCACATATGTTCGGAGCCTGGCTTATGTTTGTCTCCCATTGTCTGCATTGGAGTCGCAAGGATGCCTTAATTTGCCGATAGCGATTCTGTGGTGCAGCCTACCGCATGACGATCATTTGGGCAAGGCGCAGCAGGGAGAAAACATTGCACTGACAATCACAACCTTCCCTCCACATGGATCACTGTCAGTGGTAGACCCCAGACTGTCAGGTCACATCATCGCATTGGAAACGCCCGTGGTGGACCCCAGAAAGCAGAAGTATCATGTTCCCTCTGGTCCATTTGCCAGGGAGAAACATGATATAGGGTTTTACATATACCGAGACTGGCTGTTCATTTCGTAAACAGGCTAATTAGGCAGCATAGCCTACGTGTTGAAGGCACATTGCATCCCCCCCGCCCCTCTCGGCAATTATAAGTTATCAATAGATGCTTTGCATGTACATACTAGGGAAGATGCAAGAAATAAAATACAAATCCAATCATCAGTGATTCAAACGAATTTTCTGCAAAGCGTAATGCTCCCACATATGTTACCTATGGTGCATTAGACTTGCCTACAGGTGTGAATGAGGCTGTCTATTCGTGTTACATCATAACCGGACAGAGTTTTCGTCTGGTGCTCTGCTGCTGCTGCTGCTGCAAAAAAAAAAAAGATTATGTAAGGTTAAAGTGTTTTTTATACACCCTCCAATTAGACCACTTACGAGACCTGACGTCTTACACTGTGTACTTAATCTTATGGCCAGTGAGTGTAGGTCAGAATCTGTTGCCCCCCCCCGCCCCACCGCCCCCCCAGAACGGAAGCAGGAGGCAAAATTCCCTTCAGCACCATGGACAGCTTCCTTTAGCGCCATGACAGAGCAAAACACAGTCCTTCTTCCTGTCCACCTCATTCGATTAATTAACATGAATTACACAGTCACACCAGCTAATAAACGAAGTTATCACCTTAATATCAGGATGTGACTCTTGTATGTTTATGCACTAAACAACCATCACATTCAAGCGGCTGTCAAATTGATTTTACGCTAGATTTATATTTTATATTCACTCACCAAGTTATTTGGAAGCTATCGTCTTTGTGCGATTTTTAAATTGATCATATGCCCATGTGAGCCATTAAATTTCTGCTACAATTAGAGCATCCGCAAGTACATGTCACTCAAAGTAGGACAGCGTTCCTCTAAAAATGGAACTCATATTAGCACCGTTCTGGCGGTTGTAAAAAAAAAAATATATATATATATATATAGTGGCCTATTCTTATCCTATACTTGCCTGTTCAAAGGTTTTTAGTTACACATTCCTTTCGGCGTATAGAAATCATTTTGGGATCCGTTGCATAAGATCAGAACATTGTGTTTCCATGACAACCGCAGTTTGCTGCGTGTTTGCAGTGCCAGTTGTGATCACTGTCCTAAATTTGATACATCCCCCACATGGAACTGTCAACATGTTATTTCCACAAAGCCTGAATTATAAGCGGCGCTACTTCATGCACCAATGTTGCTTGGCTAATAAATTGCCAAGTTGAGTAAGACACACACAAGACAAGACAAAGAATAAAAATGAGTTTCGAGATGAGTTTTAAAAGAAGCGAGCGACCATGAGTAACGTTTCCAAAGAAAGTCACCGGCAACGGAAAATTCTCGATCCGCTCCGAGCCTTCACTTAGTCCTCAGTACCTCTAATGGCGTCTGGTCCACAGACCCGAGGCTCCGGGCAGGTCCATCGGGATGGAGGAGCTCAAAGAGGTAAGGTGGGGAGACTCCAAAATAAACGACAAAGCCATCAATGACTTTTTTAAAGCGCCATTGAGGTAACAATATCTTGAAGTAGTATAGAACTGCTGTGCACATTGCTTAGTTGATCATTTGGGTTCCTTAATTTCAGGGCAACCATAAAATAAGTCAATCAAATCGCAAGTGGAATTTTGTCGTTCCTAAAATAGTTCATGAGAGCGCTAAGCTTTGCCTGAACAAGTCCAGGTAATGTACGTGACATTTAGTTTTCATGTGGCTATTTTAGAAGAAGAAAAAAACATAATGGCCGACATCATAATGCAGGCAAGGACAGACACACGTAAATAATCTGCCAAAGGCATCACTCAAGATGGATTCCAGACTACACTGCACTTAGCGCTATCGTAGTGCTCCATCAGACGCAACACACTACTTCAGTCACTTGTTCATTAGCGAATATGAGGCCGCTTCTTTATTCAAGTATGGCCTTAGACAAATAAAGAATCCAATTAATATAGAATAGAAATGATCGCTGATCATCAACAAGCCTAAGCGATGCATCATAAATGCAACATGACACAAGTTGTCTTTGGAGGTCTGGCATTTGACATGACATTCTTTTTTTTTTTTTGCAGATGCAAAAACGCATTTGTATTCCTGTCTCGCTCTCTGTGTGTTTTCAAATCAGAGTGACAATCTGTTCATATCGGTTTCTGCAGCTTTGCAGTCGCTGACTTATCTCTTCACGCAGACCCCTCCTCAACAGAAGAAGAAGAAGAAAAATAAATCCTCATTCTTCCTCTGTGTTCAGGCCGAGCTGCGCATGGCAGCGCTGAACTGAAGTGAATTCCTCTCCACTGTCCTCTTCCAGAGATGGCGGAAACCGACGCTTTAGGTAATAAGACTTCTGACCCCATTGTGCACGCTGTTCCCAATACTTTGTCCAATTAGGTCAAATCGCCGAATCCTGCTTGGCACATTATGCACTTACACCAGAAATGTTTATTTGTATTTTTTACATTTTTATGCTAGAGTAAGTTCAAAATCTTCGCCAAAAAATTGTTTTATAATTATACTTCATCTTTACCTACCATTGATAAATATTTGACATGTGTAATAATAGCAAGTGTCCGCATTAAATATGAAAGTGCCAGACTCTGCTGACACAGGAGGACGAATCACGAACGCTCTGATCCTTTACACGCTCAGGGCTTAAAGACACCGACAGATGGCGCCAGAGAGCATGTTCCTGCTAAAAGGCCAAGCCGGGCAAAGGCTTGAATGGACTGTTGCCATGTGCAGCCTTAAGCAGGGAGTTTGTCTCGGGATACTCTGGACAGTTCTTTTTAGCAATTTAATACAGAACATGTTAAGAGCTGTAATTCAGTTTTTCAAATCGGACCGCTATTAACGTGTCCACTGAAGTAACGGCTCCATATTGTCCTTTGAATGGTTAAGAAAAAAATAAAATAAAATAAACTTGGCAAATCAACGTAATCTGTTTGAAATCCCCTAAACCGATTGAATCCAAATCTGAAAATCTACATCTTTCAATAAACTAATCCACAACAAAAAAACAGTGAAACCGATACTGGAGCCAAGCGGCTTCTGTAAGTCTCCGTGCGTAACTGATCATTTCGTAAGTTGTGCTTTAGTTATGCTCTTATTGATTTTAAAATAGCGTTTACAAACTGCTGATAACCACGTCAACGTGAATTTTAGAGGCGCTTCATCACAATAATGCAAATTGCTCAAAAAAGGAGACTGACAAATGTTATTGCTTCCCCTTCTAACATGATGACAGTCCATCCATCCACCAACAGTGTAAAAAAAAATGAACATTCGATTTAATTCCAATGTGTGATCAGCAAATGGTCTCTTTGCAGGGTCATTAGAGGACTTGCTACCAGGCTGGCATGCAAGACAAAGTCGGTGCCTTGGCTCCTCACAGCCGGGTTACTAAGCCAGTCCAACTGGAGATCAGAAAAGGACGATCGAATGGATGCAAAGTCTTGCTGAGGGCTGGAACATTTTTCTTAACCACCACATGTGCGACGCATCCAAGTTTGCTGACATCTGCACCGTCTCATATATTTAATTCACCGTCTAAATATTTATTAATTTTCTGAAACATGCTATATATATATATATATATATATATATATATATATTTATTGTATTTTTTTTTATTCGCTGTGTAGTCAATTATAACCGAAAGCACTTGAAAGGCCTCACACATCACGTTTGTGCAAGCCTAGACGTAAATTAATGCATGGTAATGATTTATCAAACTATGCAAAAATACGGCGCTTTAAGCTTTAATACAGCTTGACAAAGTTGAAGGGGAAGCACAACTGCTTTATTTGGTTTCTAAGAATGAGCACACAGCGTTTAGCACAGAAACTGGGTCACAATGTGTGTGTGTGTGTGTGTGTGTGTGCGTGAGAGAGACAGGGAGTTCAGGGAAAGAGTGCATGTCTTTGACACCCGTCAAGTCACTTTTGATAACTTCAGATTTTTCTTCTTTCTTATCCATCAGAGGCACGACAGAGAGACTGGTTTGAAAAAAAAAAAGTTTATTCAAATTATCATGATCAAGCAGAACATTAAAGCCAAATAAGCAACATCAAAACCTGACAATTAACCGGACTTGAAAATTAAGCAAGGCCATTCTCTCCCGTTCGCTCTTTGATCCACTGAGTGGAATGGAAGTTGAATACATTTTGATGCGACTCTCAAGTATACCGTACAATCGGACTGGTGATTAGATGAAGATAAAAAGAGAGCAAATGAGAAGTGACGACAACACCGAGCGAGAACGAGCACCCCTGTGCCATTCGATCACAGTGAATTTACAGAAGATATCAAAAAGTCGACTTTATAAAAAACACATGTATAAAGTGTTTTCATTTACAGTAAATGCATTTACTCGTTCTGGAAAACAAAAAAAGGCTGATTTGCTATCTATCACTGCGTGAGCGATGTTTTGTGCTCATTTAAGAATATGAACTAGAATTTTGTTGAGCAAATTACGACAGTTAAATTAATTTGATGAGAATATTTCCAAAAGGTTTCTTCGGCAAATGATAAATTTTGTTTTCACAGCATATTTCCCATGCGATAATCAGTTGAAACGGGCATTGTCGTACTTTTCGTAAGATCCCGTTGATTGACAATACTGCTCGAAATTAATTCATTCGTCAAAAGTCACGTGCTCTTTTTTACAATGCGGAAGGCACACAAAAAAAGCTCGTACCAGATCTGATCACCAAGCACCCAAATTGAGTTGCTTGAATCATCAGCCGCTTGTTTCGGGAAAAAAAGGAAAGTCATGTGCCGTGCGATATCTTGGAGGTCAAAAAAAAAAAAAAAGGTCAAGAAAAAGGACAGCATCTTCAAATGTCAGTTCAAAACTACCGAATACCAAAACATCAAATTCACTAAACGACACATATGCAACACAAAATGCCCTTTGAAGAAGCCCACAGAAGCAGCATTAAAAGTTAAGACACAACCTAGCAAGAAAAGTAAAAATAAGAAACCTGACGTCAGTGCAATCATGACCAAGATTAATATTCTTCACATAAATGGATCATTTTATTATTAAAATTGAAATATTAATATAAATTTTCTGCTGTATTTGACTTTTTTTTGTTGTCATATCTTTATTGCCTGTTTTGACAGCTTATTGACAGAATAAAGATGAACACACTTTTTTTTTTTATAAAGAAGTGGTAAGAGTCAGTATGTTTGAATGTACAATCCACATTCATCTCATTGAAGTCCGTAATGTCATTTTTTTTTTCAAATGTAATATTAACTTTGCGAGCATTTTTAACCCCAACGCTCCCTCATACCACATTCCAAGGATTTAAAAAAAAATTAACAGACTATGCCATGTCATTTGTCCCAAAATACAGTTAAATACTACTACACGGGAGAAATCCTCAAATCGTTGAAAGTTTTATCAAGTACAGTCGACTACAGACACAAAAATCCCAACACCCCCCCCCCCCACCCGTGATATTTCATTTTTACACGTTTGTCACTTTTTGTGTACAATATGACAGAGAGTCACATTTCCAGGTGACAGCTCCACGTAGAAAACAGTCAAAATGTCATTTAAGAAAGGAAACCACACGGCATTGAAATAAATGAGTAAAAATCACGTTCACCCTGACTCTTATTGATTAGGCGTGTTTTACACACGGAACTGCTGTTTAGTCCCGAAAGAGAGAATAGCAACAGAACCCGTTGAGTTGCATTTGAAAGGGGAAATGGCATTTAGGCTACTGAATGGAGACGTTAACCCCCAAAAATATTTGTCATAAAATGTTCCATGTGACTTCACTAGTCTAAACGTGGCGTTCTGATGAATATTATATTTGTGGAATAGGAGTTAAACTGCAAAATCAGATTTTAGCCATGTCAGGGGGCGGCCATTTTGTCACTTGTGTCGACTGAAAATGACATCACAGTTGCTCAGGGCTCAATGACCAATCGCAACTCGCATGTTTTCTACAGCTGAGCCCTGATTGGTCGTTATCTGAGCCCTGAGCAACTGGGATGTCATTTTCAGTCGACGCAAATGACAAAATGGCCGCCACGGAGATGGACAAACACAGGTGGATTTTACTGCTTAACTCCTTTCCCACTAACGCAATATTAATCAAAATGCCACGTTTTGACAAGTGCTCCCGCATAGAACATATTCACATGAAGAAAACATTTGGGTTGACAGAATAATGTTTTCATTTCTTCGTCCAAATGAGACATGTTTTAGAATCATGCAGATTCATGCTGAAAATATCTTTTTTTGGGAGAATGGGACTGAATGCACTGAGGATGATTCCTTTACTTCTCTCGAAAGATGAAGAAAGTATAAAGTATCTATCTGCCTATCTGGCTAATGACAACGTTTGGGGTGAGGAGAGAAGAGTTGGCTCGGAGGGACTCAAGGAAATTGTTTTACATCTGCGTATGAGTCAATGACTGCCAGGGACAGTTGATTAGATCACGGCAGCTCTCTTCTGGTTGCCTGCTGAGAGACAGAACGTAGAATTAGTCCTGACACGAACATTCGGAAGATTACGGAAAGTCCTCACTCATGCAACGGTGGATCGTGACTGGTTACTGCCACCATCAGTCAAATGTCATTGCGGCAAAATTCAAATCACGGGAAACAAGGCAATAACTACAATTATATAGACAACGCATGCAAAAGCAGGCACCCTAATTTGATTTTGGCAACATAGGCTTTGGTCCGAATTTAGGACGGCCAGATGTGCACAACACGACCCTGACCGGCAGCCAATTTCATTCTAATCTGTCCTCTCAGTAAGCTGATTTTCTTACTTGAGAGCCGAGCCAATTTGAATGTAGCGTTTAAAACGGAACAATGTTGGGCCCATGTGAACAAACACGGGGCAACAATTCATCCAAAAATGAACAATTAAAAGATTTGAAAGGAACACAAATGAATGAATGCATTCAAATGAACAATTCAGTCAAAATATGTACATTTATGCGATACAGAATTCGCTAAAGGAAATGTTAGTGGTTCGACGGCAAATATATAGCAACCAGCATACCTCCAGTTGTAGAATGGACTTCTTTTCATTTTGAGTACTTAAGAACAAAAGAAAGAGAGAAATTGCACAATGAGTATGAAGGTTAAACGCGACACACAATCCTTATACGACACTTCATATAAATGTTGGCGCTCTTTCTTGCTATCGTTAAGTCTGCAGGTCATCAAATAAATTAAATTAAAAAAGAAAATCCGCTGATGCTGAGGATGGGGAAGGCATGCCTCTCACGTTACTTCAGTGTGAACTGCCTTTGTGCATTCTATCAAGTGCAACGTGTCTTCCAAAATAAGGACACGCTTCTTAACGGGACAGTAGATTCCGATGTCTAGTGATGGGAAAATGAAGCTTCAAATTTGCTTCATGAACCAGTTGTTGTATTTTTGAGTCGGCACCGTTGGTTTAAATAATGGTGTGCTTTCAGCCTAATGTTGAACAGAGAGCGCCATCTACAGGAGGCCAAAAATACTACAACTGGTTCATGAAGCTGATTTGAAGCTTCATTTACCCATCACCGCCGATGTCTTTACATGTGATAGTTAACCTCCTTTTACACTTGCGACAGTTTAGAATGAACAAAAGAAAAACAAAAACAGAACTTAAAATTTATTTGCCACATATATGTATCTGAAGTGCTCTTTAACAAAATTGCTCCGCAAAAAAAAAAATAATAATAATAATAAATAAAATAAAATTCATTTGTCACATATATGAATCTGAAGTACTCTTTATTTTATTTATTATTATTATTATTTTATTTTGTGAATCATTGACTTCCTTTGAGGAATCAACGTTCAAATTTTGTGGAGCAATTTTCTCATCGTGTTTGTGCCTCCATAAGTGTCACTTCCGCATCGTGCAATTTGCTGACAAAAAGTAGACCACATTTTCAACTAGCTAAAAATGATGCTAATAAAAACATTGTGCTGGCGACTGATTCCGAAGTTGCGAAAGGTGTGCTGTTTGACCTCAGAAGCTCCACTGTACGTATGCACGAACTGCGTGCGATCCACCAGACTCCCCCGCATGATACAGCTCATTTAGCAAATCTTGTCCTTGAAGAGAAACACGCCGTGTCTGCGCTCTTTGAAGTATTCCCGCGCTTCCGCCACCCACTACTGTGATATGCATCTGGGATAAATGACCTACATACTACATTAGACATTGAACAGTGGAACAATATGCGTGTGCATGAGCGTGTGCGGGGAGGGTGAGGGGGGGGGGTGTATTTGTTTGACCTAATTATTCAATGTGATTGCTTGTTGGCTTTTTCAGTACTCCAATATTTAAAAGCATCATCGGGTCATTTAGTAACGAGTGACTCCATTTTAAATCCGGTGGAACGTGAGAATTCCGATTATAAATAATAATAATTAATAAAATAATTAATATTGTTTTTTTTTTGTTGTAGAGAAGAAAAAAAATATACAAAAAAAAAAAAACAAAGGCCCAAAAAAATTACTCAGAAAAACATTTTTTTTTTTTCCTCAAGTGAATGCGATACGCTTCCGTATACAACAGATCTCGTTTTTAAAAATATATAACAGCAAGACGTGTTGCACCAAATAATATTGCGCATTTTGAATTCTCTCTCAATTATTCTCGTTATAATTGTTTGTGGATATTAAATGTGGAATATATTTCAAATAGTCGTTGTGTTACATGACAAAACCTGAACTGTATATTTAGTTACAGCCATCTTTTTTTTCTCCATTTTTTTAATGGATTATTAATTTAATGTAGGAATTTATTAAATTGTTGGCAAACCTTCTCTTCTTTTTTTTTTTTGATTCACTTTTGTTGTACTGATGAACTAATATTGTCTTCTTTATCACTAATGTGAATGGTAGGGTCATTTTGTGTTTTGTAAATTAGATTCTTAGGTGTGTCGCAAACTTGAACTAACTTGGGAAACTGAGCCAAAGGCAGTTAAAAAACTTTCCAAGTAATTTATATCGTTTAAAAAAAAATTTCACCTGCCATTATCATTTTTTTTTATTTCATACGCACTGCCAGTTGCACAATTTAGTTGTCTTGTTTCCACAAAATATTTTAACTTCAGCTTTTTATTGTCGTTGATGATTGAGCCGGACGTACCTCCAGCGTGGATGCTCTGGACTCGGTGATCTCACTTGGCCCAATGCTCCTTGGTATACTGGACACAAAGTAACCAGCTCCTTTGGGAATGATGGGCTGCCTCACGACGACTTTGCCTTTCCTGGTCTCGGCGAGAAAGAGACTGTACCAGTAGGCATCGCTGGAGATCAAGGTGGAGTCTGCAATGGTGGAGCTCCGCTGGCTGATCACGCTATTCCTGCTGATCACACTGTTCCGATTCACCGGGGGGATCTTGATGGGCTTTGGTTTTGGTTTTTGACACTTCAGCACAATAATAACCAATATGGTAATGAGCAGCATGAAGGAAACAGCCCCTAACCCGATGACTAAATATAAATTTAAGTCCGTGAAGACGTCGTACTCCAGCGGCAACTCGGTGGTCTCCGAAAATACCATGGAGTTCTCAACCGTGGATATTTTGATGGTGACCGTGGTTGAGAGAGCTGGGTTGCCGTTGTCTTTTGCAACAATGACAAGACGCTGTTGCCGGGGGTCTCTGTAGCTGAACATTCTCGTGGTCCGGATCTCGCCGTTGTATTGATCGAGACTGAAGAGGGTCGTGTCACTCATTTGTAAGAGCTGATACGTGACCCTGCCGTTCTGCTCCGAGTCGGCGTCGATGGCGATCACTTTGGCCACTAAATGTCCCTTATCGGTCGACCTCGGGATCACCTGCTCCACGACGGAGCCTTGCGCCCGCCACGGGGACACGATGACAGGGGTGTTGTCGTTTTGGTCCAGAATGATGATATGAACGGTAACGTTGCTGCTCAGTGGCGGGACGCCGGAGTCCCTTGCCTCGATGTGGAAAAGGTACTCCCTCTCTCGCTCGAAATCAAAGGTCTTCAAGGTGTAGAGGTCGCCGTTTTCTGGATTGATGGAGAACAGCATTGACATGGAGGTGTTTGCAATCTCTTTCTCCATTATGAAATAAACCAAGTATTGGTTCTCATTCAGATCTGGGTCTAAAGCACTTAGAGATGTCAGCAACGCTCCCGGCAGATTATTCTCCATCACGTGGATCGTGTAGAAGGACTGCGGGAATGTGGGCGCATTGTCATTGATATCGTGAATCTCTAAAGTGAAGGTCTCACTTTCAGTGAGCGGCGGCGTCCCCTTGTCTGTCACCTTCAGCGTGATTTCATATTTGCTCTTTATCTCTCTGTCCAGCGGCTTGGAAACCAAGAGCTCAAAGTAACCCTCGGAGGATTGATTGAGGACGAAGGGGAGGGTTTCCTGCTGACTTAAAGTCAGCACCACTTCGCCGTTGACTCCGGAGTCCCTGTCGCTGACGCTGACCACCGCAATCAGGGTCCCCACGGCGGTATTCTCGGCCACAGCACTTTTGAGAGACTTGATGGTCAGCTCGGGGTAGTTGTCGTTCAAATCTGTGACGGACACCATCACTTTGCAGTGTCCTGAGAGCGGGGTTGACCCTTCATCCTGTGCTTGGATGTGCATCTCAAAATTCGTATTCTCCTCAAAATCAACCGCCCCCTTCACCTTGATCTCGCCCGAATGTCGGTCAAGCGAGAAGAGCTCCTGTGTCTTCTCCGAAGTGTAGAGAGTATACGAGTATAATAAGCGTGCGTTTGTGCCTTCATCCAAATCTGTGGCATTTAAGGTCATGACGACAGTCCCGGTACCGGAATTCTCTGGAACATTGACTTCAAACACGGGTTGACTGAACAAGGGGGCATTGTCATTGATATCGAGGACATTGAGAATAATACTGGCGGTGCCCGATCGAGGAGGGACCCCTCCATCCATCGCGGTTAAAATCAGATTATGCACCGCATCGGTTTCCCGGTCCAAATTGCCATTTAGTACCAAGTCGACATATTTAGAGCCATCGCTGCCAGTTTGTATATCAATGTTGAAGTATTTGCTCTCACTTAAATAGTAAGTCTTGATGGAATTAGCACCAACGTCCGCATCTACAGCATTTGTTAATGAAAATCTCTCACCGGGAGGGGTTGCCTCGGAAACGTCCAAGTAAATGGTTTTCCTCCGGAACACAGGCGCGTTGTCATTGATGTCCATGATCTCCAGTTCGATGTTAAAAATACGAATTGGGTTTTCGAGTATGACATCCATTTTCAAAAAGCACGAGGCTGTTTTAGTCATGCAAATGCTTTCCCGGTCGATCTTCTCGCGGATGATGAGCTCTCCGGTTTCTTTGTTGATGTCAAGATAATTTTTGCTGTGAATGACATCCAGTTTCGCTTTCCGTTCCACCATGCTTCGAACATCTAGACCCAAATCGGTGGCAAGGTTTGCAACAAAGGAACCCTCTTCCATCTCCTCCGGAATAGAGTAGCGAGTGATTGAAAGCACGGAGCCCGATAATGCGCTGAATGTGAAAACGGCGATGAGCAGCCGTGTCCGTAAATGAGCCACAAGAGAAGCCATGACGCTGCCTTTTAAATGTCGCAATCGAACAAATTGGTCCTAATGTTCAGGCTGTCTTGATGTGAGGAAGCACCGGTGTCATTTCTTGCCTCCACGCGTGGGAGCTGCAGCAAGCGGTCCATGTACGCGCAGCAACGCCGTTTCCTGCAGGGGCGTGTGCAACATTTGTGGAGGCTGGCCTCGGGTGGCCCAGTTCACATAAAGCGGGTGGGGGGGGGGGGGGGTGGTTTCGAGTGAGGTCATTTATACCACCCAACAAATTCATAATGACAATAACTCTTAAAATAAAACAAAAATAGCCTGATTAGTGTGTTTAATTTAACATCAACACACAAGGGAATTAGCCATTTCATAAATTCTGAAATCATGAAAAATGTCGAATCACCCAAATGCAAGCATAAAATATGTAGAAATCATGTCAGTGATAATTATTATTACCAAACTAGGCAAATCAGGGTGTATCAAACTGCATTTATTGCCTTTCCATTTTACCAAAAACTGCAACTCGACACGATTGCATATTTTACCACCATATTTTCACATTAAATACAACTTAAAATTCTCAACTGCAACACACACACACACAATTTAATAAATTGAGCTTTCTTTTGTGGTATCCATAGCAACCATTAGTTCTTTGTCATCGTGTGTTCTTGCATTACTGATTGAGCACAACTGCAGAAATGGTTTGTGAGACGTTCTGGGGGGCATGTGCTTCCATTTCGCTGTATTCTACTGCCATCTAGTGGCACATTTAGAAATTACAGGAACATCATGGATTACGCACATTTCAACCCTACCTCTTACTCACTAACTCGCTCACTCACTCACTCACTCAATAACTCACTCCCTCACTCATCATCTGTAATAATAAACCAAAGTAAACATCTGGGACTGCAGTTGGTGCTGCTACTCAATTCTGTGAGCGCCAGCACGGAGAATATGAAAGGGATAATTATTGCTCCATTTGGATTGACGGGGGAGTCTAATGATAATTAATAGTATTGCTTGCAGCAAATAGTGAATTAGAACCACAACATATCATACTATGAAACCTGTGAAAATTAAAAAAAAAAAAAAAAAAGTGGAAAAAAATCTGAATCAGAAGAGCAGTTTTTGTACCGACAGGTTTTGGTGCTGATTGACCTCAGCTTCCTGTCGGATGCAAGAGACTGGATCAACGACTGACCACTACGGGAGGGGTGAGCCACGACCTTTGTTGCTCTCAAAGCCCTGGAGGAGTACAAGGCCTGAAGGGAGAGCAGGTTGCAGCCAATTACCTTCTCTGCATAGTGAGCGCTTTTGACTTTGGCAGTGGCTGCAGTGCATCAAATCATTCACTCCTCGTCATATAAACCAATGAGAACCATGAAAATTAAAACATATTTTTTATGCAAAGGTGTTGTTTTCCTATTCATTCAATTCAGAACCAGATTTGTTTAAACGGACTATCTGTGATGCAATTGCACCCACTAGTGGCAACATGCTACTAGTTCATCCAGATAATAGAGCTAATAAGAAATAAAAATAATGAAACCAAATCGCTAAATGCTAAATATAACATTTTCATGTCCTCATGGGTGCACACAGAAACTGTTTGTGATACAGTCAGATATTTAATCTGGCCACTTTTCGCTTCAAAATTGGCAGGATAAATGTTTGCAGCATTTGTTTGGATGTGCTTCCAGTTGTATTTAAATGCCAGTGATTTCAGACACTCTCGGATAAATGGGGTATGAAATGATACTCGTATCTATTCTTGTCGTAACATGCATGATATTCGGTACGAAAATTTGATCCAGCCCATCTGGCACTAAACTGCACGTTAAATTAGTGCAATTTTACAACTTTAAATTTAACTAGCCCCTTACACATTTTATTATACAATATCTACTTAGTAAAAGGAACCAACAACATCAAAAGCTACCACTTAAAAACAACATTTATAAGGTTTCTTGAGATTTTTATTAATATATATGCTGTACATACTTTATACGAATTGAGTATTTCTACCATAAATGAACATGTATTACAATAATAATGAATCCTGGAAACTGTAAAGTACAGATCACATGACAATCTGCATTTCATAACACATTTAAGTACGGTAATAATGTGTAACCGTCACTTTTTAACAAACGAGCCCAAAAGTCATAGGAAGCCCCTCACCCGTGTTTTCCATCCATATGAAAAATAACAGTCAAAACTAATCAGAGAAACTAAGAAACAACCTTTTCACCACATACGACACGGTCTTGAGGAGGGATCAACTGTTACTACTGGATGACGACGTTAATAAACGTGTACTCGGGAGAAATATGAAGGAAATGATATGAAAAGTGGATGCATCATAATATCAACGAATTTGGGACGATTTTGAACACTATTCGGGAAAACAAAACCGTTTTTCACTAACCCCTCATATAAGCTTGATCTCCTCAAACTTCCGTGTGTTTGAAATACGAACAAAGTATAAAGTTCTTATTGGAACAAACTCGTCACCTATAAATATATCATACATCACAAACAGAATGTTTGGTGTCTCATTTAAAAATACCGCTCCTGATGAGCCCATCGTCTTTGTCGTACGGATGTTCATATTTAGAGATTAATTTCTTTTTCTTCCCAAAAGTCGAAAAGCTGTTGTAAACATCCAGGTCGCCTCGAGGCGCCAGCTTGAGGGTGCTGTAGCCAGATGTGTTGCCGGGAATGTAGACGTTGTGCGTGAAGTCTGCTGCCTCAGAGGGGATATACACGTTGTGCTGGTAGTCTGACGCCTCAGACTGAGGCTGAGCGTACTTTGGAGCCCAAGTGAAGTTGGGATTGCTTTCCTCTTGAAGAGACATCTTGCAATCTGCAAAAAAATAAAAAAGATTGATGGACCTCAAATTTGCATTTCCAGGACATTACCAAGAACAAACTTGAGAATTGACACTCACCGCCTATATGGTTTCCCCAGGTCCAGTACTGCGGTGCCACGGAGCAGAAATATTCATCAGCGTCATACTGCTGCGGTCGTGATAATGTGCTTTCCATATTTCCAGAACTGTACCTGAAGAGGAAAAAATAAATAAATCCGACATCTGCATGCAGTACTGTAATCTGTTGCCATCTTCACCTCTTGTATGCTGAATTCCGTTGATTCTTGGTCCAGGTCCAGTCCTTGCTGGAATACTTAAGCTGCAAGGTGGAAACAAACCAAATACAAATCAATAACTTACTCAAGTACAGCAAATGTGTTTTCTGCTTGACTGCTGTGCCCTTTTCTCCTTGATTTATATTGACATTCGATAGCTGTGAGTCTGTATTTTATTGAAAAAGACCAGCAAAGCAAATAAAACAACATAGGGCGGGGTGGGGGGGCGTATCGTCATGCCCAGTTCAAGTCAAGCGCAAAGCGCATTCAAATTTTGTGCATCGGTGGACTTTTCTGTCTTTTGGTACTTTGCTACTTGTAGAATTGGGCGAAACGGGGCTTTTGTGCCTTAGTGCGGTGTTGTAGGATGGAACGTAGCCAACGGCTGGCCAATGGTTGCACCATCCATCATTTGCATTAAAATCAGGGCAGTCGGAGCTCAATATTGTCGAAATAGAAATATAAAATAGAATCGCATGGCACGAGCGCCGCCAAAGTGTGTTTATTCGAATAAACTGCAAGATCGCCCCTTGCGGATCATTGTTCAATGAAATGATTTCTACAATGATTCAGAGAGATTGCCCCATGCTGTTCTTATATTTATTAACGAAATGTGATGACATGGAGCCCGGGGTGTTATTTTGCTTCCATATCGACATTTCTCACAGACTCATATTTCCCCCAGAGCCTTTTTTCAGAGGCCACAACATTCGGGTCATCTGCATAATCTTGCAATATGTATTAGACTGAACATTTTCAATTATTTCTAAATTATCATGCAGCTAATTGACATCGCCATAACGATACTATTTAGTATGATGTTGTTCAGTTTTTATCATTTAAAAAAAAAAAATCTGATTAGGTCTAGCCAATGTTGTGGTACCATGTCTTACGACAAATATGTAAATAAGGACTTGATCGTAATCAACTCTGGAACTGACTTGGGGGGGAAAAAAAAACTTTTCACAAGTTTGTAATTTGCCATATATGCCTGAGGAGTCAGAGAAAGCAAACCCTAATGAGATCATCACGAAGTAATGAGGGGCAAATTGATTTGGTGTGAAGTGTCACACTACTTGGGGTGCATGAAAAAGACTAATGAAATGAATAATGAATGCGCTTGCAAATCTAACAGTTCACAGCTAATCAGGGACCGCTCAACATTTTACCACATCACAAATGACGATTCAAAATATACATATATATATATATATGTATGTTAAGATTCAGGTCGAACGTGTGAATTAGCAAGTATTTACTCGCCCTACCTTTTTTTTTTTTTTGTTCAACCACGATCGTAATTTTACAGTGCTTTTATAATGTTGCCTGTGTCGTTACAACATGCACTTATTGAAATATATGCTAAAGTATTCCGTTCAGGGCTAACTGATAAGCTTCAAGGTAACCGATTCAATGTTTTTACATTAAAAGTCTCCCGTCACGGTTACAAAATCGTACGTTTGAGGATATCACCCAAGTGATAAGCCACGTACGCCTAAAGCAGGGCTTCTCAAATCGTGGGGCGGGACCCCCTGGGGGTGGGGGTGGGGGGGGGGGGGTCACGGTGCGTGTGACCCTGGGGAACATGCTTTTATTCCACCGTACTATAATAAAGTGTAATTGCACCTCCACTCCAGTAGTTGGCAGTGGTGCTCTCATTGCCCATTGTGCGCAGCGAGTATTAGCTCGACGGGGTAGGTTTGTTTTGCAACGAAAATGCTATTATTTAGAGTCGTGGCGGAGAGTGGGTGGTGGTGGGGGTGCAAATTCTTTTTTTGTCTTGCTGGAGGGGGGGGGGGGGGGGGCGTGAGGGAAAATAATTGAGACGCACTGGCCTCAAGGCATAAAGATCAACTTTTAGATTTTTTTTTGTAACAGCCCAAATATGGAGCAACATATTTTATTATGTATCGGATTAATAAGAAATTATCAAATAAACAACTAGAAAAACCATGAATGCATTTTCAGGTTGCAGCTCGTTCTAAGAAAAATGACGAGTACAGCTTTTGCATTCTGTGTCAGTGGAGGAAGTGAGCGTATTTCGTGCGGGATCGTCGTTACCTCTTTGTGAGTTGAAGTTCTGTTGTTGGCCAGCTCATTACGGTCCAGCGTGCTCCAACCAGATGTCAGGTAGTCTGTGCTTTTGACGTTATTCTGTCGAACAGACATCACCGGACTGCATGGTTTGAGGAACATGAAGTCGCTTTTCGACGATTCCGGCGTCAGACACATCTTGTAGCAGTAAGCTTGCGGCAGCGCGCCGTCACCGCTTGCCTCGGTGCATCCCACTGAATCTGTTGACATCCTGACGTTCAAACTGGACTTTTTGAAGATGTCGGCGCCGACGGGCGTCGCCGAGCCACAGCAGCAGCAGCACACGTTGGCGGAGGGGAAGTCGGACTCTTTGTTGGACGCTCTGTCCTTCAGCCTCCTCACAGTCACAATGACGATGATGGCCGCTAGAAATGTTAAGGAGATAGCGCCGAGGGACACGATTAAGTAGAGGCTAAAGTTGGAGCTGTGATGGGGGCTCAGTGACAGGTCACCCGAATCGGGCTGAGATTCTGGCAGGCTGTCAACCACTGACAGAATGATGGAAACTGTGGCCGAGAGGGGGAGTTGGCCATTGTCCTTCACCAGAATGACCAATCTGTGCCTCGTGGGGTCTTTCTCGACTAACTGTCGTATTGTCCTAATTTCCCCCGTGTATAAAGCCACGCTGAACAAGCTTGGGTCAGTTGCTTGGAGCATTTGGTAGAAAAGGCGCGAGTTCTGCCCGGCGTCTGCATCCACCGCTCGGATTTTGGTGATCAGGTATCCAGCGTCCACAGATCTTGGCACCACTTCATTTGGGGGGGTGCCGTTCTGAGCAAGTGGTGACACAATGACAGGTGCGTTGTCATTTTGATCCAAAATAAATATAGTCACCGTCACGTTGCTGATTAAAGGTGGGAATCCGGCGTCTTGCGCTTGCACCGTCATTTGAAAGTTTTTTAACTGCTCGTGATCAAATGACCTGAGGGCGTAAATATTGCCGTTATCTGAATTTATGGACACATACGTCGACGCGGGCATCCCGTGAACATCAACTTCTATTATAGAATACGAGAGGTATGCATTTTGGCCGTCGTCTGGGTCCTGAGCTGTCACGGAGCAGACGGAGGCACCTGGTGCATTATTTTCAGTCAAGTACACCGTATAAGCGGGTTGCTTAAATAGAGGCGCGTTATCATTCACATCAGAGACTTGGACCACAATCGTTTTCCTTGTAAATAAAGGCGGCGAGCCCATATCTCTCGCAGTGAGAGTAATGTTATACTCGGCCACTGTTTCCCTGTCCAAAAAATCACTTGTCACTAACGTGTAGTAGTTTTTAAAAGAGGAGTGCAGCTGGAAGGGGATCAGATTTGGGATCTCACAGTCAACGTTGCCGTTTTCCCCCGAGTCCTTGTCCGTGACGCTGATGACGGCAATGACGGTGCCCGGGGGCGCGTCCTCGTGCACAGGTGTGGACACGGACGTCAGAATGACCTCTGGGAGGTTGTCGTTCCGATCCAAGACGTTCACCAGCACCTTGCAGTGGACTGCGACAGCGGAAGGACCTTTGTCCTTTGCCTGGATGTAAATTTCATGCATCCTTGCTTTTTCATAATCGATCACCCCTTTCACTTTGATTTCCCCCGTGCGCGCGTCCACAATGAAAAGCTGGCGCACTTTGAGGGGCGCGTGCCCGCTGAAAGAATAGGTTATGTCTGCGTTTGTGCCCTCATCCAAATCGGACGCGTTTAGTTTGATGACAACAGCACCCTTTGGTGCGTTTTCCGCCAGTCTTACTCTATAGAAAGATTGGTCGAACACTGGCGCGTTATCGTTGGCATCGAGAACGGTGATGTCAATTTGCGCAGTTCCGGACTTCTCCGGAGACCCTCCGTCCACCGCTGTCAGAACCATCTGGTGCTCGCTCTGTTGCTCCCGATCCAACGGGTTTTGGAGTACCAGTTCGGCGAATTTACTGCCATCACTTCTTGTCTGGATGTCCAAAGTGAAATGCTCATTGACGCTGAGCAAATAAGTGCGCAACGAATTGGAACCCACGTCCAAATCTTGCGCGCTCTCAAGTGGGAAACGGGACCCCGGCGATGCAGATTCCGAAATGTCCAGATTAAATTCGCTCCACGGGAAGCTCGGAAAGTTGTCATTGACGTCCAGAATTTCCACTTCAACTCTGTACAGCTCCAGCGGGTTTTCGATAACCACTTGCAAATGGAAAGAACACGCCAAACTCTGCTCGCATAGTTCTTCGCGATCGAGCCTCTCGTTGACAAATAAAACTCCGTTTTCCAAATTGACCTCCACGTACTGCCTCCTGGTACCGGAAACGATGCGGAATCTTCGCGCAGAGAGTTTCTCCAAATCCAAACCCAAGTCCTCTGCTATGTTTCCCACAAAGGCGCCATGTTCCAGCTCCTCCGGGATGGAGTAGCGGATCTGTCCACATACCGAGTCCACAAAGCAGACCATCAACGCAAAACCACAAACTACGGAGCATTTGACGCACACCTTTCGTCTCTTCACCCCTTGTGTGTCCATTTGAAGGCTGTCTCTCAACTCCCATCAAAACTTGGCACTGCTGACAGCGGCCAAATTGAGCACAATGCAATTTGGTGGGCAAACAAACAAAATAAAAAATAAAAAAACTTAACACTGGTGGGACTGACGCAGCTCCTGTCTACCTCAGAGAAATGAGAAAGGAAAGGGGGGGGGCGGACTCGCAAGAGGGCTATCGCAGATTAGCGTGAGCGCGCGCGCGCGCCCTCGTATCATTGGCCCTACTCTTTCAATTGGAGGCAAAAAGACATCTGCTTGGAGAATCTTTACCGTTTACTAGCCCGATACAAGTCATGTCACAAGACTTGGAGTGCATTTAAACGTCTTTGGTTCACATTTAGTCGTTGAGAGCATTTAATCTGACCATGCAGATTTATTACTGGAGATGTATGTTTGCCAGTACAGGCGATCTGAACTGTGATGTGTTTATTAATCTTTTATTCATTATTCAATTCTCATGCAATTCTAAATCCACACGGCAGGCCTATCTTGGTGAAACTGTGGGATGAAGTCCTATAACCATCTTTAAAGTCTTGCTTAAATTCCAATTATGATAGTTAATTCGTCAATTTTAAAAGAATATACCTTTAGCTGCAAGTGCAAATAATTCAACGGCGTTCATTAACACCTGCACCCATTCTGATCGTTGGAACTATTCTATGAGAAAACAAAATTACATTAATGATGGTCCTTCATGAGCAACAATTAAAGGCACCTTTATAAAACCAGAATCTACTGGAACTCTTTAAATTCTACATAACGTTGTGGCCTGTGATTGAAAGTGACCACTTAAACCGAGCAGTTTTATCTTTTTGCGTCTACTCAACGCACGCTCGACCCATTTGCTCCCCCCCCAAAAAAAAACAAAAAAAAAAAACAGTTACCCTGGCTGAAAACTGAAAACACAATCTGTCTGCAGCAGTGAAACGGCAGCAGATGGCGAGGTTTTTCCACGGGCTCATGCTCTTTTTAATTAATGGAATGGAGATTAGAGGGCATTTTCCCTGGATCATTAGTGAACAGAGGAATTAAGACATTTTGTGAGAAATAATCCCAAGGCTATCCATGTAATGCACATGTGGTTTCCTCTCCGTGGTCATATTGACCTGCTTTTCACAGCCTAAGTGCACGGCATCACTTACTCAGTGCACAACTAAGTAGCTAGTATAAGGGGACACAACCACCACATTTAGGGATCAAAAAAATACAAAAGAGATTATCCCGCTGTCACCCTTGCTCGCTCTCCAACACACGCGCACACGCTGACAATGTCCCCCCCTCGTTGGCTCACTCAAGGGCAAAAGTAGAATAGCAATCCCTTTTGTCTTTAACCACTTTTTCCGTTTTTAAAACCTCGGGATTTAGAGCGATATGCTGCTGTGGCTTCTTACGCTTAATCGCTTTGAGTATAAAATAAAAATGTGGTCTGCTAAAATGGTTTTAAAAAGCATGTCATGTGATTTGAGGCCAACTAATTATTTTGAATGTGATGGGGAGGAGGGGGGCGGGGCAGTCCAGATTTTCTGCACTACCTTCTGTGAACATGCCATCAGCAAAACGATACTTCTCACTTTGATTGACTGCTCTGGTTATGAGGTTAATAACAATCGCCACCACTGACCGCTCCCTCTCGTGTATTCGTTGCCATGCTACGACTTTACATGAATGCGACACGACATCAGGAAAATCTTAATTTAAGGCAAACCGAATAACTGAGTTTAAGAGTTATGTACCTGGATATAGGATACTGAATGTAGGATATGGACAAATAAATACGTCGCAAAAGTTAGATTCCAATTAAAAGCTGCCATCAATCTAATTAACATTGAGTTGATTTGTTCGAAAAAAGAATTCTCGCACATGGTTGACAACAGTTTTCCGTTTGAACTCTCACCTGCATTTTGAGATTTTTTTCGATTTGCTTTACCTTATATCTTTATTTCCTTTTCATTTCCCGGTCAAGAATGAGAACTGATATACCATATATTGATTTTTTTCTTTTTTCTTTTTTGCTGTTGTTGTTTGCAAATCAACAAGCAGTCGAGGCAATGTCATTGAAAAATGACATTGTGATTTGTCACTGCTGGCAGGCACTTTATAAACAATCACATCCAGACGACATCTCACGGAGGGAAACCAATGGTTGGAATATCACACTTTGTTTTATGATGACTTTTTTTTCCTGTTTGGAAATGCGTGCGCCATATTGATGTTGTCGCAGTTTACATGATCACTTGAAAGAAAGCACGTCGTTACAGTGCATTAGTCGGATATACATTTATTACAATTATGATGTTGACTGACAAATATTATTTATAGAATATAATTACGCAACGCATGGGTTCTCGGTTTGCATGATACTGCAAAAAAAAATAATAATGGGGAATTAAAGAAGCTATAGAAGCTTATTGAAGCGTCTGCAGCTTCATCGTCACCACCATCCTTATAGTAAGGAGGGGAGAAAAAAAAAATCACAGGTCAGGTCGAGTAATAGGGAGGTTGCGCCAGCCCATCAAAGCTCTCAGGTCGTCCTGCCACAATTCTTTGACCTCTTTTCATCCACAAAAATACACAAAGTAGATAATGTAAACACAGTCACACATGTGGAAAACATCGTCGCTATTTGACTGGAGATTACAGCACAATTGAGGTCACTGGCAGATATGCAATTAACTGGCCGACAAACAGATGTCTCCGCAATACAACACACCAGTCAAATGTATCAGTGAGAAAAGCTCTTTAAGGCGATCTTCTTTGTCAAGACAAGCCGCTGCTTTAAAGCCCGTCAAGTTCTCCTGTCTTGCTAGGATCTGAACCGCGCATGCAGGTGTTTCCTTTTTTTTTGGGGGGGGGGGGGGGGGCATTTATGTCAATGATGTCTGTTGTGATGTTAAATATATAATATATAATTACAAAATTAAAAGTACATGATATAAAATTTTAAAATATGTTTTTATCAAAGTATATATATATATATATATATATATATATATATATATATATATATATATATATATATATATATATATATATATAAATATATATATATATATACACGGCAGTCTACCAAATACATTAAACTCGAAGTGCCCCGGCTCAAAAAGGAAGATGTGCCCATTTCCAAACCGAGTGCCATTCTATGAAAATAGAAAATGTCTTTTTTACAATAAATTGTCTTAATAGCGTCCGCTTTTGATCAGAATCTTTAGTTCCTTCAGTATTTCCTCTCAAATCATCAAACAGAAACCAATCATTATTTCAACCCACTTAAAATGGCACTCCTTGAGGTCAGAAAATCGATAATTGTCAACCAATCGTTAGCCAAGCATGGCTAAATACGTTCTTTTTGCTCTGCTGATGCTGGTAATGTCCTGTTGATTGCCATCTTGTATCCATGTCTCAAATACAGGTTTGGCTTGTTGAATAGATTATAACATAAATACCCATTGTTATAGAGCAAAAAAACACAGCCCCGCAGCTCGGGTCTCGAAGAATATATACTTCACAATGGTAAAAATACATTAGATCTCACAAGGGGCATAACTTACAGTGACAGAGACCTGCTCTAAACAAATATGGTTAGACTTAAGATTTTAACAAAAGAGTATAATGATAATCATAATAATTTTAGCACTTAGTGGACATACCTATATATTTTTGCGAGCGAATAAAAGATCTAGTTCCAGCTTGCTATTTTAGTATTTCTATGACTTGGAGCTCAATATTGCATGCTTGTTTGCACAGTATTAAACGACTGCAACCAATTTGCATCGTGTTGTGTGAAAGTGTCTCTCCCTGCTGGCGGTTTGATAGAATGCAGTTTTTCTATTTCTTAGAGCAAATTTCAAATGCTTTGGCACTAACTTTAACTCTTTTTTTTTCCTCCTGGGTCTGTCCAAACTGGGAGCTAGTAATATCTTTTTGTAGAAAATTATTATACGTACATCTCCTTGAGTTTAAATGTACAGGCTAAATGTTACATTAAACAGTCGCTGGTGTCACATTCATTCATTTTTCCAAACAGATTTCAATATAATTTGCAAAAGCAGTCGTTCTCTCGCATTGATGTATTAATGCACGCTGATCAAATATAGCCTGCTCCTTTCTCTTTTGTTACAGCAACCCTCTTCAATTCAAAGCAGGACATGGAAGAAGTTTGTCCACATAAATGGTGACATTCAAGCAAGCATCCTCACACACAGCTGTTGCTTGATTGCCGAGCACAAAAACAGCTTTGCCATGCTTATATACACTTCACTGTTCAAAGTGTTTGTAATTTTTAAAATAAATATATTCATGCAATCAATATCTCAAGTAGTAGTCTTGGTAAGATTGCAGCAGTGGGGTTGGGGTGTTTGTGTGAGTGCGTGTTGGAGGAAGCGGGAATAGTAGGTGGTCTGTGTCCTCATAGAGCAGGGGGGGGGGCAAACTTTTTGATTGGCGGGCCACAATGGATTCTAAAATTTGATAGAGGACCAGGAGCAGATGGATGGAGTGTTTTGGTAACCTCACCTCATCGGGGGAAAAAAAAATCATTTAATTTTAAACGAGAGTGAACAAAAGCATGGCAACAATATATATATGTCTTTGAAAAACCACAGTATTTAGAAAATAAAACATTAACAAGGTTTATTCATTTAATTTTTTTCAAGTTCAGCGGGCCAGATTAAAACATTTAACGGGCCGCATGTGGCCCCCGGGCCGTAGTTTTCCCACACCTGCCGTAGCGCTTTTTACCTAGCAACCCCTAATGCCATAACCACCAGTGACAACGAGTCATTAGCTCTTCAACTCACAAGCAATCAGCTCCACTCCAGAAGAGAACCTTCTGCATGACACCGCTGCCCATGGGTCACGTGACAATCAATGCTTGTTGCAACTTGCACGGGTCTCCCCTCCGCCGAGCCGCAACCGCTGCCACTTGTGTTCTAAAGGCTGCCATCGCCGCGATGAGGCATCTCTCCTCCGCTCTATGTTCCCCAATTCAGTCAAGCCTCTGGTTGTTTGTTAGTAGAGGATGATAGCCCGGTTATTCACTTTCGCTTGCAGCTTCGCTTTTGCTCATTTTGGCTGCGTGCCCCATTTGTGATGATATCATTCTCATGATGTGGCTCACTTGCATACCTGCTTAGAATTTCTGTTGCAGAGTTTCACATTCGGACGGCGATTCATTTCAGTAAGAGCCTTTGATGTGCTCTTTGGATGGAAATGATGCATGTGAAGAATGCAAGGCAGGATTGTGCCTGTAGAGGGCAGCACATATCTAATATTTTTTTTTTTTCATGATGGAACATGGCGTATAAACAGCTTCTAGTCACTCCCCACACTCATATAAATAAATATTGTTAACCCGTTACCATGAGAAATTTAACAAAGAAAAAAAATAGCATTATTATTCATTCTTATGTGGTATTATAATTTACTTAAATCCAAACAAAAAAAAACTCATGTGCTTAAAAAAAATAATTAAAAAAATAACACGGCTCTCCCAATTGACCACTTAGGCTGTCTTTTCTTTTTTTATATATTGATCCCAGTTCATTAGCAACTTTTAAAGCATTACTCATCATAAAGAAGCCTATCAACTGCTCACTAGTGTGTAACTGGGAAAATCCCCCGGAACATATAATTGTATACATTATGCAGATTCCGAAAGCCCATTATGCTTGACACTGCAAAACCCAAAATGCAAATACTAAGCACATGTGCCGCTGGAAGCGATGTTTTGTACACAATAATAAACATCCATTTATTTGCTTTCTCCCTGGGTAAGATGGAACACAATAATCATTTTGACACACGGATAGTGTTTTCAAACAGCATATTCATCTGAAATAGAAATAAACTGACAAGCAAATAACTGTAACGGGGTATTGTGATAACCGGGATTAGTGAAGTGTTTAGGACTAAAATGCTAATTGCTGAATCCTGTTAACATGTTTTTTTTTTTTTTTTTTTTTTTAATTATTATTGCTGCAAGCTTAAATAATACCTATTTGTCCGCTCTCTCTAGTAACTATGTCTTGATCAATTTATTTTTTCTATTTAGAACATGGCCATTTCAAATCTCCACATTTCAAGTCCCATCGAAAGAAAAATTCGGACAATTCTCACTACAACATTCTAATTTGCTATTTCAAGATTTGAATGCTGCAGAGTGTATACTGCGTATAAATGTGGTCCTCAACCTCTGGGCCGAGGGCCGTTACCGGTCTGTGGGCCACTTTGGGCAGGCCGCATGGATGGAAAGAAAAAAAAAACAACTTGCAGTATTTCCAGTTAATTTATTATACGAGGCTGAATAATATTTTATTTTCTCAGTCGCATTAAGCTAATATTAAACCCACAAAACACCCAAATGTGAAAAAAAAAAACAGACTACGTACAAAACGCGTTCTGCACAATATGCGTCGAGGACCTGCCATCCCTCCTGGTCAGCAAAAGTTAGGGCGACAAAAAGGTTGGGGACCATTACATTAGAGCACCTGCCAGAAAATTGAAATAGGGGCATCCATCTTCAAGAATTTGTAAAAAAAACCAAAAAAAAAAAAAACATACTCTTTCAATTTCAGTAGCTCTTTGTGATTCGCCATTATGAAACAGAATTCATAATTTTCTTCCCCCTGCTTCAGAAGGGTGGGGGCCAGCTCTGAGCGACTGTTCATTTCGGGCATCTGTAGCGTCGAGCTAACGTTGGGTGCTGATCTACTGCATGTGTGAAAACATATTCCCTCTTTAAATTCCACCCCACATTCCGAGCTGTTCTTGGAGTGCTTTATCTTGCCAGTTATAATTAGCTGGAATCCCTCAATGTCACAACATGCCAAAATGGATTATTGACCAAATTTATAACCGTTCAATGCCTCAGGTTAAGTCTATAAAATATAAATCAAATCTTTCTCATTTCATTTGCAAATTAATTTCCAACAAAATGGGTTGCATCTAGGTGGCTGAATGCCAAACTGAGTCGTGTGTGTGTGTTTTTTTTAGACCCAAATAACTCAATGACTCACCCGTTTCCAGACCAGGAATGCGGCACTATTACCTCGTTTTTGTTTTTTTTTTAATTAATTTTTTTACCTTCAATTAAAAAAAAATAGGCCTTATCACAGAAGTGATAACGACAGTGCGGGTAGAGTATATTTCAAGGACCTGTTTGAAAATGTTAATCGATGTCACCCGAGGTTTCCCACAGCGTCAGACAACGGGAGACAAAACTTGCCAGGAATGTTGTCATATTTTCTCGTTTAGATGGGTTTGGTTTAGAATCACAATTTGTGGCGATGGACTAAAATGGGTATTTATTGAGCCACTGAGAGGCGCAATGATGAGGAGCTGTGCACATTGCCTGCATGCTGCTTAGACTGGTTTGTTGTGTGTGCGTGCAAACACAGAGAGGTTTTTTTTTTTTTTTTTATCACTTGCAATACCATCAATATTGTGACTTTTTTTTATATGTTGTATAAGAAAAAAAAAATAAGGAAAGAAAAGAAAAAAAGCAACTTTCTAGTGTATTACTGCAGGCAGTATGATATAGCACAGCCTTGAAGTTCACCTTCTCAGTATTTGGCGCATAAAGCTTTGAATGGAGTCAGTCACTTGAAAGATGTATTTGAGTTTGCGAGCCTGGCTGAGTCGGCGGACACGTATCGGGTAGAGAAAGTGCCGAAGCTGTAGGCAGAGCCAGTGAAGAAGGACTAATTCCACCTCCCACAAGTCCTCCAACAGTTGATTGCCTGGGTGGGCAGCATTGGAGGCAATCCCTTCTGCCCACCTCTTTACTCTGCAGTGAGGTGACTGTTCAGTGGAGAGCTACTGGCAAACAATAACTCTGTCATTCAGAAAACACACTGCACTTTTTCCCCCGGCTGCAAGAAAAATGGATTGTGGCACAAGCAGAGGATATATCAGTGCACTTGTTCGCCTGTGAGACTGTTTTACAGCCTACTTTACATACACACTTATTCATATAATATATATATATATATATATATATATATTAGTGCTGCTTACCATATTTTCCGGAATATAAGCCGTTACTTTTTCCCTCGATTTTGAACCAAGCGGCTAATACAAGGGTGCGGCTTTTCTCGATTTTTGTTTTCTCTTGGGTCTGTTCTGTTTTAATGAGCAATTTTGTTGCCATGTAAAAAGGCACAGTTTTAACAATCTTTATGTGCATTCACAGTACAAAGTCGTTCTGTACATGCAGCAAACAACTCATTTTTTTTTTCAACATAGAAAACTGCGGCTTATAGTAGCCTGGTGCGGCTTGTATATCGTTATATATATATATATATATATATATATATATATATATATATATATATATATATATATATATATATATATATTATATATATATATTTATATATATATATATATATATATATATGCAAGGACATGAGTATAAGATTTGAGTTGAAGCGTTTGAGGCTATCGTGAAATATCCATGTCATTTGTAATTTAACGAGGGATTAATTTTGTTTAGTTTTCAAGAGCCGTTTGGTATTCTACCGAGACAAATATATGATCCTTTATAGAAAATTTTAAAAGCTATGAGAAATATGCTGTGCACACGGCGTTTTATTGGAAATACACAAGCATATACTATTCCCCGTCTGCCAATTGCGGTTACATTAAAGTCCAGATATTATGAATGTGTTAGTATGCAAAGACCTAAGAAATAATCCTGTGTGGTGTGTGTGAATTTTATACAATGTCAAACTTTTTTTTTCCTGTATTGGGACTGCATTGAGCTTCTGGGGTTTGACAGAAGCTTCAAATCTTGGAGGTTCAATATTACGTGACATGACATACTGGATAGAGGCTTTTCCCCTGGTTAAGCCTATGATGCAACTTCTATAAAAAAAAAAAAAACAGTGCTCATTTTTAACTTCACACTTCTTTGGGTTTTAACATTTGCGGGATTACTACCCAATATAAAAAAAAATGGATTAGACCCCTCGTAATTCTCAGTCATGAAACACCCGTCGAAATGTCACATTTGGAGTATCTGTGATTGCTTCTTCTTGTACATACTATTGTGAATATGCATGTAGACGACGGCGCAAAACTTTTGGGGCACTAAAATAAGATCCAATAAATGCGCCGGCATGACAAAAGCAATATTGCTCATATTTGAATGTCATAATAAGCGCCATCCATTTAAATGCGGCCTTTATTGTGAATGCAACAAGAGAAGCAGAACACACATGCAGGCACGCATGGAGTGATTTCGCTCGCAAACGGTGCCGCACAACTCGACTTCTTAGAGGTGATGGCGGTGGAGAAGAGGTTGGAGTGATTGGAGATCTTGCTCGAGGACTTCTCGATTGTTCTTTCCCGTTTCAAATCCAAGTTCTTATGGTGTTCAACAATAAAAAGCATACTAGGACCCGAATAAATGTATGATATTTTTTAAATTCTCTACTACTAAAAAAAAAAAAATACCCCAAAAAATTATAAAACAAATATTAGAAAAAATTAAAAAAAAAAAAAAAAAGCTATTTCTGATTATATGCTATTAATATAAACAATTTGAAGAACCGGCAGTTACACAATCCTTTTGCCGGATCAGGTGCCTCATGAATTGTGCGACAAATTCAAGCAACAATCTGGTGTCTCAGCAGGCTTTATCAAAGAAGACTAAATAAATGTTGGCTATCAGGATGAAGTATGCTGATTGTGGGTTCAACTTCCTTGTTGAGTTAATGGGTGGAATCAACGGCAGGGGCTGAAAAAGACTACAGAATCAATATGAAGCACTTATTCTGATTGGGCTCAGTCGCCACAAACAACTAGCCGAGAAGGTGTTAGCTCGCTTTTATTCTAGCCTTTTGTGTTGTCTCCTTTTCAGAAAAGGAATGTCCAATTAAGAGAAATGCATTCAGAGACACTCACAATGGCACACGTGCGTTCAAGGAGTTACTACATGCATTATGGTAGAGTTCGAGGGCGTTCATATTTTAACACTTCACATATGTCAAATATCCATTTGCTCCATTTCAATTTGTGCTAACTAGCCGTCAACTTTTCTGTGAACAATGCTACGTCCTTTTTGCTCTAAAAGGGACATCGCCCCCCCTTGGCCTTGAACATGTAATTTGGGTCCATTTACCAAATGTTCAGCATATGACAGCTCATCAATAGTCAGGCTATTTTTAACTTTCTTCAAGCACGTCAGCCTGGGGAGTCGGTTAGATGAAAAAAAAAATGGAGTATCAAGAGTCGATTTGTTGTTCTGTCCAAAAAAAAAAAAAAGGTTGATGAGGCACTGAGTCAGCATATTTTCGTGCCCAGCACAAGTGTAGCGCAATGTGCTGTTTAATTGGGTGTGAGGGTAGGGGTTTCCTTTTTTTTGGGGTATTTTGCTGGACTAGCACAGTTAGGAGATGGATTTTGCACCGCGACATACGCCTAACCGGACAAATATTGAGGCATAGCTACGCTCGTTTTGGATTAGGGTTCGGGTAACTAAAACCTCAGGGGCAACGCAATTCTAAAGATGGCTTTGGAATAAGAAATAAAAATAAAATAAGGCTTTATGGTCATTATAAATATAAATAATAAAAAAATAAAATAATAAAAAGGATAAATAAAATAAGAAAATAGCGCCCTCTATCTTTTATATTAGATTTTGTGAATCCAATGAGATTGGAGAGCTGCCTTCCTCTCCAGTGCAAATATAAATGATAAAAAAATAAATAAAATTAATAGAATAAATTAAAAAAGAAATAGCGCCCTCTATTGTTTAAATTTGATTTTGTAAATTGTGTTACTCCAACAGTTTGCCAACTGAAAATATGGGCTCTCCTGTCTCAAAATTGTTACCTATCTATTCTCATCCGTCGTATTTTCCCCGCAGTTTTAATCAGCACGATTGAGGATCCAGCGCGTGTCGCTGCGACAGTGATTTGTAGCGTCTTGCCAAGCACATGTCCATGATAGAGTCGAGTCCTGCATACGCCGCTTTCAAAGACCTGCAGCTCAATAAATCTTACGCCTTTCAACTTGATGTACAGTACACTCACAACAACGGACAATCCCTCACGTTCGTTTCTTTCTCTCAAGTGGAAGCTTTTAATTGCAAACGTATGCATGTTGTGGCGTGAAGCCCTTGGATAAAATCGATAAGCATTTTTTTTTTTTTTTTTTTTAATGGATGCCTGGCAGCTTTTCCAATATGTAACACACGAGTCTTACAGTCATTAAGGGATAATTATGCCAGTTATTTAACTTTCTTCTAACTACACGTAAAGTATACATTGTATATCACAACAAGCAGTAGTTGCCGATTAGTTCTAATTTCATTCCCAAAGCAGCCTCGGTAATCGTCCCGACATTACGCTCTCCATTTATCAAAGACGCGAGACACACGACTGTTTTCGACTATCCCTCGGGTGGGCCAAAAATCACCATATCATTATGTATGGCATTATTCCAAATGCCCTTGATTAACTTGTGACTTGTCAGAGAAGCCCAGCAAGCCAGCTAAAATGCGAGTTTGAATACGAGAAGCACGTTGGAAAGTCTTTAGTCCCGCTTTGAAATTGTAAAACATTGAGAAAGGAAGGGCTGGGAGATGCGTGTTAAAAATATATTGTGGCAAATATTTAAAAAAAAAAAAATTATTTAATTTCCCCCCCCCTACCCACAAAAATAAAAACAATAAGATAAAGTAAACCAAGACAACTATCGATGAAAATATCTGGAATGTCCTCTTTAATTTACAACGTTGTTGATATCGATGCTCTTGTAGCTGTTGCCGTTGAAGCATATTTGTGGAAGACGCTCCACCAAAGCAATATCGCTGACACCGACGCAGGGAAGCAAGGCACAAGTGGAGTTGAGTGATAATTGAATTTAAAGAAAACAAATTGCAAACAAGGTACTGGCATACACAACAATACTAAAAGAGCAAAAGAAAACGGATCAAAGAAGCAAAACATACACACGCACACACGAGTAAGAGCGACTGCCGGCAAACCAGCAGCGAGGCGAACAAAGAGGCAAGTACTGAAAGGAAACAGCCGACTAAATTCAAACAAACTGACGAGCCAACTAGGAACACCTGGACAACGCACAAAGCGTTGGAGGGAACTGATTGGTCAACACAGGGCATTAGGTACACAGCACAGGTGAACGCAATAAGCTAACGAAACATGAAACTGAAGCAAAAAAAAAATAATAAAGAAATCAACAAAGAAAGACTAAGATTGGGACAAGTACATTAATCTTCATTCATTGCTCAAGCAATGTAAGTGGAGTAAAATAATACTCTTGAGAAAGTTTTTTTCATTTATTTATTTATTTATTTTTTTAAAACTTGTTAGTGGCCTCATATTATTCATTTCATTGCAATAACGGCCGGGCCGTCCTCCGTCCATGACCCGAGCACACTTCCATCCTTATTCCTTCTGTCCTTATTCCGAAAAAATAATCGCCCTCCGTCCTTGTACATCCTTGTCCTTTTAACGCGCTTCTGTCCTTCCACCCCCCCCCCCAAACAAAAGCGTCTGTGCATGACAACAGGCTGACGGCAGAGGTTTCATAGATGTGGGTGGTCTACCCCCCCCAAACAAGGCCGAACTTAACTATTGTTAGAGCGTCCCGGAATCTTTCTCAGACTTTTGTTGTCAAATGAGACAAATTCAAAGATGAGCTCAGACCAGGGTGGCACTGTAAGCGCTTGTGGCATTAATTGCACTTCACCCCTTTGCTCAAATTAAACACAACTTAAGATACTTTATTTTGGCTCTTAAATGCTTCTTCACACAGCCACGCGTATCGTTTCCGTGTTTTTGCTCACTGAGTCTTGCTCACTCTAGCGTGCGCTTCGTTGAACTCGCTGTGAAAGGCCCAATATTCACAACAGCATTATAAGAAGAAGTCAAAAACCCACTTCCGGCTTTGCTCAGTCTGTCCTTTTCAAAAAAACTTCCCATCCTCTGTTCGTCCCATTGATATTCATAACGTCTATCCCCGATCCATATTGCCAACCCTACTTTGAGAGTGTTGAGGTAAAATTGAGTTGAAGTGCCCGGACTGAAAAATCTCTGGAGAAATCTGAAAATAACTTGTCACTGACGCTCGACAACCAACCTAATGGTGCTTGAAAGATGCTGCGAAGAGGGATGGGTGAAACTGGCCAAAGATAGGCGTGACAAGCTTGTGGCATCGCATTAAAAAAAATAAAAAAAAATAATAATAAATAAATAAAAAAACCATCACCGTTGTGGGAATGTTTAGTTTTTTTGTTTTTTTTTACTTAATCAATTTTTGAATACAGTTGTAAAATACCAGTCGGTGTAAATAACAAAGGACAGTGAATTCATTCGGGATGCACCGTAGGTTAAGATGGTGTTCGACGCTTTGCTAATATGACTGTTGCCCTTTTCTTGTGAATTATATATGAACATACACCTCCCGCAAACAAAATTCAATTATTATTATGAAGGTCAGCTTTGCTGTCGGGTGGGCCGTACGCTGCATTCTTTGTTGAAAGGTGAACCCAATAAATTGGCGGAAAAAAGAAATCTCTCATACTCTATTCAGCTATCCTCAAACCGGGTGCCCTGGCACCTTAGTCCGCCATGAGAAATAATTAGCCGAAGCGTGGGAAATGATCCAATTTCGCTTTATTTATCGGAGAATCATTATTTAATAATTACAAATAACGGAAATAACCCAGTTTCCACCTGATGACGTTTATATAAAAGACAAAGTCATGGCTTCCTGGTTTGTGTCTAATTAAACACAGATTTCACACCGAGTCAATAAATCTTTGAGTAAATTGAGATGTGGTTATCTTTAATTCAGTATTTTTGTTGGCTGGTGTAAAACAATAAAAGTTGCGAATCACTGCTCTGTATGTCACTAAAGATGTTGATTTGAATATTCAAACGACACATTTGTCACCTTTTTACGAGAGTAAATGGCTCAACGCAAGTCATGGGAAAACGGCGCGACGCATGCCCGCAGGTAAACCGTGCCGGCACAATTGAACGAAACCTTTCAGTGCCAACATATCTGATGTCATCACCGAGTCATGGCCGTCTCCCATTTTGCCCAAGAATACATTCTAATCTAAAAGGATGATGCAATTTCGAGCAATATGATAAATCGCAATTAGAAAGCCAAATTATGGCCTGAAGCTACATCGGGTAAATGTTAGAACTTGCCAAGGCATTCGGGAGACGTCGTCTGTTCGGCGTGGGTCGTCCTCGGACGTGCCCGCAACGCCTCAAGGCCTCAGCACACCAATCCGACGTCGCCTGTCGGAAAGTAGCACCCGCCGTCTGGTGTGGTGAGCAACGTCGGAAAGTCTGAGCTGTTGTTGTGGTGTCTGTGGGCATGTTCGGGCGATTCAACGTGAAGAATCAGGTCGGGATGTCGAGAAAAATGATGACTCTCATTGGCTGTCAGCTAGCGAATCAGTGCCCTGGATGAGAACGGGAAATTTGAAGCTATTCCTCAAAAAACTGAATCAAGTTTGCTCGTTTTTCACAAATGATCAATAGACTACTCTGTAAACCAGGCGTGGGCAAACTACGGCCCGGGGGCCACACACGGCCGTTAAACGTTTTAATCCGGCCCGCCGAACTTGGAAAAAAATGATTGTTAATGTTTTATTTTCTAAATTCAGTTTTTTCAAAGACATATATTTTGTTGTTCACTTTCATTTAAAAGTTTGCCCACTCCTGCTGTAAACAATACAATTTTCTTTTTTATTTCATCCATTTGAATGACATTATTCGACTTTCGTGGGTCTTTTTGGGCCTTCGTTTTTTTAGCGATGCCAAAGTCGACTCATCGAACCACAACCAATCATGAACGCTGACTTCTGTCCGCCAATATTTATCGCGCTAGGTTCAGAATTATTTTCTCAGTTGCACCAACAGTATAATAAATAAATTCATCCCATATGTTAAAGACCTTCTGACTGGGAATTGTATCTAGTCATGTCCAAAAATACCTCCAGAGTACTTTCCGCAAGTCAAGGTTACTGGAAAGAATCCTTCCGATGTTGATTATTGGAAAGAAGCCAAGCGAGGAGAAGAATGGAAATGCTTTCATTGCGCGTGGAAGCAGGATGAGTGCAGTGACTGGATTGATAACGTTACTTCTTAAAGTGTCAAAGCAAAGGATTCACCGATGGGGCCGAGCGTTTCAAATATTCAAAAGGCTGAACGTTCTTGGGCTCGGGAAAAAAAAAAAAGCTATTAATCAAGGAGATTTGGGATGAATTGCAGCATTGTGATTCTGCGCCCACATCCACAGAATCATTAGCTAGCACCGTCACTCACTCGGAAGCATACATGGCGGCTAATCAGCAGCTCTAATGGACACCGTTCATAACTGTCAATCTCTTTGAGACCAACACGGGAAGACTTGGAGCATACCAACAATGGCGAGTCGCCTTTTCCTGTGTGAACCAAGGTGGCGTGTCCCACGCTCATTATTTTACTTCCTCATTTAACGCTCGGGTAGATTCCAACACCGTGTCGTCCTATCCTTATACTTAGCGAAGCGAGGTGATCTCCCCTATAATTAAGGCAACCTTATAGACGCGGGTTCCCGGGCGAGTGCACGTATGAGTACCTGTGTTGTCGATGTTTCATCTTTATTAGCCCGAGTATGGTAAGCCTAGCTCTTCATGCACTAATCCCCAGCTAAAGAAACAGCTTTCAAGGAATTAACATCAAAAGTAAAGCTTTGCATGCCAACGGGGGAGCTTTCAATAGAGCCCGCTTCAACTATCTTCTAAGTATTTTCGGAGCCTCAGGGATAAAGTGGAAGTTAAGTTTAACTTGCTTGGTGCTCGTCTTCAAGTCTTTGACCTTGTTTTCAGGTTTCTTAATAATCCCTGAGATGCTGGAATATGAGGAGCGTTCGGGGCAGTTCCGTGGAGCACTGCCAAAGGTGAAAAAAAAAAAATCACATGTACTGCCTAGTACATGACTGTATCAGTTGCATTTTCATTGGCCTTGGGAGAGATCTTGACTGAAACTCAAGCTTGCAGCGATTATATTGATTGAACTCAGATAAGAAAATAGGGAAATAGAATCGAATCTTTGGAACGGTGGAACATTACGTACATTTCGGAGAACCTTTTTACGACTACGGTATTTTCCGGACTATAAGCCGCTACTTTTTTCGTAGATTTTGAACCATGCGGCGAATACAAGGGTGCAGCTTTTCTGTGGATTTGTCTTTCACCACTAGGGGGCTCTGTAGTTCAGAAAATACGCTAAATAAATCTCGATTTTTTTTTTCTCTCTTGGGTCTGTTCTGTTTTAATTAGCAAAGTTTTTGCCGTGTTTAAAGGCACTCTTTTAACAATCTTTTTATGTACCTTTATAGTACAAAAACGTTCTGTGCATGCAGTAAACAACTTTTTTTTCAATATAGAAAACTACGGCTCATAGCCTGGTGTGGCTTGAATATTGTTTTTTTTGTTTGTTTTTTTTCAGGCTTTTTTTTTAAAAAAAAGAGCTGCTGCTTTTTATATACAAGTGCGTTTTATAGTCTGGAAATTGCAAAACACTGAAATACTATTTTAGTAGAAAATAAATAAATAGTGACATGATGATTTAACTTCACTTATTTATATATATATATATATATATATATATATATATATATATATAATTTTTTTTTACTTTGTCTTGTTCATGATGCTTTCATATCAGCATTTATGTGGCATGATAATAGGGCAGTTGAGTTCATTTCTATATGCAGGTATATAAAGTTATAAATCTCAAAGTCGTTCTTTTGAAGTGACGTTTCGGGCCGGTGATGATTGCTGGCTTTCTGTATTTTCCCGTAAGGCTTCAAGTCTCTCAAACCATGCGCTACGGGACAATGATGGTGATTCATTGTATTCTCCAATGTGAATTTACAAGAAATGGAAGGAGTGTGGCAGTTTGCTTTGTAGCTTCAAGCAACAACGACGCCTCATATCTTGTGAGGTCTGAAAGGAATTCGCTTTAGTTATATGAATAGCTTATCTTAATGTTCCCTTGGGCTCTTATCAGAAAGTCTATCTTTTCTCCTTACAAATCTCTAGTTGATTTTCTCGACATTAGGTTATTCAGTCCATTTATTTTTATTATCCCAAGCAATGTTTCACTGAAAACTGAACTTGGGGGAAAAAACATTTCACATTCCACATTGACAATGTGAGGTGAATTTTTTTTTTTTTTTAGATCTGACTGTGTATTGATCAGCGTTTGACTCTATTCATCTTAATTCATTCTGTTGGTCAATGAGGAAGTGTAATAGCACCTGTATGATTCCAAACTTCATTTCTGTTCAACATTGGGCTGAAAGCACACGGACTTGCCATTTTTTAATCCCTTTATTTAAACCAACAGTGCTTTGTGGTGGATATTCATCTTCACGGAAATACAAGGGTCAGTTTCCAATATTTAGGAGAATTTCCTTTGTATTTGAATAGATAAAGTTGAGACAGTGCTGTTCGATGAGGTTGCCGTGTATAATTCCATCCTTTAGTTTTATGGCTCTTGTGCCTGACACTGACGATGAAACCAAAGTAGCACGCTTCCATTATCATTGCCATCATGTCATAGAGCACCGGGAAAGGGTAATGTAGCAGTTAGAATTGCGCTTTAATCTCTCATGCCGAGCTCGAGAGCCTGTCTTTGACTGTGCGCGAGAGACTTCTGCAAATTCACTCTTGACACACACTGGGCTAGTATGCTGGACGCAGAAACAATCAGTCGAAGGAATCCGAATCGGAAAACATGCAGCAAGATTCAAACAGAGCTCACATCAGAAAGACGCTTCACAAAGCAGTTTTTTTGCACGTTTGCCCTGATTGTCCTCGTCGGCCGTCTCTTCATGCGTTTTACTCTCACCATGCAAACTCATTCATCCTTTGTTGTGTGTCATCGATTTTTTTTTTTTCTGAAACACATTTTCATGGAATTTGGGATGAATGCAGTATATTCTGAACTCTGGGTTATATTTATACCACAGACTTTCAGGCAGAGGGCTGTGTTTTGCTAAGACTCAATCAGCATAGTTGAATGTATGAAAACTAAAAGGATAGTCAAGTGTAGTCATTCATAGGGACGACTGGGGGATTTTTTTCCTCTCTCTTGGGGCTACAGGAAGGCTTGATCGATACATAGGGGGATTGAGAAAATCATTTATAAATATATTTTTGAATATCAAATAAAATGATGGAGGGGCTACACTGATTTCGGAAGGTGTTATAGTCCCCTGCCCACATTATGTTACATATTCATTTTCTTCAATATAAAAGCCTATTTGATATTGTCATTAACATTGAATTGTTTTTAGACATTTTTATTTTAAGTGACTGACTTCAAAAGAAAGCAGACTTGATTTTATTTCCATTGTAAAAGGTAAATTCACAACTCAGATTTTTTTCTATAAAACATAATGTTAATAATAAAAATCAAGCACATGTTAAATAAGTAAAAATAAAAATAAACTATGTGCAATAGCATAAATCAGGAGTGTCCAATTCCGGTCCTCAGGCGCCCTCTTTTCTGCATGTTTTTGATTTTTCCCGACTCCAACGCAGCTCATCCGCAAGCCCCGCAGAAGCCTTATAATGATTCTGATCATTTCAATCAGGTGTGTTGGCGGAGGAAAACATCTGAAAACATGCAGAATAGTGGACCTGGATGGCTGAATTTGGACACCCTCGGCGTTAACAATGAGAAACGGATTTATTTCGCGTTCATAAGGTTTATAGCCAGGGGGACCAAACTGTTCATGTGGCAAAGGTTGAGGTCTAAATGAACCGTCTGAAGGGAGAGGGTCAAATCGGCTGTGTCCCGGGCAAATAGGGTCAGCAGTAATCAAACGTGCACACCAACGGGTCCTGGAGGCGTACAATATTTGTGGAATGAATGGATGGCATCTTTCAGCCAATCACCTCCTCTGCAGCACACAAAGTACGTTGCAGTCTGCCCCTTTCCCTGACAGTGGCACCAGAGTACCGCACGGACATTCATGGAGGAGATGATGCACTTCAGGATGGCCATATAGTACCACACCAACATCTGGTTTGAGTTTCCTCAGTGAGAAGCCTGGGTGTTATACTCCAGGTTGTTGCAGTTGCACCACGACTCCAGGCTATTCATCGTCATATATATATATATATATATATATATTTATATACGCTGACTCATCACTGTCTGCGATAAACGCCATGAAGATGCTGTTGTCTGTAAACTGGATTAGTTTTAGTCACTGATGGCTGGAGGTGCAGTACATGGTGTATAGGGAGAAGAGCTTGGGGCAAAGTGCAGAGCTCTGAGGTGCTCCAGTACTGATGGTCCTTACCTCTGTATAAATACACCTGTTTTGTGAATTTGTGGTCATTCTGGAGGAGTTGCTGAAATCCATAGCTCAGATGTCAGAGTCTGTCCAAGGGACAATTATTATTATGAAGTATTGCACTCCACAAATCTGGCCTTTATGGAAGAGTGGCCAGAACAAAGGCATTATTAAAATAAAGACTTTTGCCATGTTGGGGACACTGCAAACATGTGGTCGAAGGGGCTGTGGTCTGATGAGACAAAGTCGATTTTTTTTTTTGGACCTAAATGTGGCGGAAAACTAACACTGCTCCTCATTGTTTGGATGTATCATTTTCATGCTACTCCACCGTTACCTGATAAGTGTCGGTCAGTCCCATAAAATCTCACCAAAAAAAAAAAACATGTAAATGGCGCTAATGAATCATGATCACGCCATGGTGCACCTCACCACACTTCTAAGCTTGAGGTGAAATATTCTCCAAACTACATGAACATTAGCACGGCCCACCATGACGATGATGACGTTTGAGATGTTGCTCTACATTGAACAGAAAGCAATGAACTCTCCCAGGGAATACTGGAAACAAACACTTGCACTGGAGATTACTTGATACATCCACATGTGCGCTGGGGTAAACGCAGCCCTGAATAGTCGTGATTTAATGACTAGTAGGGGGGCGGCGGGGGAGGGGAGGGGGGGGTTCTGACAGGCACGTCTCTCATTAGACAGACAGTTTTAATTAGAAGGAGCACAGTGGCACTGTAGGTGTTTACATTTAGAGAGAGAATCTATGCCACGAGCAGAGGGGATCGCACTGCTCGCACCTTCACAGACAAAGTATTTGAGATGAGGATGTGGGGTGAAAAAAAAGAAAAAGTTGAACAACTTCACTTAGGTAAGCACCGCGATGACTGCATTAATTAGGTTTCGACATTCAGTCATGTAGCAAAAAAAAAAAAAAAAAAAATTCAATGGGCGTTGAAATTCATGGCAGTAGCTCGGACTTTGTCACGAAATGACAAGTTTTTGGGGAGGCGCTCGTCTTCATCCGTTCCGCTATCGAGGTGCTCTTGTGCAAGGCACCAAATCACCACTCTGACGTCTACCCATACGTCTGTAAAATGGATTTTCCCTTGAGGGATCACAATTGTGGAATGTTTTCAATTTGGAGTATTGCAAAGACAACCCCAAACAAATTTTTAATGAAACATTTTTATAAAATGTTTTATCCATACCCCTCCAGGGCCGGAATGTAAACATGCTCCACACGCCGCCATGGAGTTGACATTTTGATGCGATTAATATGTTTTCAATTATTTATTTATAATAGGAACCAGCCCTAGTATACCGGCATGAACATGAAAAATGATTTTTTTTCTTGTACAAATGCCAAATTAATTTATCCATTAATTAAAGTGAAAACCAAATTAAATCACCTTTTCAGTGGTTCCTCAACCGTATTCAGGAAACGGTACAGTCGTTACCAATTTATGAGCAAAAGAGTCACGGCAGCCTGTCATGAGAAATTGTTGGGGAAAAAAAAAATGAAAAGAAAAAATCTTTACATCTACAGAATATTTTTGCTATAATTACCACTGGTTTGGTTTGTCGTTGCGGTTTTTTTCGTCAATAGGCTGCTCATTAGCAAATGAGGACATTTCAATATTTTTTTTAATATTTAAGGCTCGCATTTATTGAGTTGAGTGGACTGCAACTTTTTCATTTGAATATTGTCTGTCTGTGAGTGTTTTTATTTATTTATTATTTTTTTTTTAGCTATCTTCCGTACAATATATTAACAACGGAACCAGAAAGTAGAAATAATTGGCAAAAACACAAATGACAGAAAGACTTTGAAGGCGACAATGCTGTGAAGCATTAAACTTTTACCTGATCAGGATTTTTGGAGCCAGTCACCAGGGAGTTTCAAAAATGTGATCCAATTCTGATCCCATTCATGTCACTTATTTGACCGTTTACTAAATAGCAACAAATCTATTCTCAAGCATTTTTTTGAGAATGATGCGGAAAATCAACGGACATGAACCAAAACTTCTGAAACGCTAATAAATCCCACACGGGAGTCTCGAAGCCATACATCGACTGTCTTTCTCTGTCGCATCACAATAAGACTAGGTCAGCCCACCTTCCGGTTCCACGGTTGCCGGTCCGTAAAACCTACATGCTCCACTCCCCGGCGGAAGAAAAAAAATGGGGTGGGGACCACTTGCATTAGGCATCGTCTCATTTCTTAGCATCACTTTCGGTCTGCATGGCGACAGACACGTTGCGATTAATGCTGAGTTCTGTGCAGGCAGCTAAATTATATTGATCAATGATCACTGGTTAGATGTTTTACCTTGTATCCATGGTAACAAGTCTTAATGATGAAAAGACACACTTGAGTGTTACTGCTCTTCCACCAAGGAATGAATTTGCTGGTCCAAGTAGTTCTTGTCACTGTTGTTGTGTAACAATAATGCGATACGATTACAATTAACACAGCTCATTACGCATTCAGACAAGAAGCGGAGCGCAGCAGCCTGGTATAATCACCGCTCGATGGAGAAATAAAGATGAAAAAAAAAAGCTGCTCAAGTGGTTGTATAAAGGGACAAGTGCTGTGTTACCGATTCATAGATGCATCTTAATCCCGTTCTGTTGTGCTGGGCTTTTTTTGGAGAGCTCCAGAAAAAGAAACATATTCTTGTTTGTGGTGAAATCGTATGAGCGTCGTTCTTGACAAATGTATTCTACATTTTGGCAATCGGTTACAGTAAGTCTTCAGCAAGGACGATTGTTTTGCGATTATTGCATTGATAAATGGGGTTAATGTGAGGTTACTCGCCACTAAAACCGACACACTAACAACGGTCAGAAAATGGCAATTGTTTGTTTGCATTCAACCATTAGCTGCTGCACCCAAAGCAAGTGACACCACACTGTGTTAAATTACAATTTCAGAATCCCGGTGTCCTTATCCAGGCTGGTGGACACTTCAATCATGTTCTTCTCACTCACTTATTAACCACTGCACACAACAAGTAGACGAGAGGGAATTGCTTTGGGCATGGATGGAAATATTTAGATTTTCGATTTTGACGAATAGACCTTACACCGACAAACAAACGGAAACGGCCTCAATAAAAAAATTAAAAAAAACGGACCCTGTTTCGCTTTCAACCAACGCCCCACCCGGAGCTTCAAGCTTCCTTGTTCCTAAATAGACAGTAATACTTAATCATAACTACTTTATTACTCGCATATACTATTTATGGCTTCCTCCTGACATATTTCCTCACAGCAAGGGTCACAATTTGTCGCACGTGTCTGCTTAATTGTTAGTGTGCTGACAAGGATGAAAAGCAACCCAGACAGCTGGTGGAACAACTGTTTACCTCAATTGGTGTATTTCCTGTGTGTGTTAACCGCAGCCCCACGTGGAATTGAAAAGTAGAATGACACACCAGAGTGTTGGGTAAGCAAACGCAACTTCGGGAATAAAAGAAAAGTGTTTGTCTGCTTCATGCATATCGACCAAGTTTAAATCGACATTGCAACAGTCGGGACAATCTTTTATTTATTTATTTTTTGCTTAGGGGTGGAAACATTTGGTAGAACTAAAAGTAAAAAAAAAATAAAATAAAATGTTTCCCCTGGAATAAAATAACACGACCATCATTAAACTGCATAAATTAAATGAAGGACCAAAAAGGTGTGCTTCAGCATTTGAATATGCCCTCTTAATGGGTCACATTATGCACATTATGTGTTTGTTTTTCTTGGACAAAAGCTGGTGCTGGATACGGTGAAAGGTGCCCTTGGAATAAATTTTCCCTCAAAAGTCAACTGCTGAATAGAAAATACAAGAATATTCCCGGGCCGAATTTTGGTTCCCGTTTGTCTCTGGTGACGTTACGACTGACGAGTTGTTCTCTGCATGCGCCACATGCACGGATCCACTCAGGGAGTCGTGGTGATTGAAGTGAAATTCCACTTTGACTTTATCGTCATATATTTATTCTCTGTCTTGTTTAAGACACTTCATCTTCAGGGAATTTGAAAACAATTTGTTCTTAGCGTAAACGCCAATTACAATCCATTGTGTTAAGAAGCCAGATTGCAAAAAAAAAAAACCCAAATGACTCCAAATAATAATCAACAACAAGAGTTTTCGAGAGGCAGGTATCCTCCGTTGTTTTGTATGATTGTGCTTCACACGACAGTCGTGATTATTTCACGCTCTCTGCCTCATTCTTCTGAAACCATTTTTTTCTCCCCCGATGATCTCGCATTTTTAATTAGTCATTGATTCAGCTCATCAACCTCTATTGTCACATTTGAAAGCCATGTTGAGTCAAATTCCCCAATTGTTCCACTTCACTGTCCTCAATATCTCAAACTGTTTTCTTTTTGGCTTGGCGAAACATTTGCCACATTGAGTCGGCTGTTTGGCGGGGTTGTTTTTTTTCTTGCAGCTTTTTGAGGTCACACTCATGTTCCCTGCCTCTAACGGTCCTTTTCGTCAGGAGTTCCTGTTTGGTGGACACTTGAATTTCAATGACTGAATTCACACAGCCAAAAAAAACTTATTTTTTTGCCCATTTTTTTTTTTTTTTTTTGCCCATTTTTATTTATTTTTTTTACAGTGACTTTGAACTAATTGTCCCTAAATGTAAACCAAAACGACTGTCCTCCAATGTGAGGAGTCAAATGCCAACGTGGTTGCGGCCACATTTGAAAATCAAAAGGACACCAATGAGTATCGCTTATCTGATGGACGCCTTCCAAAAGCTTTGTGCAGATTAAAAGGCTCGGAAAAGTCAAGCATTTGGTCGAGCCCAGAGGTTTGGGGTGGTTCTTTGTTTGTGGGTGCTCAAAGGCTTAGAAAGGCCAAATGCTTATCATACACCAAAAGACCTTTAAGGCTTTAAGGCCACCTGCTCACAAAATTAAATCGGTTTTGTGACTCAGCTGCTGCTGGTGATGAATGCTCTTGCAAGTGGACGAGAAAACATCCGCTCACTTTTAAAATGATGTTGTCCTTTTTTCACCTTCGAGCTTTAATTAGCTGATATTTACCAAGTTTGGAAAGTTACGACAAATTGAACCCCCCAAAAAATGACAGTCTTGGTTCGTCTTCACTAACTGTTTGTTTGTGCTAAAATTAACGATCTGATTTATGAATGATCATTTTTTTGGGGGTGGGGTTGTCAATTGCATCTTTTCATCCCTCGTCAATCCCGCGACGGGTCGATATTTTCCCTCGATCAAAGTGATACCCAAGCTGCCGTCGCACCTGGTTGCCATGGGAACTGTCGTCACATGTCGTCGAGTGAGACAAACTTCGAATGATCGAGGCTTGGCTCCCCGGAGGTTGTCCGCTGCCCCCTCGTTTCATCTGACACGGTTGCCTAGGAAACAAGACTGTGAGACAGGAAGCTGAGAAGAGATGTACAGTAAGTGCTTGTTTGTTTGGAAAAGAGGAACGAAGCCGCTTAGCGCCTTTGGGATGCGCTGGTATTTTGAAGCGGAAAGTCTCCGTCTCTATCTGCCTGTCCTCTTTGTCGATCGGCGTATTCGGCTGTCAGTTAGCATGTGTTTATTAATCACTTTGAAATAATGACACCTTGGGATATAATTCCATCATTATTTAACTTATAAAAAAAAAAATGAGTTAGAGGTTCATCAAAACTCATTCACTCCCATTGACGGATATATACGTCAAAACGTCCATTCATTTTACCTATGCTGGCAGTGATTGAGTTAAGAGGGTGTCTGGTGGTCGTGATGTCGCATCCTGACAGATTCTTCATGAATGAGTCGCTGAGATAAGTCAGGCATTCATAACAGAAGCAGCCCTTATAGGCACGGTGCCGTCCTTTTTTCTCTCCAACTCGATGCAATTATTCAACTTTGCGCCCGACAATATCTTCTTTTGTCTTCCAACCATCTAATTGCCGGCACCGTTTAAAGATGCAAAATGACCCACTTGTCTTTGAACCAAAGCGTTTGTTTTGGAGGACGACTGGAGGCATTTTCACCCACGTATTTATTTGGCTCCTTCCATCATGAAACTAAACAAATGAAAAAAAAACGCATTCACAGGAATGAGGTAACATTTTATCATCGCAATGAACCGCTGTCTGCAAGTGTAAAAGTTCGTTACTCACTCGACCCACTTGTTTTAATGACGTACCCTCAAACCCAAAGCCGAGAAAGGGAAAAAGTAGCACAATGATGTTCCAGCACCGATATCTTCTCCCATAAATAACCAAGGGTCTTCCCCAACAATCAGCATTTGATCAAGCCGCTCTCTGGCTTTACAATCATCAAAGAGAATACATTAACCTAATATTTTAATAGCCCGAGCTCTGCTTTTTTTTTTTTTTTTTTTGTTCAAAGCAAACGAATAGAATCCAAGAAAGATTTCAAAATGCATCCTTGCCTCTTGTTTTCCAGGTAATGAGCCCAAGACACGTTGACCCTTTTGAAACTGTCGGTTGTGAAAAAAAAAATAAAAATAACGAATCATTTATTTTTTGGTTGCATTTAATACAAGGGTGACAGACCCACACAGTCTATCTGGCATTCTCTTCAGTAAATTTACACGTACACATTTTTTCTCTCAATTTTCCTTGAGGATGACAGGTGAGAGGGATAGTTTGGGGCCGGACGTAATAAAATGCAGCATTGCAAGTGAAAGGTTAATACCAGCTGCTTTTCTGTAAGGTCAGTAGGTGGAGGCGCTGATGGAGGAGCCTTTAACTTATCCAAGCAAGGGCGGCATGAGAACAGAACTGACGGCTATTTGCAATAAGAGAGCGTTTATAGGAAGACGTTTGGAAACTCACGAACAGTTAGCAAAGCCGAGCATGGTTGATCAAGTAATTCCTGCTTTTGGAAAGGAAGAATATAACCGAAAGACATTATTTCAGTTGCGATAATACAAACTCTGATAGTGAGCTTGCATGCCCCCATGCCCTGCTTAAAGTGCAACAAATAATTTGTGAGACATCTGCCCACACTGCGCGTTGGCGGGAGAATCATTATTTGCAAAAAAAAAAAAATAAAATAATTCAAATATTTTCCTTTTTTACTTGTTCATCATATTTAAGGATTTGATCATTGCTGTTCTGTCACCAGCTCTCTTTTGTTCTGACAAATTCCTCTTTCTCAAACTTTTCTCCATCTTTATCGGCTATTTCTCGGCCTCACTCTTTCTCCACAGCTTTCTCTGTCGAGCTCAGTCCGGTGCCTGCCTTGTGATGTACTCTTCTACTTTTCATGAAATGTGTACAATCCATTCCCCCAGTTTCTCTTCATCACATCCTGGCTGATATAATTTTGCTCCAATGGTGATTATCCTCTCATGCCATCTGACGTTCAGGACAGGATGTCTTTTTTGGGCACCTGTTGATGAAGGTCTGTGTTTTTTTGTTGTTTTTTTTTTTTGTGGGTTTGGGTCACTCTGTGTCTTGGATTCATATAAGAGCTGTTTTATTGAGTATGTTGACATGGAGGGATGAAGACGAGGAGTAACAGATGAGTCACAGTGTGTTCTATTCCGTTTTGTGCTTTGTCCCCGGCGAGCAAGCATTTGAAATGTGATGGAACAACCGCACATTTAAAAAAAATTCACATTTGAGTCGTTTTTAATAAGGCGTCAACTGTTTGGGGATGACTTCCTAATAATGCAAACTAATGTCAAAAATGTTGCATCTGATCATTCAACCACACTGAGAAGCGCGGTGGGATGCCCGATTTCACAATTAACGACAACAGTTCTGCCGTATGTGCCGGTTGGCTACTTTTCAATTTTGTCCAGCATGCACGTATACGCGTGTCTGTATTCAATGTGTCGTTAATTCCCGTATCAGTAAAAATGGGGATAGCTCAAATAAATAAATGTGGAAATCAAATTTGACTTCCTGATTTAAAATTAAAGAGCATGAATTTGCTATAACTTATTCACCTTGAAAAAAGTGAGCACAATAATTGTGAATAATTCCTGTTCAAGAGCCCAAATCTACTGTATTATAAATCTCATTCTTATTTATGATTCCTGCCATCCTATTTTTATCAATGGCTGGCTCATTGGCAGTTTGTTGGCAGACAGCAGGTGTATTAATTGCAGGGAGTACTTACAGCTGATTTGACGTTCATGAGTGGAAAGAAAATTATTATCGTCGCATTGGTTATGTTTCAGGGTGTGTTGACGTGAATTTGAGTCTATAATTGGAGCTGGTGTTGTCGTCATGACATCATCAAGTGAATGGTAACTGTAGCTGCTGGTTCTTCATTGATCCTTAGGCATAAAATATGATCTCTCTATTGAGAAAAAAATTGCTAGACTGCTAGATATGGATCAATAAACCTTCTGGACTCCCCTTTGCTATAGAACAGAACCAATTCTGAGTATTAGTATGATCACGATTCTTAAAAATATAATTAAAAAAAAAAAAATGTTGACTATACGTCTGCTGTATGTATTCGTGATGAGCTGATGACTCCCTTTATTTATCTTTAAAAAGCCATTTCTTCCAGGATAAATTATTCACATTTGTTTTTTTAACCAGCCTTTGTGAAACTGGAATTGGCTAAATAATTGATGCGTGTGTCGTTGATAATAGGATTTGCATTAAAGGTAATATGCTTTCCGTCATTCCACAGGGCAGATTCTAGCCTGGGCTTGTTATTGCGCAAAAAAAAATTTGATTTCCCAAGAACCCGTTGTGCCACAAGGCATCAGTCAGCATCGTCTGCAAGGCAGAACACATCACCACGTGAAAAAAAAAATCCCACCACATGATCAATCAGATTGGGAGTAAACATATATACATATATATATATATATATATATATATATAGCAAATGATATTTGCTTGTCTAGTCTTATAGTCTCCATCTTCCAGCAGAGGAAATGTACAGAGGTGCACATAAGTGGTGCGCCGGTGCGCACGAGGACTCGAAATTGCGCATATCGCTCCAGTTTAAGTCTGTCATCGTGCCATTACTCATTAAGAATATTTCTTTTATTTCTATTTTGAAGAAGCCCTCATGTCGTAAATTTGCAGAATCTGTTGAAACTTGCTGAGTTATGCGTGATTGTCTATAGTGCGATTCGTAGCATGACTGAGTTATGGTCTTTTGCAACAACTTGATCCGGTTAATTTTGACGGGCCGTTAACCAACAATGTGACTCAGCATATTTTCAAGGATAAATAATGGTGGGTTAGGAAATTGAACTGCCGGTTAGGGGCTCACCAATGGTTAAAACAACAGAATTTTGTACAACCAGGCCCAGAAGTATAGTCAGATTTTAATTTGACATCTTTAGAATTCAAATGTTTCCACAAATTGCAAACAGCAGTCTGAAGCCGAGTTTCCATGTCACAATCAAATGTGTGGTTAATGACGGCTTAACGTGGACGTGATTTCTTTTCCCCATCGTATTATTTCATATGTGAAATGAAAGGGACGAGGGAAGTATAGGACAGTTAATCAGATAGTTTCTGTTTCTTGCTCAGTAATAATTACAGTTAGACCAGCTGCCCAGATACGGCATGTGATTTATGACATAACATCATGGGTATTAATGGATTTTTTAATTGCTGCATATGTTTAGAAAACTAGCTGTCTGCTACAACATGGACGGAAAAGATGTTAGCCATAGCGCATTTGTCCGACGGCCAGCCAACTGAGGACAGCATAAGACAAAGAGGGTCGCTCCAATGCTTCGAGAGGACCCAATTAAAAATAAACATGTCTCGCCATCCAAATTAAACACTCGAAGATTGAACTGCAGTGCAGTAAACGATGACAGTCGGTCCATATTCTATGTCTCCAAACATCACTGCACGTCATTAGTCTGAAAATGGCACGCCAGGATCAATCGACGGTGAGCTGGCTTGCCCTCCGTCAGTAAGTCACTTGCACAGGGTTGAAGGTGTCCTTGAGCAACACGATCATGTGATGTCTGTCGAAGCTTTGGAAACTCGGCAAGCACCTGAAGCTTTCAGCCAAGCACTCACAAGCTTTTGCCAACAATCTCCAGAAGATCAAAGCTTTGGTGTCCTATCTTGCTACATCCTGGCCCTGTCCAACTTGTCCTGATCCACCATCAGTTCCGGCTCACTTAAGACACTCCTGACCCCCTGGGGGGGAACCCCAGAATACTGTGATGAGATCTTGAACCTAACACGGGCTCAGCTGTGTCTCATTTCAATAATTGCTAACATGGAGCGAGAGGAAGTTTTTGAATTTGGGCGGTTACAGATGTGAGGTGGCACTGAAGAGGATTAAGCAAGGGAACAGGACAGTGGCTGACGACCTCATAGACGACCTGCCTGACTGAGCCTTTGGAACGTGCTTTGTTCGGTGTTCATTTTAAAAAGACTACCTGTTGTCTGCAAGGACGAGTTTGCCTCTCATGATCAGAGGTCTTCAAACCTGTTCCTCGAGGGCTGGTGTCCTGCCTGTTTTCCATCTGCAACACACCTTTTTTTTTTCAAATGATCAGGATCGTTATCTAGCTTCCGCAGACCTTGCTGATTTTCTGATCATCAGAATCAGGTGTGTGCAGCACACCGACCCTCGAGGAACAGGATGGAAGTCCCCTTCTTATGAGATTATGTCACAATTGAGTCATTGAGCAGACCTCCCAGACGGACTTGCGTCACTTCCCTGGCAATGTGCACAGGTGGCACGGAGTTTGGAGGTGTTTTTGGTGTCTCCAGTGCCGTACGTGTTTTTTTTCTAAATGTCAGTTTCATTTATGACGTAAGTGTATGCCTCCATTTGTTTTTCCACTCGTGTCGCAGCTCCCGTTGATAGCAACCGAGCAACAGTGAACTTTCATTTGAAACAATGTTGTGAAAAGAGCCTCCTTGCTCCTTTGCCAGTGGAAAGCTCTCACCTATAATGGAGTCTGCTCTCTTCATGATTGTTTTTTTAAATCCCCCTTTCCACTCACTCACCCCAAGCAGTTACATAAAGGCTAAAACTTAATAACACTACTTTCCCCTCTAGCTCAGTCTGCCTGCTTTTTACCTGCCTTGAGTCTGTTGATCTGTCTGGCTCAGAGAAAGCACTCCCATGCATCTCAGAGGTGGGGGGAAAAACCTGGATCAAGTTTACCTTGTGGCGGGCGAGCGACTTTGAAATGAAGTCGAGAGGCTTTCCTATTTTTGCGAGCATCTTGTGTGTGGAATTTAATCTCACTGGATGATATATATATATATATATATATATATATATATATATATATATATATATATATATATATATATATATATATATATATATATATATATATATATATATATATATATATATATATATATATACAGGAACCAAACTTGGTCCTAATCGGTCTCGAAAAAGTGCTCAAAAATTGAATGAAACAGAAATTCTGTTCAGGAGAAGAGGACTCTGCCTGTAAAACCCGATTAGGCAGATTCACTGCATCTGTACTTCTGATACAGGCTTCAAAGCCAAGGCTGGTTATCAACCAACCCCCAGGGATGTGCAATCTGTTAATAAAAAAAATAAATTAAAAAATGGCATATCATACCATCTGAATTAGCCCTCCCCAAATGTTTAACCACACAACCCTGAATTGTTGACAAGAAGACCACACAATCTGAGAAATATACTGAAGAGTCGACCTTCAGCGACACTGTCATCTCTTACAGCGCATTTCTCACTGCCATGACGGATGAGGAAAGGAAAGTGCTCATTCTAGAATTCCATTCCAACTTCTTTCACTCTTTATATATATATATATATATATATATATAATTTTTATTCTATAATTTATAAATTAAAATTTGATTTGTAAACATTTATTTCCCAGACATAGCGTTGTCTGAAAAAAAAAATCTATATATATGATTCCACTCAATGCACGAAATAAGGATTACCGGTAAGCCAACAAGCAGGAACAGCTTTTATATTAAAAAAAACAACACGATTTATTTGCTTTTGACTGCTCCGGCATCATCAAAAAATTGAGTGCATCAAAAAAAAAGGGGCAAGTCGTGGCATTTTATGAAGACGATTTCATGTCTGCCTGTAATCCAAAGAGAATTAAAATTAGATGGACAGATGTTTGGGCAGTATTTACTGAACATATCCCCTTTAGTGGATAAAGCTGCCTGATGTGATTTATGATTTTTTTTTTTCTCCAATTCAGGCATCTCCTCATGCTATTTACTTCATAAATATGGATGAGAGTTTTGCAGTGTGAAAGGTCAAAGACACAATCACATCTGTGACAACGCTGGCCAGTGGTAGCATTTTCTCTCGTTCGGACTTTGTTTAAAGGGGGGTTAAAACAGAATGAATTCAGCTGTCACCCTTCATTTCAACGCATCGTAAATATTTTGGATGAATGGGAAGAAAAAATCTGCATTTGATTCACATGTACATAGAATATAATTTTACCCCCAATTTTCCTGCGTATATGAGAAAAACCAGGAAATTGACGTTTTTTCGTTCAAATACGTTTCGAAGGAGGACTGTGTGGTGCTTTTATAGATGGCGTCAACCTACGTTTATCAATACAATGCCCATCTATTTATTAATTTGAATCCTCTTTGAACCTTCGCTACTTTATAACTTATGGAATTGATACCAAACTGCTACATTCGGCTCCAAGGTTAAATCGTGTTTTACCTTTTGTGGCTAGCTAAGTGCTTTAACAGCTTTTGCATTGTGCATTTTTCAATCGCTGCACATGTGTGGGATGTACCCTAAAGCAATCAAACCGAGTTAGGCCAAAAAGGGTCAACACAGTATGGAGAGACTAGAGGTGATATTTAGCCTCCATGTGCGCCGGGTTTCACACATAATGTGAACGAGCGTTCTATGCCAAGCAACTCTTCAGCGTTGAGTGATGTTTTCCCATCCTGCCGATGGGCTCTTTGCACATCATCTCCCATATTACAGAAATTAGGCTTGAACTATTCCGGTTTTGAAAAATGGCATTATGCTACAAGCCGGCCTCCAAAGTACAGAGCAATAAATTATGGAAAGGCTCAATGTATGACCGTGTTCATCTGCAGATATGAAGGTATACGGCAATATTCTTGTGTTTACGTTAAATATTAATTATCATTATGCTGGTATCCCGGCCTTGTTAAAATAATGTGGTCTGTGCTTTAATTTTCCAGGCGGTAAAGCTTGGACATAAGGTAATATCTTTAACCGTCAGTCATCCACGATTGATAACTTGATTGATAGTTTTAGTTGTTTTTTTAAGTCCGTCTTACTTGAGATGCCCTGGAGCTTTGAATACATCCATCCATTCATCATCTGTACCGCTTCTCCTCACTCCTGCCAGCCAATCAGATGGAACACAAAGACGACGAACAATCCAAGCTCACACTCACACCTTGGGCCAATCTAGAGTGTTCAATCAACCTACCAATGCAGGATTTTGGAATGTGGAATGAAACCGGAGCACCCGGAGAATACCCACGCAGACACGGGGAGAACATGCAAACCCCGCACAGGAAGGAATCAAACCTTGCACCTCTGCTGTGAGGCGGATGTGCCAACCTGTTGTCCACTGTTCCACCCGGCGTTGATTCATTTAAAAATAGATACACTAAAAATAAATAAACAAATAAATAAATAAATAAATAAATAAAATAAAATAAAATAAAATTGTTGCAAAAGCCTTTCCAATTTTCCCAATGCATTTCGATGGGAGTCAACTATACTGATTTCCTATTTGTGGGCCGGTACATATTTTGTGTATATTTAAAATGTCATTTTTCTCATACATCTGCTTAAGACGTATGGTGTGTGCGGTGGCCACAGTAGCGCTGATAAAAAAAAAAAAGATAATAAAAAAAAAAAGAAAAAACCAAGATGGCCCCCTCCGTCATTTTAGTTGCCCATCCCTGCTGTAATGTATATACCGCATTATGTTTTCATGTCAGGCTGGCTTCCTTCCAGTTGTGCTCCTCATGTGTTTTACGATTTTTACAGATGCTCAGACTCACACAAAGTTGTACTTCCCTCGATCTGCAGCTGCCTGTGATCTGATTATGCTGGCGATGACACCAGCACATCCTTTCCCAGCTCACATCACCCTATCACCTTCTTACTTTGGCTTTGTGTACAAAGGAGTTAAAGCCCACAATCAGTGTGCCAAACTGTGACAGAAGCCAGCAAGTGAACCGCTTTATGCCAAATGAGTTCATCTGTTTGTTTTGCCCAGATAACCGCTCTTCATTTTTGACGGTATTTGTGAGCTCCAACGGCACACACGTGCGCGGCTGTTGTCGCCCCCCCCACCCCCCTCAAAAATTAAAACAGCCCCTTCCCTCTCTGCAGCTAGTTATCTTTTAATTAAGGACCCATTTGGGGTATTTAATATTGCATTCTCATTTCTCTCAACACCCACTTTTTATTGCACGTTTCCTCCCGTGAGGAGGACAGGCCAGTGATGCCAGGCCAGGGTTCTTTCGGCAGTAATGAGCTGTCAGGGATATGAAAAGGTTGGACTTTTTTTTTTTCTTTCTTTGCATTTCTCCCCCTTTCAAATTGGGACTGTGGACGGCAAAGTCTGTCTGGCAGCAGCATCTGTTGAGAACATGCCCTCTGGGATTCTAGTGTCATACGCAGTGTCAGAACCATGTGGGTGAGGTGGCGTTCCCTAACTGCAGGCTGCGCTACTGGCATGATGAGACCTGTGCATATTGTGTCGGTTGAAGGGAAGCTGTGTTTTTTTGTGTTTTTTTTTGCAGGTGTTTTTAAAACGAAGGATTAAAAAAAATATATCTAAAAAATTGTAATAATGATTAAATGTTCCTTTGGGTTTATTTCTTCTCTTTGATTGTGAAAGTGCTAATTTTCTGTTTAATCATATATTAGAATTTGGCATGAACATATTTTCCTGTATGATTCATAGTTATCAGCCACAATCTTTGTTCTCTACTGAGAAATCTGCTAGTGGCAGTTTAATAAGGGAGAAAGAAAATGTAAGAATCTTAATTTATCTTGACAAGGTAACAAAAAAAACTAAAGATTAGAAAAGCAACAAATATTTTTTTACTGATTCTCTCCAACTTGGTCGAAAATCAAGCAAAGAAAAGCATTCAATGTGCATATCTAGAAATTGTACGTTTGACCCCAACAAGGGCGCACCGTAATAACAAATATCCATCCTTTATCCAAGCGGCTTCTCCTCGCGAGCGTCGCAGGCGTGCTGGAGAAATCGCTACAATTCCTCACCTTTCACAGTAGGAACACCATTAAATATGGTCTACCTTCATGTTTAATAGGCAGTGATCCAGGAATATTTTTATACCATTTTGGGAGATATAAGCCTCTAAGGTATATAAAACGGAGGTGATGCCAGGACAAAAATGAACAGATGGCCTTTTCAACTAAAGGACAGAATATAGCTTTAATGTGCAAACACGCATGTCATTTTCTGACAGTACATACGTCAATCCATACTTAAGGATGAACTGACAATGTGTGATTCAAAGCAACATTCCATGGCTCCTTGGTAGATTCAAAAAAATAATAATAATGAGGTGACTCTCTCAACGGCGCAAACACCCATTTTTATCTGTGCTCATCTGTGAAAAATACTCCACTGAAGTGAACAACCCAGAAGAAGTGTGGTCTCACAGGACAAAAAAAAAATGATGAGGCTAAACAACAACTAGGGTGACAATAAATGAGAAGCCAAAAAAGTTCAAGAAAAAAAAAATTACTATTCATCGTATAGCCCCAGTGAATTATTAATAATACAATTCAGGTCATTCTGTTAACAATTTACATTTCGCCTGTTGTAATGATGAATTTTACATTGTGTGCTTGAACACAAGCACTTATCATAAATGTAAATATAATACATTTCCTTACCATACGAGCAACGTGCACTCATAACATATGCACGCACTCTTGAAGCTGTGCGTTTGGTTTGTGAAATCACTTTCGCATTCGCTTTCATCTCCATGACACTTTGAATTTCATTTTTTTTTCAAATGACTGCCACCCAAAAAAATATCACCTTAATTAATTAGAAATCAGAAAGTGTTGTTGTTTTTTTTGTTTTTTTATTGCATACTTTAGTCTAATTTTAATTCAGCTGTTTGTTTCATTTTTTTTAAATGCCCTGTATATATATATATATATATATATATATATATATATATATATATATATATGTATATATATGGAGAACTGCATGTTTCATAATTGTATTTTCTATTGGACTTCACATTCTCAATTCCTAACTTATCCGAGAAGCCAATGAGGTCCCGTTGTGGCCTTGATACATGGTGTTCATATTTGTGTCTACCACTCAGGGTGAATGAGACACTCTTGTCAACGTGTTCCGGTCGGGGAAGGCGGCATTAACCTCCTATTCTCCCTTTGTGAAAGCTATAGGCCATGAGTGCTGGTAGAATTAATGATCAGACTCGCGCATGAAAACGGAATCAGGCTCCGCCAAAGGGTGGACAGAGCTGTCAGCCGGAATAATGATTGTAGCACCGCAGATCGCTAATGAGAATTGTTCCATAGTATTGCCAGAAGATGTTGAGGGCGAAGATTATAGGACTAGCCGGCTTTCATGGGAGTACAAGTTTAACCGGATGTTTTAGCACTACATTTGTCACGCGTATGAATTCAATGCATTTTGTTCAAAAATAAGTGGGCAAATAAAATTAAGAATTGCTTCCCCCCCCCCCAACGTATTTTTTTGAACCATCATACTTCAACTAACGCGTAACGTTCTTGACTTTGGTTAGTTCTTAATAATTTCTCACCTGAACCTCAATATGAGAAACCATTTAATTCTGCATTTTCTTAATTCCACGGCATGATTTATTTTGAAATGCGCTGCTTTGAAGTGATGCTTTGGCATTTTTAATGACATTTCTTTTCTCAACCTTGCCTTTAATATTTTTAAGAAGGTTGTCGTCCGTTCAGTTTTGATGGATGTTTGATAACGAGCCACCCCTCTCAAAAGAGACAGAAATTGGATTTCGTAAAATGCCCTGCGCTGCTATTAAACGCCCATAACAAGCAAGACCGAGTATTTGCTTTGAAAACCTTTCTCATTATTTTTACAGTTAAGCCTAATGATTCCTTGTCTCTAGGGTACAGTAGGCCTCGATCCGTTATGAGAAACAGTTTCTCCTTGCGACGCTACTCTAGAAAAGAAGGCTACGACGCAAGTTCAATTGACGCTATCAGAATCAGTTGAACTCCCAATAAGTGCTAACTGGCATCGCAAATGTGCTTAATGCTTCCGTCCCGGCTTTCAGCTTCCGTCTCAGTGCGCACTGTCACAAAAGGGGATGTTTTTCTCGTCATTTAATGCAACACCACCTCCTCCGAAGACATTCGATTAAAATTAAACCTTCAGACTTGAGTGGATTTCACCCGCCAAAAATTGGCTCTTTTCAAGATAGTGAATGTGTTAACCAACAATGGCGTTTTTTTTTTTTTTTTATAGGAAGTGTAAGGAGAAATCGGGACATTAACTACTCCAGGCTGAAGCGAATTTGGAACATAAGTTACAGTGATGGTCTCTGCGGGTTAATAGAGAGACGCCCTGGTGGTTTTACGCTCAACATACTTCGCTAACTCACTAATGTCACACACTCAGTGTTGAATATAACTTCTATGTCAGCAAGGCTCAATGGAGTCAGTTGTTTCTTATGTGGAAAATAATATTAATGATAAATAATTAAATAAATATCTTAAATCCTGTTTTTTTTTATTTCATATACTGATTCTCAGGCCCAAAATAAATAATTAAATAAATAAATAATTAAATGAATAATTTTTTTCCTCTTTTTTCAGAACCAAATATGCGACTAAGTGCATTTAGATTGAGCCCTGAGACAAGATGTTATTACATAAAATAAAGTAAAAATTGCCAAATTTATGCTGGCGCCAACAAAACAAAAATGTAAAAACCTCCAACATATGTCCGGGAGATTTCATCTTGATCTCTTAAGATTTTAAAAGAAAAAAAATGACTTGCCCACATTTAATGTTTTGTTTTTTCTTTGCATCAAAAAACAAAAAAACAAAAAAAAAAACATGCTCCACATCAGATCCAAATGAGTCAAAAATCTGTTCAATCAAATATGAAGGAAACTTTTAATGATCCATATTAGTTAAAAGTATTTCTACATAATGCGTGCGGATGCTTGTGTTGCTTATATTCCGTGCTTAAGGTGTCTGGTCTGGTCCTTTTTCCACAAACCTTGTTGGGCTTTCATTCCTTGTGCGTATCACCATGGTAACATACCAGGCCCTGCAGGCGTCCAACAAATTGACAGAGTAAAACAGAGCCCGCTGATCCTCCCGTTCATTCTGCTCCGATATATATATATATATATATATATATATATATATATATATATATATATATATATATATATATATATGTGCGTGTGTGTGTACAGTATCTTCTAAAATCACCGCCTGACTTGTTTTCTTTTAAGGGTTCATTTCTCGGGTATTAGAAGAAGCAAATTGCAAAAGGTGTTTCTGGCCAAAAGCCTTACAGGTTGAAATGAAATCAAGCGTAGGAGCAGGATCATAGTGTAGGCGGATTTAATGGAAATCTTACCTGCGGCGTTTTTCAACAATTGAGTCGTGATGTCGGTATGCTGTTAGAAAGCTGCAGATGACATTCAGGGTGACAGTGCAATGCTCCACACTAACTTTTTTTTTTTTTTTACTCGGAGCTCAGTGGCCCCTAACCTGAACATTTTGAGGCGCAAGTAGAAAGAGAGAATGCATTTATTATAGCAACTTTAATAGTATGACTGTGACAACTAACTTACACAATTCCTTAAATAAAAAAAAAATCGGATATTGCATACTTGAGATTTTCCTGTTGGATGCAGTTCAACGAATCAATGAAGCATGCTTGTTTCAAGAAATTTTCCCCAGATGTGAAAAGTGTGAAGTGAGGCTGCTGTGTGCAAGGTGTTTTTAATAGGCACTCCCAAAGGACTCCTGCTTTGTTTTTTCCATCTGAAGCTAACGTAGGTTATAAATTAAAAAAAAAAAAAAAAAAAAACGGATGAGGAGTCTTAAATAATAAACAACAATTCTATCGGTGACCTTCTAGTTTTGTTAACTACTGGAAATGTATTAAATCATTAGTAGCATTTAAAAGATTTTATTGAATTTTTTTTATTTGTCAAAAGGATTCTGATTAGTGTCCTGATATTATTTGTTGTAATGAATCCAAATAAAAAATAATCTGGAAGTATTTTACGCATGTATGGTATAAAAGTTAACATTTTACTATTGTGACAATGTGTGGAGAAATAAACCAAACGTGGGGTTGCTGTCCACTGCGCCCCAATCTACTGGCGTAGCCACATTTTTCATTCCCTCTTTGGTATTTCGATCACTCGGGATTGCGACATCAATCACAACCGCTGTCTTGTGACGTCCATCCATCACGACGATGACAGGCTGGTTGGCTCTCACCAGTTTGTCAGTCTGGATCTGAAACTCTGTGTCTGGTTGTGGTGGTCTCTCACACCTTGATTCTGGGACTGCCAGACCATGTTTGGTACAGATGTTCCCGGTCCAATATTCCTGCCACCTGGTTATGTCACCTCTTCGTGTGCCCTGCCGGCATCTCACACCCTGCTGTCTCTCAGCCCAACCTTTTTCTCGTCTTTTTTCTCAAAGTCAGCCACTTCTTCAATTTGCTGGTGGAACACGCCATCCAGGGGCTTGGACTACAGCTTGATGTCATCCATGAAGAGGAGAACCGGTTCGCCAAGATATTCTTAGTTATGATGTGACTGAGCGGCTTCGGTTTTATGCAGAACAGCAGTGGGCACAGAGCAGCTCCTTGGATTATGCCACTTCCAGAGTTGCAGTCGACAGCCTCATTGAGTTCTTGATGTAGTTTCTTAGGATCCGAAACAGTTCACTCCAGCATCTTTGTGCGCCATATTGAGTCACAGTCTTTGTTCTTGTCAATGCACACAATGCACAAGTTGGTACTTGTGCTTTTACAGTCTTGGACAATTGCACTATATAGCAGAATACGCTGTGCGGCACTGAGTCTTTCTCATAGTCAATCCAGGCAGTGCACAGGTTGGGGCTTCTGCTTTTACAGTCGTGGGTAATTGCACTCTTGACCAGTAGCTAGTGTTTGGCTGCGCTAGTGTTATTACTAAAGTAATGCCTATGCATCTATTGATTTATAGGGGGACACAATTTGGCTGCGGTGATGCATAATAGAAGAAAAAAATTATATATATATTTTTAATTTAAAATTTTTTTATTATTTTTTTATTATATTTTTTCCCTAATATATATATATATATATATATATATATATGTAATTTTTTTTTCCACTGGTCAAGAGTCGAGTGCACTAGCCTAAAACTCCGGCTTCATTCGCAAAGCGCTGACATACGTTATAGGCCTAGATTTCACAGTGACCAGTCACACAGAGAAAGTCATTACTAACATTTTAACGTGGTAGCACCCTCACGCCCCCTAAGGACCAGCTGGCCCTGCTTAGATCTGAATGTTTAATGATGCGTTTTCTATTGCAAACCAAAACAGCTGGCAAAACAGCACTCGTCACACACATGCAGGGCGAGATTTTTTTACGGATCTGGTCTTTAACAGTTGTTGTGGGTGTGGGTGGGTCACACTATGCTAAAAATGAAATGATCTATGCTCATTAACAATCCCTAGTGAAGTCTAATTAGCATGTAATAGGACACCCAATCTAGAACAGGAGGCTTGTTATTTAAGAATAAAGCCCATCTCTCATTTGAATGCATTTTTCATAAGCTGCTCTAATTAAGTTTCATTAGCATTATTAATTAAACATGAAAAGCTTCTCATTTCCTCTCTTTCATGGCATCGACTTCAAAACAGCTCAGACTGACAGACTTCATACAACGTAGTTACACGAGTGCGCTATCTCACGGTATCGAATGAATCAAAGTCCAGCACATAAATATCCTCCATGGGTATGAAACAGATCCTCCGACACAACTGTCTTATATTATAATGTATTTATTAAACATGTTATTTTCTGTACAGTGTAAAAGCCAAAAAATGTACTCTAGCTACATGTGTGTATTTCCCAGTGTGATTTCAAAAAAAAAAAAAAAGAAAAAAAAGTGCCTTCCACCATTCTAACACACTGCCGACCCGAGATTTCGGACAAATTGGCTTCAGCTTCGCTGTGTGACAGTTGACAGGCCAACATGTTTGTTTCTGCACAATCAAGCGCCCAAGTCTGTTCCACCTCGCCTTGAAGGAAAGAACAGTTTTGCAATCTGTAGAGCTTCACTTTCGGGAGGTACAAAAACAAGTGCGATCATCAGACACCAGCGGAACAAACATATTTGTGAGGTAATCGATTCAAATTGTTCCTTGAGAAGGTCCAAGTGATAATTATATTGTTCTTTTCTTCATATTCATATCTATCTATTATCATTTTAGGTGTTAGTGGGGGAGAACATAATTTTGATGAAATGGAAGTGTCGCAGTGGCAGACTGTCAAGACCTTCAAAGCCTTCTCTGCTGGCCTCACAAAATCAAGAAATCATGATCATATTCTTCACATTGATGTCATATTATATCCAAGTGTTGTATTTTTAGGTGAAAGTTTTTATCCAATCAGAATTCAGATAGCTCGTGTTGCCAGGCAGATTTCATGATACCAGTTGCACGCACTATTCATCCGAGGCCTTCAGATAAAATCGTGCTTCTGTCATCGTCAATAGATTTCAGATTTGATCGACAGTTGCGATAGCCAATCAGATCACGAGTTAAATGCATCAATATTTTAAATCGCCCACATGTGTGGAAGTGTGTGTGGGTGTGTGTGACCTGTTTATTTGTGCCACTGTGATGGATGATGTCGAGGCGATACTCTTGTTAATCAAGAGCCGCTTGTGCACTCGTAGATTAGCGTTGCAATCTCGGACATGCCACCAATCAAGGAGGCCTTGTTTTCTGACTGCGCCCATCGAAGCCCGAGATGACATAAAACCCGACGTTCCATTGTGGCAATCGGAATGCTTTATTTATTCCGGATAAGGCGCTTCATTGGACGTAGATTGCGAGATAGCTAATTAGGTTGCAAACTTATTTACTGGTTTTATTCTTGTACCACTAAGTACAAGATTCCTTTCGGTTGAACGTGCACGAAGTGTCTCGTACGATCTTGCGTCTTCTGATCGGCGTTAGAAAAGGAGTAACCCAGGCATGATATTCAGAATTTGAAAAACCCTAATAAGGTTTTATTCGGGTTATCGTGCACATTTATATGGCTTTTAAAAACCCGAATAATGCCAATAGTCGGATTTAAAAGTTTTATTGACTGCATGTAAACAGAGTCACAGAGAAAAGGTCTTCAAAGCAGGACCGATTCAAAAGTCCCAGTAATTTGTTTTCACTCGATAGCTGACACGTATCCGTAGAATAAACCTTTCAATAAAAAGGCACTTATTGTACAAAAGTTAGAATTCTGACCGAGACGAGGACGTTTTCTCACTCTCTCTTTTTTTTTTTACAATTGATATAAAAACGCTTTTTACATCACTGCGGTCTTTATTGAGGATTTTTCAACTTTGCTCCCAACAACTTCAACTTCAAAAAGTGGCCCTTTGAAGACTGTCAGTATTTTGTGACTTGCAATGTTTCATTCAGTCTAATGATTGAGAATAAAAAAAAAAAAAGGGGGGAAAAAAAGTTTAAGTTTGAGGAGAAGCTTTTTTTTTTTTTGTCTGCATATTTTCAAGGCTCTCCTGCTTCACCACTTTGCAACGATATTGTATTCCTGGGCTTGCAAGGTCAAAGCTGGTCAGTCTTGCAATGTCGTGCATAATATTGACTGAACAAAATCAGGCTTGGGGAAGAGATTGATGCTTAAAACACTGAAGCCTTTTAGGGCAGTCAAGCAGCAGCTCTCCTCCCAGTGTGCTGTAAAATGTGTTTTTTTTCCGCTCCATTGCCAGTTGCACTTCAGATGAACTGGACTAATTTGCGCGGCGAAAACTTCCAATCAAACAAACAACCTGACAAAATGGATTCACTTGCGTGCTTTGTCAACTCAGACTATGTATTTGTCAACCGAATCTCCAGTTATGCTACAAAATGCGACACTTTCATTTGAATCCTTGCATATTTCTAAGAATTGTTTCGTCTTTGCGTTAAAATAAAAAAATAAAAAAATAAAAAAGATTTCCACCTTATATTAAAAATTCATAAATGATTTCTTGCACGTTATCAAGTATTCCTTTGGGATCAGGCTCATCCCAGTTTGCAAAATGAAAGAGCTCCCAGTGGTTAAATCTAATTAAAATTTGGAGGCCAGATGCTTTGCCTTCACTCTTCACCCTGATGAATCCATTTGGCTTCCAACAGCTTCTACATTTTGCAACAAGCTGGATTGAAAATAAAGCAAGAAAATTCTTTCGCTTTCATCCAGCGGCTATTCTCATAACAAGAGCCGTTTTCATTGATATATGACATGACAAATGGTAGCCAAAATTACATTCTTGCTTATTAGCGATAAGCCCACGCGAATAAAAATAGTTTCCATTTCCCGATACGCTCCTTCCCGCACCTGTCGCCAGTCGTATCATAGTTTCTCCTTTATTCTCTGAATTTTGGCTAAAATGATTATAACATATTTTTTACCGACATTTCTAGGGAGCGAGTGCGCGTGTCTATTACCACGCCATCTTTTTCGATTTAATATCACGTTTTATTGTATCGAATGAAAGAAGGCTTATTTATTTATTTATTTATTTATTTAGTGGCGGCTCCGGTTACTGTCTCGATAAATTCTGATGCTTACACTTTGTGCAACTCGCACTGCGTTCTATTGAGAGTTTTGACAATCTTACGTAGGTGTGCGGGAATGCATCATGCTTTGGCCGACAATTTTGAAATTGAACACCACCGTGTGACTGCTGTACTGTATTTATTAGCGCTCTGAACATATCCGGCAAATGGAATATGATGTGCTTCTATTAACAGCTAACAATTAACCACTCTCATTTTGCTCTTAACCGGGCTCGTTAAATCTACCGCAGGAACTGGAATGAATGAGCGGTCAAAGTCAATTTAAATTCCAGGATGGAATTCGGGAAACCAACATCTCAACAGAACCAGCATATCTCAAAGTCAAAGGCTGAACATTTTTTGTGGATTTTCTCAAATGTCACATTTCGGTCTGATGTCAATTTCTGTTTCGCTCACCAAAATTGTGTTTATTGTTCTCTGAATTTTTTTTTTTTTTTTTATGTACAGGCGTGAAACATGCATATTACCCGTTTTGATGGAATGTGGAAAACATTTACTGTTCCAGCATTAACAAATCAACCTGGGAAGGATTACAATCAAATGTAGCACAATCAACATTTGGGGATGACCCAATAAAAAGAATGAAACCGAGCCAAATATCATGTTTATTTAAAGCGAAAGAAAGTATCCCGAGGCATTGTATCTGTTAATCGTTCCTGCGCCCCTCCCGTTCCCTCGCAACACATTTCTTGTATTTCACTTGAAGTCATTTAATTTTATACAAGATATTATATGGCATCACACCACATGGAACTTAATTTCACACATCATTAGAGGATAACATCTTTTAAAGCACCGTCATTAAATGCGGCCTGTAATCGACTGACTGCTTTAACATAATGCACGATAAATAAGCCCAAAAAAGTTTTATGAACGGGAAGTCATAATTCAATTAATTGAAGCTCTGACTTGAAAGAGGATGGATTGCGCCGACCCATTTATTTATGACTTAGTACACATTGAATCCTTTTTTCAAAATGAAATAGCATAATACGAAGCGTTTTGGTTTTTTTCAATTCACTTTGGATGGCAACGAGTTAGCCGTAAAATGACTGCGGGAGAATTTAAAGTCGACTGTTTGACTCTCAGCAATGTTATTGTTGCTGCGGATGCATGCCTAACTGTCAGAATCATGTGGATATAATCCCAGCCCGCTGGCAAAAATAAACAATAAGCTAAAAACAGAAATGCAAACTATACCATAGCTCTGAGCAATCTTAAAATCACTCAACCCCCTCAATACCTAAATGACAAACATCCGGCATGACTGCATCGATAAATATTCTGAATATGATAAAGACACAAAGTAGCGTACAAGACACAATTCTGGTAACTAAGAGGATTACTTCTCTTGAACTCCACTCTTCATTACTACTTTCTTTTTTTTTTTTTTAAGATAGTCTTTCATAAACAATCTAATTTTACTCTTTTTTTTTTACTGTTCTTAAGCAGGCATGGCTGGCGGCAGGAAACTGAGAAAAAATATTCAATTTTTCCCTTTTTCTCCTTCTTGTGGTCACGGATAACTGATTGCAAATCATTGTTATCTAAAAGCTCACGCCCGTATTTATTATTGGGTAAGTTTGAAAAAATATAACTACACAGAACATACAGCTTGAAGAAGGAAAAAAAAATGGCCTAGATTTTTTTTCAGCGTTCACAACATTGAATGATCGGCCATGAAAAAACGTTTTATCTCATCTGTGCGAAACGAAATGAATGCTAATGAAGTAAACTACAGTAACGGACTAACGTGTGATGATCTCATGATACACATTGAGATTGTTTATGTATACACATTCCAATTGGAAGATACAGACCGGAGCTTTTAAGTAAGGAAAAAAAATGAACTGAGTAAAATTTCTCCTTTCCCTTATTGCTCGTTGAGTCTCTCTCTTTCTTCAGAAGCTTAAGTTTTCTTCAGACTCATAAGAAGAAAATCCATGTCCGTGCTAAATCACATAGCAGGTTGTTACATTGATTCCCGTTAGCTTAAACGCTGCAGCATGTCTTGCCACACCTTGCGATGTGAGTGTTTTCAATCAGATGTCAAAAGGCGAAACACACGCTGTGAAAGCATCCTTGAAGATTTGCGCCTTCAGAGAAGGGGGGGGGGGGAGCATACGCCGGCAGATGTTACAATCTCGCTCCGAGTGGATTTGTCCTCTGTTGGTGGACGTTCATTCGTGTGTGTCTGTCTGTGTGCTTTCAAAATACATTTTTTGTCGACTTATCTCCTCTTTATGAATGTCCCTTCAAACGCGATACATGTGGCCCATGTGTGTGTTTGCGGAGGTGGGGGCAATGTGCTCCAGGTGCGTTGTGCGATAAGAGGTTAGAAAGATGCAAATGAGCACAGATCACAGCCGCATAGTGTGCTACTCTGAACCCAAATAAAAGGGAAACCTCTCGTGGGTGGGTGGCACCAGCATTCGACCTGCTGTGTTTGTCAAATTGTCAAGCGTGTGAATTAAGAGGGCTCACAAATTATACACCGGAAAATCTCAAATGCGTTGAGACAAATATTTCGCCGAAATGACAAGTTGGCAGAATACGCTTTGACCATTTACATCTTTACGACATTCAGATAGTTGTGAAGTGAAAGATTATTTTGCGAATGAGATCAAGGATGTAAATGGTAGCAAACTTTTTTTGGGCCCCGTATATAGATATATACATACACTCACACACACACACACACAAATATATGGGCATTTATGCTGACTCCCGTTTCAAAGTTTCAACAAGCAAATACGCGCACTTTGGGGATGAGAATCATGAGGAGGAGCGGTCATATTATATGAATGTATATATTTTTGATGTGAAGTGGTCCAAAGTGTTTCTAAATGAATCAAATTGTATGCTGTTACCCTTGTAAACAGGTTATTACTGACGGTCCTAAAATAGCGGAGATGAAATTTCATTTCCAAACGAGAGAGACGTGCACATTTTCATTTTTTTTCAGCTAAAATCAGAACTTGTACTCATTTTGATTTTATATTTGGCCATATTGGTAATCTCATGTTGGATCACATTCACAATGTGCTAACTAAAATAAATTGTTAGGTCGCTGGGTGTGTGGAAGACCCAAGAGCAAAGAGGCAGATGGATAGCAGAAAAAGGTGACAATCTTATTTAACAAAAGCTGCAGCAGGTGTTGGCAGACCAGCGAGAGCAGTACCGGGTCAAAGAAAGGAATCCAAGGCGTTGCACTGTCCAGGACTGGCAAGCAAGGGGCAGGGTACAAACAATCTGAGGAACACAGCGAACGAGGCAAGGTCAGGATTGGGAAACACTCGAAGACGAACTCGCTGGATGCACAAACTCGCAAGTGAGAGTGTTGATCCGGCGACCAGGTGGAGCAAGTACTGTTGATTATAATTGATTGCACCTGGTCCCAGCACCACAGTCTCGGCAGCTCTGAAAGACACACCCACGCACACACACACCCACACACACACAAATGGAGGGGCTCAAGGTGCCAGGCCAGAAGCCCTCACATAAATATTTCTTTTATAACTTGTGAGGATAAGCGGTTTGAAAAATGAATGAATGAATGAATGAATGAATGAAAATAAACAACCGTAGGCAAATGAGATGCGAGTAATTTGTAGTCATGTTGCTTGGTTTGGATCAATATTTCCATTACATAACAAGCAAATATTTTGTCCTCCATAATGATTGCGATAGCACTCGTCGGAGTCCCTCTTGTAGAAACAGTGACACCTGACTTCTAGATATTAATTAAACGACATCAAAACGCCAACCTTGAAATCTTGTTTTGATTAATGCAGTCGCATGACACAAAAAAAAAAAACGGTTTACACAGCAACAGTGTTATATTAATGAATGTCTTTTCACTGAAATGGATCATTTGAATGTCATTGAGGAGTGTGATCAGAGTCTGCTGAGTTGGATTTCGGATATGCATTCATCTTTTGAGACAAAAGCATGGACAACCTGAGAATTTCTTTTTTTTTTGGTTTTAATATTATTAATACAGCTGGTTAAGGAGCGGCTTTGCAATAGTAGTGCGTAGGTGGGTGCTCTAATATGATTGGCTCGGGGACATGGGAAGCCTGAGTGGCAGCCCTTAATGGGAGCCCTGGAGAGGTAACCCAACAGCTGTGTGTTTGCAGCTAATGAGAGATGGGGGGTAAAGAATCACAGACAGAAAAGCCTATGAGAAACTCTGCTTTCGGAATAGCGGAGGGAGGGGGCAGCGCTCAAGGCGTTTGCATTGTGGCAAAAAAAAGATTGTGTTTGTCTCATTGCTCCTAGTTCATTACTTATGACTAAGTGTTTACGATCATTGCCATTAGTGTTTTGGAGGAAAGGAAGAGCGAGTAATGTGCTGTGGAATGGCTTCCACTCCCTGTAGAGCCGTGCTGATATCTCGCCTTGAGCAAAGGTATAGCGACTTCATGATCATACGGGTACGATTTTAGGCTGTGTCGAACTAGCTAGTCAAGTCGAGTTTGTTTGTTTGTGCGGAGACCTTAATCCCCCAAAAGTCTCAAAAGGATTCACACGTCCACAGTTGACAGATGTTCGTGACATCCTCTGATCAAAAAAGAACAAATCGAATAAGGACCGCCAATGGCGGGAATCGGCCATCCATGGATAACCAGGCTGCGATGTACACCGAGTAGGCAACATTTAACACATACTGTAATATTGCTCGACATTTTTGGACTGATCAGTCGGTACAGAATTCTCCAAAGTAACTCCTCAGGAAAGTGACTCATTCAGTCGTCTTTATCAAGCTCCCTCTCCAAATAGGAAAGGAAGAGAAGCGGAAGTAAAACAGGCCTGAATTTGGGTGAAAGGAACTACAATTCACCTGTGACTAGTTGGCATTTAATCACAAAGCAAATTGAAACAGACAACCACTTATATTAACATGGTCATAGTGTGACCCAAACATCGGATAAAGCATTTTTTTTTCTGCTCTGCCATCTATAAATAAAGTTAAATTAATACCAGTAAGTAAGTTTTGTATGGCTACACCTCTATTCATAGAGGTGTGGGTCCGGGAGCGAAACAGAGTTTCGGTTCGGACGCCGGGTTTTTGGATCATTCTTGGTTTCCCCGTACGGGTACTCTGCCACCGCACGACGACAACGTGATGATCCGGCGCGGCGGATTAATACCAGTGCAACAGTGAGAATAAAATCTTTCAATTGCTATATTTGTTGAGGCGAATCTCTTGTATAGAATCACATTATATTGTGTAATAACCTTCTTAGATGTCAGTGTGTGGCCTCCTTATAATAACCGCCTGAGGGTGGCGCCAAAAGAATAAAGAGCAGATCGTGCCAGTGGCTACCTACCTTTTTTTTTTTTTGGTCCTCTCATGTTCAACATGGAATGCATATCAACAAGTAAACTGTTAGCGCGCGATACCTGTTGTTATTTCAAATTCAAACAAGTGGCATCGTCATTTTCATCATACCCCGAGTGAGTCTTTTGCACGCAGCATTTGAATGGCGTGCAGAAAGCGCGTCCAAGTGAATTAGCGTGCTGATTTCAATGAAGTGCGTTTGGCCATTTGAGGTGACCCACTTTGATGGGATCTCGTTAAACGGCAGGAATCGAACAATTTCGTGGTAGGCAGCCCGGGCATAACGTGATGTTGAGTGTGAAGTTGCTGCGTTATGCAGCTGATGGGAGCCCCTCCTCCTCCTCCCACCTTGTGATGAGAGGAGAGAGGCAGCGAAGGGAGCAAGTCAGCCACAGCATCTCACCACCACTTGCTCTCTGGAACTGCTTCAGATGGGCTCTTTTATTTCTTTTTTCTTTTTTCCTCTGCTGTCTTTCCACGCGGGTGACATACGTGTTGATCTCATTTAACCTATTGGCGTGTCTTTCGAGAGCGCGCCAGGCTACTTTCTGCTGGACAAACTTGGACCGAAAGGGATGCACCAGCCAGCGCAATTTTGATCTGAGGACTGAAGATGGCTCATAAGAACGCAACCCCCCATGGAACGAGGCTGCTCATTTCTCACTTTAATCGTCAAATAATTTAAAGCAAACCGCAAACTTAATATTTCTGCAGAGCGTGGGGGCGAAAAATCAGTCTCGCTTGGCCAATGTCGGGAGACTAAACGAGGTTGCAGTCTTGTGAATTTTAATGCAGGAAAGTTATAACCGGATTGAGTGACATCTGAAGTTATTTTGAGGAGCTATTCCGGGTTGGTGGATGTACCAGCTTTTGGACGGATTGTGACCAAAGCGCTCATCCAAGTGTCTCGTTCCGGTAGGCTACATCTCACACACACACAAACACACGAAGAATACTAATCATAATAACTATTTTAATTGCATTTCTTTTTGTTGTCATGTATTATATATCGCATCTGGACCAAATTGTCGACGGTCCAGTAACAACAAGTTGTCCGCCGTGGCGCACTTACGCGGCAGTCTGGATGAAATCTCGCCTCGATGTCGGAATATAATGATTGATAGATGCACAGCGAGTAAAATAAATAAATAAAATAACCAAGCTCTTACAGGAATGCATGCGCGCGTACCGTTCCACTCCAGCTTGAACAACGCAAGTCAACTGCACGGAACGCTATGCGGTAATTGCATTCTTTAGTAGCTTCTGTGAAGCACAAAATGCGATCCATTTGTAGCATTTCTCAGCGGTCCTCTCCTTTCTTTTTTAGCTACAAATCTCACACTAATTGCGTGTATTAGTTAGGTGTCTTTCCTCGTGGGTAACATTGGTGCGCAAAATAACAAATGATCGCTCTGGAAATGGCTCTGCGTCCATTCGGAGAGGACTGGAAGTGTGCAAGTGTGCGCGTCCACATGGGAAATCTCACCCCCCGCGCTCCAAGTGAGAGTCTTGGGTGTTGTTTCTCCCCACTCCGCCGAGCGCTTAGGCTCATTTTAATAGTCTGCTAGACACATAGTGTACACACTTGCAGGCCGTCCAAACAGTCCACAAACACAACAGGGTTGTAAAACGTTCTAGCTCATATCCCACAAACTGCCTGTAACATGAGCCCTGAAAATGTGGTGATCTCATCTGTGAAGAGCTCAAGGCACTGGGCATGTTGAGAGATGAGATTTGGCCAAGCTTTGATAAGGGTGGGGGGGAGTCGTTCAGCTTAATTTGATGTGCTATTACAACTCATTGCCATTACTGTAATTAATTCAAATTTGTTTCTACACTCAAAAGAAAAAAAAAAGTTGTAGTTTTTGATTAGCGGTGTTGTTAACCACGCTTAACATGGTTGAGAAATGACTACATGGAGTCGCCTGCATAAACAGACACACTATCGCTATTGTGCATAGTTTCGAAAAAAACACATTTGAAATCAATTCTTTGCAAAGATCAACCATTTGAGGTCATTCAATGTGATGCCAGCCATTAGAAAGTCTGTGTGGGAGAGGGTAATGGATTTTTTACAGGCTAAAGGAGGCCAATATAGAAAATGACTCTTTGGAAAAAAAAAAAAATCATAAAATCGTCCATCTATTATCATTATGTGCCTGGGAGGAGCAGAACCCCCGCACCCCTACCTGCCTGACCTCCGCCCCCAACCACACTAGAAACATGCAAGCTTGGAACAAGTGAACCTTTCCAGTTGTGCAGACAACCCTTGACACTGCAGCCCGTCTTAAAACAACACCAAAGTACAAAATGATTAATTAATTTCTTTAACGCCATTTTCCAATGCTCGTCTGCCCTTCGCAACGGCTTATTGTTAATTTACCAACATGCCTCGCTTGATTTTCTGCTCGAGTCATTTTGTCTGTACCTGTAGCACAGCAAATGTCAGCCAGTCAGTCACTGCGTTGACTCAGTCCACAGTCATAGATCATCTGTCTCTATGGTAACCAGGACAGGTGCACAGGGGCTGCAGCATAATTATCTTGGACTTTCTTTTTAATACCTTTCTTATTGTCTCAAACAAAAAGAAGCTGCATGTGTTTAATTAAGATTAAGTGACAGAATATCCTTTTTTTTTTTATACATTTAAAAAGGGAATGTAACTATGTGCCATCTTCACTCTGACGCGGTGCCATTTTTTTTTTTTTTCAAAATCGCCTCCTTTTATTGGAATAACCAAGCTCAAAGAGACATTCTATGAACACTCAACAAGTTGGTGCTCCATTTCTGATGCCCAGCCACAGCGCAAGCTTCATTTTGCTTCCTGATTGGCTCGCATTCTGTCCCACGTGTACATTTTAGATTTTCAATTAATGCATAATATGATTATAGATGTTTACATGCTAGCCATTTCCCACTTGTCCGTAAATGATCTTTGAATGACAATGTTTAGCGGTAATATGATTGTATAGAATTCGGAATAAAATGCTGTTCCATAGGTGCCGGAGTGCTACAGGCACGCAATTCACGCAGGGTTTGTACTGTTTACAAACTTGGCTGGAACATCCTTTTCAGAGGACCTTGTTACCTCTAAGGTCAGCACCGTCTGTACAATCAGGCTTGGAAGTGCAGCTCTCTTGGGACACGAACTGTGCACAGTCTGATATATTGCTAAAAGTTGATAATAGACTTGCAGAAGTTGAAATGTGCTCCTGAACCTCGGGGTCACAAAGGTCAGGCACTATGTGAGGGCCTCCAGGTGCGAATCAATCACCTTGCAGTTAAACTGATGTTTTGCCGCAAGAAGCTTAGCTGTTAGTAATGGCACCGAAGGCACTGAAGCCTTGAGGGAGCGCCGCCTAAATGGAGGCTTGCGGTCAGATGCTAAAAGGGATGGAGGAGTTCACTGTCATTCAAAATGACATTGGAAGTAATGCGTGGAACAGCAGAAGCAAGAGGAAAGGAAAGAAGCTTCCATGCGTTCTTCGAAAAAAATAAATAAATAAATAAAATAAAATAAAATTAAAAAAAGGAGCCCGATTGGGAACGCGACAAAACCCTCCCAATGGGCTTACCTAAATTCCAATAACTAAATAAAAATGTGGATAATAATTAATTTCAATGCTGCCCGATTATAATCATATTTTTTACTTTGGGTCTCACATTATCACAAACAATCTTTGGCATCTCATGTCAATTTCGTCAGTGGCCACCGAGGCTCAAGCGACACATCACATGAGAGTGAGAAAATACGTTCCTTCCACTTTGAGCAATGCTTATCTATTGAGGTCATTGATCAGTGACAGGGTGTATTTGGGCGACCCTCTCCCGGGACTTGTAGGTCAGCGGAGTGACGGCGGCGCTCTGCGTGAATCACGCGACAGGGCCCCATTTTCTTTTCTGGCTTGCCACCCTGATGGTCTTAATAAGCTGGCTCTTAGCCAGGTACTGTTCTTTCTGCGAGGCAAGCCTCTTCTTTGCTCTCCCCAGGGTCCTAAACCCCAATGATAAGATTTTTTATTTTTGCATGGACTGCACTCTTTTCTGCAAAGTTAAACATCTGGAGAAGATAAAGCACATAGCGCACCGATTAGGCAGTTATAGATAGCCTTTAAAGGTCCAGCAGCATGCTTCGGCATTTTTTTTTCTCCCCCAAGACGGAATCGTCTGGACCATTGCATGATCACAGCATGAGATTATACAGTATGATGAATGTTGATCTGATAGAGGTAAATGTCTCCGGATGTGGTCTTGCTTTTTTTTTTTTTTCATTGCTTAGTACACTGTAAAAAATGGGGAATGATATTTACTTGAAAAATCCTAGTCAAGTTTTTTCACTCAAAAATTCTCAGTCAATTTTACAAGTTTAAGTGAAACCCCACATTTTTTTTTCAAGTAAATATCACGCCTCGTTTTTTACAGTGCGTAGCAATTTCATAAAAAAATACAAACAGTCTCGAGACAAAGAAAAGCTCTCAAATTTTGAAAAAGGATTTCAATATTCAAATATCCATCAACATGTTGTCGTTATTCACATATTCCTGTTCATCTATTTTTTGGGGCTTCACTGAGGCATTTTTCCTTTTTTGTTCCTCAAGTTCTTAGGGTCACTATTAACCTTGGCCGGTTCTTGTTCAGTGCCTCGTACAATTACAGCAGTGACACTGAAACTTATCTGCCAAGCAAAACACTGATCTGAAAATGCAACTCACAAAGGCATCTTAAAGTCGTGTAGTGCCTCGCATCCCTCCTACACTAATCATGAAGGAAAAAGGCCAAAAAAAAAATGTAGAACAGTATCAGAAAGTATTGCAGCAGGAGCAGCAGAAAGGGAGCGAGCTTGATCGTATAATAATCAAATCAGATGCTGTGAATTGACCTCAAAACAAAATCCTCACTAAAATAGCGCAGACTGGCTTGTAATAAGGAACACGGCTTTTATCTAATTGCCAGGCATCAATTATTGTGTTACTGTTTAAACCTGTATGCAGTGCGGAAAAGATTACACATTTGCTTCTTCATTTTTTTTTTTATATATGTATTTGGTTGGCTGTTTTGAGTTCCTTCAGGGAGTTAGATATTAAATATTTGACTGTTCATCTCAAGTCAATCGATATGGATATCCAAAATTGTGCTCATCAACAGCCTTATGCAACTCTATGAATGTCTAGAAACAATAAAAACAAAAAAAAATGCTGAGTTATGTGGCGCAATTTGCTTGAATCAGCTTGTAGCCGTTCAGGTCGACCACACCATCTGGGTCGGCAGATGATAATCACATTTTTAGGGAGAATAAAGTGCTGAGTTGCAGAAAATTGCAGTCCTTGCAGTTGCTGCAGTTTTAATGTTGCCATTTTGCATTATGGTTTAGCATTTTAGTGAAACAAAGTCTACATCTTCCAAATGAGGCTCCCAAATATACCTCCACTGTTAGGTTGGGGGGGAGAAAAGTAGGACGCTCACGCCGGCAATAAAAGAGTTGTGAGAGTGCTGAGGAAAAAACCTAACAGTCTAAACATACTCCACAAGCAACATGATGTTGAATTCAAATGTAAACAAAGGGAAAGAAAATCAGCCCAATTTGCTGTGACTGCAAGGCATGGTGCCATCTGGAAGACAGGCAAGAGGCCAACTGGAAGATATTAAGTCATGAGTGTCATCAACCATAACAATCATGTCACAATCAAGGCACGCCTATTAGTTCTGTAAATAGATGGCATGAAAATGGGGATGATTATGTCACACTGCAGGGACATCTATGGCAAGATGAAATTTTAAACATGGATCTTCAATTTAGAATTGTAATAATGGTTTTCAAATATAACGTGTTGTTTTGTTTTAATTAATTCATTAATTAATAAATATTTTATTTTTTTTACTGATTATAACTTATTGTCTCATTTTCTTTCTAGCATGCAAACACACAAAGAAATCTTCCAGTATATTGACCGAAGCACCTCCTCCAAAAATGTGACAAAATAAACTGAAAACTGACAAAAGCTCAGCATAATTGCGACTTTATTATTGTCATACTAGCAGAAATACATTTTATTCGTTGTATTTTCATGACCTGATTAATAATGAATCGGATGATTCCAAGCAGGCAGGAAAAGACGGCAGCGTTATACAACTTTGGCAAAATCATTGACAAACAAGCTGTGCTTATAATGGGCGGTTTGATTATTTCCCGACATGATCGTCAAAAGCATGATCGCATCACTAACACATGAAGCTCAGCTGAAATGCCACGAACTGAGGCAAAATCAAGTGTAATGATCTCGCGATTAACCGGCCTACATGCTCATACAAATGTGGCAAAAGTTACCCACCCAAGTTTTTCATAGCTGTGGACCTTAATACATAACCCCGACGTGTGCTCTTATTTAAATTCCCCAAATAACTCAGTCGCGCAGAAAATGATTGCACTGTGTGGGGAAAAGAGAATGCTGGAGGGGAAGTGAATCAAAGACCCACAAATAACATTTGGTAATTACAATTGTTGATAGAATTCAAACCAAATTATTCCAGTGTTTGAGTTTATCTGTAGCAATGGAGCATGGAAAGACATTTGAATTGTACAATGGGACAAAGTCGTGCCGAGCACCAATATGATGGCACGTCATCTCTACAAGAGGCAGCTCTCACACCTTCAGTGGTTTGAATTTGTCATGGGCCGCACTCAAAATGAAATATGTACTTGAGCACTCTGTCGTAGCATGGTAAGCTAGCAAGGACATATGTTTATGTGCAGAATTTATATTGACAGTTGAGACAAAAAAATCATAACTTCCCAAGTCATTTTTAACTTTGTCTGAATAAATTCATAATAAAACAAATATCAAGGGGCTTTTCTAAAGATTAAAAATTTAAAAATGATGCCATTAGGCTAGCGACAAAACTTTGAGCGGTGGTGGTAGCATTCAGCACCTGTTAGGGTAATCTAAATATATTTTTTCCTCAGGCAAACAGACGTATACTTTATCACCCTTACCCTCCCCACTTTGTTTTTTTGCGTTAAAGATATAATATGTGATTCTTGACTCGGGAGTTGGACAGCTACAGTATGCCTGAATGCAAAGTAGATATTGACATCAATTATCTTGCTTATTTTACAGGAAGATCTTCTCATGACGCCATGGAACAACAATTACTAATGATGCTGTTCTGGCTCCTGGTGCTGCTTTGCGGCTTTGCTAAAGGCAGCATTCTTTACCGGGTCCAGGAGGAGCAACCTCCCAATACTCTTATTGGTAGTCTGGCAGCAGACCAGGGGCTGCCCGACTCAGGGCATCTATACAAGCTGGAGGTTGGTGCCCCTTATCTACGTGTTGATGGAAAGACTGGAGATATTTTCACCACTGAGATCCCCATCGACCGAGAAACACTGAGAGACTGTCGGGTGCTTGTTAGGGGGAAGGCCTGCTATCTGGAATTTGAAGTATCTGTAACAGATCTGATACAGAATCAGAGCCCGAGACTCATTGAAGGACGCATTGAGGTGCAGGACATCAATGACAACACCCCTCAGTTCCCTTCTTCTGTGCTGACCATATCCGTCCCCGAGAACACGATCATGGGGGCGCTGTTCTCCATACCTTTAGCGACTGACAGGGACTCGGATAGGAATGGGGTAAGTGATTATGCCCTGACAGCGGGACAAGATGCAGCAACACTCTTTGGTTTACAAGTGGCGGATGACAGAGGCGGCAAGCTCCCGCAGCTCATTGTTCTGGGCAACTTAGATCGTGAGTTAAAGGATTCCTATGACCTTACCATCAAGGCAGTGGACGGAGGAAACCCACAGCGCTACAGCAGTGCTTTGTTACGAGTGGTCGTCACTGATGTCAACGACAATTCACCAAAGTTTGAAAAATTAACGTATGAGGCTGAAGTGTTGGAGAATAGTCCAGTGGGACATTCTGTGCTGCAGGTAAGGGTAAATCTTATATTACCGAAAACAATTTACCCGCCCGGTTTAAAGTAAACGTAATGGTTGCTGCAAATTGTTCGATGACCATACGTTGTCAAATCATAGTTTAAATCTTACTATTGTTGTTTTTGTAGGTCACAGCAAATGACTCCGACATGGGCCAGAATGGAGAAATTGAATACACACTTCATCAAGCAGGCGACCCCGTCCCAAAACTCTTACGGATCGATCGGTCCACTGGTATCATCTATGTCAAAGGGCCGCTGGACCGAGAAGAGATTGACAGCTTGTCCTTCTACGTGGTGGCGAGGGATAAGGGTCCACAACCAAAGAGCTCCAAGACCTTTGTCACCATTGAGGTGACCGACCAAAATGACAATCCACCAGCTGTGGAGATACGTGGAATTGGTCTCGTGACACACAGTGAAGGAGTCGCAAACATTTCAGAAGACATGCCGGTGGGAACAGCCGTGGCTTTGGTGCAAGTGTCGGACAAGGACGAGGGAGAGAATGCGGTGGTGACGTGTGTGGTTGCAGGGGATGTGCCCTTCCAGCTTCGCCCTATCAGTGATTCATCCAGTGACAACAAGAGGAAATATTTCCTCCAAACAACCACTCCCCTTGACTATGAAAGGGTGAAGGATTATCGAGTGGAGATAGTGGCTGTAGATTCTGGAAATCCGGCGCTGTCTGGTACCAACTCACTGAAAGTACAGGTAACCGATGTGAACGATAACTCTCCAGTCTTCTCCCCAACCTTGTTTGAGGTAGAGTTTGCCGAAGAAAACCAACCTGGAGAAAAAGTTTTGGATGTTATCGCTTCAGATGCAGACAGTGGGACAAATGCAGAGCTTCTTTATAACATTGTGGCGGACACATCTATCAAGGGGCTCTTTGAGATTGATCCAAATACAGGTGAAGTCAGAGCCCGGAACCCACTTGATCGTGAGCACAAAGAACATTATGAGTTTCGGGTCACCGCAGCTGATAAAGGGTCGCCTGTCCACAAAGGAACAGCAAGTGTTGTCATCAAAGTTCTTGACCGCAATGACAATGACCCCAAATTCATGCTTAATGGCTACAGCTTCTCCGTTTTAGAAAACATGCCTCCCCTCAGCCCAGTTGGCATGGTAACAGTCATGGATGTTGATAAAGGTGAAAATGCTCACGTTCACCTCTCTGTCGAGTCAGATGGAGGGAAATTTGTGGTTCAAAATGGGACTGGCACCATTCTATCAAGCATATCTTTCGATAGAGAGAAAGAGAGCAGCTATACTTTTCGTCTAAAAGCAGTGGACGGAGGACAACCGCCTCTGTCTTCTTACGTGGGTGTCACCATCAATGTACTGGATGAAAATGACAACGATCCTGTCGTTACGAAGCCCTCCAACTCTTCCTTCAGGCTTTTGTCACCCCTCGCGTCCCCTGATAGCCATGTGGAGATTGTTGAAGCGGAAGATCTGGACAGCGGGCCCAATGCAGAGCTGTTCTTCACCATCGCAGGTGGTAACCCTTACCAGTTATTCCGCATCTCACCATCCAGTGGCGAAATTACGCTAGCAAAGGAGATGGCCCCGAAATATGGTGGACTACATCGCCTGGTGGTAAAAGTGAGTGACAGAGGGAAGCCAGCACGACATGCCACCGCTTTGGTCCACATCTACGTCAATGAAACCATTTCAAATGTCAGCTTAGTGGAAGCGCTCGTTGGACATAGTCTTTACACTCCGCTAGACCGGGATATTGCGGGCGATCCCGACAATGGCTTTGCCGCGCAACGGAGCAATATTTTGTTCGGAAGCCTCGCAGGAGTAGCAGGTGTCGTTATGCTTATCTTGGTGGTGGTTTTCATTCGACACCTTATCCAAAGAGAAACAAAGAGTGGATATCAACCTGGCAAGAAGGAATCAAAGGACTTATATGCCCCTAAGCAGGCTCCAAAAAATGCCAAATGCAAACGAGGTCGGAAAGGAAAACCTCAGAAATCTCCAAAACCACTTGGGGAAGACGAGGAGGTCAGCCTCCAAAAGAGCCTCAAGTTCAACCTTGATGCAGTCAATGATAGCCCAAGGATACATCTGCCCCTGACGTACTCGCCAGAAAGCCCTGATATAGGTCGGCACTACCGCTCCAATTCCCCATTGCCCTCCATTCAGCTGCAGGCCCAGTCTCCCTCAGGCTCGCAAAAACATCAGGCAGTCCAGGACCTTCCGGCTACCAATACCTTTGTCGGGACTGGAGGAGATGACAATTCGACTGGGTCAGACCAATACTCTGATTACAGCTACAAGACCAGTCAACCCAAGTACAACAAACAGGTAAGGTCTTCAATTTTGATGCCCCGTGACAGATCTTTTAAGAAGTGATACATTTAGTATATTGCTTACATGGGGAATAAAGCACTATCTATTCAATTTTTTTATTTGTTATTGCCACATCAGTTAAGAGTTTTGAGTCATGCCTGATGTGACTTTCAGAACGTCAGATCAGGCGTTACAACAGCGAGTCACTTGCATGATTTGTTTGGCACCGTTTTTTGACACGGTGTGCCCTTCCTGACACAAGCCGCCCATTTTCTTTTTCATCTTGATTCAGAAACAGTGGTGACTGGATTTGGATATATATATATATATATATATATATATATATATAAATATATATATATATATATATAGACTGTTTTTTTTCTTGGTCACTCCAGATCCTCCTGTATTATAAAAAACATTTTTTGCTACAGACTCGAAATGTTCCGTAGGTATGAGTAGTTGTTGGTCTAAATCTGGTATGCCGTTGGTTGACAACCTGTTCAGGGTGTACCTCACCTCCCGACCAAAGTCAGCGAAGTTGGTCCTCACATGTGACCCTAGTGTTGTTAAACAATCTTAAAAAAAAATAAGGCATATATTTAAAGAGAATAAAATCCAATTGCATTGCTGCGGAGTAGAGAAAGGATGAAATGAACACTTCTGGATGAGCTCTCGTATTCTGGTCTCTTTGGGTCACATGCTTCTATCTCCCTTGTCCGTTTGTACTTATCTCCACTCATCTGTTCAGTCTTGGGCAAGGTGCAAATTACCATGGAACTAGAAATAGACTTAGTGGGTTTATAAAATGAAAAAGTAGTATGATCATCATCATCAAGCCTGTGTGACTCTTAGTTTATGTGTCATTTATGTCATTATATACACTTTTTGGGCTCTATATTCAGAGACGGTGTCGCTGTAAATACTGACTCATCTTGATTTTGGTGCAAGCCTCGTTTCGCCTCTTTGGGGATTTGGCAGACTGCTTTGCGCCGGGGTGGCTGTTCTGGCAGGCCACACCCTCAACGGCGCATAATACCAGAGTTTAACAAGCCGTGTGTGTCTAAAAACTCAACAAATGACAATTAAAAGATTTATTTAGTCTTGGTTGCTATTTTCCCCAAAATATAATTTTTGTATAGCACCTGTGTAGCCATTGACTGTACAATTAAAAGTGTTTTCCCCTAAATAGTATATGAGATAAAAAATATATTGGAAATTCTTCTTGGCATTATTCGTTAAAGAAAATAGCTGCAATGAGAAATGACACTTTTTTTTTTTTTTGCAATTCAATAGTTCCAGTTTCACTTTTGGCTTGGTTGCTTTCAGCAGATGCCACCTGACATCTTAGGCGATCACGAGCCTTTGTGGATGGTGTCAGTTTAGCGAAGAATCACCACTGTCACCTTGAATGACAACATAAGCGAACAAAAACCACAGGGTGTGTCTCTGTGTATAGTGTCAGCCCTTGCGCGGAAATGTGTCTCTTAGTATAATAACGTAAGATGAAACTGCGGCACGGATGTAAGCTCTCAGCACTTGACATCACTTTTTCAATACGATAACATAAAGGCGTTTGAGAAAATACCCAATGATTGACAGGCTGTAAAACGTCAACAGATGTTGAAGCTCTGTCACATAACTGTACAGATGTTACTTCATGTACGGCATCTCATCTCACATCAAGGAGAACAGATTGACCAAACTATATAATTAAAGTAGCTGCCAAGTAATGGTGACAGATGTAGCCTGGTGCCCTCTTACCTTACTATTAGCTGTTGCTATTGATTGTGGCTTTTGTTGTACTGAATGTGCTATTATGTCTGATACTACAACGTTTTATTTCTTTTTGGGATATGAATGGCATGAGAGATGCATGTTTTGTGTTAAATGTAATTCTTTGTTTCATAGTTTGCTTGTATGCTGTTCAGTGATAGTTTTGGTTTTGTTTTAAAACGGTGACTTTAAGGAGTGTGGTGACAAGTGACATACCTCCCCTGACATTGACAATTTGCTTAAGTGTCACGTGAGCTCCTATAGTATCAGTGGGACTGCGATTAACAATGCTGCCTTTCTCTTAATAAGGGCTAGCATGCGCCAGCTAGCATGCGCCAGCTAGCATGCGCCAGCTAGCATGCGCCAGCTAGCATGCGCCAGCTAGCAAGCGCCAGCTAGCAAGCGCCAGCTAGCAAGCGCCACAATGCGGCTAGTGTGTGTTAAATACAGAAATAGCACCCACAATTAACGCTGCACCCTTTGATGCAGCACGTCTTTTGGCCGTGAAAATAGGGTAATTAATAATATATTTGATAGAATATTTATCGAGCAATTTGTTTGATTTCGGCTCAGAAATACATGATGCACTGTGCACACCACCACGGAAGTAAGGTAGGCCTACTGATGTTTGTCTCCAGACTGCATCTCTGCATACTTTGTAAGGGTAATATTAATTAAAGTGGGGGCACTGGGAGTTCTGGGCAAGGTAAACAACTCTCCGTTGTTGATAAGAATTTTACACCGGGGTGTGCATGTAAAATAAATGCATATGGGAAAAAGTTATCTGTGCTGTTCTGTGTAAATGAGTCTGTGCAATGCTTGTCTTGTGCAGATTATATAGAATTGATGATGGACTGCACGTCTCTGGCGCTGTCTAGCTATTATTACACTTAAAAAAGGTGATTTTTCTTTCTTTTTTTACTATCATTAGTGTGCAGGTGTACTTGATAAATTGTCTGCATGTGACTCATTCAAATTTAATGACATGAAAGTTTTAGGGATTATTTAAAAAAAAAAAAGAAAATGAACCTGTGATTCATTTCATGTGACATTTGTTTAAAGTGCAATTCTTAGTCATTGCGGAAATTAAATATCCCCTGAGATTATCACACCGTTGCGCTTCTGTCATTACCAAACCAACTGACTTAACAACCAAGTTGATGGCTAACATCTTGTTAACGTTGTGCAACTTCACTTTTTTTTCCTCTTGTCACATTTGAACGTGTGCTATTGTATGATGGTTGCTGCAGGAACCCCGTGACTCACATCAGCAATTAGAAGCTGATAATTAGCCCTGTTGGGTCCAAGCGCTCGCACCTTCTTTTCACACCCCTCTAATGAGAGTTCTACATTTGTGCAAAACATGTGTTCCATGTGGCACCGTCAAAATCACAAGTCAAAGTGTTATGTTCCGTTTTGGATGTTCATCTGAGTTTCTTGCTGTTCTTCCTTAAAGCCAATCCAGAGGATTCTCCGAGCCTTAAGGGGCTAAAGAAGGAGTGAGCGAGTCTTAATTAATCTGGCCTATTAATAACAAGGTCCATACTTGAGGACACAAAATGTAACACATTCCTTTTTAATGGGATTATATTAAATCCAGACCAATTGGCCAAAGGTGGGTAGCACAGCCCATATTGCACTTTCCTTTGAAAAAAAAAAAAAAGTTTATAAAATATCAAAGTTAGCCACAAGAAATGGTCTTTAAGCGTTTTTCTTCGTTTAATCTCATGAAACTGCACACTTGGAATTATAAATATAGTCAACTATTGTTGAAAAATCAAGTGCACTGTATATACTCTATTTTCATCACTTGATCGTGCGAGCTGGGCAGAACTAAGTGCAGTACACAAAAAAAAATAATAACTGAAATAAAAACTATGCAGTAACACACGTGCAAATGCGACTGCCCAATACTGTGGAAAAAATGACAGCGCTCACTATATTGTGACATGGGAAATTCCGGATAATAAAACGCCTGTATATGGTAGTCTCTTTTTCCCTCTGATTTATTGCGTGGACAGTATGCTTCGATCGAAAATAAACTCGAGACAGCAGAGCACAGAGGTACACTGAGTTTTCATGATCCATTATTGAGTGGGACCTAGTGCATTTTTTTTTAACTTAATTTCAATAAGAGTTTTTATTTTTTCATTTCCATTTGAATTGGATCAATCATTTTATGACAGGTCGCCGCAGCTCTTTTTCTGGAACTATATTATCCAGAACATGTAGTCTAAAACCAAAATGACAATTTACTTTGCTGCAGTTTGGAGACACCACGCTTCCCCTTAAAAAAAAAAAAAAGCAGTTTTTAAAACTGACTGTAGCAATATCGATATCATCGCGATATTTATCATGAACTTGAAGAAATTACATTTTTATTATCCAATGAAAAAAGTAAAGCAAGCTCAATGTCTTCTTAGCTAATTAGCTAATTCCCCTGGATAATATTCAACTTGTGGGTGGCGATGCTTATTTAAGTCTGCGTCTGACTGGTCCAATTCAGAAAAAAGCATACAATTGCATTATCAGCATCTCACATTTTTTGGGGTTTATTGTCTCTTGGTAATATAAATGGAAAAAATGCTCTAAATAGACACAAGGTTTCCATCCACTTTCATATTTCATCATTAAAGTGGAATATAGATTTGATTTTTTTTTGTGTGTGTACTAAATGAATGCTGGCATAGACAGAGACATGGCCAAGACAAAACTTGCAGACTCTTATTAGACATCTTACAAATTGTACCTAAATTCAATTTGAAATATTTGTCTGTGAACAACAAATCATTGAAGGAGGAAGAGAGTAATGTACACCGTTGACTTTTATGTCCCGGTGTTGCACGGGTCTAATTTCATTCACACCCTCCAATGCAATTCAATTAAAGAAAAGTCGGTAGACAGGATGGATGAGATGTCAACAATGGAGACATCAATACTGACGGAGCAGTTGACGAGCTGCGTTTTGAGGGAATGACTTTTGCAACTTAAAAGTACGCAGCCAAGAAGTTGATTCAGATGAAGGCGGCAGCGGGTTGACAGGATGCCAAGCAGTTCAATCAAGAAACAAGCAATTCCGGGCAGGTACCAGGAGGAGGATGAAGACAAATGCCTGACCCATTTCACAAATGTAAAGTCATGTTATTGGGATGTGGGGCAGAATATTGTAATCACGTAACAGTTTTTTTTTTTGGGAAAAATCCCATTGAATATTATTTTGTAAAGACAATGTGTTTTTCAAAAACTGATCTCCTGCTCTTGAGGAACGATACAATTCTGCAATTCAATTCAAGGACTTTACATGAATCTGTTCACGAGTGATTTTTAAAACTTAACCCATGTGAAATCAATTCCTTGGTATTGGACGATGACGATGAATAGAAGACGCGCTTTAAGGAAGTATTTATTTCACCGACGAATCAATTACACTCACATTATAATTAATTGACCTCATTCTACGCACTCGGAGCAACCAGCCAAATAATTCATTCTCAGCTGAGATCATAAAGACTTTAGAATTTTGATTTCTAATTGATATGGAAATTCAAATCATTATTCCATGTGAGTCAGTCACTGATTCATAACATTTTTTTTTAACGATTAGTGATTCTTAATCATAAATAAATTAAGTCTGCCAAATTCCCAAATACGTTAAACCTGACTTACCCTGGCCCAAAAATGAAGCGGGTGAGCGCACATGCGCCTGTCTCATGATGTCAAAATGTGAACAGCATGAGGAACGCGACATTTTAAATATCAGTTCTAATTGAACGAGGAATTCATTTCTCCTGCAGCTGTTATAGTGCATTTACGTGTATCCTAAAATTGTACCCGAAAGCCAAATATCCATAAAGTTTTGTGAGCCATATACATGTCTACTATGATAAAACATTTAGTCGCAGAAAAGACCTCATTTACTGGATATGCTCACGGCTGAATATCAAAAGAAAAAAAAAAAAACTGCTTTAGTGTTATTCACTAAAGCAGCGAACTGCTCTAATGATATAGTTTGCATACGAGACTCGCGAAACATGGCCGCCAGAACTTGTTCAGGGCTGTTTAAATGAATTCAATAAGCTCCACCCCCAACTCAGATGTGTCGCAATGTTACCAATAGTTAACCACCATAAAAGTGCTATGTGCCAAGAAACCATTTAATTCAGCTGGAGCAGCCCCAAAAATATCGCATAGCATTGCCAAAGATTCTTTGAAGTTTGTGGACAGATGGGCAAGGCGTGTGTTTGAGTCATGCAAGATGATGTCGTCCACTGTGGCTCTGGCTTTTAGGATATAAAAGAGACACCGTCTATTATGCAGATGACCGCCTGTTATACTCAGCATATTTACTTTTTTTTTTTTTCCCTACCCTTCTGCCGATGTCGTTATTCAAGCTCCCTCCATGACTGCGTGTACGTGTCGTCCGTGTACGTATGTCTTCATAACTCAAATGCCAGCAGAGATGAAAACTAGCCTCGTGGAAGCATAGATTTCGTGTTCGATGCTTTGCATGTCATGGTAATTAGGAAAGATTAATGTGCCGCTTGCATAACAGCGCAAATGGAATAAGAAGATTAGTTAATAGTCAGCCTTGAAAAGATACATACGGCATTTACAGCGATTCATTAATACCCTAATAAAAGTTGAGGTGACAAAAGCTCTCTTATTTGGCAAACTTAAGCTTAAAGACAAACCTGCGGAATGTGGATTTTTTTTTCTCTTCTAAATGTTGGATTTGAATCGCGGTGTCTACCTGGACTAAATGCAGTACCGGCCGGTTGAATAATAGTATCAAATTTTTTTGATTGTCTATTTTGGGATTTAAATAACATTTTCACAGATGTTTTAGAAATGCAAAATAGCAATTGCTACCATTTGTTTATTTTTTTGTCAGATATCTCGGAGCCATAATTTGACCGAACAATGTTTTTTTTCTGAAGTGTATTAATTATCGCAGTGTCCCCACTACACTTACAAAAGAATAATCTAAGCCCAAATATACAGCCCCCCCAAAAAATGACAACCAAGCTCTCTTTTCTTGCAACTAAATCGTACACAACACATAAAACGTACATAAAATGTAAGCCCGCTGGAAGTGGTTTAAAGTCATGCCGTCAAATTATATCCACATCAACCTTCAAAAATATTCTCACTCTTAATTAAATCTGATGGAAAGCCAGAAATCTAAAATCATCTTTCCTTTTTTTTTTCCCACCCTCAGGCTCATATTTTTGTGATTGCCACATGTCAGATTCCCTTCACTTATCCTAATATATATATATATATATATATATATATATATATATATATATATATATATATATATATATGTATATGTATGTGAGCAACTCCTTTCGGTAAAGCTGTGTGTGAAGGCTCAGCTTTCTGATGCCGTTCCCCTCAGCTGCGATATTATATCACCACACATCCCAGCCTCCTTACCTTCTGCCAGGCAGATTACTGCTTTTATCAATAAGCAGCTTAGCACCAAAGTGTCCCTCAATAATACGCCGTGGTATTTTTCTTCCTCTGGCAGATTTAATGTCTCTTTGGGTACACGCCCCCCCTTCCTTCCTTCCTTCCACTATTACAAATTCTCATAACCTTCCATTTCTGTGTTTTCACTCCCCCAACACTTTCCACTTTATTTAACCCTCTCACTGAGAGAACCTACTGATACATTATGTATCCTTCTCTTCAGGTCACATTAGGCACCTCCAAATGGCCCAGGAGGACCAGAGAGGAGCATCCCCATTAGACATACTGCCCCATTAGAAGTCTGCAGGCTCTATAAAACCCATTAAGATCCATTAGGGAAGCGTTCTGGTCCGCAGACACCTGTAAGGCCAGTCAGTCTCAAAGGTGCATGGTTACAGACAGTATAAAACATATTTGATTTGGCATTAAAATGCCATGTATTATCTTTATAGCAAACGGCGTGTCAGTAGTCGTTTATCAAAAAAAAAAAAAAAAAAAAAGGCATTTTAGTTTGCGTAAAGCAAATGTTGGGTCCTAATCACTCCCAAATCAAAGATGTTTGTTGACAGCTGTTTTAAGTACAGACTCATTAAATTATGTTTCTCATTAGAAAGGCAGTACATAATTCACAATATCATAAAATGTAAATCAGCGCAAGAATCATTGCGCTTAAATGGATCCCATCGGAGATTTCACACTCTCTTTTTTAGTTTCCGAGCATTCTCTTTAGCAAATGCCAGCTCGGTCACCTCCTCTATTGGGAACGAGTGCATGCAGCTGTGAGGTTTCAGCACCGTGACTGGCGCACTGCTTATTATTGCTTGATGAGCTTGACCCAAATTTTCCACCAGACCGACACACTTTTCAAAGCGACTTTTCAAATCTAAACCCTCGATCAGCTCAAGAGCGAAAACCTGGCTTGGCCACGAATCAGATTTGACGATGCTTTTTTTTTTTTTGACGACCATTGGGTATTTCTGGATGTTTTTCTTGACATTAAACGAATAAACACTGTCAGAAGAGCTACAAATATTCATATATTGTTTTGAAGCAATTCAATATGCCTCATGCTGACATCAAAACAAGTATTGGATTATTGCCAGACAAAATGAGTTTTTATTAGATCAAGGGGAAAGTTTTTTGACAAACTATTCTGCACTAATGACTGTGTGTGGTTAGGTGGGTTAGTATTGTGAACGGGGGAAGCTGGCGTAATTACCATTGTCCTAGTCAAAGAAATAATAAACGAATAACAATCTCTTCGTGTTCTAATTTGATTTTGAGTTGCTCCCTAATTCGCCAAACTGTCCCATCACAATTCATCTCAAAGCTGTTAGTTCCAACAAACAAGCTCCCGTTACCGAGCAATAGGGCGACCGTAGCTGTGTTATTGACGTTTGCTGGAAAATAAAAGATAAGTAGTGAATAAATCAGCGGCGGCAGAGATTAATGTCAACGTATATGAAGTGATGGCAAAAAGATATCAAAGTTTATTGAATGACTAGTCATGCTGTCAAAATGTCACAGGTACTCAGGAGAAAATACTTTCTCAAAGTAATGGGAGACTGTTCACATAAGTGCTGGTTATATTTAAAAAAAATAAAATTGCACACACTATTTGGAAACTATTATTATAGTATATATATATATATATTTTTTTCCGGACTATAAGGTGCACCCGTATATAAGCCGCTGCATCTCATGAAAAAAAAAAAAAAAAAATTATACAAGCTGCACCTGGTTCAAAATCTAGGGAAAAAGTCACTGCTTATAGTCCGGAAAATACGGTACTTGACAGATTTCTGCTGGAGCAGTAAAAATTATATATACTATACGTTATACCAGTGTTCCCACTAATAAAAGAAGAAACATGTGCAGTACTTCTGGTTTATTGATTATTCAAAGCTGAAAAATATTTTGTTTTGAAAAGTGACCGGCTTGCCTCCGTTACATTCCACTCCTCACACGTCGAGATGCTAATTGTCTTGGTTTCATTCCGCTAGTATTAAACCCACACGCTAGCAAAGCCAGTAAAAAAAAAAAATCCGACCACGTACAAAGCCCGCTCTGCACAATATGTGCTTGCCGGTCGGCAAAAGTTATAGACCTTAATGAACCGGTCGTTCCACGGCGGAAAAACGGTTGGGGACCACTGCACTATACTGCAGACAATTCATGTTAATTACACTTGCACGTCCTCACATTTTCCACTGGGGAACAAACATGCCAAATAATTGCCAACAGCTTCATGCTTCTTAAGCTAAAGAGCATTTTAAAACCTTTGAGTGGTTTTTACGGAGGAAGCACCACCGTGCTATGCATTACGTTCCCCCGGTTAGGGGAGACATCCGGCCAATAAAAGCTTTTTCTACGACTTTGTCAACATGCTACCGCTTCTGCGGAGAAGTGGATGGATATTGTATAGCATATAAATACGGCATATCCGTTTAGCTCACCGTCTTTTAAAGGACTAACGTCTCATATGAAAGTATCCCGTAAAATAAATGCTAGCATCACTCAGGCATGCCATCGGATGGATAATTTACCTTCGGGCTATATGTAGCGACTGCTGCGCAGACATGGATTTGATTAAACTCAATGAACATGTCCACACAGGCAGACGAAATTGTGCGAGTGCAGTGTTGCATGGGTTTATCCCCAGCGATGGGAGACAGGGCAGGTGCTGGAAGAGGTCGGAGGATGGAAGATGATGTGGGGGATCAAGGCCCGGGTCGTGGGCCAGATCCTGTCCTTGCCGTTATGAAGGAGAAACAAACTGATGTGACAGTGACAAATGAAGCGACTCCACGTCCCCAACTGCCACTTTTATGCCTCTCAAACTCAAGGAGTCTCTTGCCAACCCACTCGCTATTCTCTCAAGTCGTCTTTTTTCTTACCTACTGAGAGCTCTTCAGCTTTTAGTCTCCATTCTGTGTGACGTATTTTTAACTTTTACTTTGTACATCTTGTGGTGCTCTTTCACATCGCTACCTTCCATCACCACCCCCTCGTCTCCTCTCATTACCTTGCTCCGCGAGATGCTGGATACCCTCCAATGAAAATCGTCCATTTTTCCTGTGCTGTTAACACACGGTTATCTCCAAAAGTATGGAAACCTCAAAGTTAATTCCTTTATTTTAATTCTATACGGAATTGTTTCTGGGGTTTCTCCTTTCCGTCTCCTCCTCAGGTGGTGAAATGCATGCTCTATTGGGTTAAAGTCCACCGATGATTCCTTTTTTTTTAGAGTCGGGAATTTGTCTGTAAATTGTGGGACAAACTGGTTTTGTCGACTTCCAAATCCATTCTGCTGCGCCCACCAATTTTTCAGAGGTGGATATTCTGTCATAGCAACGCTCGTGAAGTGCACGGTAACAGGTCAGCGTGAGGACGTGTGAGCGTCTCCGCTATGTGTAGGCCTAGGGGTGCACGGCAAATGATTGAAACCTCGACGGTCGTGCCTTGTGTCTCTGATCGGGTGATTTTCCACAGCTGGGGAGGTTTCTTAAAAATCTAATTAGAGTTACAAAATGGGATCAGAGAGGGTTTTTTTTTTTTTCTCCACAGATCATTTTACCGATATACTACAGTCAGTTTTAACAAATATGACAAAAAGCGTTTTGTTTTATTCTTGTCATCATTGCGAGTTCCCGTGCCAAATCTAACGCTAAATCTAATCAAATAACAGTCGTTGGTCATGTAAAGTCTTTAGCTCTCGACAAATTCTCTTCCATGCCACTCACGTGACTGACACGGCATTTACTGTACATCCTGTAATTTGTATCCAAACTTGTATTGGTGAGTCGAATTGACACAGTGGAGTGGCATTAAACAGGAGATGGTGAAGTAGCACAAAGGATGAAGGGATAGCTCAGCAGTGATTATTGTTGAGGTTTAATGACTGTCTTGCTCCTGTAATAGACCTTCTGGGCTGTTGAAATGAGATGCCAAGCAGAGAAGACAATTAATTGCTTGGCTTCCTTTTGTCCCTGCCCCCATCCCCGTGTGTACTGGGCTGAAACTTGATAAGATAAAGGCTTTAGGCCACCCTAATACCGGCAGACACTCATCGCTCTATCTTGAAATTATTGTGGCTGCATTGTTTGAGGCAGGTGTCCCATTGCTGCTGTTTGATGCACAGGAGGGAACATCAACTACTATGTAGGCTTTTCGTAGAGGATACAAATGCGGCAGTATTGCACACATTCTGAATAATCTTTGCAGTGTTGCTTTCCCGCATAAATATTTTGTCATCATCCCGAGTACAATTCATGAGACTGCTCTGCGCAATATTGAGAGGTTTAGTGACAAGTTATTAATAACTACAGTAGATTATCATATGAAAGGCCTAAGCTCCCCCTATGGGCCGATCTGCATCTAAAATGCTCCGTGCATTGTTAATGTGCGTCACACGGCTGATCGCTGGTGTGTGCAATTAATTTATGCGATGCTCGCAGCAAACAACTAATCGGTGTGATTTGGAAAATGTTTAAAAACGCATCAGTCAAGTTCCTTCAAAAGGCGATTGGTAGCGAAAACTCAGATTCGCTATTAATTAGACGCCTCTTCCAAAGGCGGTTGTATATTCTTATCATTAGTGGGTCATTAATGACCACTAATTTAAACACAGATGTTAACCAGCGGCGCAATCGAAAATGAATCAACTCAACATCCGTCTTGGTGTTTTATCGTGCCGTGACGGCAATATCCTACTGAATATTTACTGCAATTATGACAACCACATGAACAGTCCAGTGGCACTGTAATACTGCGCACATTCCCGTTCATGAGCATTAAAAATGCATCGGTCGTCTAAATCATTCTGATGCTAATGCGAGTCTGTTAAGCAGCAGTACGCAGCAAACATGAAATGAGTGCAGATCCGTCGGGCAGAGCTAAGAAATATAGTGTGGCGAATGTAATTGGGAAAAATGACAAGTGCTATTCAACGGATGGTCAACACAATACACATTGGAGTCGAGTCGAAAAGCAAATAAGAAAAATAAATGTTTCCCACACCATTTTCATCCGTGCGCACACAATGTAGCGGCGGCGTTATCAAGAGGGCATAATGCAGCTGGTAATGGAAAGTGTTATGAATAATACAATCTCAAATAAATATTGCTATTCCGTTAAATATGCAGGCATCAGCCTCCTAATGGCTTCATAGAGATTCAATATTTTCTCTTAATATATGCGTTAGTTTAAAATATCATCCTCATATAATTGATTTCAAATCTGATCGCATTTTTCCTTCTGCTTTAATATGAACGTGTTGAAGCAGGAAAAATGCCGTGTGGAAATTTCAACCCTCAATATAATGACGTTGGAGCTGCAGTGGCTCACGTCAGGAAAAGGGTTGTTTCTGGTCTGCGGCCATACCAAATGTCATCTGAAATTTGACAAGATAGGAGGAAGCAATCCCCTTTGAGAGCTCCACTGAGCTGCACATTTTCTTATATTGTTCCCGCATTATAATTGAGCCCCTTACGGGTGACCCGTGTCTTTTGGAGATAAAACTAATTATTTGCCAGAAGAATTACGGTTAGCGTCTCTGTCTTCAGGTCAGAATAACTGCCTTGTTACAATAATGACGGAGACGTGTGGCACACGAGCTTGTCTTTTGATGCTTTGTCGAAATGTATTTTAGTTCACAAAGTCAGATGGATGTCAGGCTTTTTTTTATTTAAGCCACACCCACTTTTTAAAGCTCTCCTCACTCACTGTAAGATTGTTGACGACTCATCCATATCTGCTCTTTGGGCCCCTGAATCAGAAGTTGCATCATAAAAGTGAGACGCCGGGGATGAACGATTCAATTTTACTCGTCATTAACTGCATACTATTTATCCTGCTAATCAAAATATAGATATATGTTGACTTTCTTATATCATTGTGTGATTATATAATTATATTTTATTTTCATGTCTCTTATGTAACTCAGCTGAATCGCAGAGCAGTGTCTCTATTAGCCAGCCACCACTATTTAGAATAAACCTAAAAAAAATACAATTTGAATCGACCTAAGGGTGGGCATCTCTCCCCCAAAATATAATGATTCACTTTGCTTTCCGATTCAAATCGATTTTCGACAATCCCCTAGAAAAAACCCTTTCAAATCAAGACATGACTGCGGAAAGCAAATGATCTACTTTTATATGCTGGTGTTATGCAACATTACAGCACATATTAAAAAAAAATAATAATGTGGAACGAACCCCACTGTACCAAAGATTTTATTAAGCACACCTTGCTTGTCCATGTGCATCAATTCTTTGTGGGATAGATTCAATAACAGTCACCTGATACCAATATGCAGTTGGAGCAGATTTGTCGACTGCATCTGTGATGCAAATCTTTTGTCCCTCACATTCCAAAAGTGCTCGTGAGTCGTTGACTGAAGAGCGGATAGATGCCCACGTTCACGTTGCTTGTGCCAAATTCTACCGTTCTGTTGTTGCAGAAAATTTGAAAATGAGCCGCTACTCCTCATGAGGGTCGCGGGCGTGCTGGAGCCTCTCCCAGCCGTCTTCGGGTGGTAGGCGGAGTACACCCTGGTCTGGTTGCCTGCCAATTGCAGGGCACACAAAGACGTACAACCATCCGTGGTCACGAACCCACGTCGTTAATTCAGAGTGTCCAATCAATCTATGTTTTTGGAATGTGGGAGGAAACCGGAGTACCCGGAGAAAACCCACGCGGGCACGGGGAGGACATGCAAACTCCACACAGGAAGGACCGAGCCGGAATCAAACCCACGACCTCTGAACTGTGAGGCACCCGTGCCGCCCTGAGCAAAGTATCCAACAAAAGTATTTAAAATTGATATTAGTTAATTTTTGGTGTTAAGAAGTGAAGCCGCAAAAACTGGTGCGTATATTCCGTAGTACTTGTTTAAGGTTGAATATAACCAATCTTGGTCTTGAGTGTTCATAACCATCCTTGGAAATTGAACACGATCTGCAATACCAGACACAAGGCCTGTTTAAATTAGCCTTGGATTTGCATTCATTGAAAAAAAAAAAAAATCAACAGCATATCTCGGGCAGAACTGAATGCTAAGCACATTTCACAGCGAAGGCTCATTTTACCAATTACAGTTGAGACCATTCATGTCGGCTGCTCCGAGAACAATCGTCGTCGTGGTTGCACTCAACTCACGAAGGCAACGCCAGTTCTCAGCACATTTTTCGTAATTAAGTTAGAGTGCCCCAACATGGGCAGTTTCATTGCTTTATTATAAAAAAAAAAAGCTTATTGGAATGTTCCAAACTGTCTCAAGGGTGAACACTTCGGTATTAGTGTTCACAAAAGAAACAACCATCACAGAGTAAATGTTATCTAATAGTGAAAGCGTGTGCCCCCCCCGTACATAGCCGTGCCCCTCTTTAACTTGTCTCGCCACCCTGTTAAAACGTTTAAGACAGTCTGCTAAGCGGGATAAGCTCACAATGCAGTGTGTCAGGAAACTAAACGCTTCAACAGGTTTTGCAAAAAAAAAAAAAAAAAGAAGTCGAAGCAAGGCCTATCCAAGAAAAAGGTTTGACTAAATCCATGCATCTCGAAGTGTTTCTGTATGTGCTTGATAAGCATTTTGTACGCGTTAGACCAATGTGCTGCAAATGTGTGATAAGACCCACGTTTGATTACAGTTCTGCATAAAGCGTCTGATTATTTTTTTTTTTTCCCCCACCCTTAAAGCTTATGGATTATTGTCTGTTACCGTGTGTCTTTTATCATGCTAAGCTGATTTGCTCGTATTTCATGTCACACTTGGGTTGTAGCACCTTTATTAAATCAACCACTTTCTAATATGTGCTCCGTTTGACTTCATTTTTATTGCAGCGGCCCACATTATGTTGCCATAAGATTATTCGGCATTCAGCTCAATCAGATTTTGTTATATACGGGAAGTGACGGGGCTGAGGATGGGTGTGGCTGATTGGCGGGGATGAATGGGGAAAAAAAATAAATAAATAAAAAATCTGTCAAAAATAGGCTACCATTGTTTTAACCAATCGTTTTTTTTTGGACGGATTTTTCATTATTATTTTTTTTTCCCCAAAAAAGCAGAAAACGCATCATATGAGAGGCCATGTTATCAAGAACTGTTCTAAAAACTATCACGGCTCGATCATATGTCAAGTTGTTTGTAATCAGGGTTGAACAAATGACCTATTTAAGAGAATGACGACCATTTTCTGTTGATGACTTGAGGAATGGCCTTGCAAAGGTGGCCTGTTAAAAAAAATGAGTAGAGTAAAAAAAAAAATATATCCACGTGGGAGTGACATGACCAACGGAAACCGCCGTGATTCTCCCTTGTATTCTTTTGATCAAAATGCCGCTCTAGTCTGTCAATACACTTTTATACACAGCGTTGTATTGGTACATTCCGGCATGTTTTCTCTCCCTTTCATCACCCGATAAAAGCAGGGTCTTGGTATTTGTGAGTTCTTGAAAGGATGAGAGAAATGATCACCGGCTTGCGTATGAACGTAACAGAATGTTTGTTTCTACCACGTAGCAGTTGAGCTAAATGTCAACATGCTCACTGTAGAAAGTCGGTGCCCGACGCTGGAAGGGAAGGGGGGGGAGATTGGAAGGGGGGGGGGGTGAATTTTGTGGCGCAACACATATTACATTTCCAGCATCAGAAGGAAAAGAACAGCAGTGAGTGGGTTGAGGTGAAGAGAAAGTGTAGTGAGAGATTGGCGGTAGTGGCTCACCTGGGGATTAGGGCAGTTGCAGAGGGCACCGAGACATGAGTGGGCTCACGGAGTGGGTGGATTGCGAGTGTGAATGTTGCTGTTGTTACTCGCCGTGTTGAAAGTGCACGCAGTGTTGCTAGGATACAGTGAATTAGATAAAATGCTCTTGACTGAAATCACAATATGTGCAATTGTAGTGACATGTTTTGGGTGGAGGGGAAAAAATGTCATTGGGTTGTTAAAATGCGTTTTTTTTTTTATCAGAACCAAAATATACAAAAAAAATAAAACAGATCACATATCAAGGAGATAAAATATGAAAGAATGCACTCAAACGGTTCCGCATCTCTCAAGGTGGGCGGGGTCAGTGCCTTGCTCCAGGGCACTTTGACTCAAGTACTCAAGAAGCATCCGAGTGTATCTCCAATAACTAGTTGTCATTTTTCCTCGCGTTGCAACGGGACATTGAGCATTTACCCTCCAGTTCCTGACAGATGAGCTACTGCTTGTTGAATCTTGACCTTAAATACAAAAAAAAATAATAATAATAATAAAAAAAAAAAAACTTGGCAATGAGGCAACGAAAAAATACCACTTGTGTCTAAAATGTGCGAATAAAACCACCGTGTCAGGAGGAGAACCTTCAACCTTCAGCTCTCCGAAACCGCATTCAGAATTGGCAAGGTTTCATATTGTGAGCCGTGTTAATTGAATAGTCTTCTCACTAATGGAAATGTGTCAAGACATGCCCTTCTTACACCCGGCAGACTTCAGACACGGAGTGATGGCGCATAGAGACGAGTGAGTGAGTGAGACATTGAAAAGTAGAAGAAAGGAAAATCCAAACGTTATTATTTTTCGCCGTGGAGAAGATGTCATGATGAGAAAGCGTAGCAAGGTCACGCTGTTCCTTCTTTTTGATCTAATATTTATCCTATGATAAACTTACAGCGTTCGCTTCAGGGCTATCCGAGTCCTGTTGGTTTTGTTCTCATCAAAGCCCCTCCGGCTTCTTTAGTTTGGTCTGACGGCAGACTGAAGACAAATGTGCTTTTTCTCGTGACTAGTATTTGCAGATAATTGGCAGGGATGACGTACGATTGTATAATCCAATCTTTTGTTTTGACGATATTTGTTGCACCTGCTGCCGGCACGAGTAACACTAATCAGGCCATGTTGACGAATCACAAATCACGTCATTTGTCGATCCTATCCAGTCGTCGCCATAAAAAAAAAAAAAAAAAAAAAAGGAATGAAGTAACAAAGCTTTTGCACAATTATGTGTTTATGTCGTAAGAAGAAGAATACTAAGTCCTTCCCACACTTGAGGGGATAACAATCCCCAGCGCTCTCTTTTTGCGCGGCGTCTCATCCCCCCAGTGTGCGAAACAATGCTTTAAAAGCTCCCGTGTGTCGGAATGAAGCATCATCAACCGGGGAATAGACAAGAAAACAAAAATTCTAATCTGCCGAACCGTGAACCTTATTCTTTGTGAACGCACAATTTGACGAATAACCGGGATGAATTGTTATTTTTCGCAGCCAATTATGATGCAATTACAACTACGGGCAAGATGTCTAACAGTGGCAACGTTCGAATTTTTTTTTGTTTCTATGCCTCAATGGCTGGTATTCAATATTGTATTGATCACTACTTCCAACATTTTGTTTATCTCGTCAAGCGACAAAAAAATATCGGAAAATGTTGGCATGTCTTCTGCAAAGACGTCACTCTTAATTAATGGGTGTGCGTACGATTTTTTAATTTTTTTTTATACATTTTCTGCCTAATTTTGCTAGCGAGTTGCTTCTATCTCCGAAAAGGCCGTTTCAAAGCATAACTCGACAGGCAGCCATTGCATATTCAGTGAGGACGGCACAGCAAAAAAGAGCCAGCAAGATAAATAATGAAAGCTCAAAAGCTGCTTTTTTTTTTTTTTTTTAACCCGAGCCAGTGAATCAAATTAGTTATTTCATGTGTCGTACCTTTTGTTTATGCAAGAAAGCACTGGCTTGACGGAAATAAAAGGATGCAATAGGCAATTACCGCCCACACTTTAATCAGAGATTATAGTGAGTGTGTAATTTAGTGCAGAGACTAAGGACCAAGTCCCAAATAGGACTTGATCATTTTTTAAATCCAATCTTATAACCAAAGAATTTTTTTTCCAATTTTTTTTTTTTTTAATTACTGAAATAAAAAATGAGAGCAGAGGGCATTTTAACACGACACTAACAGCATAAATCCAACACTTAACAATATGTCAAAAGTAAAAGTGAGGTCTGAGCATGACGCGGGATCCAAATTCTCATGAAGTTCTGACCCACTTTTTTAGAGGTAAAAAACCAAGCAAATCATTAAAAGAAAATAAAAACAAAATTTTCAAAGACAAATGCACATAATTACATCGACAAAGTGTATTTCAGCGCACTTTATTAAGGCACTTAAGTGAATTCCTATTCAATCTAAACGGGAAACCAAATAAACAAGGCCGCAAACTGTTATTTCCCATTTCTGCATTCAGAGCACTGACGAAGGATGCATAAATGCGCGTGTAAAAAGTCAATAAAATAAGTTATCAACACTGCACTGAATATACGCCGGTTGTAAACACAGCACAGGCGAAAAAACAGAGCAATGACAGTCGCATGTAGAAAATTGGAGAAAAAACACATTTTTACCGGTTGCCCGTGACTCGCCGTGCATTTTGTGCTAATTGTAGCGCAGGGGTCTTCGATCCTGTTCTTCGAGTTCTGCGATCCTGTGCGCAACACACCTGATACAAATGATCAGGATCGTTAACCAGCTGCCGCAGACCTTGTTGATTATCTGATCATTTGAATCCGAAGTGTTGTAGCAGAGAAAGAGAGAGTCAGGACAGCCGACCTCGAGGAACAGGATTGAAGAGCCCCGTTGTCGTCGCGTTTGATGCTTAACACCCGCCGCGTGTCACAAAGTCAACGTGAATTGCCTTTCAGTTTAGCGAAGTTGAGAAGTGACGGATTGAACGAAGCCCGTTTAGTTCTCTTCATGGCAAATAATATTGGTCATTTGAGAAATTGTTGGAGTCGCAGGGATCGTCTCCCCACTTGTGCCTTTGGCATTTGATATCATGGTAATGATTGTTCACCCCCCCCACCCCCCTCCAGCGGGCAAAGTTTTTCCGAGAGTGATGTGTTGTGCTCTGTTTCTCGTCTCTGAGCGGTGCAACACCCCAGCAAAATGTCGACAGTTGACAGGCTCTCTTGAATTCCAATTTCACCATGACAGAATAAGAAAAGAGGCACATAATGTGTTGTTTTGAGGCTTGTTAGCGCCACTAGTGTATCGTATCAACGTAGGGTTGACTGAAATGTCCATTTGAATACGGCAGAATTTTTAAACCATTTTTTTTTCTCTCTCCTACAGTTCAACAATATGAAGCAGAGGTGTACGATATTCATTTGATGAGATGTGTTGTGATTTAGTGAGTGCTAAAAATGATACACACGATTTAAAATAGCCGTTTATGTGCATGAACACAATTTTGTCAACAATGGAAGCCAGGAAAAAAAAATATGTTTTTTTTTTTTTTTTTTTTTGCGGGTGTGCTCAGAGCATCTCTGCAGTTATTTTGTTCAAGGCTTGGTAATTACAAAATTCAATACCTCTTGTTCTTTATAAATCAAGTTAGCACATTGATCTAGCAAGAAGCCATTCTACAACAACAGAGAGTCGGCCAGGAGAAAATAGCATCATCAGTCTTTTGAAGTTAGCAGCACTTTGCTGCATTTACAGTTATTGCAAAGCCCATTTTTGTCCACTGGGATTGTTTTTTTTTTTTTTTTTTTTTTTTTTTTGGTGCTGCAGGATTTTATTGGTGCCATAATATAGATACCTGTACTCAAAGCACAACCTGCTCATAGTTTTATTTTTTTAAAGAAACTCATTGAACTGACACTGCACTTCCATTAGCGAGGCATTGTCGGGTTTTCTAAAACCGCAATGCATCGGGCAAAGACAAATGAATTGTAGCTGGAGATCTTTGCAAAACAAACTGTCTTTTGTAAGGTGCAATGCAAAATGTCAGCACTCTCTCCCAGCAGACAGCAGCCGCTGTTTCAGATGTTGTGAGTACGGTTCAGACTATTTCTGTTGTGATTGACTGGCATGTCAGCCACAAAGCAACCGTCAACAGCTGCTGAAATAACCCCATTTGGGGTTAGAGCTGTTTGTTTTATGGTTTGATTTTTGTGGGTCAGGATGCAGAAGGAACATCACTTAGAAAGGAATATTTAACAATGTGCCAAAATGGAATATCTAGGGACGGGGTCTGTTGAAACCAGGACATATTCATCTATTTCAAAGAGCCCTCTGGACTCCTACTGTGTCGCTGAAACGAGAGGCACGGGCTACATTTGAAGTTGGCTCTCAAACGATTGCTATTGTGACAGAATGCAGAAGAATTTGGCTGTTTAAGCCAATCAAGTGAGTGGGCAATTCCGTTCTTTAGCGCCAGGATAATGCAATTTAGCGAGCGGCGTGAAGAACTGCCTCACCGATGGCGTAGTCACAACATGATTTATTGTCGAATTCTACACCAGATCTTCAGCTCCGGTTATTCTTTAAACCTTCAATTTGCATCACTATGCCCGACGATCTATCTGCGTCTTCTTCCACCATGCAGGTAATGAAATCCTGTCTGCCTCAGTATGCCTACCATTTAAGTGCACGCATCCAAATCATCCCCCCCCCCCGTACCCCGCAACTACCAAATATCTACTGCGGAATATCAAAGGGAAATATAATACTCAGCATGAGTCACGCAGTGGACAAATAATTATGTCTTGCACTATTAAACCAAGAAGCGGGAAAAGGCATGGAAGATAGGTTGCATGAGAGCGATGAGTTTGATGGGTGGAGGGGGGCGGCGGGGGGGTTGCAAATACCAGTACGACACGGAAGAAATGAATCCTGACTGTCTACCGCTCCCTATGCACCTCAGCTATTGAAGGCTAAGTCAGTCTAGTCCATTCATGAATCACTGGGCCTTGGAGACGCACAGGAGAAAAACCAGCAGCGCTCATAAATAAAGCAGCAACTTAACTGCTGTCGTGCCAATGAGTCATCTAGGTCTGCTCTCATTCACGTTTGAGATGGCGAAAAAGCGTTTGAAAACAGAAAAAAAATGCTATTATTATTATTTTTGAGGAGTAACATGTTTTGCATAAATATGACCCTAAACATAAGATCTGTATTACGGTTATATTTGGGCGGGTTTCCAGCGACGTCGTAGGAACACTCAGATGCATTGACAATTTATTTAACACTTCAGCTCATTATATATAGCATTACACTTAAAAATAAGTAGACTGTGTGGCGATGACTTCTTGTAATTTAGTGTTACAGTTGAGATCTCAACTACTACTTTCCTATTAGCCCTGGCCTTTGATAAGTCTTTCTTGAGTTTTCAGCAAATAGCTAATAATATTTTCCGGACTATAAGTGGCTACTTTTTTTCCTCAATTTTGAACTATGCGGCTAATACAGCAGTGCAGCTTTTCTCTGTGGATTTTTCTTTCACCAGTAGGGGGGGCTCTGTAGTTCCGAAAATACGCTAAATAAATCTCGATTTTTTTTTTTTTTTTTTTTTTTTTGGGGGGGGGGGGTCTGTTCTGTTTTAATGAGCAAAGTTGTTGCCGTGTTAAAAGGCACTCTTTTAACAATTTATGTTCCTTTATGTGCATTCACGGTACAAAATTGTTCTGTACATGCCGTGAACAACTCATTTTTTTCAACATAGAAAACTGTGGCTTATATGCAGGTGCACCTTATAGTCCGGAAAATACCGTAATATCATTCGAACATTTACATTTCTGCCATGTGAAGATATTCATACAGTATGGAAGTAAAAGACATAATTGGCAGGTGTGACTTAAGATGATCTTTGATGGGCTTTTGCCCAAAAACAGGTAGGTGGAGAGAGTGGACAAGTTCATTTGCATAAACCGCCTTATATTACGATGGTAGAAAGCTGCTTTCTCTTCATAATCTCAACACTACTTCCATTATACCAAGAACAGAGGCAGTCACCAATACACACACACACACACAATCCTCTTTGCTTCGAGGGAAACCTGGTTTAAAGATTAGATAAGAGGCATGCTTTTAATTCCATTTTATTGATTTAGAGTGGTCATCTGGATTTTGGCTCCCGCCATCGATCGGAGATAGATGATACAAGATGGTTATCAGGCAACCAACAATGTTGTGTTTGAACATGTAAAAAAAAATACTGTAGCACATTTCCCCCTCAAATCACCGGCGAGGCTTCACATCAAAATGTCACTAAAATGCCACTGGGGAAATTGAGCTGTTTCTTTCCCATAAGCCTCTAATGTTTGGAGCGGAGAGAACAGCAGAAAAATCCTGCAGCGGTTTGTTCATTATCTTTGTCAAATACCACCGCTATCAAAGCAGGCATGTCGGGTGATTGCTTTCTGGTCAGTAAGATTTCTAATATGAACAATGCAGCGTAGTGTGTCGGATGTTGCGTGATTCATACGTGCTCGTTTTATCCTCAGTATTTGTTCTCATCCAGATGTGTAGTTAAAAAAAAAATCATTTGTTTTTTTTGTTAGATTAGATGTGCTCATTTATCTCATTCATTACCATTGACGGATAAAGACGTCAATTAAAGACAATCGGTAAAGATGTGTTGGATGTTATTCTACAACATTGTGCAAGATGTCGTACGACTTTCGGAGTGTGAGGATTGAACAAACCGGAATGATCGCCAGTCAATAATGTCGTACAGTACAGACCGGGGGTAGTCATTGACGAGTTCAGCGCCGACTGCGTGCAAAACCGCGCACTAATTGAAAAATGTTTCGGGTCAGCACTTGTTGGCCGGGTCTCGTCACCATGCCGACGGTACACAGACAGCCTGGAGAAAATGCAGCCTTTCGGAGTCATTCATTGTTGCCGAAAGGTTTTCATCTCAATAATAGAGGTGCTGAAAATATTTGTGACTTTTTGGATCTTTCTTTTTCGAGCGGACATGTGCCTCCCCGCGTGGGCAGTGACGTCGACATTGGCATTCATTCGGCTGTGTGCGTCAATGATAAAAGCGAGTAGCGGCTCACATTTTTTTGCAGATACAATACAATACCGGTACCTACTGCGTGCGTCCTCTTTCACGCTTTCAGTCCTCAGTCACGTCCGCCGTTTTTTAAATATACGCAGCGTGTACTACGTTGAAGAAAATTGTCGACTTATAAGTGCGCCTCGTGAAAATACGGAGCGACCAATGCTCACCATCTTCAGAATCTGAAGACAACCCCGTTGGACCAGTCACAAACAGCCTGTGGGCGAACCCAGGTCTTTTCATTTTGTTTTCCCAGACTGACCTTTGGATTATTATTATTTATACTTTTGCGCCTCCAAAAAAGTTTTTATCGTAACTTTTTTTTCACGTCCCATACGCTTTCTATCTTGCTAGAGTGAATGGATCTCCTTTATGCAGCACGTGTCAGCTCATTTATGATATTTTACAGTCTAATTGAAGAAAATGTGGCCCTTAGTCATCACTTGAGGTTGATGAGGTCGCAGTCGGACATGATGCAGCGCTTCGACATTAGCGCGGAAAGCAAACGCACGTAACCGCAATTACGATGTCGCTGCGCCTACTGGAGGGACACGAGCCAACCCACATACTTTTATAGAGGTTGGATAGTCGAGTCAATAGGATAACGTTCCCTCTGACCTATTGAGATGTTAAGCTCGCGCTTTCTTAAGCATGAGAACGGTAGCGATAACCAATACGGGCGCATTTTAAGGGCTGACGGCAACGTTAACCTCGTGCTCCAGAGTCACCGTTGCCCCGTGCGTGTGCGTGATTCCCGCTCGTTTGAAACGACGCAATGAGCCTTTCAGTATGCTGATGGACAGGGTCAAACGCCGCAATCTGTATTTATCAGCAAGATACTGTTGCTGTGCTGTAAATGTGATTCTAAAGCCTCTTTATCCTCTTTCTGAGGATTTGCAGTATAGCAGATCACATGTGAGTCTCCCTGCACTTAAGCCACACTATCAGCAGCCCAGTGGACTTTTAACATGTGTGTGTGTGGGGGGGGGGGGGGGGCATAGTTTCATTTTTGTACGTATTTAATTTGAGCGGCTCTTTTGAAAACTATGCAATGCTAAAAGTCATTTGCCAAGTGGCTTTATGCTGAGTGCTTTCAGTTATTAGTAAAAGCTTCCGACACAACGGTGCAAAAAAAAAAATATCCGTCCCCTGGCGTGTGTTTGTTGGCCATATGATACAGAAATCACAGTAAATTGCACTAAAAAAAAATGTAAACTACATTCCATCACAGTCAAATATGCTTCACGTCTAATTTGTCCAAGCGTGCCACTCAAGGTTGACTCGCTATCGCGCTAAAAGCAGAGTGAAAAACAACGGACGTCATAAATGCGACAATGACTGGCCATTTTGTCCTGCTTAAACAGTTGATGAAGAGAATTTTGTGACTTTTGCATCAAACGCTGCCACAGCAAGTCTTTTGGCTGATTTGCTCGCATTTATTAGTGTTTGGGATTTGAAGTTCCTGAGTAACGGGACAAGAGGCATGAAATCACACCTGTGCTGCCTGCAAAGAAATCATAAACACTCGAAAAATATTCCCTTCTTTTTGCATTGCCACCTGAATATATTTCATGGTGATGTTTAAAACTTATTCACTACCAGCCGAGTAAAAAAAAAAAAATGGTCATTGACGTTTTTAGCCGTCAATGGTAGTGAATATGTTAACCGTGGTACGTAACCACATTTCACCCCCCAATTTTTTATTTAATTTTTATTTTTTATCAGAGTTAAATAAAATTGCCAAGTGGCTTTATGCTGAGTGCTTTCAGTGATACAATTCCAACTCTGATTGCGATTACACGTTTGGCACCACTTGAAATTGAACCTGGACATCAAAATATTCTTATCCATTAAATGTTCAACTCGTACACCGTCTCAGAACCAAAAATAATTTTCATTTCATTTCAAAGTCTATTTGATTTGCACATGAAATGTATCCTCACTCTTCCTGGGGTCCTCAATCCTGTTCCTCGGGGGTCGGTGTCCTGTCTGTTCCCATCGCTCCCTGACCCGATTATCAGCGAGGTCTGCCGGAGCTCAATAACGCTCCCGATCTTTTGAATCAGGAGTGCTGCAGCAGGGAGAGATGGAAAACACACAGGACACCTGCCCTCGAGGAACAGGATTGAAGACCCCTGGTTTAAAATAAAGCCTATCGATATCTTTTAAAAAATCCTGAACACTAAACAAGTCTGTAAAACTGCAAAATGAGTTCCATTCTACCATGGCGACGTCTTTCAAACAAGACGTTATACAAGCTTGCAAAGAAAGAAAAGGGTAGCATCTTGGCAGCAATCCTGTGACGACGAATAAAGAGTTTGGGGGATGCTGCAGGGACGAGGCAGCGAGTCGTTTGGAATCGTGGGCTTGTCAGAATGGTGTCTGTCTAAGCTTCAGGAATGTCGCAAGCTAATTCTGTTTGATGTATTAACCACGATGAAGGGGGCGGGGTCTGTTCGTTCCGCGTCCTCTGAGGATTTGGAGACATTGTGTGTAAAGTTTGTCCACGTACTTTGGATTACGCTTGCGCCCATTGACGACGTACGAACTTGATGATGTTTGATGTATTAAAGATCCATATTTGAGGTTGGGGGGGGGGGGGGGGGGGGTTTGCTTGGTACGGATTCTCCTATTCCATTAGATGTTCATTTGAGTCCCTTGGTGTAGATATGAAGTTTGTTTAGCCGAAAATAACAAACGCAGATTGTCAATCTTGTACATCTGCAAAAGCAATCCCGACACGAACCCATTTTTAAAGCGAGTTCTCGCATGTCATACGCAAACACGAGATGTGTTTTCAGACAGAAGCGGAATAAATCAATAATTCAGAAGACGAAGGTGTGGTGCTAATCTATATCCTATCATACTCTATCAACTCGACGTCCACGCTTGTGTTTCATATCTGCATTTTCCACATTCATTAAAGATGACCATTTGAAACCATTATTTATTTTCTTTTTTTTTTTTCCAAATTCATTTTGCACAGCTTGCAATATCACATTACCCTCATCAGAATCCACAATGAATCCGTGTTGATTTTACACACATTTAATTTGACACCTTAATTCAGTGCCGAGCTCCACTTCTGTTGCCAAGCAACCCTGTTAAGGTGCACACAAAAGGATCATTATAAATTTCTTGGGCGCTACTCTTAACCCGTACTTCACGACAAATTGCACAATTCTGCATCCGGATGACACTTTAGCATGTGTGCACCAATATCGGGGTACCCGTCACTAATGCACTCCATTCAACCCAACAAGGTTGTTTTCGCTTCGTCGAAGTCCTCATGAAATCATTTCCTGACCGTGAATTCACTGACATTAAGCGTTGTCTTTTTAAAAAAAATTTTTATGTGGAACACAATCAGAAGAAACAAGCCGAGCTCCTCTTCTTCTGCATCTTTCCGACATATGTTACTAACAGGATATGACAGCATTGCCCTGAGTATTTAAATGGTTCATGGTGCTTGTACTGTGATGTCTACGATACGACACAGCGAGCCATAAATATGTCAGTTTTGACTCAAATGGGCTCTGAAAGGAGATGGCAACGGAGTATTCATGCTAGATGCTTTTTTTTTTTTTTTTTTTTTTTTTTTGCTTTGGGGCTTTGTCTAAAGCCCATTTTGAAAGACTCTGCCAAAAATTCATCAGAAGATTAATCAGATCTGTCATCAATATCATACCATATCTGTATCAACTGCATCTAAGTCGATCCTCCCTCGCAGTATCTGAGCTAAAGATGCTCTGTGATCTGCTCACTTTTTTTTTTTCCCCAAACATTTCAAAATGAGAGCTTCTTTTAGTATGCTCAAGGCTATCTACTTAGAGGTCTTAATATATATATATATATATATATTTTTTTTTTTTGGGGGGGGGTGATAAATGTGGCATTAATAATAGTATCTCTTTTGCTGAGGCTGAGAATTGAAAGCAATATGGGCCATACATCAAATATGTGTTAATTAACTCGCTAAACACGAGGGATGGAAGCTGCAAGTTGTTGTTGGCTGCCGTTGGATGTGATGAGAAGCAAGCTAGCCGGATCCAAGAGGGAGGGAGGGGGGGGATGATTTAGAGGCAGTAACTGAGCAATGCAGTAGGGTTGAATTTGCATGAAGACAGTGAGACGGAGGGTACGACTACGGCGCTTACATTCTGTTGCCTTTTTCAGAGATGATTTCAGATGCGGTCGTTGGATGACAGATCCCTCACTCCTAAAGGCCGCAAAGTAAAACGCAACAAAACAGCTCGATCAAACGGCGTAATCGCTTCATATGATGATTGACAAGTTGTTTTGCTGCCTCGCTTCACGTCGCGGGATTCTTCTTGACGCTCGGAATTTTGAGAGCATATCCGAGTTCGGCATTGACTGGACATGAAAAAGGTCATTGGGAATCTAACTACGCATGTTTTTTTTTTTTGTTTGTTTCTCTCGCGCTCTCTCTCCCCGGCATCTTGATAACATGGAGAACGGTGAGACCTCCCCATCTAGTTGCATCAAAATAATTACTTTGAGTGCAAGAATGAGATGCGCGCACACTCTTCCGGAATAATCCAACCCCTCGAAATGTATTGCCAATCGGAACGTGGGCTAGCAAATCATGAAAAGCAAGACCATAAAAGATTCTATTCTTAGCACGCCGTATAGGCATGCGCACGCACTGTGAGACTCTGACTCAAATGCAGAGAATATTAGGGGTGGGCAAAATTTGAAGCATGCTTGAAGGATTTGTATCCCTTCTCCTCCATCCAATGATGTTGTCGTTGAAAGAAAACAAAAGTGTATGCATGCGTCTCATCCAGATGCTGCAGCAAAAGATGAGAACTCCGACGATGGGAACTTTGAGAGGCAATAAGGTTTCCAGCCGGGAGAGGATATTGAGGATTAATTTCTCTCATGTCTGATTCTTGGCTGCCCAGTTTCTTCTTTGTTTTTAGCTCCCTTCCGCCATGATTAACTCTTTCCGCAGACTTTTTATTTCACAGAATATCAAAGGAAATTGAGTGATATGAGCGTATGGCAATGGCAATCTCCTACGAGTGGATACTTCAGGTGGGTCCTTGAAGCGAGCCTTGTTGAAGTCAGTTAAGCTTGCTGACGTGCACACGCTGAGTGTTGATTAGTGTGCACCAAAAAAAGTAAATTATCAAAAAAATAGATAAAATCAATGAATGAAAATATTAAAATCGCAGCTGCCGATTTTTTTTAATTTATTTATAAACACAACAGGACAACCAACTGAAATGCAGATTGTAATGGGACTGACATAATAATATATAATAATAAATATAATAAGTGGCATGAGATATTTATTTGTGTGCACAATCAGGTTGTATAAATTGCCGTATTTTCTGGACTTTAAAATGCACCGGATTCTACGGTACAGTCTCATTTCTTAAATGTGCAACTCTATGATTTATGCCATCCTATCAAGCAAAGAAAAAAAAATTTAAAAAAACCACAAAGAATAATAGTGACGATAATAATACTTCGCCTAAGCTTGGACAAATGTTTTAATATAATTAATTAATTAAGTAAGTAATTTATTAATTAATTTATTCATTTGTGTATTTATTTATTTATTTTTAGGCGCAGAAAAACTCACATTTTGTATGAAAATTCAGTCATTACTTTATACAATCGTGACTCACCTATTGAACTGAACAAGAGCTTTTGTGGTAAAACTGCAATATATTTGTTTGTTAAAAAGGAAGCTTGAGTTTTGTGGCGATTGTTATACGGGTTTAGGTTATAAGCAAGTTTTGTGTTCAAATTCAAAGCAGAAAAAGCTCAACTTTTTGTATATAACATCTTTCCTGTCTGGCACTTTACATCGGCATGGAAATCTGTCAACTTCTCTTGATTTTTCTGGCAGACGGAGGCTTCAAACGCTTTCCTTTTTTTTTTGCTATTTTTCTATTTATCTTCTCCATCTCGTCATCCATTTCACTGTCCTCTTACCTTGCGTTTGACCGCATCGAAGACTTATCCTTTTTGGGAATGTAGTCGCATGATGTCTATAAACCTCAAATCATGTCAAGTAATGACTTTTCTTGTCCTTTGGGCTCAGATAAGAATATTTGTTCCCCGCTGTTAAAGAAAATGAGGGTCACTTAAAAAAAAAAGGGAATTAATTTTCTTAACCCAAAAAAACTAATCAAAATGTTAATCCTTTGCTCTTCCCAATTAAGTTTTCCCACTGATCCTTTGTGCATTTTCCAAAAGCTGACAGCGCCAACCTCCCCTGACACCAAAGTATAATATATTTGTCTACCCCGTTCCATCATCACATTTGATTTTGCCAGAGGAAATATTAATTGATGAATTTCATTGACTCTTACCACAAAGTGTCTTCAGCTAAAAAGACTCGTCATTACTATGTAAACGAGAGCATTTTGACAAGCATCCTTTTGATGTATTGCATATTGAAAGACAGTGAAAATTGGTTGAAGAACAAACCGAATCATCTCACGGGCTAACACGTGTTGCCCTCCTGCCTGTGTCAAAACAAACAACACATCGGCATTCATCAACATTGCCAAATGGCGCAGGCAGGTGGATGTGTTTGTTCACGTAGAAAACCTCTGTGGTGTTGACTCGTGCAGACAGGAATATTACCAACGGATTTGATCGCATTATTTATTTATTTTTTTTGGGACATACTGCGCCTCACAATTGATCAGGCATTTGCCATATTTTTTCACCGCAGCGACTATTTAAAAAAAAAAAAGATATACGAGCCGCTCCAGGCTATACGCCGCAGTTTTTTATGTTGAAAGAAAATGTTGTTTTTTTACAGAATTATTTTGTACTTATGTACTGTATTGTTAAAACAGTCCCTTTTAACACGGCAACAACTTTGCCAATTAAAACAGAACAGACCCAAGAGAAAACATGGAGATTTATTTTGCATATTTTCTGAACTATAGAGCACCCCCTAGAGGTGAAAGAAAAATCCACAGAAAAGCCGCACCGCTGTATTCGCTGCGTGAATCAAAATCCAGGAAAAAAGTAGCGATTTACCGTCCGGAAAATACGGTAATATGGATTATGACTTCCTCCAAACCAAGCCGTCATTGTTGGGAGGTTTTCACAATTTTGCTGAAGCAGGGGAGCCGGAATCATTACTAGATGATGGCCCGCAGCTCACCACAGTGAACCAAGGAGAATTTCTTCCCCACACTAGCTTGTAACGTGTTCCACAGTGAAACGTGTCCTTGTAATGGAGAATAGACACCCATAGCTCATTGCAGGACAGAGGGGCTGACGAAGAGCTTTTTGTCAAAGGGTGATGCATTCACGGCAGCACTCCCACATCCTGTCATATGGAATGGCGTGAACACTCCGATTTGTCATTAGATGTGGCAGCTCTAGTCACACTTGGTGGGTCCCGCTGCAGTAAGACTTGATTTCACTGTAACAACATTATGGTATTTCAAGGCCAGTGCTTCCAGTGAAATGAAATTCTCATTGGGGGTAAGGGTGGGAAAAGAAGTACTCCGGAATAGGTGACACCGTCACTGAAGGATGGGAATTCAGTCTTGCCTATCAAGACCATTCGGGCCTCTCTGATTGTTTTTTAATGCATTCACTCCGGCCGTTTTTTTCTCTCCATTAACAGTATGCGAACAAAGGGACTTCTGGTCTTTATCCACCTCCCTTTCCTCTTCCCCTGTCTGATCACTTCATCCTCCACCCAAACCCATGCTGACTCCCCTGCACTCTTCTCCCCTCCCCGCCTCTCGCTTATGTTCTTTCCCTCCCCCTCTGCAGCGTGTCCCCTAGTTTTCTGGTAGCTGTGTCTCTTTGATAATCCAAGACTCTTTGAAGACTCCAATTCCACACTGCTTGCCTCCGAGCTATTGCACCTACAAAAAAAAAAAAAAACAACTGTATGTGTGTGTGCGTGTGTGTGTATACGTGTGTGTGCACTTGTGTAGATGTGTCTAAGGAGAGGCAAGAGAGCAGTCGAAGTGATGTGGACATGATGGAATTAAATCTAAAAAAAAATACTATATATATATATATATATATATATATATATATATATATATATATATATATATATTAGGGTTCTCAAAACTAAACCATTAAAGCACTGGAGATTTTTTTTTTTAATGCAGTTAAATATTTTAAACTCAGTTAACTCCGTCTTATTTACTTCAAAAACAATACACCCTACTCAAGTTAGCACTGGGCCTTGCAAACTAACACTACTGGAGTGTGATGCTTGTGGGCAGAACTAAATAGTTTTGAAAACTGTTTCTAAGAAAAATGTCTGTACAGATGACTCACTTTAGATTGTATGCAAAAATCAAAGAAAGTTATTCAAATTTTCTTTGGATTAAAATATACCTGATATTTGGATATTTTACATTAATTCCAATATATTATTCAAGTAAATATCTGTTATAATCTTCATAAAAAATAGTTGTTGATATATATATATATATATATATATATATATGAAATATTAGCTTCGGAACAATTGTCGAAAATAAGCGGGAACAGCCTCTAGCTCGATACAAAACTGATTCACGAACTCGGATGGCTGTCAGGTACTTCACAGATGTAATTATTTTGACTGTTCGAGATTTTTACCATTTGCCAAAATCTATCTTTCCTAAAATTATTTCTTGTGTCCATTTCGTCTTCACTCTGTGTCACAAGCTTCCTTTCACCTTTCAGCGAGCCTTGGCGGTTCCCGGCGACTCGGCTTCAATTTTCGCCATTGTTTCGGTCTCAATCTCTCGTCCCTCTTCTTCCGTCGTCGTATGCAGCCCTCCCTGTTTGACTCCATCATGCCGCCTCACTTTGGCAGAGGAGCCTGCCACTGGGATTTTGAAGAAATTGAATTGAATTATGAAGGAATTTCTCTGCAGTAAGATTGGCATCACTCCCTCCGCACAATATGACATCATTGTCATATCTCTCAGTGTGGGGCGAATGAAAATAGGCCTTTGCAGCATTCTTTCTCTCATCCTTTTAAATTGAATTTTTCATATCATGGGGGGGCACTGAGACATCAGCCTTTTCCTTTAACATGGGCAGGAAAGCCATTTCATAATATCGGAGTGACACATAACGATGATTCACCAGGAAATGGCTGGCTTCCAGCTCCGGTACACATTGGATAGCGCGCAACGAAAGGCAGATAAACAGGGCCGGTTTTCTCCGGGTGGAAATCTTAAGAGTTTTAAAGCAGAATATACGACATCACCTCAGACGAAAAAAAGGGCCACTTTTGCGTAGGAGCATATAGTGCTCCGATACTTATACAACCACCCGTCTCATTGTCGGACAGACTCTGAATATTTAAGTCCTAAAGCACCTTGCTTGATTTTCTTTGAAGACAGGATACGTCTCAGAATTGTTACATTGGAAATATACCAGCAGAAAAGCACATCTTACGTTGGAGCCAACCAGCTTGGAGGGCCACATTTCTCATGATTCGTAGACACGGAAGCACAAAGTAATTCTAGTTCTGGGATGACAGAAATTAACGTCAGCTCGCGATGAGAATGCGAACGTGCATGTTCAAATAAACGGGAAGAAATTGAACTTGTTGATGATATCGTCTCACCTTGTGAAAATTAGAAATGCGCCAGCAGAAATAGCTCACATTACATTACCCATGATTCCGAGACCAAGAAGCAAGAAGTCGTCGCCGTTCCGGTATAAGCCCAACATATAAATGACTGCTTATGATTAGAAACGATAAAATGCAAACGTAACGGAAAGAAATTTGAAGACGACAAACTGACATTCACCCGTACATCGAGCCCACCACATTACAAGGGTGCTCTGTCCATTATTGAGATCATGAAATAGTTTTAAGGTTTTGATATTTAACGCTACGGAATACAAACTAGGAGAAGAAATGTTGCGATGCTTGCTTTTCTACCGTAGAAAGCGGTGTATGCTGGAAAAAAAAAAAAAGTTTTCCTGATCTTACAGTGAATGAAGCCACAATTGTGCTCTCTTGGTTCTAATTCTAATCGAGGTGGAGGTGATCAACAAGGTGTTCTCGCAGATACTTCACACTGCTGACTCTCCACAGTCGTCCCATCGACATGCGAGATGCAAATGCAAAGTCGACCTCACCGACCACTCTGCAGAAAGTAAAAAAAAAAAAAAAAAAAAAAGGGTGATGGAGTTGATGAAAAAGCTTTAGCATCTGCATAAGTAGCGGCAAGCTCAGTGCTGGCAATCAGCGAGGCTTGGCTCAGTGACAGGGCACCTGACGGCAGAGTGGTGTCAGATAGCTCTCGGGCTTTCAAAAGTGGACTGAAGAGTTGGTGCAGTGGGGAAGCGCGGCAGCAGTGGGGTCCGATGTCCCGCTCGGGACCACTGGTGCAAATCAGCAGACGCTGCACTGATTCTCGACAATCACCAAAATGCTTTCTTTCAGAACTCAGACTTTATCCTCTCATACGTGGACTCATTGATTCGGGTTAAAAGCTTGATCGGAATAAAAATGCACCCCATTTGGAATATTCTGACCCGATCAAGCCCATTCTGATCAAGATCTTAGGGTGAGGGTGGTTTATATCAATGTGGAATCCAATCATATAAACATTTTCCTAAATTTCAATAGAAACCGCTTTTACCGTGCATCTCCGTGACAGGAGTATACGCTTTTCTGTTATTCCTCGGAAGCTAGTAGAAGCAGAGCGAGCAAAAGACACGGCGAACGCAAGATTGAAATGATTAAGTGCAGTGTGGAGGAGATATTGGAGCTCCATTTGGAAGTGTTAACGCAACCTAATGGTGAAAATGAGAAAAGATATGGGCAAATAACGTTGAATGTTTGTCACGAGATGGGAAAATTGACGATCTAAGATTCGCAGCCCTGTTATGTGGTCGGAGATGTGTGGTTTGCTCACTTATCGGTTGTATCAAGCGTTTCGATGCACTCCGCTCTGCAGGCATGACCACTTGAACCGCACTTAATGCAACTCCAATATAAGTCAAGTTTTTCGTGACTTTTTTGCACGTTTTTCATTTAGCATGGATATTCGCTACGACTGTTTTGTCAAATGCAAACTAGCCATTGAAGAAGAGGCAGTTTATCATTAAAAAAAAAAAAAAATGGGTCACTTAAGTTATATAATACGGTGCATTACAAAATGACGATTTTGTATCACTGCAAGTCTTTCTCAAGAGGTATGCTCAATTTTTTTTTTTTTGGGCTTCTCGCGCCATTCTGCAGTTTACATGGGTAAAAAGTATCGAACTGTTGTTCATTGGAATGTTGAATTCTCTTTGTCTCAGGAGTCTTTAAATCAAGCACACTTGCCTTATTTCAGGTGTTCGCTACCTGTCAAACTGCTGCTTATGTTGTGAAATTCGCTACTGCCGTGGCTCCAGAAAGGTCGGAACTCAAATGATTTCTCACAGCACAAGACACAAAATAAGAATCTGGCAGGGCGAAGCCTCGTAGCTCAAAAATTAAAAAGTTGGGTCAACCTGAAGTTGACGTAGGATTGGGATTCTTCCACACATTTAAAGTTTTTTTTTTTTTTTTTTTTTTAAATATATGATTTATGTTTGAAAAAGATCTTGCGCATAAAAAAAACCGGATAAGGTCGTAAAACGACAAAGTTTGCGCATGGTAAGCTAACCAATTATTTTTTATTGATAATATTTAAAAATTCAACAGTTTAGAATTATTTTAATTTTACCGTTTTTTTTTTTAATGCAGTGTAGTGGGATGAACAGATGCTCGAAAATATAATTCGATTGTGACGTGTGTAATATTAAGTGATACCTTGTTTGCATTTTAGATGTCTAATAATACATACAATCGTGATTGTTGCAGCCAGTATCATTTTTTGGCATTGTGAAAGACGTTATAAATGTGTTTGGACCTATAAAATAAAAAAATAAGTAGAAGAATGCTGCAGCTACAATTTCTGCCAGTGTGACCTGGAAAAAAAAAATGGTTTCGAAATGCAGTGGGAGCTCTGCGTAGGAGGCTGAGCATGATTGGTGTTTATTACAACTTTCAAATGTGTCTTGGCCCCCTTGTGAAAAGAACATCCTTCTACCTGCTTCAGGGTCATAATATTACGTGAACAATAAAACAATTCAAGCTCACGCTAATTGGAGGTATGCGGTTTTCCTCTCCGACAAGAGGATTGGAACGCTGAGGCCGATTCCTTTCTATTTGAATTGAGGAAAGACAAAAGCTCAACACTATTTTACGATTGACTTATTTTATGGATCTGATAAACAACTTAGAAGATAGAATTAGCCAGCAATCCTTTTTCTCAAAAATGCCAACATCACACTTTTTTAAATATATTTTTTAAATATGATAAAAAAATAAATTCCCATTTTGTGTATGGGTCATGGGTCACCACTCCTGATTCTGAAGGCCCAAGGCAGATTACATTGACACAGAGAAGCTGGAGTTGGATTAGAAAAATATAGCATATAGGCAATTGCAAGAAAATGGCATTGGAATGAGGATAATAGAGTATTAAAACGTATACAATTTCAGTCATTTCGTTGTAAATGTAGGTCAGTGCTTCTGTCCAACAGAGAAGGCTCTGCGGGCCTCGACTTCACATTACTGATCGGCACAGCTCGACTTTAAATACATTAAAGTGATTATGACTATGGTTTGAAATCATCTACTTGCATGAACTGCATCTGGCATGTGAGTCATTAGCATCAAAAAACATTGGGAACGGGTTCAAAGCAAGACATCAAGAAATGTGCCTCGTCGTTCCAAGACTTTCGCAGGCGAGTGTCGTCGTCATCATAAATGCTCCTTCTTTCGGTCTAAGTCCCATCGCAAGCCACAATGTCCAAACAATCCCGACGACCGCCTCCAGTCTCCCAGAATCCAATCCTTCTGCTTGTCGCCTCCAGCCAAAGTGCCGTCTTTGTCTGCCTGACCAACTCTCCACTCCTGACCGGCCTCCCCTTCCAATCCTTCTGTCTTGCCACATCCCTGCAGCCCTGAGGCCTGGCAAAGGATTTGCGCTCAGTCTAAAAAGAGAATCTATTTCCCATCTCGGCTGCCTTTGCTAGTTATCATACCCTGGAAACATGCTGACTCTTTGGAGTGAAGCCTTGAGGATAAGTTTAAGTAAGAACCCATATTTGAACAACTAAATGCTACATTCACATTTGAATAGTCAGTGAGCCGGAGCATTATATTATGAACGCTCCACTGAAAAATAGCGCATATTTCTGGATCAGCTGCATGGAATGTTTGATTAACTCGTTCACTACCATTGACGGCTAAATACGTAATTTTTTTTTATTTTTTATTTTTTACTCGGCTGCTAGTGAATGAGTTAAATGCCACAAAAAAAAAACAATCATATCGGAATATTGATGGTGGGATTCTCCTGGTTGCTCAAACCCCAACAAGGGATTTTGTCACAAGTTGTTCCAATTCAACTATACTCCCCTTAAAGGGTCTATTTAACTGAAGGAATACAAATGCTTTATTCTTATCAGTCCCTTTTCTTGATGTTGCACCGTGCATACAAATCTTAAGGACTATAAGGAGCCATTGTTTGGTCAAAAAATCGTTCACTCCTTTTTGGAAAGCCACCTCCGCTGCCATTACACGAGAAAGGACACTTTTATATTGCATGCTGTGCTTGATGTATGAACGTTGCAGCACTACTTGCAGCAAAAAAAAAAAAAAATAGGATGCACACTAAAAGTCAAATAAGATGAAAGATGAGGCAGTACAACACTGGAAAAAAAAAAAGAGTGGTTGAGATCGCCAGAGATGAACAGAAAACATTTTTTGAAGCCCTTTAATTATATTAAGGGCGCATTGTTCGCCGCACTTACCGACGCCCTAAAAGCATTGTTCTCCATATCGGGCATGTATGCACTAAAAGCACGATGATTTGCCTGATTTCCAGCCGAGGTTTTTGTTTGCCAGAAATGTGGTTTGCACGGTGGAAAGCAGAGAAGCCGTCGTATCGATCCAGGCTGACGGTTCTCGCCGAGGCGAACCTGTTCTGCTGTCTCAGTGCTTTGCTGACTTTTACAAGAGATGCACGTGTGGGGGCGGGGCCTTCAATTACACGTACAGCATACAGAGTTGTCTTTCTGTTGTCGATCGGCGGTAAGTCGCCATTAGTAATCTGATCTTTGGAAGAAAGAATTTAATGGTCCCCTAACTGTATTTACAATCCATTCAATTTGATCACGGGTGTGATCCTGAATGATTTATTATTTGCCGACCCCGTTCATCCTCAAGCCATTGATTTCAAGATTCCATCGGCACGCTCGTTCATGCATTTGGTTTTTTTATTCTTTCATCAAATCTCATCAGCATGTAACGAGGAAATAGTGACTGTCACAAAGTATAATTGCCGTGCTCCTTTTTATTCTTTTTTTTTTTCCCCAGCGTGGAGACCTTAAGGATTAATTTTCCGCTAAATCACAGTCATATTTCCTTCCTCCCTGCTTCGTTAAACTTCAAAATGTGTGGAAGAGTATGCTAATATGTCGATTTAGAAATCTCATTGGGGTTTGCGGGAATCTCAAGTAGTAAGATATAAAAACAAAATCACATGGGCGTAATACAAATAATATTACAGGAATTACCGCTGTTTTGAGCAGAAGCAATCCGCAGTGCCAAGAAGTGAAAGCTACACTGGAAAAAATATATATTTTGTTTGGCCACTTGACGTAATTAAATTGAGTAAATTCAAGACGCCATTTTTTTTTTTTTTAGTGTTGCCAAATTAGCAACGAAACTTGAATTACTCATTCGGTAACTATTTTTGCTTAACATCACGAAGCAACACGTTTTTCGAGTCATATTGGGGGCTTTGAACACAGGACGATGGAAAACGTAGACTAAAATTTGTGGATATGCCACCTATAAGTGTCCTTATATGTGCAAAATCTGATCTGCTTAATTTTTAGCGTTACACGAGCTGGAAAAAAAAAATGACGTTTTGAATTTATTAAATGCAATTTTTTTTTTTTTTTATCATTTACAGTTTAAATAAAATAAATAATTTAAATAAAGTTTAAATAAAATAAAAAAATAAAATGCAAATAAAACTGCATGGGCAGATGTACGCTAAATCGGGTTTTAATCCGCATTATTCAATTTTCAGAGAATAACAGAGCCAGAACATGTTTTTCTTGTCATTCAAAACATGGTCTACGGTGACACAATATCATCAAACTGCGCAAGATATAATCATGAGACTTACCTGAGTTCGAAAAGAAGAACTGATCGTTTCCATTTCATAATGCATGGCTTCTTCCAATGATCTCAACTTCTACGGCCGTTCACACACGATAACAGACCACGCCGTAAAGCGCAATTCTCCGGAGAGCGTAACATTCAGCAATATTTCCAAATATATCATGTGGTCAAAGGTGTTGCCACACACTCCTTCAGTTTGCTAAATGAACTAATCAATCACAAGTTGAGACAGTCCTCATAGTTTCAAGCAACAAATTCCTGCAGAAAGTCATCAGAGAAGAATCTGAGTTGTTAAAGCCACCAAGGGTACAACAACTTGATATTGTCTTCCGTTTTCAGTTCCTCTCGGTGCAATAACGAGATGGACCAATACTTTTCTCTGTACGCTGTATTTCATGTGTAACTGCAAGCAAACAACCTGTTGTGTCTCTCAGAGGAGCACGCCAACAGAAGGATAAGCGTAGATGTAAGAAAAAAAAAAATTAAATCTTGTGCCTACTGTATGTCTCTGTTTTGTAGCATCCCCATCGGCGAGTGACCTTCTCCACAGCCAACCCCGTGCAGGACCTGCAGGATGCCTCCCAGCACATTTACTATGACAGCGGCTTGGAAGAATCCGAGACACCCAGCAGCAAGTCATCGTCTGGCCCTCGCATCGGACCCTTGACCCTGCCGGAAGACCACTATGAGCGAACCACTCCAGATGGCAGCATTGGAGAGAGTGAACACCCTGAAAACGGTACATTCTTCATACTTGCTCCTAGGAATAGTTATTTCAATGCAAATGGATCCATTGAGTTTTTTTTTTTGCTGGTGCATGTTTTGAAGTGTGTTTTGTGTGAGGTTTGGTTTTCCTCCCTGGCAATTTGGAACGCAACACATTTGGAGTTAGCCAGCTCTCTTTCCTCTTCATCAGCAGCCCATCTTTAATGACCTTCTTTTAAAAGCCAAATCGTGAAGCATTTGCCCTCTAAATGAATTCACCGTGACATCTGTGCAGATGATACTGTGCGCATAATCAAGTCGCCCCTTGCTTCTTGGACCCAAAAATCCACATTTGTTCCAAAAAAAAAAATGTTCAGCATCATATCTGTCAATATTAAAAGATAGTCAGCGCTTTAAACCGCCACTCTGTGAACTGAGTGTCATGAAAAAAATAAATAGATAAATAAAATCTACGGCCTTAAACTGTCCAACATTATTTGTAACACACCGATTCACATAACGTGCATCTGGTTTATTATATCTTTTTTTACTAGACTGCCTCTCCGGAACAGACATTTTTACGTGATTGTGTCTCGTCAGACCACATACCATTTTTCATTCCCTGTTTATCTGTGGCAACGTATCATTTCATCTTGGTCACCTCATGGTCAAAACTCTGACACCATTTACATAAAAAAAGAAAATATATATATATATATATATATATATATATATATATATGTGACGCCTAAGCCTTTCCATATGATCGGTGTGTTTCTTTTTCACTTTTTTATTCCAGTTTCTATTTTTGCTCCTGTTTTGCCCATCTGCAGAATGCAGCTTTTCGTCAGACAGGGCACTCTTTGTTGTCAGCGGCAGGAGAGCCTGACTGTGAATGGAAATGGAGCCGTTACAGAATGAAAAGATGGCACAAGATGCAGGAGATGTTAGATTGTGACAGGAAGTGAGGACTAAGAGTCTCTGACATGCAAACCCATAGGGCATGCACATAGGACGGGCGAGATGTGATGATGAACCACTAAGCAAGGATAGACCTAATTAAAAAGTGATTCCCACTTTAGGGAGATAACCCAGACCCCAGATAAAAGGAAGGTTGAGACGGAAAAATCAAAAGAGACAGCTGAAATTCTCCCCAGCTCCACCTGAATAGTGCCATGAAATTCGTTTTAAGCATTTGAGTGACAGAGTGACAGGCCGCACTGGTGCAAGGTTGTGTTCATCACAGTGGAGATGACTGGCAGCCATAAAATGAGACGGCGAGCATGATATGTCACTCTATTAAAGTCAAATCAAATGCTGTGTGAACCTCCCGATTCGCCCCCTTTGCATCTCGGAGCCCGGCAAATATCGACAGGTATATCCATTCCGTTGTACAAGTTGAACTATAACAGTGGTGAGTGCCTTTTGCCCGTATTAAAGAGTGATATGTGATATAAATGTGTGAAATCAGTCAGAGATCGCCTGCCAATGCTCAGAGCTGATGACTGGAACGGTTCGCGTGCTTTACAGGAGCCTGATAACGATAACGCAAAACCGTAAACGTACGATGAATGTGTATAAGCACATTTGTACGATATAACGATGGCCAAAATGCAAATCCTCCTTTCGCTAACCTTCTATCACTCAGCAGGATTTGCATTTTTGGCCGTTTCTACGCTAAATATTAGCTGGGCATTGCATTTCAACTTGTTGGCTCAATGTTGGTAGAAGAACGATTTACCGATTCTGATACAGCCTCTAAAACTGTTATTGTGCACTTCACTTCAGGTACGCTTAATTGCTTTTAATCCACGTGTTCCTAACTCTGAAAACTGAAACAATCTGAGGAAGCAGATGACAAACGCTGGACAGGAGCCATTGACATGGACGCTGACAAGGACAATGAACCAACAACAAGTGAAAGCAAACAGGGAAGTAAATACAAACAAATTAACGAGACAACGAGACACACTTGGAGAAGCCGCAAAGGATTAGAGGGAGTCGATTGGTTAACACGAGGCCTTGGGTAAACGAACACAGGTGGACGTAATGAGCATGACGAGACACACCAAACATGAGGAAAAAAAACATGAAACTAAATACGGAACCAAAAACAACAAACACAGACTATGACACACGTGGTCATTGTGATGCATTTAATTGATGAAAACAGGAATTGTAAAAATACATAAAAAAATACATTGGTAATGCGCTCCTGCTAAATACCAACTGATTTATTGACCATTTATGCTCCCATCTGTGTTACAACAAGCAAATTCTCAAATAAATAAATTTTGTCCTCAGAAGCTGAAAACCGTCATCGGCACATTACTTTGACCACCAATTCTGTCATGGCGACTTCAACTACTTTCTTGTTGATTGTGGGTCAAAACACAGTTGTAAAAAAACAAAAACAAACAAAAGCAAAAACAAAACCTAACCATCCACAGATGGAGGAATTTTGATATGGACGCTTTGCTTTGCGTGCGGTCTCACTGTCACTTCCTCTGTGCGGACTCATTGCCATGTGGGACACCAAGTAGGGTGAGATTAAATGGCATGAATGCCATTTGCATGATAATGAGCTTCTTTAGAAATGCTGTCTGATTTTGCAGCCTTAGATCTCTCAGAGGATGCATGTAGTGTCAAATGTTTGTTCTTTTTCAAATCCTGTCAGGGAATTTCTTGCGCTTTTAATGACTGCCATCGCAATATCACGCAGGGATCAACCTTTGCTGCCTTTATTGCCTCTTCCTGGCAACAATCTGTTTTGTATTCCTATGAAAATAATGAGCAAATCACGGCAGCATCTTAAAGAGTTGTCATTTTAATGGGGCTTTTTGACCCGTGAGTCACAGCTTAGGTCGCTGCTGGTGTCATAATATTGCATTAATGCATAAGTGCAGGTGTCCTCATACAGGTGCCGTACCGTTTTTATTTATTTTTTTGCTAAATCGGGAGTGGACTTCATCTGTCTGTACCAACCCCTGGCAGAAAGTCATCCGTTTTTTTTTTTTTTGTAAGAGGCGTCTGCGGGGGGAAAAAAGCCCCATCAAGTTGTCCCCTGCGGCAAATTGTCTTGAGTTGTTGAGTTGTACGTCTATAATTCTGAGATCATTCTAGCTCACGCTTTGTGCTGCTGCTGTTTGCCCCCCCCCCCCCTTTCGCTTGTTTGTAATTTTATTGCAGAGCAAATAGGTCACTGGAAGAGCCTAACTGGAGCAGAATTAAACTTTCTAACCTGGATTAGGCTTTGATGCCATCGAGAGACAATGGTTTATCAACACAATATTTGAAGGAAAACTGTCATCGCAATATTCAGATATTTTTTAAATAAAAAAAAAAAGCTCTCTCTTGTGCGATCACAAACGTTGCGATGATATTTGGTCCTGACCATAGATTACCGTAATTATCACACAACCTCAGCAAGGCCAAACCTTTGAATCGGGTAATATGAGACGCAGACTATTAACGGGAAGCAAATTAGAAAATTGGCTGATTTTAAATATGAGCTGACATCTAATGGAGTCGCGGAGATTGCAGCCACATGTGAAATCTAGAAGGAACCAGAATAGAAACCCCATTATCGCAATAAATCTACAACCCCCGCCATTTTCATTTCACCTTCTTTTGCGCATGAAAGTGATTTCTCTGTAGTTTCATCATGGTGTCCTGCTGGCTTTAATTACAATAATGACGATCGTATTTTTCCCTGAAAAAAACAAAACTGAAATTTGTTGGGTTGTATTCCACCACTTATTACATTTTCATGTATAACGCATGAACGGAATAATGTTTAAAAAATAAAAGAGAAAGCAAGGGGTCAACACCCTGCCATGCCCCGTAACCGAAAATCTAATCAAATATTAAGACATTTCTGAAACGCCCCTTTGGGGAAGCGTTGAAGCACCCTCGCTTGAATTTAGATGGGAATATAAAATATAAAATATAATATAGCAATATAAAAATGCTTCACACTAGACTTATAAAATTAGTGAGAGGTGCGTTAGTCGCTGTTGCTAATCTTTAGACGTGCTCATCAGTGGCGGCTCGACAATAGAGGTTTCTCGGTCACTAAGCTGCAGTCATGAAAAAAAAAATAGTCGAATAAACATACTTCAAAATATTTATCTGCCTGCACCTCAATTAAATTCACCAAAATCGCGTGACACCACCTGCGCCACAACTTAGACCTGCTCCAAGCCGGTCCAAAGTCTAGTCTAATTTCAATCACCAAATTGTCAGGCGTGCTGGGGGCTTGTAAAAAAAAAAAAACTGGGTCTGCCAGAACATCCAGCATGGCGCAGCGTGTTCTGCCAAGTGGACAGCCTGAGGTGGGGTCTTTTTAAGTGTCACCGCATATGTGATTTGCGAACGAGGTTAGAGTGCGATGCAACTTGGAGGCCAAACCCACTTCAACCTCAGTTTGTCAAACAGTTCAGGCAGGCATCAGAGGGAAACCCCCCCCCCCCAAGAGGTCACCCCCATCACGTTGCGTTGTTGGCAACCAAGAGTTGCTGAAACTCCCTCTCACGAGTGTTCCGACCCATAATGATGGATAGAACCGGAGGGACTGCTCAGACACGGATTCCCTGATTTTCAGTGAGTTCCCGAAGAATGGCGTGTCGGTCAATTGAGCATATTGCATCACCTCCCTGTGAAAGGATCCAATTCCTAAATTATCGCGATAATGTGTCTACATTCGACACGCCTTAAGCAAGAGAGAACATGACATGAGTTTGTCTTCCACAGCCTTTGTGCCATGTTGCAAGCGTGTCACGCATCCGGGATGCCATAGCTTTTAGTACAGTTAAAAACAAAACGCCACGATTCTCTTTTGAGCAGTGTCAAATCCGACTAATCCCTTTGCCGTTTATTTGAAACTTCCGTCTTTTCAAAGCGCACTTTTTCGCACGAGTTGTCCCCGTAGAGCTCTTGTTCTTCAAGGATCCTGACAGAAATTTTTTCTCTAATGCAACTTTCTTCCCATGCCAGATTTCTTCTGAATGTCTGCTTTAATTAGGCAGTCGAATCCACGCCACTGGAATATTGTCACTGATTTGCGAGGGTTTCTGTCAGACATTCTTGTAGCACTCGCGATTCATCGGTGAAAACCAGAGGTCTGTAGCTCTTGAAGCGATATATTGCGAGGCATCTACACTTGTCACTCATCTTGATGAGCTATCTACATTGAAAGTGTGTCTGGCAGGGAAATGAGGTAGCCATCATACACCGGCACTGAAGAACAGATGGCAAGTGCGGACATAAAAAAAAAAAGACGGATGTTTACTCATGTTGTGCATTTGTTTCATGGGATTTTTCATGGAAATTTTGACGTCCTAATTTTCTGATTGCATATATTTATTTGAATGCTCTAGCCGACCGCACCTCTTTTGGACTGGAAGTTCTTAAATTCTGGAATTAGGAACCCGGACTACCGCCGCAAACGTTATGGAGGGACGTTATTTCTCACTGAAGTTATTCCTAGGACTGATTTTTAAAAAATCGATATCTTCCTTTTCATAGCCCGATATCGATTTATAAAACAGTAAATCAATACTTTTAATTTCTTTTTCCACATAAAGTTAGATAACTTGTTCCTATGCAAAAGTAGCCTGTCGCAACAAAATGGCGGAAGCGGTGAAGTCAGCGCCAACAAGCATGAAGGCTGACGTATTTACAAAAGCGAAATTGGTATTCTTTGGTTGAATCAAAAATCGAATATCAAATCGAATCGGAATCGATTCAAGTTTCATTTTAGTATCTGGGGACAAAAGCGCAGGCGTCATATTTGCTCATCCATCGGGGAACATTCAATGAGGAATTTTCGGTCTGGACTCCCATGGACTCAAATATCCAAAACAGGACTCAGTGAAATCCAAATCCTCAAAGTACGTGTCGACTGCGTCTGGGAACTCCCATGTCAGCTCCAGGAAGTTGCTAAAGGCGTAGGGCTTGTATTCAATTCGATGTAATTTCATGTGCACGATGTCGTACGTCTGCTACACACAACATTCTGACTGCATGATAACCTTCCTTCTTCATCGTGTATTCCATTCAGAGTGCTAAGCACCAGGTTGCTAGATCCGACGGTGTCTCACACTCTTGCGATCAAAGATAGAATTAACCAACGGCTAGATGACGATCAATTCGGGGGAGGAGAGGGAAAAAAAAAAAAAAAAAGCAAATGTCTCATGAAAGACATCTGTTTTACATGTCAACACGATCGATGAGTGAACGATAGGCAGACCTTTTTTTTTTTCACCGCGAATCCTAAAAGGGAACATTTTGACAGCATATTGGCTGACGTTGATTTTCTTTAATTGCCGGTTTTGAATCGATGAATAATGCGCACGCGTGCGTGTGTGTCTTATATGCGTGGGAGGAAAAACAATTCTATTTCTAGATACTGTAGGTGGGATGTTTGGTTTAAAAAAAAAAAAAAGAAAAAGTTAGTTTACTGTTGTACATTAAAGGGGTCTTGGATCTGCTGGGGCCGGAGGGTGATGCCGCTATGGCATACAGGTCAATAGAGTGAAAACATAAAACGCCTGAAAGCTTCGCATGCTTCAGAGGCCCAGGCCATTAAAGAAAAAAGAAAAAAACATTGGTTAGAGATAGGAATAGACAGACTTGTTCTCGCCAAGTAAATGTCACATTCATCAGCAAAGGTCTGGGTGATTAAACACTCTGTTGAACAATCATGGCGGTATTTTTCAGGTATAAGCCTCTCAAAAAGTATATTTTGGGGTTAATTCAGCTGTGCCGTAAGGTCTAATATTAGTGCTGTCAAAAAGGCAAATAAATCAGAAAGGATTTGCATTTATTGTAGTTTTGACTTGACAATAATGTTTCGCTGGTGTCGGGCCAAAACCTTGTACCTCCGTCATTTTTTTTAAGAGACCCCAAAAATGGCCTGTTTGTCCCTGCCTCGTGCATCGTGAAAATCAGCACGTCATTTTCAACAATTTAGATTGGTCATTAACTCATTCAATCCGTAAGACATACATATACCTTTTCAAAAACGTATTCGCCGCCTCCCAAAGACGTATTAATACGTTTTTTTTTTTTTTTTTTTTGCATCATCAATTTTTGTTTTTTATTTTTGTAGAAATAAAATGCATTAAAAAAAATAAAATTAAAAAAAATGTTCATTTTAAGGAGGAAGAATAATATTGATTCCTCTCAGCTTCAGTTTAGTGACGCTTCATTTACTATAAAATAACTTGTAGCTGTGCCCACAACATTTTCCAAGTAGCTTCCCCAACACCGGTGGTGCCTTACACATCACATCTCACCTCCTCAATTGGAGGAGCCAGTGCATAGCGTGATCTGTCAGAAGGTGATAAGACTGTCAAACGCAAGCCCTCACAAAGCAGTCTTCAAAATTAAAGTCTTCTTACGCAGAATTGTGCTTGTCGGAAGAACTGACAGGACTCGTAGCGTCACTCAGCCAACCATCCACAGCAGCGCTTCCTGCCGCTGGCCGTCATGTCCGCTCATCAGGCGCTGTCAGCATGTGGCCTTACCTGCTCAGGGAGACGAACACATCGGACTTACACCCATGAAGTGGAGACCAACAATCCTTTTATGAATCCCTCAAGAGGAGCGAGTGTCGATGGAGTCAGAATCCACAAACAAGCACCATTAAGTTATGTAATTTTCGAAGTGATATTTAATCCCAATTTGCACAGTAGGTCAAACACGAACAATTAAGGAGCGCACGCGATGCAGCCCGACCGAGAGCCGTGACTTTATTGCTCGGACTGTATGACCGGGCAGTAGAGCGCCAATTGTCCAAATGAATCAAGAAGACATTTCAGTGGACTGAGAACGCAAGCATTAGCATTCTAAAAATGTTCTTAAAACATTGCTGAATTCAAACGAATGGGAACGATTACTGATGTTAACACGACCATTCATGAGTTGCCGTATTTTTCCTTCTAGCGCGTCGTTAAGGATGCCAGGAGAGACTTGGAATGGGCTGAGTTGGGGGTTTTGTGCCTTGCTCAAAGGCATATTGGCAGTGATTAGGAAGTTGTTGGCTTATATGTCATTATTGTTCTGGTTGTATTTTTTTTTTAATTATACAATCACTTTATCATCAATTTTAATGTCAATATTAGGTTAAAAGTAGTGATGGCAGAATGAAGCTTCACGAAGCTTCGTTTGTCCATCACTACTTAAAAGCGCAATAAAAATATAGAATTGGTCTTCGTATCCAAAAAACAACCAAACCGTTCACTTGCTACGAGACTGACTTAAAATTTATTGTGAACTTGCAAACCATTAAATCGTTTACATTTTAGTGTCGTGTTTCCATCGTTACAATTTTTGTTTTTGATACAAAATGTAAAGACATAAGCCGACCGAACCCCTTGCGAAAGCTGCTAATGTGCAAACATATGTTAGAAGCTTTAAAAATAGAATCTAGATCGGAAAAGCTGTCAAAGTCTGATGCTGTTTTGGATTTGAGCAGCAATATTAAACAAAAGCATGTTTTGGAATAAATGCATAAAATGATCTGCAGGCATAAAGCGACAACATTGTCGGTAAACGGTTGCTTGAACTTTCAAGTTGAGGTTTTGACCGAAAACATCCTCATCATGTCTGTGAGACGTAAAAGTACAAGTGTCAGGTTACTAACTCCATCTTGCTTTTTTAAAAATTTTTTTATTTTGTGTGCTCCATTATTCTGCAAGGAGAATGTGCATGTCAACACAGTGTGTGCGCTTGCAGTGCTTGCGCCTTGCATCTCTTAAAAAATGCACCCCTCTGGAGAACAAAAGGCTGTTTTTGGTTCCTTCGGCTTGCTGTGAGAGGCTGCTCTGAGCACTTGTATAAAAAAAAAAAAAAAAAAAGAAGGTTTGACATGTCACAGCTAAAGATATACAAAACCCTGGTCTTGTTGTTTTTCTTCCAAGTATGACAAACTCAGTATGCATTCACAGCCAGTTATTATACCGACAGCCAGAACCAGGCGTTAATGTCTACTCAGATGTAGAGGATTTTTCTTCATGGAACTTTTTTTTTTTTTTTAGTCATTTGCCACATAAACTGTTTGCAGGGACCACAAACACACCCATTAATTCCCCCCCCCCACACTCTGAAACGATAGTGGCTGTTATCCCTCTATGAGCTGTGGCTCTCATATTTTTTCCACCATCGATCATAGCCGTGTGCCACACGCACTAGAAAGCAGCCGGTGGGGAGACGCAGCATTTGCAATCAAACGGAGAGCAGCAGTGTGAAATCTCAGGAAGAGGCAGCTTCCCCACCACCACCACCTCCCGATGCCTTTGGGCAGGGGATCAGACGATGAGGAAGCCTGCCTCAGACACTCAACACCTCCCACTGGCACCCTGATGCAAGCAGCATGCAAACCCACCCTTCACATGTATCAGTCACCCGGGGGGGGGGCAGAGGGAGGAGGGGGGGGGGGGTTAAACTGTGCGAATACCCCTACCCCTTGCGACTACGCTGCGGAGTGCGATGTTATGCCACAGCGTCCGAGGTTGCCTTTTGGAGCTTTGCAAAGGTTCATACTGAGTTGGTGAAACGGTGGCGAGGATAGAGAGGAATGTGAAGAAAGTGATCCTTTTTTTTTATTTTTTATAACATATATATAAACATAAATGGAGACTACGACAGGTGCATTTGCTTCCAAAGCTGGAGACAGGACGTTATTTGTGGTGCATGCATATTGGAAGAAGTACAACTCGTTAAAGCCAAATCATCAGGCAGCCAATTCCACTTGCAAAATAGAGCTGCAATTATTTCCCATCATCATTTCTCTTAAACGCTCCTTCCATTAAATAATTCAAGAAGAGACTCGCTAGCCACAACATTAGGTACATGCATCTAATGAGATTCATTACAAAGTCTGTATCAAATTTACGGTCTCACTGTGTGGGGGGGGGGGGGGAATAAAGAATTGCAAGTAGTTTTTCAGAGACTCCTCTCAATGTGCCTTTTTTGTTATAACTTTTTGCATTCTAAAGCCAAATGAAGGCTTCGCTCATGACTTAAACCATTAAAAAGAGAAAAGAAAATATTCGCTTTGTTTATGTTTGTTGGTCACACAGTAATACGTTGATGGGACTAAACCATCATGATTAAAAAAAAAAAAAAAAACGATACTAATGAAGCTTAAAAGTGGATGCAATTCTAACTACAAATGCCACTTCTCAAACAGGAAAAGGTAAAAAAAAAAATTAAAATGTACGCAAGTAAGAGTACTGTTACTTTGGTATGGTAGAGCTCATGTAAGAGAAAAAAGTAGTCCTCCAAATAAATACCAGCGTATGTATTGAGTCTTTTTTTTTTTTTTTTTTTTTTTACAAAAGCATGAACAAAAAAAAACAAAATATCAAACAATTCCGCGTACCTCTCACAAAAGTAATCATGAATTAAATTGTAAAAGTTAAATAACAAAAAAAAAAACATTTAGCCAGGAATAATTGTAAAAAAAATAATTGCAAAAAGAAATGTGTTTATATTTGTAAAAAAAGCACAATAGACACATATTTTACATAAAAAAATAAATAAAAATAAATAATATAATATAAGGAATTGGTTGTTGTGCTCATTGGTTTTTAAATGAAGGGTTGACATTTTTGCCATTTTATTCAACAAAAAATGTCTCCCAATACGACTTCAGTGTCGTAACACATCACGGCAAACGAAAGCCACCCATTTATTTTTCTCACCTGCTAATTCTAGCTGCTTGCGGAATCAGCTCGAGCATGGCCTTCTAAACTCCCCCTTTTCACCCCATACGCCCTCATTTACTTCATCATCAGCCGCAGATGTTAACCTTTACGACAACCAGCTCGGGTGTTTGCTTTGAAGCGACAAGCACGTTGTGCTCTTTTGTGTATTTCAGCTTCTGTCAAACCTCTGAATCATACATTATTCATTCCTTTCAGCGTGTTTTTCAAGAGGAAAAAAAAAAAAAAGTTCATACAAGCATGTGCATTAGTGTTATTGCATGTTGACAACTGCTGTAAGCTGACGTGCACGGGCTTGAAATGATATGCAAACTCATGACGGCAACAACTCCGACGCGGCGGGCTGCACTCGCCCAATTTAGACCACTTGCTCGTTTAATTATCAACACTATTTCGCAAATAAAACCATGTGAAAATTGAGCTGAAACACGCATGGAGATGGCGGTACTTTTTGGAGTATGAAAATAGCTGCTCTTTGAACATTTGACGCCGTCTCCCCGCTACAGTGCAACATGCGCTTTGACATTGCGAGAAGAAAAATGTCAAACGTTGGCAGGCTACGAGCTGTCGTTGCTTATTTTATGGCTGTTGATGTTGTTGATGAGCACTCAGTGGTCCTTGGCATCAGGATGCTTTCTTTCGCTTTCATTATGTCCAGTGCCTTCAAAAAAAACAAACTGAAGTCGATTAGTAAAACTGACAATCAGTAAAGATGTGTCCGATGAAATATAAATGTGTTTACACATACAGTAGGAAGTGAAATATATATCCTTAATTGCAGCATGACCCCAAAAAAAAATTACAAAAAATTAAATTCTTTCAATAAAGATGCGGTAAATGATTTCCGGTCTTGCAGCTATGCAGAATTTGACACGAGGCGGCTTGGTGTGGAGTAAACCTCCTGGAAGCTGTGGAGAGGTTTTAATCAAGTGTGAAATCCTTTTGGAGTCTTTGCCTACACAAGTGTGCTCACGCTCAGACGCACAACAATTCACTCAACTCTCCTCCCTTGAACATACTTTGTATAGCGAGGGGTCCATTTCACCAAAGCGATGCATCCAGACAATATTCTTGGAAGAGATGAGAAATAAACTCCGTCATGTGTGCGATATACGCACCGTTTCGGAGGCTTTTCGTGACTCTTATTGAAGATTTACATTGACGCATTGGGTGTTAGACATCCGGGTCGAATTGATTTCAAAAGTCTCATTTTATCGAATCGAACATTGCGAGTGAATGATATAATTAAGCGAGGATATAAAAGGTATGTTGTGACACCATAAAAGCAGCAATTAGGATTAGAGGAACAATGAGATTAAGGGCAACAAAAGATAGCGCACCCGCCTTTGAACAGTAATTATCATTGTGACAAACAATTTTCCACGCTTCCATGGATTATTTTGTACCTGTATACGCATGGGATCATTTTACCTTAAAATAAAATCGGAAAAAAAATCAAAGTAGCACACTGGCTTGCGCATGAGTAAGTAACATCTCTGTCATTGCCATGGCAACCCTGGATCACCGACAGCTGGGTTCTATAATACTCGCGGACCAGCTGGGACATCTCGCGTTAGCATTAGCATCAGTGCTAGCATTCTTGTTGGGAAATATGTGCTGAGCTGCTGCAAAATTTGCCAAACAAAAAGTTTATGACAACCATTTGTGTTTTGCGTGCCCATTTTTTTCCCTCCATCTTTTGAATTTGAACGACAGCTTTATTAAGGAATTAAAAAATAACGAACTATCACGCAACATGCCATTTTTTTTTTTTTGCCCTCTGTAGACAGCTTCATAAATACTCATGCCAGGGGACAATTTCAACCAAATAGTCAAATCATATTTGAGGTTGTTTAGCACTCAAATTTCCCCGAGGTCCGATAAACAACCTCTCTGGCAATTGCATTGACAAGAAATGCTTTAAATGTCTTTTCCGAACGGCTATTTCGAATTTAAATGGGTACTTCAGATGTAAAACTGGACATGGGTTTAAAACAAAATATTATTAAAGCACTCAAAATTATCCAAAAAGAGATTAGACAACACAAGCTGTTTGATTGATTTAAACCCTCGTAGGCCTGATTCCAACCGCAGAGGTCTGACATTTAGTGAGATAATTATCTTGCCGCTGGTCAAGAATACAATACGGATGGCGAATCTCTGTTAAGATGACATTTCCTCCGTGGGCTGCCCGTGGTTCGCCGTCTCTTGTGGTTGCATCAGTCACATGCAGCGGCATCATTTTTACCCCCGAGCCACCAAGCTGGACGCATTCCTCGCAAATACATTTTGCTCAAATACTGCCTCGTTTCTGCATCAACAGTCAGTGATATGCATGCGCTTTTATTGTATGCGCAATGTTGACATGACATCACACTAACGTGTTTATCATAGCGATCGTGTCAGAGTGGTTTCGTCTGTTCTCGGCTTTGCAGACACTGATTGCTTGTCCTTGTCAGAGTATGAAGGGATAACAAAGACAAATTCCAAATGCTTCCCGTTTAACCGCAGCCAAAAGTGTAGTCTGTCAACAGGTAGGTTGCATGACAAGTCGGTCGTCTGGCTGCTGCGCTTAAACGACGTCGCCTTCTTTTGTGCAGCCTGCTTACCGTAAATTTCCAACATAAATAGTCATTTAAAGTGATAATTAAATTAATTCATACAAATGAAAAGGTAATGATTGTTAATAAAAATAATTAATAAAAATATACCTAAATGTTTGTAACATATTATGCCCAATTTTATTGATAATTTTATTTTTGTCTTTAATTCAAAACTTAATTAACGCCAATATATTGTTTATTAATTCTAATTTAATTGAAATAATTAAAAATAAGTAATAAAAAAATATTTTGAAATATAAATGCGACACTAGAAGTTACCAGAAGTTAGATGTTTCAGAACTCACTGTTTAGTTAATATTTTGTTATGTTGTAATAGTGAGTCTTTCCATTCTGGATTTTTGATTGACAGGTTTGTAAATTCCCCAAGATTTTGGAGCTTTTTTCGCCGGACACTACTTTATGGTCTCATTGATTTACAAACTAATTTGGAATAGTTTAATTGATATGGATGTTGAGAATTGCTGTGCCGTCAGTCAATAACGCTTGCGCTGTCTGTTTTTTTTTTAATTGTCATTTATTTATTTATTTATTTATTTATTCTTTTTTAAATTTATTATCATTATTAATTTTTTTTTTAATCCTGCTACATCTTTGCGGATTCTTTTTTTTTTTTTTTTTTTTTTTTTTCAGAACACAAATCGCATGCAGTTGAAATCAATACGCGGCAGTTGAAACTGTTAACAGTTCGCCGATGTCGCGTTTCAAGCATGCCAGACTAACTGCTGCTGGATACTCCTAAATGACACAGACACAGCACGCCATCTCCTGAATGTATCACATCAGCTAGTGGACTACACACAGTCGTGCTCATTACACAGCCATAGCAACCGCTACATAGCAACTGCTGCTCACTGCATAGCAACAGCTGCAAAGACCTCAAAAGATGGGTGCCTGTAATTCTTTGTGTTCAGATGACACCATTTCTGATCTGAGATGGATTTTAAAAAGGCTTATAATTGCTTGCGTTTGATTAACGAGATTATTTCCAAACAAACTAACAAATGTCTTGTTCTCTTCTCTGCCTACAGACATTCGCTCACTCCCTGATGTGGCAATGACCGGAAACTGTACAACTGAGTGCAGTGAATTGGGCCACTCAGATGCGTGTTGGATGCCCGGGCATCCCTCTCCTGTACGCAGGACGAGGAACCCACCGAAACTCTCCACCTTTGTGCCTTACCAGGAAAGAGGGAGTCTGGGACGCCTGGCAAATGGCAACGCCATTCTGGGTGGCGAAGAGCACCGGTCGCGCCTTCCACCCTCTCGCAGTGCCTATACGAGCAGCGGTCACGATGCCGGTCAGGACTGCCCCTTGGAGGAGATGCCGCTCAGTGTCACCTCGGAGTTCCCACCCACCTCGCCATCTGCCCACACTCCTAAAAGAGAAATCTATCTGTGAATATCACCCCCCTCTGTAATCAGTGCAGAAATGAAAGGAAAGATCAACCATGGCAGAAGAACAAATAAGGCGGCTCACCCACCGATGCCAATGCCCCGTTGAAATTATCAGTCATGCAATCAAATGCCGGCGTGGTCACTTGAGTCATTTGCCATCTCCACCTCCTGTTAATTTATTTGCATATTTATTAGAAATTCCACAAGGTTAATTGATAAACTCTTTTATTTATTCATCAGGACATGGATCCAAACGAGTTTGCTCATTAATTACTACTTCAGGAGTAACTAATTGTTGTCGTTCGCCAAGTCCAACGCTGTCAAGTGAATCTTTTGAATTTGGAATTTGTGATCAGTGCTCGTGTGCCATTGTTAGGTAAAGTTTTGATAGGCAGCCAATAAGGTCCCGTCGAGCGGCATCATGTTTTTAACTAACAATCAAATGAAACGTTCTCTTGTTGTACAGTGCTGTAAATACATTTTGAATGGTGTGCTGTACATATATATTTTTTTTTTTGTCCGGCAGAAGCTGACTTTAAAAAAAAAAAAAAAAAAAAAAGGAAAAAAAAGAAAGTAATTTGGCTCCGAATTTAACCGCAGTAAAGATTTTTGTTTGGTGCTGCTGCTGCTGTTTAAAACTTGATTGAAAACATCTGCGGGAGAGAAGCTCAATATTGTGGAAAGCATTTATCCGCGCCATATAATCACAAACACCTTCAACCCCTAATCATAGCAAAATGGCCTTTACCTCTGCTCCCTGCCGAGTTCCACAGTGGGTGGAGAAAGCTCTGCAGAAACATTTGAACAGACATTATGTTCCATTGACTCTCAGCACTGTGACCTATAGTTTATCATCAAAACGCTTGACTTGGCCAAAGTCCCCTGGAGTCACAATGACCAAATTGGGATTGTTTTTTTTTTTGTTTTGTTTTGTGCCTCAAATCCTTGTGACTCACTCAAAATATACCAGTGTATGTTTTTTTTTTTTTCTCTCTTGTTTTGAAGCTCTTCCCTTATCCAGACAATCGACTTTCCCTTCACATGCTTTGTGGATGCCTGGAGAATTAATGAATATGTCAAATTATTTACCACAAAACGACAAGTGGGGAATTGGAGTTCGCGTTGCACTTGACGTCGTCCTCTTCATTTTGAGCACTTTTATTGTTTTTTTTTTTGTTTTTTTGTCTTATAATTTCTCAAGCAGTTTTCACAGGTAAATTCCGTGTCTTGCGGATCGACTTAATGCAGAACGACACTCGGTCCTTGAAGAACATCGTTCGAGTAAATCGTCTTTAACATAACAGAAACAGACTTGTATTGGAGCCAGCATGCTCAATGCATCAGTGAGGTTTTTCTTTTTTTTTTTTTTTTTTCCTTTTGCGTCCAAAATGTAAGGATTTGTTTTGCCTAATGGAGTTTCTCCAAGTCAATCTGAAGGATATGCCTGAAGGACACTTTGTATTAGTCAGTAATTGGAAGCTAGTAACGACTACATTAGCCTGTCTTGCAACATGGTAGAGCGCCGGGCGATGTCTTTGATTCAAAACATCGATTTGATTAGACTTGTAGATACCTTTCACCACTGCAGCAAAATTTCCATGGTGAGATTGTCTCTAAGTAAAGAAGAAAGATCCGCAAATAGACGCATCCTAATTAGGGTGAGTAATGAGTCCTGAGCCGTGGCGTGTGCGTGCGTGTGTGAGAAACACCTCCCCAGGACAAGGCACCCACATCTACCCGCAGCACTACAATCAGTTAAAAGGATCAGCACTTACCTCATCACGCCGCCATTGAAAAGTGCATTTCGAGTAATTGAAGCGAATACATATGGAAATAACTGGACATGGCCATGATTAAATAATGGGGGCGATTATCCTGCCTTGGGGGCGGGGGGGGAGCGAGCGCATTGTGCCATTTTCAAAGCCATTTAGTGACTGAAATTAAATTCAAACAACAGCCATGATGCACTGTGATTAACCCCCCCCCCCCCCCCCCCCCTCCCCCTCACGAGTACCCCTGGATAGCCGCTTCATGGCCCGGAAGCAGCGGGTGTGATCACTGACCTGGAATTAACGACAGACTGAAAGACGGCAAGGAGTGATAAAGCCAATGCCACATCGCCTCAGTCGCAACTTTGATCTGTTTTGTGTCTTCTTGACTCATTCATTTAGGACCTGCAACTGCTTTGCATCCATCTTTTTTTTTTTTTCCTCCTCCTGGGATTAGTGTTAACCTGATTCCAGCGTAAGTACATGCTTATCACTGGCACATATATGAAACGTATCTCCTTCTTGATTAGCAAATTGGGGAAGGGATGGTCAGGCATTAGTCTGAATTGAATAACAGGAAAAAAAAAAAAAAAACAGGACTAAATTTGATTTTGAAGGCTCACTGAATGATATCGAGCGTGGACGACCCCCCCGATCAAAAGGACACGACGTCACAAAGCACTGAAACAACACCTAAAATATGTTGAATATTGTTTTATTTGTACTTTGCATTGATTTCATGTTGAATTCACTTGAGTATATTTTTTGCCTCTCTGTGGTCTGTATTGTAAAGTGATCATTTATTTCTGTGGACAGCTGGACAAATTACTGTGCTGCAATTGGCAAGCGGTTTTGTTTTCGTGTCAGTCAAAGACTCTTTAGCCAAGCGGTTGTGTGAAGAAAAAAAAATAATTTTTAAAGTACAAGTATCTGTTGGTGGTGTAAGTGTACATAGATCTATCTCCACAACCTTCTGTCTGCTGTCAAAGCAGGCTGAGATTTTCGCATGAATTCCAAAGATAATTGGTTGAAACTGTTTACTGTTTCTTTTGCTTTTCAGTTCCTGAAATGTCAGTGCTGGTTGATATTCAAAAAAGGCCCTCTTCACACAAATTTAACTGCACATATATTTTCATCTTTTTCACCGTCCATGGGAAGCAAAGACAATTGCGAGAGAGAGAGAGAGAATCTAGTTGTTATCCTAATTATTGGTATATTTATATAGGACAAAAATGCTTGTGATGCCATGTTTTTTTTTTTTGTACAGTTTTATGTACATACAAGTGATGCTTTCTAAAAGTTCAGAGAAAAGCCGATGGCACATAAAAATTGTAACCTGTTTTTCTTGAGCTGTGCACATCTTTGCCTTGGTTGGATTGACCTTTGCTGAGTCGGTGTGAATGTGGCCGTTCTATGCCTGCACTGTAGTCATTCACTGGCTCCCACCTCCTGAAGACTTAATCAAGTTATGTTTATTGTGAACAGTGGATTGTCTTATCTTACCAGTTTGTTAAAACTCCTGTGTTCAAATTTGTTCTGTTTTAGCATGTTGACAACTTCTCTTGTAATACTGTCCTCATGAACTTTGTAATAAAATGACTTCAGGGAAAAAAAAAAAATGGCAGCGATATGTCTTATTGTATCACCGCTCTTTTGCCAAAGGTAAGACGATGGCCGTTACATCCTCGGTCGTCGAATTTGGGAACAGAGGATGAGAAGGTTTTTAAAAAGGACAGACCGAGGGAGAGAGTGAGAGAGAGCAAGCGAGCGTGAACGTGTGAGCTCAAAGACGGAAAAAACACGGAATGGATACGCGTGGCTGTGTGAAGAAGCAATTGAGAGCCGAAATAAGCATCTTAAGTTGTGTTTAATTTGAGGAAAGGGGTGACGTGCAATAAATGCAGCCTCTCCAGTGAAACCCACACAGTTCGATCGCCTCCTCCTTGTCTCGTTTGACAAGAGCTACTAAGTACTATCCACCCTCCTGCAACAACTTTGATCATAAAACTCCAAATTAGCGCATGTGTGGACATATGCTTCAATATTTGAACAATCCTCTCTTCATTTTCGTGAGAATACCCACAAGCATATTGAGAGGAATGACCGTTTTCTAATCACGAGAAAATCAGTCCCAGGACCTGCATTTAGACCTTCTCTTACTTGAAAAACAAAATCCGTACTCGAAGCGGGTAATCCTCCTGCAACAGCCTAATTAGAGCAATTCTATAAAGCATTGACGAGCAGCCGGCCCCAACTCCACAACGAGCAATGCTGTGTTGTGATGTAAATCTTAAGATGCTTGTTTGTCTTAGTTCGAAGCGTGTTTTTTCGTGAAGCACTCCGTGCGTCCTTTCAGTTTGTGAATGGTAAACACTTTGTATTGCATTCACAAGCTGCTCAGCAGTGGAGGACAACCAACCACATTATACTGGCAATTGAGTGTTTGCAATTGAATTAACTAGGCCAACAGAACCTTTTTCATTTTTGTATGTTCGTCCAAACGTGCTGCCCTCATCTGCCAACACAAAAGCCGACACATTGTTCCGGTAAGTAAAGACTTTCTTTTTACTATATTTTTTTTTCTCATTTTTTGGCTTTGGTTGGCTATCAAATGTCAATGTGGCATTCAAATCTGCATCAAGTTGTATGTGACAGGCAGATTTTTTCCAATTAATAAATAAAAAGAAAGTTGATGGTTGCGCACATTAGAATAAGAAAAGTTATAAATCTACTCTAGTAAGTGTTAAACAAAGTACACTGAACTACATCAGAGTCCTGTGATCCAAAGTGTTGAGTACTTTGCTATCTCCCAAAAAAAAAACTAAAAAAATCAACTCCCCAGGAGTTAAAGTGAAATGGCGTATTTTGCGTGCAATTGTCTATAGTGTGAAGGATTTCCACAAACATATTCCACAAATGCATTCACTTGACCAATATGTTGATTAGGATGTGCCGTTTGCGGAATAATATACAAGAATGGAAAGACTGCTGGAGATGAACTGAGGAACCGTTTTTTTTTTTTTTTTTTTTAACTCTCACTGTTTGCTACGAAGCAGCTTGTTGTGTTTGAATCTGAGGTTACACGAGTTCCATGGAAAGATGTTACCTGATGCCACTGTTGGCTGTGAGCAAATGTTTTTGCGATTTGAAACCGACGATTTTGTTGATATTCAGGCACGGTGATGTTTTACAAGAAACTCAGTTTACAGTTTTTCTTTCTAATATTTCTTTTTTATACTTTTTTTTTTTTTTAATAATTCAGAGTAGTGATACAAAGTCACAAAAGCGACTTGAGTTGATGCCTTTTTGAAAATTGCATTGTGTACCCAAGACTTCTGACCGTGATTCTTTTCCAAGTCTATGTTTGCAAAGCCTGTCAGCTTCCGTTGAACATACAAAGTCAGCATTATGTGTGATGCGGTGAGCTGCTTGGAAATGTTGCAGTTAAGCTATTTCCAAAACTAGAATTGCAATATTCCATGTCGCCTCACTCTGATGTTTCCGGGCGTCATCCATCTTGTTTAGCTCGGTGAGTAGCGTCAACTTGCTATCTCTGCCTTTCTCGAGCCTGCCGAGCTCCGCTGGCATCCCCTTGGAGTGAAGGTGCAAGGCGATTCAATCTACTGTGGATTTTAGGGGGAGATTATGGTCGTTGTTGGCTGAGTTTGTGTTTGTGGACCTCTTGGGAAAAGAAAGATCATCCTGGGTATTTGTAGGAAATTTCTCTCAAACGCAAGCGCAGGCAAATCCTGTGTTTGCAGCTCAGAGACTTTAGTACATAGACTCAGATTCTTGTTTCTCTGCCTTAAATCAATAACTTTCCTTTCTTGCTTCATTTTCTCAGTATGAAAATCAATATTGAAAGGCATAGTTACTGATAAAGCCCTTTAATACCAGCCGAGTAAATAAAATTGGATCTTTGACGTCTTTAGCCGTCAATGGCAATAAAAGTTAATTGGATAATAATGACGCAAGTTTACGCAACGTGGTCTTGACAATCCAGGAAGAAATCAAGTATATATAGAGCTCCCCCATAATTTTCGAGGGCAAATCCACACACTGGCCATATTGCACTTTCCCTCAGACAGACGAGAACACTGATAGGTTCACTGACTGTACATGATTAATGGTGCATACCGGCTTTCTTGCTTGCAAATAAAGCGCCGTTCTTCTGGAAGGCCGCATTTTTAGTGTCTTATTTAATTTTATTTTTTTTACCCCAATTGAAAGCATTGCTGGCAATCGACCAATGAGACGTTTGGTCAGAGAATAACCTCCAAATGAGCAATGTAGCGTATGATTGCGATGCATGGTCCCCCCCCCCCCCAATCGAGATGGATGATGAAAAGCATCCAAGTGAACCATCCTCAACCCAAAGAAATCCCAACGGTTCTACGATGAAGGATGGAGAATGTCTGTGCTTGTCACAGTTCTTGTTCACCCTGAAGAGAATGTAATGAACCAAGAGAGCCAAAACCATTTTTGTTTTGTTTTTTTAGTTCTGTTTTGCTTCATTCTGCACCTTCCATGAATTATAATTCGTTTAAGAATAAAACACAAAACAGGGGGAATATGACAATGCAGTTATTGTATTAAATTGGAAATCAACCCTCACAAAGCGATAATAGAGTGACAGCATGTGGCCAGAGCGAGTGGGTGTTTATACAATACAACCTCTATTATCCTTTGCGCTGAACCTTCTCACGAAGATGAACGCACATCTTGTTGTGCACCTCCGCTCGCTCAATCATGCGCCAGACAAAAGTGCACCACCTCCGTCTGCTAGCGAATTAGCCTCTCCGCTAAAGAGCATGAACACAGAATGCAGATGTAAGGACATGTCACTTTTGTTTCGTACAATGTTTAATTGTTTTTACACATAGCACCACACACACACACACACAAAACATTGAAATATGGACAAAATATCGAACCCGCTTACATGCAAAATACATGCTCATTAATTATTCTCAATATATTTCTCAGTGCATGTATGAAAGACATGCCACAGCTCAAGATTCATAAAAGACGCGTCAACAACAAAGCGTTTGAAGCAAAAAGCAAGATAACCTCATAACGTATTTTAATTTTCCCGTGCAAAGGGCTCCCATTCATAAAAAAAAATACCATTCAAGGATGGCACAAAACTGCTCAACAGCAAACCAACAATTAAATACAACAATTAATATTTTCACCAAAAGTGTAATTATAAGTAATTACATTGTAATAACTATCAAATATATGATACAGAATTACCGAGGTGCTATGTTGTCTTGCTTGTGTTTCCTAAACTGCAGCAAATTATTAGGCTTACTCGGATTGCAGTGTTGAGCAGGATAAGCAAGCACAACTAAGGGTATCTCAAAACAACACACCCTGACATTTACAATGCTGGACTTATAGATGCAATTAAGAGGCGTATTACCATAGCACTTGAGTTCAGGTCTAATTAGTCTCTCTTTCATCCAAGTAATAGGGTATAAGGAGCGAGCGCTTCTTATCGGAGTCAACCTTGTTTTGTAGGATGAGGAAGAAGCTCAATCAATAGCATGTAAATGTAACCACGTAAACTAAAACTTGCTGTTGTGCTGCTGATTTCGTGGACATGTCTCTTTGAGCCGACTGCTTGGTTCTCCTCACCGTGGCTTGGCGGAGTTTATTTCAAACATTTGAACTACCTCAAAGGTGACTGATTGATTAAAACAGCTTCACGGTAACCCTGCTGTGAGTTTAGAAAAGTCTCTGCTCACCGGTGAGTTGCTCAAACCTTGTTGGTTCACAAGATAATATTATTTGTTTATTTCACTCATTTAATAACCCCATGGAGTCTCATGTTTTCCCTTTGACTTCTCTTAAGTCATGGGTGAGTCAAAAGCAACCTGTAATTTCAGAGTTTTTGTTTTTTATTCGGTGGACTTTGTTACACAGACAGCCAAAGCTAAAGCTAGCTTTAGCTTACTTAAGCTAGCAGGGAGGGGCATTTTTCAATTTCAATTTAATGGCAAGCCCGAATGCTCCACAAAATGGTATTATATTAAAACGAATACTTTGAATCTGATATTTACGGGGAGGGAATAATCAACTATGGATTTTGTTGCGCAATCCTGTTTGAACATCTTGCTCGTGAACTGCGAGGAGCAGCAACACATCCCTGGATCAATTTCAAAAGAAATGACCCACCGCAGCGGTACAAGTTCTCAGGGTGTACTGAAAGCAATGATGGACCCAACCCGCCAAAATGTAGAGGAAAGTGTTAATCATGTTTGATTGGCGAGCTGGTGGTTCACGTCACTTAAACAAAACTGTTCCTTCTGCAGGAGATTTATATTTTCAAATGAATTGCAATCACGAGTCCCAAGTCGTCATCTAATCACAGATGTTGACATTTTCACTTCCTTTTTTTTTTTGTAGTAAAGGATGACATAAGCGGTGTCTATTGGCTGCTGGGAATTTCTCCTGTGGTCGGCACCGAGCTTCTCAGAATAGCTGTGTACTGCTGGCTTTCTATCTATCAATTATTAATGTGTCAATGTTCTTTTGGAGACCCTCTCACATGAGGGATGTGCTGTCTCAGTATTATGGTTATTATCTGCTTTTTGACTCATGGAAGTGGTTTTGTATTCAGGGTAGTCGCCTCGAATTGTGTGAGGGAGACCCAGGACCATGTGATAATCGACAATCCGATAAAGATGGGCCGGGCTGATGATAAATTAAAGATGTTAAATCCAGTCAATAGCTCCAGCTCATAACTCTCCAGCTTCCTGGCTTGGAATGTTTTACGGCTCATATTATTTTTACTGTGTAGGCTATATGCTAGCATTATCTGCCGTAAGATGTGAAATTGGAGGTAGGCAAGGGGGGTGTGTTTGGGACGACAAGGTAATAAATTCGTGTAACATCATCTTAAAGTAGCCAATGTTTTAAAGTAGAAAGAAGGGAGGGAAATATTTCTGGCGGAACGTCAATAAAACATCATAAACTGTGAGCTGATGTCTGAGCAATATTACATATCAAACGGGCACTTTTTGTGTGAATCAGAATCCCCTTTATTGTCATTGTACTCAATATACGAGATTGGAGAGCTCTTTGATGTGCAAATAAAAATATTACAAATCAAATAATAATAAATAGAAGAAATTAAAAAAAAGCACATGCCAGAGGTCAAAGGTCAAAGAGTTGGCTGACTATTGTCCTTGATGATCTTCTGAGCTCTCCTGAAGCACCGGGTGATGTCGATGTCCGACAAGGAGTTAGAGAGGGCAGCCAATAATCCTCTGCGCCGTTTTGATCGTCCTCACTCTGTCTGCCTCAATGCAGCTGCTGTACCAAGTAGAGACTCAGTAAGTCAGCTGACCTTTGATGGACGAGTGACTGTTCAGGTTGAAGTGTTGACGCTGATGGACCTTCTTTATCGCTGCTGTGGTGTTGCGTTTCCAGGAGAGGTCATCAGAGAGCTGTAAAAAATATACAGTACTAAAAAGATATAACAACACAAATTGTCAATTATCAACGCACATCTTGCTTGTTAAAAAATAGACATGGCAGTTTTTTGTTTTTTTTTTGTTTCCTCAACACACCAACTCCACTCATGGCACTTTTCGACTCGCCACACTCTCAAGTTTAGCAGAAAACCGTTACTCCTCTCTATTTTTTTAAGGCCCTACTCGTCAGGGTCTCTACGCCAATTTTTCAGCCTTGAATCATTCGAACAAATATAACAATGAAACTATACTGTCGGCATTTATTATTGAGCTACGGGAAGCACAGCAGGGAAACACTACTCTCCTGTAGCCTTTTCCTCTCGATGAAAACACTACTTGGCTACCGCTGCTGTTGCCTTGGAAACCTGGTCACTCGCACTCCTTTCCCCACTCGCTTCATTAAGTGCATTGCTACTGGCAATTAGAATGAAACCAGCGGCAGGCTTGGCTGTCTTGAAATGCAGTCTCCAATTAAATACTTTCAAATAGCAATGCTCCTTGCAGCTACATCTGCTCTCTATATAATAAAGCACACACCTGGGAGCTATGTTTCAAAAAGCCAACACAGTGCTTGCTAGATTGATGAATTACCTCCAAATCCATGTTTTCTTTTATTTATTTATTTTTTTTACATTGCGAATAACACGACAACGTGTCTTGTTACCACAATGCACATATTGTAAATAAGTAAATCAATGCTCCCAATGTCGCGATTTCACTAAAAGGTAGGTTGATCAAATCCAACATACGTCCTTTTATGTGTCTAAGGAGAAAAACAATTAAGTAGTATCCACACAAGCTATTTTAACTTTAATTACCGCATGCCAATGTTACTGAAGCCAGTGAATCCCTTTGAGTCGATACGTGCACTTGAGATATGCGCTCTATATGTTTTGTGTGGAGCCGCGACTCGCCAGGTGGAGTGGGTTATCCCGTAATGAGAGCGTTCATGGTTTGATCCTGCACTGGAATTGTTGTGTCCTTGAGCATGATGCTTAACACCTAACTACCGCTAATGCCTTCGCCCGCAGTGTAGGAATGCAATCGGGAAAAAATTTGATATCAATGTAATCCATTTACCTTTAACAGTTCTGCTTTACTGGTGGAGGAAAAAAATAGATATATTCACCGAATCACCTCCCGAGACGTTCATCCTTACGCAGAAAATATGTTTATTTTGTCCTTATTCGACTGTAAACCCGGCTGCAGTGGGGAAATTACAGTCATTTGAAATTGATAGCTGTCAGTCAATGGCTTCTCTATAAACATCTTTGAAATTTAATTCCCAAGTCAGTCTTCTCACTTCAATAAATGGTTGTCGCAATGGAGCCAGTGGCGGAATGCGACTCAACGTTAATTCAAACGAAGCACAACACCAATGAGATGAAGCGTCCGTGGCGACACGACGGCTCTGGTTGGCGGGATTGTTGGAATGATTTGTTTGGAAATGCGGACAAGGAAGTTCAAGTCGTACGTTTGACGTTTTATACACGTATATGCTTTTTGGTTTTTATGTTAGCGCCATTTGTTTTGCAATAATTGGCATGTGAGTTGCGGCTCTTTCCGTGTAATATAAGATTTCTGCAGTTAATGTTTAAACGGAAATCCAAATTCTAACACAACTGTCCCATTTGTAAATTTGTAACTGTATAGAAAGAGCAACAGAAATGAAATGAAAATGCTGCAATGTCCATGCCAGGCCAGTAGTTGGCAATGTTACGCCTCGTCGGCAATTCTGACAAAATTGTCGGAGTACAATCGATGAAGTTGAATGCTTTGCCAAAAAACGGTGCCGTCCCCATAGCATCAGCTTCGACTCTCGCTGTTCGTGTTCTGTTGAGATAAAATTAGCTCATCCATCATGGCTACTGGCAAGTTATGATAGTGGCGGTGGTTAAATGCAACATTCAATGTCAATCTTAAGGAACCTTTCCAGATGATGACAATGTCTGGCGAATGACACAAAGAGAAAAAAATGTCCGTTTACGGGAATATGTATAATGCTCGGTAAAAAAAAATAAATCTTGAGTTAATGATAGACTAAACTCTAATCACGAGCCTCAAAAAGTGAAGAAAAATACACAATAACAGGAGCGTTGATTTTTAATATATAACTATGTGCACAATTGGGTTTTATTGCTGTAAGTTTTTTTTTTTCACCGATTAAAAAAAAAATGACAACCCAACTACATTGGAATGATTTCCAAGCAGAATGGGACGTGCGGTGTCCATGACTTATAACATAATCTGCTGACGCCGCTCCCTTTTGGTATTTATTGCTTCATTTCCCCCTTTATTCCAAACACCCCAAATCTGCATCTCATTAAATATATGAAGCAACTTGTCTTTCCTTTGACACGAGCCACGAGCCACGTCTCACCCGACAGTTACCTGCACCTTCCCCAAAGTGCGCCTGCAACCGAGTTAATGCAGCTCCGGTGTTGTACCGAAGATTGCCCCCCAGCTGGTCGTGGCACGCTCGGGCAAAGCGAGGCCACAAAGTAGCGGGCTGTCAAGGCAGGAGTGGGCCGTCTGAGCAGGTGGGAGGTGCTTGGAATGCGATTAGCGAGAGGCACTTGCATACTGTCGCTCTCACGGGGAAATCGTAAGAGGGAATTTTGATTCAAATGCCAATAAATGGAGGGAGAATTCAACTATGGGCTGTTTGCTTGAAAATATCAAATATCATTTTCATGTTCAAGTGGCTTCAAAGATACTACAAGTATTCATGAAAGTTTAATGTTAATCATATACACGTTCAAAAAGTATTAGTGATCCAAATTGAATTAAATTAGACACCAACGACGTGACGGCTTACTTAGCTACCGGACAAATGTTGAACGCAGCCTTAAATGATACACTAATGCTTTTCATTTGCATTTCTTAACCTTACAAACATGGCATTTAAGCGCTAATCTAATGAGGCAACATTTAAGGTCTATTAAGGCATTCGCAATTTCCCTAATATCAATTCAGCATAGGGATATATTCAGATGTTTCAACTGTATTTTTTTTCCCTGCCAATTATAATCAGCGCAGTGCTGCTGAATATTTACTGCCCTCGACTAGTTTAATATGTGGAATGGAAGTCTTCGTTTTTAGTCGTATTTTATTTATTCATGCACGTACATGAACGTGCGCATTTTTGGTGCTTGCTGATTTCTTTTTTTTTTTTTTTTTAAGTAAATACATGAAGATATGGGGTCATCAAATACTGAAGTGAATTTCTTTGTTTCTATTTCTGTCGATTTTCAAGTTAAAACAAATACTTTTCAAAATGTATTCTGTGTGCTCAGATGACATCAGACTTTCCGAGAAATAAATGAAATGATGAAAATTGTTTTTATAAATTAAAATTACATTTTTAAAGATGGTGTTAATTTTGGGCTTGTGTAAACTTAAAAAAAATGGATTATTTGGACCAGACTGAAATTGCCTAATGGCCTTAACACTCCTCCTTATACGCGACATCGTATGCAAACAGAGAAATGCTGCAGGGAGGGAAGATGTGGGACACTTTATGTAACCACCAGGCTTCTGTGCTGCCCTCGAGAAATTTCAAATCGATCGTTGCACTCACACAAGGTGGCACTTGGGTGGGGATGGGCGCAGCACCACTCAGTCCACAGCCAAGTCAATAAGCAGCTATTGGGAGAACGCTACGACTTTGCCACTTTAGCACCTTTCCTTCTATCGGCTACTTAATGCATTATTACAGTTTCCCTGTTCGTACGATGATAGCAAGAGCAAGATATGTTGCCAAGGAATTCACACTCAGTCATGGGGTTAGGGGTTAGGATTAATAATAATAATAATAATAATAATAACAATAATGTTTATTGATATTATTATTATTATTATTATTGTATTATTATTATTATAATAAATTAGATTTTTTTGGGTTAAGGGTTAGGGTTGCAGATTCAGGGTTATGTGTTAGGGTTACGAATGAATCTCACGTTAAATAAAATGTTAACATGATGTAAAGCATTTAACAGCCTCAGGCATTGCAGTCTTTTGTAGGAGGATTGTCTTAGTTATGATAGTCTACCGCCTCTGATTTATTATTAAATGTTAAAACAAATTGTCGTTGATGAATTCTTTACAAGAGACTACACTCGTAGCGGCGTATCTGAGGGGCAACATCTTGCTCCTACTGCGGGGTGATTAAAATACCACCCATGGCACTGCAAAGGTATTTTTTTTTTTTTTTTTTTTTCTGATATCGGCCTGAGAAAGCAGTTTCAACAATTCCAAGTGTCTTCAACTGAGGTGCAAGCTTGTTAGAGGACTTTTTCGGTGGCATATTAGTTTTCTCTCCTTTAAACTTGATAATAGTTCTCTAAGCACAGAGTTCATAGCCAAAACAGCTGAACTAATCACCTGCCTTACACAATCTGTCAGCCTTTCATAGAAGCCTCCAGGTGACAGAATAATTGGTTGTGGTTTGCTTTCTTCTTGGAAGGAATTCAGTTTTTTTTGTTTTTGTTTTATGTTTCTCCCTCTCTGAGGATATTTTGGTTTTGGTGACAGTGGAGTCTTGTCTTGTGCATAAAAGAAACCCCCGTTGCCATTTTGAAGGCCGTAAAACTGTTGAACGCCGCACACAGCGGAGCCAACTGCCAGCGTATCTCAATAATTGATTGGCTAATTAGGGTTGGTCCCATCATATGTCACACTTGGGACCATTTGTGTTGTTCTTAATAATCTCACAAATCTTTAAACAAGGTTGATTTTGCGCAGAATTTATGTTTTTGACAGTTGTTTTGAAACACACTAAAAATGCTTCACGTCAAATTATGTGGATTATATTGTTGGGAACTTGGCCAAAGGCAGTTGACTTTACACCCTTTGAACATCTTAAAATCATTTATCCATGAACACCTTTGCTGTGGTACACTTTCCATAGGAATAATATTATTATTATTCCATACAGAATTGCTCAATATTCATTGACATTCAGACTGAATTATATAAAATTACACATTCATGTGTGAACAAGGCACACTTTTGTCGTTCTTATTTTGAGTTCTCAGTGGTTTCATTTTTTTTTTTTTTAGAATTAGTAAAGAAGAAATACTGCTTTCCTTGAATATTCACACTATATTTATAAAGTACACACTTGACCTAAAATAAATGTTTAGAAAATTAGAAACACTCACAAAGACGAAAGTCTTCGGAGTACGTTTACCACGTCATGAGCTACTTTTATGCAAATACGACGATATATTCTCTCTATTTCCGCGTAGTTGAAATACTCAAAGATCCACTATCAAAACAGATGCACTACCATAAATTAATTTGAAAACGATCCACAATGAGAAGAGTTCTCACTGTCACACTTTTATCAATAGTTTTAACAGCTTGCACGAAGCAATCGAGAATAATATACTTATTTATATGGAAACATAAACTTATTCAAAATCTTTGACTAAACTAAACGTGAAATATTTACAGACATTCCTTGGTTTTGGTTTCAGATATTTGGTCTTGTCCCGTTAGGGGTGTCCACAGCGCATCATCCGTTTCCATTTCAGCCTATCTTGCGCATCCTTCTCTCTAACACCAACTGCCCTCATCTCTTCCCTCACTACATCCATCAAGCTTCTCTTAGGGCTTCCTCTCGCTCTCTTTGCTGGCAGCTCCATCCTCATCACCCTTCGACCATTATCCTCAATGTCTCTCCTCTGAAAGTGTCCAAACCCTCTAAGTCTGTTCTCCAAAACATCTAATGGGATTTGTGTGAGGTGGATCTCGAAAAAATTGCGGGTGGCAGAGGTTTGGACCAGTCGCATTTTAGGGCTGGATTTATTCAGTCGGCCAGTGAGAAGTGAGTTGCAGTAATCAAGATGAGATGTGACTAGTGTATGAATAAGCGTTGGAAGGCTTATTCTGGAAGAAGGATGGACGGAGTTGCGGAGGTGAAAATAGACAGACCGAGCGAAAGAGTTAATGTGTGACTGAAATTAGAGTGATATCGAGGGTGGCATCCAGACTCTTATCCTGTAAGGAGTGGGGTGGGGGGGATAGGAGTTGTTGAAGTGGATGCAAAATGTGCTGGTATTTGAGATGGTGGCTTTGCTGCAATTGGCGATGATTTTTTTATTTATTTATTTTACTGTTAATGTGAGAAATCTAATGGCATGCAATACAGGACTTTTTTTTTTTTTTTAAGACGGTCAGATGGTGAAGTGGGTGCTAGGATGGAGGTGGGGACAGCATGGATCATGTAAACTTATTCCGTGCTGATTCGCATAGTGCTATCCGTTTGATCCACATTTCTGAAATAAAATGAATCATTCCTCACAAAAGTCATCAACAATGATTTCGTCATTTTTATGAGGTTGTGAGTTTTATATCACTGGTGAACTATTTTCAGAACAGGCACTCATAGGCACACTATTGTCGAGCCCTGATGTCGAATCAGAATAGAAGGGGACCATGGATAGAGCCTTGGGGAATACCGGAGGAAAGGGTCATTTCCTTGAAATTGTTCATTGATAGGTTATAGTTGGAAGGTTGAGCATGGATTTGTAATGGAAACGAGCAGCAGCCTTCATGTTTAGTTCTTTGCAAATCAACCTTGGGATTTGTTATTTTAAGACTTTTGAACATATTGGCGAATCACTCTCAAGGAGTCCAACTTTCAAATTTAGCTCCAAGTGCATCTGAACCGCCGAGCAGCCGCACAAAGCTGCCCATCTTGATAAATGGGTCGCTGAAACACTTTGATCTGAGAGTGTACGGCACCATTCTTTGGTGCCAAATTGTCCAATTTGTATTGACATTTCCCTTTAGTGTGCTTCTACTCACATTTGGTCGCAAGTGATGTCGTAGAGTGCCCTAATTTTACCAAATGTGCCCAGGAAGGAAAATATCTTGCGCCCAATAAAGTTGTCACTTTTGCAGTGTTGTGGTCTGGGAACGAATGACAGCACTCTGTTTAATGAAAATTAAATTGACAGGAAACTAATTTGCTGGCGAAACACAAGAGCTAATCTCTTATTCAATAAAATGTCACCCATCGTGATTGAAAAGATACACTATCTATCTTTGCGTCGTGCATTTCATTCGGTTATAATGAAAATTCTTATACACTTGAGTGAGCTCCCTCACAAAACGTTTTTTTTTTTTTTTTTCGTTTATTCCCACCCAATTAGAATCGACTACCTCTTTGCTTCACTTGTTAAAGGTCTCAGTGTGTCTTCCTTCTCCTCTTCTCATCATTTAAAGGTCCGAAGCTTACCCGTTTCCTTACGCGGCCGGTTACATATATCACATCATTCAATATATTTCCATATTTTTTTTCTTCTTGATGAACCCATTGCAAAATGTACTTGTTTGGATAAAAAATACGGAATCTGAAAAGTTCTTTCACGTCACCATGTTGCCTCGTATTATCCATTTGAATTTATTGTTGTATTATTTCTTTTCAATTGGCCGTCTTTTCATCATATCCATTCTTGTGCAGGCTGTACTGGTCCTTCATCAATTCCAAAGGCTTCCCTTTCAGAAATAAACCGTCTGGTTTTACAGTCTGCTCAATAACGTGGCATATTTATTTGACACTTTAGGACGGTTAGTTATCCATGCAAGTGTCATTTATAAACTATTATTCAAGATTTTGGGCTGATTCTTTCAGCATTGCTTTCATCGGGGAAACAAGTTTGGGGATTTAGGAGAACCGCATTATCAAATTCTGTCTTTAGCAAGATAGCAACGCTCAAAGTAAGATGAGACGTCTGTCATCGTTGTGATGCCGTTGTGTTGCTGACAGTCTCGTGACAAACTACAATAATAAACTCCAATTTTTGTTTTTATAATATCAACCATTTGAATGTTCGATGTCTACTAAATTGTCTCCAATTTGTTTATATTCACGTTGAGTTACCAGATGCGGGTCGATCCTCCGATGGCCGGCCAGCTAAAATCCTGATAAAACAACGTAGGACGTCCGCTGCAAACTTAATTTCCCAGAAGGCTTTGCAGATTTCCCTCCAATGTGTGAACTTGCATCATTTTTTTGGAACGCACCAAATGCACAGGCTCATCAGTGACGTCACTAAAAAAGCACAACGAGCCCTTTTTATTGAATCCCCCCCAACAAGGAGTCTCTCCTCTCAAACTAAATTAAAGGAATCATTAGAAATGCAACATAACATGTTTTATTAATTTAATTTAATATTTATTTCATTATTTAATTTTTAATGAATTAAATTGACATATTTAATTTAATTATTTTTTTAATTGCGCTGATGTGGGAAGCTCTCCAATCTTTACACTGGGTACATTGACAATAAAGGGCATTCTGATTCTGATTCTGATTCAGATTCTGTTTACATTAGCATTGGGTATGAAGTATATTGCTTGAATAATACCGGGCATCCAGACATTTTCCCACATCAGTATAAGTTGTGGTTGATTACTAGAAAATGTGGCTGAGGATATTCAGTTTGTGTGTATTCGGAAGCTGCTTGAGCATTCCTGATTTCCACCAAGCAGCAGGAGTCGACGTGATAACGTGATTTCTTGCTCTGATTAAATGTGACGTCAATCGAAATTTGGTTTTATTAAATAAAGCTCGCTGACAACTCTTGTTTATTTGTGGGAGGTATACATCTTTCTCCCCGGCATTTTGTGCCTCATGCTGTGCGTGACGATATGGGGGCTATAGTGAAGTGTATCTGTGTGTTAGACGGAGATAACAGCTCGCATCGCCTGCTCCGCTTTGGCGTTTTGCATCCTCCAGTACAGGAAGTGTCTCTCAGAAAGCTAAATGCAGCCAAATTAAAAGCTCACATCTCACTCCAAATGGTTTATTGATTTATTGCATTTGGCGTAATCACGGTAGGCGCAACATGGACGACGGCTGTGCGTTTGCTGCAAAAGACACCCGACTCGAACAAGCTAATTACAGTAGCTGGTTAATGAAAAACCGAGACAAGGGCTTTCTCCTGGTGGACAGCGAAGGTTGGGCGCTGGCGGGGCGGGGGTGGGGTGCTATTCTGATACATCCAATCTGTGAGACAAGGAGATGGAGAAAACAATCCCTCAGCAGCTTTCAGCCACAGTGCCAGGGATCAACTCAAGCCAGCTACCTGGAAAGTAAAGACATGGCATTATCCCCTCACTCAAAGGATCGGGTTGGTGTAGTCGTTAATAACACCGTGTGAAGTCACTCACCAGGTGGTTTTCTGCTGGATCGACTCCAAAATCAACTCCATAATAAGCAAATGGTGCGGCCTGTTTTTTTTAATTAGCAAATCTGCTCACCAGTAATTCACTCAATGATCCGTTGAAACAGAGCACTCGCTCCAGCCAAACATTGATGGGGATTCCTACAACGAGGCTGTAAATTATTTATGGTCAAGTAATGCAAAAGAAAAAAAAATCACATGGTTGTCTCGCATGTGTCTAGTAGTCCGGATTAATAATTACATTCTTACTTCATACGTGTAGTTTGTAAAGTGCCAGTAAGTACAATCATTTGAAGATGTACCGTATTTTTAAGACTATAACGTGCACCGGATTATAAATAAAAGCAAGTATGTCCAATTTTGTATTTTATTTCAATTTCCACATTACTGGGATGCCTATGACACGGAAACCCGTTCAAGTAAAAATAAAAAAATCTGAAAATAAAATGGACACAAGTGTTTTTCACTGGACGGCTACGGTTATCAGGAGTATTACTGCACAATAAGGGAAACAAATCTGTATAGAAAATGAATCCAACTTTATTCAACTTCAATTTGACATTAATACTTAAGGTGCTGATTAAAAGCACACTGTTAGTATATATATATATATATATATATATATATATATATATTTATATATATATATATATATATATATATATATATATTTATATATATATATATATATATAAATATATCTAAATATACATATATATATAATCTATTTATATATATAAATATATATATATATATATACACATATATATATTATATAAAATTATATATATATATATTTTTTTTTTATCAATTTTTTTTTAATCTGTGTAAAGTGCTTGGTTACAGCTGCAACTGTTATGAAATGCACTATACAAATAAAGTTATATTGTATTTTATTGTATAATAATTTAGCAATAATTCTTACTTGAGTAATGTCTTTTTTTATTATAAAAAAATGGTGTATGTTTTCATTGGTGAATTTGTAAAATGTATCCATGTTGCTAAAGTTTGTACTAAGCCTAATATTTTTCTGTAACTTTCTCCTCAAGCGGTCACGTTGCATCGCAAAACAACAGACTGTGTCCTTCTCTTTCCAGAAGCGGAACACGCCCTGTCAACAAATAACCTTTAAAAATAATGTGTCCCTGTTCATAATGATAGCACCGCCCGTGTGTGTGTTGACTCTTTTGGTTGTGTTTTTTGCCACTGGGCTTGAGAAAACTTTGACAGTCAGCGAGATAGCGAGAGGTGTTTGCACTGGACCTGCTTTCCGTGGACACATTCACATTTGGGCTTATCTGATTTCACAGTATAAATCAAATCTTTTTTTTTTTGATGTGCACGACTCATTGCCCCGAGGCAGCGTCTCTTATCAATTTTAAATGTTGTCACCTTCACTATAATTTGTAACACTATCTCTTGTAAGACAGGAGATGAATAACGCGGACTAAGGACAGCCAATAATACGCGTGTAAGCTCGACCACCAGATCGGATCTGGCTTGGACGTCGATGTGGCTAAATGAGTTGAGGGTTCCATAATTAGTCATTCGGAAAGTGGAATTTTCTTTTTTATTTTAAATGGCAGACACTCCATTTGAAAACATCAGTTTGAGAGCTGCACATATGAAATATTCCGATTTGATAACAAAGCCTATTTTTTCCACGCTTGACTGTACTTCCACTTTTACACTTTGAAGAGAGCGGCCACCATTACCCGTCACAGAAACGTTCAAGTACTGTAGATTTGACAAGCCTGGCAGGTTACTCATAGCCAACCTCAAATTGAAGCGGAGAAAGCTGCAACTTCTGAAGCCAATTACTTAAGTTTGCCCTATTTTCTTTCACCCTCCTCTCACAAGAAAGGATTCAAAGAAACAGGCGTCTTATCATGTGATAATAACGTATCATGGCCTGCGCGTTTTTATGTGCCAAGTCATCTTCACATCATCCATTCCCTTTATATTTTTTTTGGTGGTGTATTGTAATCCCACCCTCTTCGTCTGGGAAAAAAAAAAAAAAAAGGTACTTAGAAGATCCTTCAGCTGAATAGTCAGTTTCTGTGCCGTTGAAGTGTGCCAAGAGAGAACATTTACTCTGAGATTCTTTGCACTATTCAGTTAAGACTGTGGATGCTGGTGACGAATCAAATGCATGTCAGTGGGAGTGTGAGAGGACAGAGAGAGAGCCAATCATGCAAAGCTGCATGGCCAAGCTGCCAAAAAAAAAAAAAAGATTGATATCATGAGTTGAATAGCTTTTTTTCTGGGACGGGAGGTGGGGGGGGGAGATGGGGCTAAGAGTAAAAAAAACAAACAAAAAAAAAAAAAACACCCTCCAGCTATAGCACCCACCACGTAGACAAAGTATTAAAAATATCCATATTGAAGCCAAATCATTAAACAATCAAATCCGTTTCAATAAAATGTGTTTCATTTCAAAACAGATGCCCGTTTATATATTCAACATGGATAAAAATATTTTTTTAAATTTGCATGAGTCTGAACTGGGACGGCACGGTGGATTACTGCTTAGCAGGTCCGCCTCGCAGTTGGGAGGTGCAGGGTTCGATTCCGTCCTTCGGCTTTCCTGTGTGGAGTTTGCATGTTCTCCCCGTGCCCGTGTGGGTTTTCTCCGGGTATTCTGGTTTTCTCCCACATTCCAAAAATAATAAATCGAATAAATCATTTTTTAATATCAGTGATTATCATATAACCTGTGACATAAAAGTTGTTTATTCCTGAATAATTTAGGCCCTCCGCCCCACTTCAGAAATGATGGCAGTGCCTCTGCTAGGATGCATTCTATCCGGAGTCCACCAAAAATATCCCAGCGCCCAAGTGAAAAATTTTGGGCCACTTAATGCACCCACAAATTGGAGATGAATAAAAATAATAAAATCTAATGATAATCATAGAATATTTTTTTTTCATTTTTAGCTTTTAATCTGTCCTGTCTTGCCTTTTCCAAGTAATATTTTCCTCTTGTTTATTTCAATGCAAATGGTAATGAATTAAAAAACATTTTTTTTCGCATTGTCTGAAAAATTAATTTGTAAAAATGACATTTGGTAACGATTGTTTTCTCGAGGCAATATTGTGTGTTCCACTTTTTTTTTGGTTTAATAGTGCAGACAAATTATGCATGAGGGTCCTGGTGTACTGTGTCATGAGAGGAATTTGATACGTTTTAATTGGACTTGTCAACCAGCTGGCACTGTCGTATGCTGAAGTCCGCAGAGGGAATGTCAATTGCTTTGAGATTTAATATATCATTTAACGATACAGACCGCTGGACAAGACTTTCATTGTCCTACGGCGACTTTTGAAACGTACTGCAAGACGTGAAAACACATTGATGAAGAGATTCAAAATCCCAGCTGTATTTTGAACTGTCCGACATGTTCAGCTTTTTTGATAACTGTATTGTTTGCATTTGCGTTTTTATCATTTAGAGCCCAAGAGGTGACCTGATAAAAATTAGAACCGTAATGTCAATTTATGGCCATAAATTAGGACTTAAGTTGCGCATGAAATACTGAATCAATGACATTGTTATAAATTATTATTATACTGAGACGCACTTGAATAAAAAAAAACAAATAAATAATAATAATTAAAAAAAAAAAAAAAACGACTTCAAGGACAGAGGATGAAGCTGTGCTCCATTTACTAAATTAATAATTTAATGACAAATATTCTTTGCAACATTATTTCTATTTGTGCAACTTCTATTTTCTACTAATTGGGCGATAATAGTCTTGGCAGTGTGATTAAAAGAGAAAATATATCAACGAGTGGTTCTAGTCGGATTCACATTGTTCCACTGAGTAAAAGCAGTACATTTTGTTCTTAAAATAAAAAAAAATAAATAAATAAATAAAACTGGCAGTGCAGCACATTTGGGATTAACTGTGTTGCGTGTTCCATCTCAGAGGAGAGTAACTCCTGTTTGTGGCATTTTCAAAATGGACCATGTTTGTTTCCGAGTGACAGCCAGTAACCATTCTGACAGGGCTACAAACCTTTCGGAAACCCAAATCACGTTTTTGACCTTTCCCACATTTCAGTCAATCACTTCTGTGTAAATGTGATATTTCTTTTTTATTCCTGAAAATGAATCACAAGCATTTTTTTTTTTTTTGCTAATTGAATTTAATTACACTTTTTTTCTTGAGTTTTTTTGTTCAGTATCTCTTTTTTTGTGCACGACTTTTCCCTCATGATTTGTTTGCACAGTCTTCATCTCATTTGGAAATGAAAATGTTACAGTACCGCCGTAATAATACATTGCAGACTTGACAGCGTACACCTTTGAAAAAATGAGCTGTCTTGTCTCTCCGCTAGACTTGCGAAATGCTCGTTGAGCCTAATTATGGTGAATGTTTGTTTACACGAATAAAAGCTTCCAAACATACGCAGCACACCAGCAGAAAAGCACAATTGCAACATTGAGTCAGTGCGGGAATGAGAAAACTTGAAGATACTAAAACTTGGCCCAGAGTTGTTAAGCGCCACGAAAATGATGTTGCATGCGTCAGTGTTGTTTTTAATTCACGCGTTGACTGCGAATAGTTCCTAAACTTACTCAAAGCTCCGATGAGCAAGAACCTTAAAGGCTTTTTCCATAATGGATTGTTTTTCCGTTGCGTTTTAATCCTCTCGGTGAGCTAAAAGTTTTGTTTGCGTGGCTTTTTATTGCATATTTATGTGTCGTGTTTGGTGTCCTTCACATTTCGCAAGTGAGCATTCGGCTAGCTGAAAATACCATTACATAACTTTCATGACAAGTTATTTGAGGAAGCTTCTAATAACATTCAATCGCAAGCATTTGTGACGATCTGGTTTTCTGAATCACAAATGTAGACATGTTGCACTCTAGGACAGATTTAGCCCTCTTGTTGATCTGACTGATGACGACGGATGCAGACAAGATGTCAAAACACCTCACTTCCTGTTTTTTTTTTTTTTTTTTTTAATTTGCATGTCATTTCTATTAGTACAATTCCAGATGGAATTCTGAAGAAGTCTTGTAAAACAAGCCATCTGGCATGTCAGGTTGGTTCATTTCCTCACACATAACTCTGCTTATCATAGCAAACCGGATTTCTCCATGATGTGGAGAAAAGGCCAAAACACTTGTCCTAATTACAGAATCTCATGCGCTACCTCTGGCTGTTTGTGCTCCTGCTGCTGCAGTGACGAACATCAACAAATCACTTTGCTATATTTAATTGGGACTCCTCCTTCTTGGTGGAGTTGTGTCGTGATATTGGAGTCATTTGAGAGGAAACTAATTCTGATGTGTTAATCGTGAAATAATGGAGTCGTGTATATATATATATATATATATATATATATATATATATATATATATATTAGGGCTGTTAAAATTAAAGCATTAACTCAAGATTCATTTTTTAATTTTTTAAAAAATAAACGCGATTAAGTTTTTAATTTTTTTTTAATTTTAACACAGTTTTATTTTTTTCAAATATTAATTTGCATAACTTGGAAAGCCAAATTCCACATGATCTCAGAACAAAAACACTGCTTAAGTTACCACTGGGCCTTGCAAACCAACACTGCTGGTGTGTGGTGCTTACAACAAAATGTACTGTATAAGTTTTGAGAATTGTTTCTAAAAAAAATCCTGTAAAGATGACTGCGTTTAGCCTCACAAAAAAATAGCAGTAGAAAAAAACGTGATTAATCGCAATTAATTAAGGATTTTTTTTGCGATTAATTAGTTAAAAAATGTAATCGCTTGAGAGCACTAATATATTTATTTATATATATATATATATATATATATATATATATATATATATATATATATATATATAATGTTAGTGAGATGAGTGAATCACAAAAAGTGTCACATTCTTGTTGATGCGAGAGCCGCTTCCTTCAACGGTTCTGGTGTTGTTCTTGGCCCAGCAGCAGTGCAAACATGTTACTGGGGAGGTATGTACCTGCACTGTAATGTATTTACTGTCTAATTTGTGTCTCAGTGTGAGGCCATATATCCTGTTTAGGGAGTGACACTTCTCCTCCTCCACTTTATGGTGCTGTGCAGGCATTTGATGAGGACGTGAACACGCTGTGCTGATGGATGAGCTTGTCAAGGTGCCACGGCGATGCTGTGCTCCCCACAGAATGCACATGGCTACCAAAAAAGAAACAGCATCATGGAGAACAGCATCGCTTGAAACAGTGTGCGATTCAAAAACGGCGGAACATGTTTTACGGGCTTTCGGTTTGCAGTGCATGAACTATTTTGCCATAATTTGTACTCGGCGCGAAGATGTTTGACAAAGACAGAGAAATGCAAATGTGTTGTCGTGACTGCTCCCTGTGTACATGAACGGGCTTTTATTATTTAACAAATCATGCCTTTTTTGTTGTTGCGACTGTTTGCTTTGACTTCTCCGTGTCAGTTGGCGGTGTGCGATGTTGTACTCGGTGCCTCTATAGTCAGGAATTCAGCCCAGGAATAGGAGTGTGATTCCCTGAGGCGGAAGTTCTGAATCACTGACAGGTATTTCAAAGTGTTCAATTTGGGCAGGTTCTAAAACAAATCCATGAAAAAAAAAATGTTAACATGTCTTGCTTGAGGTTTTTATTTTTTTTTATTTTCAACACTATTTTGGTGCTTCTATTTTTTGCTCTCAAATTTCGCATTGTTAAACAGTAGCAGCATTTGTCTTCGCTATTATCTTTAAAGACAACAACAAATTGTTTTTGATATAATGTTCGAGTTGTATCTTGCATTTTTTTTCACAAACTAAGGCAGGATGCATATGTACGTATCCTTTTGATATGAGCGGAAAGACTAAAATGCTTTCGTGTTTTATCCGCATGAGCTGCAGGTTGAACTCGTCTGTCATGACGGTCAGAATAACCAAAATAAATGATTTGTGAATGAAAACTTGCTCATAACTGCGGTCATTCTAAAGGTAAAAATTATAAGTCAGATTTGGAATTATCTTTCCACTTTTCTAAAGACCAGTCAGAATTCTCCTCAACTTTGCGGGATCATTGTGAGGATAAATGACTCAAAAACGAAAAAGGATGGTTGGAATTCTAGCATTTCAGCAATAAAAACAATAATTCCGCCGATATCTGGCTCGCCGCATCCTGATGCGACGATACGTCGATTGAACTGGACTGGAGTTAATCTGTGCGTTCATCCTGAACAAGATGATCATGTTGTAATAAGGTACATATCACTTTGTTTCAAATCAAATAAGTATTCCATGAGAATTAGCAAGCAAAGTGGAAATGTTTTGTGCCGGTACAGTAAACTGATGACAAAAAGAGATGCGGGGGGGGGGTGAAGACATCTGCACCACATGCAATTCAGTCAATCTGCTAATTAGGCGCATTACACATCTCAAGTCATGGCACAAAACCCCCCGCAGCATTATATAGTAACACTCGAATTAGTTTTGTGTGCGTGAGAGAACCTCAATTTTCCAAGTGAGGGGAAAAAAAAAATAGAACCATTATGACAACGGTATGCTTGGATGGAGATGTCACAATGACAGAATGATGTGTGACGGTTTAGAAATCTGACCAAATGATTCATGAAAGTGCATCACTCAGCCAAATGACGAGACGTACTAACTATAGCTAAGGTGGTTCTGGTCGCCGAGACGGCAAACAAATGGAAAAAAAAAATAAAAAAAAATGCTTTTATTCTTTCCATGCCAGAATCTGAGATTAATGTGAAACGTGAAGACAATTAAATATAATGGTAGTTGAAAAATGTGATTAATTGAATTAATAAAAAAGGAATTTAATTTAATCTAAGCTAACCGAAATTGTCGCTGGTCCCTACAAGCTAAATGCAAGAATGAGTCGAAGCCACCACACAGAAATGTCTGACACACTAATTTACATTCGGAGAAAGATAACAGAACCGAAATATTTTTTTTTTCCTGTTAGTTCTTTTAAGAAACGTTTATGAAATGTTTTAAGAAAGCAACATTTGAGAAAGAAGAGCCATTATCGAGAAAGCTGTAGTGGTCTTGGGGAAAAAACAAACAAACAAAAAAAAAAGCTTTCTTTATATGTTCATCGAAACATCCACCCATCAATTATCTGCTCCTTTATCCGTGAATGGAGAAGTGCACAAAGAAAACAAACCACTAAATGCTTTTAAAACAATTAATTTCATTCAAAACATAAGAAAAAAACAAAATGAGCGTGGCAGAGAGAAAATGGAGACAAAAAAATAACTGTGAATCGTCAAATTAAAATTGACGACAATGCCGTAAGAAATTCAAGGAATTTATCCTTCTCCAAAAACGATCGCCGACAACAAAAAATAAATCCCCAATTTTTATTTCCCACCATTAGCCAGCGTCTTAATCCTGATTTGAAGAGCTTTTACGTTCAACATCAACAAACTCGCTTTGTGAGGATTTTGCAGGGCCACTTTCGAGGAAAGATTTCATTTTACATTCATTAAAAATGAATACATATTTAAAACGATATGTCCTCAGAAAAAAATATAACCGTACAAGGAATAAGACATACATACATACATGAAATGAGCTGAATTATCCCCAAACTCCGTGTTTCAAAAACCAGGGGTGCGTGTACGCCTTAGGGTACGTTACGCGAGGTACATGCAAATATGGAATCATTTATTCCCAAGATTCTACATAAAGTTATTTCATAAGTTTGTCAATGAAATCTTTCGGAGCATTTTTTAAAAATGAAATTCTTTTAAGGTGTGCTATATAAAACAAAGGGAGGTTTATTATTTATTTGGATTTCATTTTCTTTTTATGTATATTGTTTATTTATGATTACAGCAACATTATTTTTATGTTTTATTGGAATTGAAATAGGCAATACTTGAGAATTTAATGTTCAAATTAAGGGGACAAAATAAATTGATTTTTGTTACATTCAACTTTTGGATAATCGTTGCACATATGTGAGAGGAGGGGGAGGGGGATACCACGTATTGACTCGGTTTCTTACTTCATTAATTGGCACATTTACCCGGACATGAAACTGGAAGATGAGAATTGACCGTGTTCGTAGTTTTTTTTTTTTTTTTCCAGTGTTGCAGAGGTGCGCACAGCGGTCATATTTTTGGTCAATGACTTTTTATCTCTTCTCTGTCCAGGAAGCGTATAAAACATATTATTTGTGATTTCTTCCATTTGGAAAACAAGTTGAGCACATATTGACATATTTATAGGGATTTAGCAAAACACCAAAAAAATGTGTCTTTGGCGATATAATCCTCGTAGCACCGAAGGTAATGAAACGTGCATTATGCAACGGTGAACAATAATCTTTCGATGAAATGACTGGAAAAATGTGTTCCATGCTATCACCTGACAACTTCACCATTCTGCAGTTAAACCGCAGCTCTACGATGAAGTCATAATTCGACACACTTGACTTGATTTGTTGAAAGAAATAATCATTTCCGACTGTTCCGAACATCACTGAGCTCAGGAAACAACCGGGCCCAACTTGTCAGAAATTCATTGTCTTCATTAAAGCATCATGATCTAGTCTATGATTCATGATGTCCATGTAGGACGGTCATGTAATTGGAATGTGAATGGGAAGAAAAAAAAAAACAAGTGCCGGTACACTTAACAGGATTTCAGCCGTGTGCTTTGTCGTTACCGTTCCTGCATGGTTTCGTCTTTCCCTTTCTACTTGCACATCACATACACATCAAAGTCACATTTCAAGCAGTGCCCAGCAGTAATGATTGCCCCACATTTCTGAAGCTTAAATGCAATGCTACATTGAAGTTTTTTTTTTTTTTTCTTGTACCACAACTGTTTCTCGGCATCCTAATGTCCGATATTCGAACAATGTGTCGCACGTGCGTAATGACGACTACCTCCTGCACTATTAGGAAGACGGCTACCGTCGGAAGTTTGATCTCAAGAGGAAAATGCTTCGAGTCATACCTTCTAAGTGTATCATCTCAGTGACTAATGAACAGATCAGTATTATAAAGATACAATTCTCTATTTCTTTTTTTCCAGGCCCTTTTTTTTTTTGCTATTGTTGAGAAAACCACCTCCCAACTGCCACCATTTTATTTGGTATCATTATATATACATATATATATATATATATATATATACATATATATATATTTTATATATATATATATATATATACATATATATATATATATATATCAACTGGCGATGGCGCGGCCGTCCGTACGCAAGTCGGGTCATAACTTTTTCCCAAAGCCAAAAGCGTCTGTGGGTGCTTTCACGTTGGTCCAGTTGTCGTATACTCTGCTGCACTCCAACTGAGTTAGACTCAACTGGGCCGAAGCATGTCGCGATATGACAAAGCAACACGGCAACCTTTGTGCTATATATAGGCCTTATTTGAGTCAGTCTGCTTATTTCGCGTATACAAAGTGACTGTTCTCAAAAACCCGCAGGAGGGTCCGTGGAGGTTTCTACTTGTGCAGAAGCAACCATAGCATTAAAGTTAGGGTTTATTTATTTTTTTATTACATATTAGTTATGACTTGTTATCTTCCTGTAGTATTAGAAAAAAAGTTTTGGTCGTACTTCAAAAGGATTTTTTTTTATGTTTCTGTGTGAGGACTGTAACAGATAATATTTTTAAGATTTAAAAAAAAAAAATCCCCACGTGTGTATTAATTCGGTCGAATTTAGAATGTTTTTTGAATCATCCAGTAGCCTCAACACTGCCATTGGGGTCGGGTCGAGTTTTATTTTTGCCAAACTAAACTTTTGTCTCAACCGTATTAAAACGTAAAGATCTTCCAAAAAAAAAAAAAAAAAAAATGTTTCAAAAACTATGTGTTTTAGTCACTTAGACCTCATGAAATATTTCCGAGTGTGCAATGAAGCGACCAAATGAGTCGAGGCGACGACTTCTTCCAGTTCTCACATTAGACAGCCCATCAACGACCACATTTGCACGGGGGGGGGGTATAGCAGGGGGGGGGGTGCACTGATGGTGTGATGAGGCTGAAGGTGAATCGCAACGGGTGAGACATCAGTTTATATCTTGGAATTCAAAGGCCATAAATATATTACATCGCCCACCCTGCTACTTGGCTTCATCGCTGTTTTTTTTTTTTTTCATTTTTCTTTTTCTTTTTTTTTTTCCCCACCGGTTGCAAATCATTATCTGTTAATATGTCTCAAATAATTTATTTCTTTTTTTTCCCTCAGCTGAACATTAGAAAGCAGAGAACATTTGCAACATTAGCTATGAGCCTTGAATAGTGGTGGAAGGACACAAGGCAAATCTTTTAATCCGGCACAATCTGGACTGCAATTGGAGAAAAAAAAAAAAAAAAGATGAAGGAATCTTTGTATATCCATCTGGGTCCACAGATCGAGAGCAGCAGATGCCTGTATCTTCACAAATTCACTGTTTTGTTAAAAACAGGTAACAATTTTGTTTCTATTGTATTTCTCGATGAATTGTAGTAAGGAGACAAGTATTATTTTTAAAGTGGAATTTTTAACCCGGTGGTGAACATTTTTCGGTCAAAATAAGCGGCACATAACAATTTACATGAAAATTAATGCCCACACTTAACACAACTTTGGTGCGTGTGTGTGTTTTCCTGTCTCAAACTAACGAGCCGCAGCTCAATCCGCCAGCATGTACATTGTGGAATACAACCGTTGTTACCATAGCAACTATAGACACAGTCGAGTTGCTGCTTGCACATCCCAGAGTCTGAACAGAGAAGCCAAAGACCGCTTAACCTGTGGCGCCGGCACTTTTTCACCGAGAATCAAAATCACACTTGGATGGTTACCATAAACTTGCGCCGCTAATTTTGTTGGTTCATTCGAATCAGAGCGAGAAAAGCAACTGTGCTTTCTTTATTTTGATGAATATATATTTACGTCCTGTAATTCACAGATGGGCGGACACGCCATCCGGAGACTATTCAAAGACGAGTCAATTATAATCATTTTCCCATTTTGGAACTCCTTAAAAAAAATGCAGCCATATAATCTTCAGACTCTAACTGTGACAAATAAATAACAGATGACTAATAAAAATGTTTACCAGGATCGTGTCCCACTTCTTAAAACTGATTTCTGTTCTTGTGTTTCATTTTAGGGATTTTTGGTCAAACGCAAAAGGCACAAGATAATGGCATTTCATAAGATGAAGTTTTATCTCGCTCTCGCAGGAAAATTATACTTATGGGAGCCACTATGTGTTTTGACAGAACAAATATCAGAAAGTTGCAGGGCACCCAAACAAAAAAAAATAATTTAGCTAGATCAGCGTGAACAACAGTGTGACGTTCATAACATTGTAATAACATTGTAACAGGATATAATTTGGTGTAAATTCATAATAATAATAATAACAATAATGTCTTTGCATTTTGAGTGCTTTATAAAGAATGTGAGGTAGAGAGAAAATGTTAGCGTCTGAAGAGTGGAGACCGCAGGAGAAATGCCTTGGTGGAGGAGGTCAAAAAGGTAGGTGAGTGAGAGTGAGAAGAAAAACTTGGACTGGACTGCTTGCGTGGTGAACGGGCAGCCAGGGGAGTTTTTTGGAGGATGTAAAAGGTAAACAGAGGAGGATCAAGGACAGCGCTCTGGGGAACGCCTCGGGAAAAAGGAGCAGGAGATACGATACAGTTAAAATCGAAATGCTGCGTGGTTTCCAAAATGTCTAATATATAGATGAATTGGGGATCAACAAAGTTAAAAACTTTTTTATTATGCAGTGGATATTGTATATATATATATATTATTTTTTTTTGTCACAATGTTTTCTGCCCTTGAGCTCATATTGCATTTTAAATAATAAACAGAGTAGACGTTTTATTTAAATGTTGTTTTGTATTTAGTGCACCACCATTGAAATGTTTTACATTAAGAGTTTTTAACTATCATCGTGATCATGATTATCATCATCATGAAGTATAAATATTCAATTTCCTGCATTTGTTATTAAGTATACTAACGATGTGTTTTGACTGATAACAACATAAGTCTACCTTCTCCAATTAACGTAATTAGCTGCATTTTATTATCAAATCGGATTGTCATTTACAATCCTTGCAAATATGGATTTTCTCTTTCATTTTTGCTGTCCTCATCAAATCTATGCCCACGAAGGCAGGTGAGCTTTGTATTGTTTCAGAAAACGCACATGGTCGCGCAAAAGCTGTCGACAGCACTTTCATACAATAACAGCCGCAAGGAGCAAAGGAATGGATGTGAGTTGCTACAATTGCTTTTGTCCATTGTACTCACTTTTCCCTCCCCCACAGACAAATCAACAATCTACTGTGCCGACGAAAACCTGGATGGAGACGCGAGCTGGAGGAGTCCAAACAGTCAAGGCTAGAGAGGAATCTTTTGTATATGTATTTATGTACATATGAACGTGGATATGAATGGATATAAGTACTGTATTTATGCATAAAAAAATGTCTCTTTGTCTTCTTTAATGTTAAGTTGACATGCATACGGGTAATGTTCTCCAGTCTGGGGTAAAAAAAACAAAAAAAAAACTTCACCAAATGAAAAAATAACTACGTTTGTTGTGGATTCTAAGAGTACTCCGACTGTATATTCTCTCATAAATTATGCATAAAATCATGTTTCTGTCATTTTGCAAGGCTTAAATTGAGTAGGCAAAAAAAAAATGCTGCTGCAAGATTTGTATGGACTGCATGTATTTATTTTGGGGGGGAGTCCATTTTTGCTGACCTTGTGTGGACAAAAGGCCAAAAGCATACAAAATATGAGTTAGGCCTTAAAAAAAAAACCAAAAAAAAAACCCACCTGTGTTTGTGTTTGACCACAACAAAGAAAGGAAGCTGCTTAGGCTGCAGCAAATCTGGTCAGAGAACTGATGCTTGCGTGACCTTCTGCCACCCACCCGAGCTCAAATGCCCGGGGCAAGACTTTAAACAAGGCATGGACAAACTGCAGTGCGAAGTGTGTTCTGAGACCAACAAGACAATCGCAAAGCGGCAAGTGCAGGCATGACTATAGGAATTATTCTCAGGAATGCATTTTTGAGCAAACTGTTTTTGGTTATTTTAACTCATTTACTACCATTGACGGCTAAAGACGTCAAAGATCAATTTTTTTTTTATTTTTAGTCGGCTGGTAGTGAACGAGTTAAGTTAAATTTAAATTCAGTTAATTCTTTTTAAACATTTAAAATATTTAAGAAATCAAAAGAATAAAAGAAGAATAATAAAAAAAAAAAAAAAATTAAATTTAAATTTAATTATATGTAAAATTTAAATGTACATTTTTTAAATCTTTTAATTTCTTAAGTCTTTTTCATTTTTAATTTTTTAAAAATTGTTTATATATTTTTTTTGTTTTATACCAAGAATAGCATTTTGATATTTACGTGTTGTGTGGTGCCTCCGTAGTGACAATGCATTTGCTGGCCTTTGAAGTATTTGAAAAGTACTCCCCTCCATACGTACTACATTGCGGCTAATGTCAAACCTCTAGACGCAAAGCAATACTTGGATAGAAACAATGTGGAAGCTTGTGTTATCCAGTCTCATCGCACGGTAATAACTGCAGTTAATTAGTGCGATGGAGTCTACGCTGTTCATAATGGCTAATGAAAAAAGGAGATACTTCACAACAGGGCAAACAAATTGCTCCGTTTCAGAGATTACTTTGAGCTTAAAATCATATCAGATGTGGGGCAAGTCTCCCGAAGCAGTCGGCGATAACGTCCTTAGTGATCCGTATTTGTCTGCAGTAATTAACTCAAGGTGAAGATCGTTGGAGATTTCCTCCTTACGCGCCATGTAGAATTCACATTATGACCTACAAGGCCGACACAAAGAGACTTAGTGTAATAAGAGAAATGTTCAGATAAGTGTTTTGGAATAAAACTCACACGGTTATTTTATAATATTATTTAGTTTGTGTAGAATTGTTAAACTAACCAATGGTTGCATGTTTACTTAACTACCACTTAATGAAATGGTATAATTCTCTTCTCTTCTTAGGTGAGCGTCACATCTTGACTTGGCTTTATCGGTCCAGTCCTTCTTGGAAAGGCATTCTGAATCTATCGGATGGTAAGGGCACCTCCTGCCCTCTTTAGGTCACCCCAAAGATTTTCAATTAGATTCGTCATGTCTTGACTGGGATTTGACTAAGCCATTCTCTTGTTGTAAGCAAAGTAATTTTGATTGCTTGATTGAATTAAAGGTTGCCACTTGAAGCGGAGGAGCTTTTTATTTTGTTGTTTTGTGGTTCATGCGTTGGGTTAAGGTGAAGTCCTCTTCATTTTCAGCTTACGAGCATGTCAGGAGGTTCAATGGCGCTTTTATTATGCCTCGCTGTAGAAATGGTTTACTTTTGGCGTTCTTACTTGTGCCAAGTAGCAAAAAAAAAAAAAAAAAAAAAAAAAAATCCTTTAGTCGAAATGTGCTCAATTTGACGATCATAAATGATTTATTTATTATCGAGTGTGTTAAAATCAAGCTGCAAACAATTACGGCGGCTAGCAAAGGACTGGCTGAGTGTGTTTTAGCAAAAAGTCAGACTATAAAATAAAATTGTCATCGCTGGTGTTCTGTGATGCCTTGCGTGAATCATGAATTAAAGATAAAAAAGGCGAGACTTTTTGACGATTACACATTAGCTGGTTTCAAGAACAATTGAAAAGCTTTGTGTGTGTGTGTGTCACTTCCCAATCCATTATATATCAATCACCAACTTTACAAAAAGCTATCTCTTGTGTTCTGTGATTACGACCTACGCCAGCAAAGGGTTGGAATTCTCAAGTCGCTGCTATTAACGGAATTAACTCCAGACAGAAAGACATCTCAGGGAGAACATACCAATTCCATTATCTCAGCTGGACGGTGGCCATGGAAAGCCTCTCTTCCGCTCGGCTTCCAAAGTGCTCCAAGCATGGAGCCCGCCCGACATGCAGCATGGCGCTGCGATGCTGCATGCACCTACTCTCAAATGCACTCGATCAAAGCCATTCTGCTTGAAATATTCATCCAGCTGGAAAACCACATTTGAGTCTTTTGGAGAAAAAAAAAAAAAAAAAGTACAAATATTTAATTTGTTTTGGCTGTCCTTGAGTGTGTTTAAATGAAATATAGTGGAATAAGTGGTTCACTCTTTGACTGCACTGCCTTTCTTGGGGCATTTTGAAGTAAGTATATTTTCTTTTTCTTGCTGTTTGAATGCATCTACAAACATTTTTGAAAGGTCGCAAACATCATGATTCTTAAACAGTCATGGAGTGACAGTGCAGAAATGAAACCTAACTAACTCGCTTTTAATGGAAATAGCATTCTTGTAAGAGCTATGTGTCATGATTTGTATTTGTTAATTTTGGTTTAGTATTTGGTTTCATGTTTTGGCCTTGTTCCCGTGTCGTGTCTCGTCTTGTCTATTGTGTCCACCTGCGTTCGTTTACCCAAGCCCTTGTGTTAACCAATCCGGTCCTTCCAACCCTCCGTGTCTTGTCCAGGTGCTCCTCGTTGTCTCGTCAATTTGTGTCTATTTAGTTCCCTGGTTGCTCTCAGTTCTTGTTGGTTCATTGTCATTGTCCCTGTCGCCTGTCCCTGTCGTTGGTTTCCTGTCGTTGTCCAGTTTTTCCCAAGTTCCTCGTTTGCCTTTTGTTTTCTGTTATTAAATGCCCTTTAAGTTACCCCTGCCTGGCTTCCCTGCGTTTGGGTCCTCACCTACCTCAACCCGGACCGCGACACTATGGTTGCCATATACTACTTTTTTTTTTTTTTTTTTAGAAATAGGATATGTGTGCTTTTAATAACGGAAACATCTGAATACTACATGCCATTATTTGTCATTTGAAAAAAAAATACTTGTGACATTGCAGGAGTATTTTTTTTTTTTTTTCCATTAGAAATAAAAAACCAGCTTGGCATCTCTGTGAAGCTCCTTTGAGAAGGCACGGCTTGTTTGTGCTTCACAGTCAATTCATCACTTATACAGTCGGAATACATGAGGGAAATAAAGACACTGAAGAGTGCAATTATTTTCATTTGACAGGTTGTGCACTTCATGCCTCATGTAATACCTGAAGAGGATGTTTATTCTTGAGTATGTAAGGTACATGTAGTTCGTGTGTGCGTGTGCCTGCGCTCGTGTGTGTGTTTCCGATGTTGCTTTCTATCGTCTTTCCTTTTACTTTATATATATTTATTTATTTATATATATTATTATTTATATATATATATATATATTATTATTTATATATATATATATATATTTATATAAATATATTTATTCATAAATATATTTATTTATTAAATATTATATATATATATATATATATATATATATATATATATATATATATATATATATATATTAGGGCTGTAATTCAAGACTGACAAAAAAAAGAAAAGAAAAAAAAGTGTCATCCCAAATAATGAGGTACAGTCCCCTTTTTGAGAATTGGTAATGTTGTAGAAAGCCAACGGCAAGTCAGAAAACATTGCGGCACCTTTTCACCATCTCCAGAAATGCGACAGATTTATTACCATTTGTTTGACATTGAGGAACTTTTGTTCCCTCTCACACAGAGGGGAAAGTGCACTCTGTCAAAAGCAAAACTCAAAAATCCAAAAAACTCAATTCTGTCGGAGACAAAAACAGAACAAGTGTACGTCTCGGTGTTCATCAAAGGGAGACGCACACACGACCTGACAAACACTGAGAGGAAGGAGCATTATTTCATATACGGCACACTCTTGTAAGAACGACTGCTTCATTGTGGGAGAAATCATAGGGAGTGTGAGATCAAAACAACAAAATGCAGCGTCGGAGTCGTGTGTGTGTGTGGCGGATGTCGGCGCAGACTTTCAAGGGAGGCACAGAACATAAGTGACCAAGTTGCTCACATTGTCAAAGACAGCATACTTTGATGACGGCAAATAATAACACGTTAATAACACAAATGCATCTGATTATTTATCATTACATTTGCCTACGAGATTGTTTCTTTGACAAAGAACGAATCAAATCAACCAAAAATGATTGCAACATATCGTCCAGAATGGTCACATGTTTAATTCAAGTATAGACACTTTAGTATTAGACATTGCAAAATAAATGGATGAAATAATAATTTTTTTTTTTTTTACGATGATGACAATTTTGTCATCATCATAATCGTAATTGCATTTCCGATTAATTGCACAGCCCTATCTACGTGGTTGCTGAATTTCCTGAAAAATATCAATTTCATTTCTGTAACTCAGTAATAAGTCCGTTAGTCTTCACAGGTTTGCTTGGTTGCATTGTGTACGAAGCGGACAATTGACGCATCTGCCGTTCCATTTCCCATCACACCCTCATTTTTCAATTCCGTGAAATGGTCTGCGAGCCGCGAGAAACGCACATCTGGTGACAGGGTAATACTGAGTGTAGAAACCGGAAACGTCCACTTTACAGCGCTTACGGCACCACTCCAAAGTTTGCACATATCGTTCATAGTGTTTACTGCGTCGGAAGAAGGGTGACATGGCTTGGTGTGAACCTTTCATGCAAAGCTTTTAAAGCGACTGAGCTTTGGCGAAAATATCAAGGGGTTGCGCAGGTCAGGTAACAAAATGGCAAGGCGCTGTTTGGAACTCCGGAACAGAAACTCTGAGAAAAAATGTGCTTCAGTGCCTGAACAGTAACCCAACAAAGTTAATATTTAATTATATATGTATTTTTTTTTTTTTAGTTTTTAGTTTATTTTTAGTTTTTTTTGCAATAAAATTGTGGGAATATTGGCAATGATGTATCATCCACCCAAAATGCTGCATGTTGCTTTCCAACCAACATGCCCACCTGTCCGTGCGTGCTCTAATCTTAAAAAGTTGCAAAAAATGTTAACTGATATTATTGTGCTGCGCGGCCAACCAAAAGGGAATATGAAGAGCTGACAGAAGATTAATATACTGAAACGGATCTTAACGATCCAATGGCGTCATGTATGATATGAACTCATTTATTCCCATTGACGGCTAAAGACGTCAAAGATCCATTTTTTTTTTTTTGTTTTTTTTTTACTCAGCTGGTAGTGAATGATTTGATTGAGAATTTAAAATGACTTGTTGGTTTAAATACTTCAAAGAAGAACACGTTGAAACATGGAAATCAGGTTGACAATTTGGTGACCACTGTTTGACTAAATGAAAGACTGCTGGGTTCTCCCGCCCTTTTTTTTTTTTTTTGCATTTATTGTCAACGAAAGCCACTTTTCTTTGAAACATCATTGAAATGAAATTGATGTGGGAAGATGATTCTTTTTACGTATTCTGCAAGCCATCCCAGTGCACTGGAAAACGCTCAGCGTTGGTCCATTTAATTCCTGATTAATTCCAGCAAATGTGATTGATCAACCACGGGTTTTTCAGCACCGGTGCCAGAATTGAAGTCATTCTCAAAGGTGGGCCGAAAATAATTGCGTTTGTACTTAAAACATGTTTTGAGTTTGCAAACTTCCCAGCGTGTTTGGATCTGTGAAGACTCGGCATTTGTGAAGCCACCGTCATTGATCTATTTGTGGTTTCAACTCCATTAAGATCTGGTCAGCCATTGCAACAAATTAATTAGTGGTCTAGAAATGTCAATGTTCATTTGAATAAAAATGACAGTCGATATTAGTTTTAAGTGGCTCACTCGTACTGCAAGTTAAAGTCTGGCCGTGCCTGGAAAGAAAAGCTCGAAAAGTTGACGTATCATTATTATCTCTTTGCCGCAAAACTTCCGCAGGAAAAATCGAGTCGTTGCTGTTACTCTTCCGATACATTGCGAGGGAGATGTATGTCCTCAAACAACCTCGTGCTTATTCGTCTTGCGGGGAACAACTTCAGATCCTATCGCTGGCTGGCGGGATGTTTACAACGCAGTTTAAGAGTCCATGATGCAGCTAAAACGAAACACTCGCTACAAATCTAACAAACCAAGAGTCATGTTGACTAATCTGTGGCTCCATTATCATCTTCCTCAAAGAGGCACTTTGGCTTTTGTCGGAGAAGTTTCCCCGCGAATATAAGTGGAGGTCAGGATCAGTCATCTCAAAATTGCGATAACTGAGTTTATTTCTTAAGGTTTTAAATTGTTTTAATTCATCTCTGAATGTTTAACTGTTCAACTAACCACCACACATGTTGCTCACATTTATTTTTTCAAAGCCTTGCAATTTTCCATCACCTTTACACAAGTGTGGGCAAAGTACGGCCCGAGGGCCACGTGCGGCCCGTTAAACGTTTTAATCCGGCCCGCCGAACTTGAAAAAAATTAAATGAATAAACCTTTTTTATGTTTTATTTTCTAAATACTGTGATTTTTCAAAGACGTATATATTGTTGTCATGCTTTTGTTCACTTTCATTTAAAATCAAATGTATTTTTTTTTTCTCCGATGAGGTGAGGTTACCCAAACACTCCATTAATCCGCTCCTGTTCCGGCCTCCCCTCTGTCAAATTTTTGAACCCATTGTGGCCCGCCAATCAAAAAGTTTGCCCACCCCTGCCTTAACAGTTGCAATATTCACATCACTTGGATATAGTTGCAAATTACTAGTGACGGGCGGAATGCTCACATCTAAAAAAAAAAAAAAAAAAAAAAATTACTCTTCATGAAACAAAAACGGTGATTAAATGATGAACATTTCATCATGAAAAAGAGCAGCTATTTCAAAACTTTAGTCATTTGTAAACGATCAGAGATATGGAGTATATGCCATTAACCAAATGAGGAGATAGGAGATTTCTGCCTGACAGTGATGATGTCACCCATTCTATCCACTTCTTCTATCTCTGTGCTATTGGACTGTTAATTAAATAGAAAAATAAAGCTAATTAGATTGACGGTTCATAAATATTGAGCGCCATAACCTGCTCCTTATTGCTACGGCTTCAAAAAGTGCCAAAGCATGACCGGCGCTGTTATAAAGCTCTGACGTAAATTTATAGACTTGAGCGCTTAAAATACGGCAACATGTTTATTGTGGTGTTTGCTGTACCGCCGCTCTCCCATCGTCATCTCAAATCAAAGCGATCATCTCAACAGAGTCGTTAAAAGCAAAGTCATTAAATTTCGTGTATGCCTGTCAACCTTATAACTTTGGGGGAAAAAAATCACAACTCTTTCCTGCTAGTCGGATTTTAAACGGAGCAAATTGTTTCCAACATTCCTTCCATTGTCTCTTCTTTGTATTCCGAATTTGATATGTATTCCCTCTCCGCAGATACTTATGGGCCCACTTCTGTTCTTTTCAGATCTTGAGATTGGAAACTGCTGCGCAGAGTTTTTGGGTCTTCCGTGTATACAAGCTTTATAAATGAGCCTGGAGAGATCTCCCGTGTATGATGTGTGATGTCACATTGATGTACAGCCCGAAGCTGTTCTTTTACTCCAAGGGGTGGGAAAACGGCTGGTTGAATTTTTCAACCACTGTTTATCCATTTAAAGAAATATCGCTCAAGCTCAAGGGAGGTGTGATTGCACTCCCGTCGCGTCTCAGGTACGACCGTTGTCTCCTCACATTGAATATCCACCAGACACTTGGAATTCAAGTGTTTATGAGGCAGAATTTGTCACTCAAAAGTCGGAAAAAAATTCTTGCCCCATTCGTTACATGCCATTAAATCATGAACTCCTATAAAGACTTTTTTTTTTCTTTTTTTAACCCAATGCAATCCAAAGGCTAGCGGGATCATTTTGTGATTACCGTATTTTTCGAGCTATAAGCTGCGATTTTTTTTTCCCTAGATTTTGAACCAAGAGGCTAATACCAGGGTGCGGATTTTCTGTGGATTTTTCTTTCTCCAGTAGGGGCGCTCTTTAGTTCAGAAAATATGCTCAATAAATCGATTTTTTTTTTTTGGGTCTGTTCTGTTTTAATGGTCAAAGTTGTTGCCGTGTTAAAAGGCACTGTTTATGTACCTTTATGTGCATTCACAGTACAAAATCATTCCGTATATGCAGTAAACAAAGCTTTTTTTTCAACATAGAAAACTGCGACTTATAGCCAGGTGCGGCTTATTATTATGATTATTTTATTTTATTTTATTTTATTTTATTCCAAAGGGCTGCTGCGGTTTATATACTAGTGCGCCTTATATCCTGGAAAATACGGTAAAATCGGTTTGTGGTCTACAACAAACCCCGTCATTTCTGTCCCTATGACACACCAGCTGCTGAATAGTTTCTAGTTTGCAGACACAACGTGTTGGAATTCACCAACGTTGTGATTTACAATTTGAAAAGCTATAAATGATCTCTGTCGAAAAAAAAAAAAAAGCAGCTGCATCTGCATGCGAAATGCCACTGAGCAATTTCTGCTTTTATGGTGACTAAAAGGTTAAAGGCTTTTCATCCAGGAGGAAAAATGCCCTGGCCATGCATTTATTTATACTGTGGCTGTAACGGCTTTTTCAAGTGTCCCTACAGGGAGGTCTGCACTTCCACTACCTCTCCACTCCAACACACTTCCCCAAGTGGGCCTTGACTGTGCTCGTGCGCATGTAAAACTCGTCTCGGAGCACTCTCCCTTCTGCCTGGGGAATGACACCCTCAGAAAACACCTACATGAAAATGCAATTAAAAGCTTCATCTCCGAACGGCACGGACGGTTTTTAAGGGCCAGTGGCAGGAAATGTAGGGTGAGAGCGGATGGACAGCGGTGGAGGGAACGAGTACATGCCATCTGCATTCGCCATCTAAGCTCCTCATTTTACTTCGATCATTTCAGCACTCTGACTTAATTTAAGCATTTTTTTTTAATTTTTTATGATGAGAGACACAAGCACACGCTCTTCCTATTTATAGTCGTACTAAACTCAGGTTGCATTTTGCCACATCCAAAAATGCAATATTTAACATGCTTTTTTTTTTCCGTCTCATTTAATGGCAACTTAAAATAAATGGATTATATATTATGATTTTTTTTCTACACTTTTTATAAATATATATATATATATATATATATATATTATAAGTATTATAAGAAGCCTCTGTGAGGGATTCATCCACCTTTACAAAATTCCAAGATGGATTCTTTTTTTCATCTCGACGAGCGCTTTAGTGATCGATTTTCAGCTTTATCGTGCCCCGCAGCTACCAGGTGTTACATACTGGTGCTTACATTTAAAGTTTATCTTCATTCATCTAGATTTTATGAACCTGACCCATTAAAATACCTCCGAGCTACGTTAATCATTTGACTCCTTTATGAAGCCCGTGCTGATTTAAGTATTTATTGAAGACCTTTCAAGAGGAATATCGAAAATAAAAAAGAGGGAATTAGCCTTTTTTTTTTTTTTTATTGTGTTGTTTTCTTCTGTCTCGCTTGATAAGGAATTTATGGTATGTTCTCTTTTAACTCTACCGATCAAAAACCTCAGCTGCTCGAGACTTGTCCAGGTGTTCCCAGTTGTCTGTTTTCTTGTATTTGTCGCCTCGGTTTTGTTGGGTCGAAGTCGGTTCATGGTGGTTTCTGTTTTTTGTCGCCATTTGTTCCCAGTTTTGGTTTGGTATTTTATATCTTGTTTTTTGGACTTTTGTTAATTTTCTAGTTCCCATTCCAAGTATCTTTTTAGCCTTTTTTTGTTCTGGATATCTATTTCAACATCTTTACAAACGATACATCAATGTCTGGCAGATCCATACCATCTCCATTTTTAAAAAGTGGGCCTGAGAATGCAACGCAATTACTTGTTACTGATTCAAATGTGTCTTTTCATTCATCATCTCTTCGCCTCACTATGATTTCCGAAATTCCAAACGGCGAGTAGTGCTTCTTGTTGTTGTATTTACTGAATGATTTATGAAACTCGTGCAGCAAAACTATTCGGACTCTCTCACTTATTGTGCAACATCCCGCCATCCCATTTCTATGGCGCTTGTCCTCGTTAGTGTTGTGGATGAGCTGAAACATCTCCCAGCTGGCTTTGGCCGAGAGGCGGGGTATACCCTGAACTGGCAGCTACGGCCCCGGGGCGCATATAACAGATGGACGTGAAGTGTCTTCAACTCAACCCGAGACATATTTAGCGATTTTTAGAGTCAAGATTTGAACCCCGGATGTCAGAGCTGTGAAGCTAACTGCTCTTCCTGAGGCGATATCAGGCTATCGTACTGCACGCCATTATAAAATGTGGTTAATCCATTCATTAGCATAAGATATGGTTGTTTACATGTCGCCCTTTGTTATACACGAGCGACCGCTTAATAAGTTAACCTTTTTGAATGGCCAAGGGTGTTGATTGTAGGTGGCAAACGAAGGTGCAAGACAATGCTGGCAGTCGTGGAGAGGCATGAAAAGACATTTTGATAAGAGCTTGCTAATTAACTCATTCACTGTCAGCCCAGGTAAGATTATTATTTTTGGGCGTCTATATCCGTCAATGGCAGCCAATGAGCAAAACTACAGCCTTTATATTTCAGCATATGCGATGCATGAGTTTATGGAATCAAAACTAGCCAGAACTTCACTGTTTTTTTTTTTTAGCTGCGGAATAGCCAGGCACCACTGGTATGCAATCAAAAAGTAATTATCCTGAAGCAACAAGAAATGTTGATCTTTTTAAGTGGAGGGTAAGAAACAACGAGGGAATATGTAAAAAAAAAAAAAAATTGGTCGGGTATAATTTCTTCAAATTTTCTGATCCTTTCTCATCTTTGAAGGCAACACGCTGTGTTGGTGCTTGTCTGCATAAATTAAGGAGTTGGCGTTCAAATGCAGATTTCTTTTTTTTTTTTTTTTTAAATGCATACGCGTCATTAACAAGCACTCTTTTTGTTGCTCAACTTTTGGTGTATTGTGTTCTTTTTTTTTTTTAATTAGCTCACTTGTTGTTGCTTAAAGTCTGATCGCTTATTTTTTTTTTAGCACTAATAGTGTATTTTATTTTGGCACTTCAAATAATTTTCTCATCATCACATGCCAGTAAACATTGGAGGAGTGACCCCCCCCCTAAAAAAAATATATATCGATGGAGAAATTGAGTGGCATTTTGCCTTCAAAATGACGAAAAACATTGTTGGCAGGTCTCAGAAAAACAAGTTTGGCCCAACACAGAGGTGTCCTCTATCAATAAAGCAAGCGATCTTGGGTTGCCGTGGCAATGGCACTGGCACTATTCTCCTTAGAACAAATCGAACACAACACAAAACATATTCCATTTCGATCGCCATCAGCGTCTCCCCCGTTTAATTTCTTGCGATACTAATTAGAGTCGAGGAGTGGCCTTTCGTCATGGGAGGCACCCACAATCTACATTAAAAAATAAAAAGCATGATTTTTTTTTTTCTTTCCATTTGCCACCAGGAATCTGCTCATCTCTTGCCCTGAAAACATATTTATAATTAATATGCAAAGTCTGGTGGTAAGTGGCTTCTTCGATTGAAAGGTCTCTGCACGACGCCAGCTAAATATGATAAGAAGATGTAAACTTGACGCGCATCACGATTGCATTGGAATGGGAGCATGCATTTCTCATTAGAGAGCATGCTGTTTGGCTTCCTGAGATCGTTACGAGACGTAAACAACAGGTTAGCCGGCGCGAAGCATCGCAACTAATTTCAATCGGTTCATTTGAAACTGAAATGAAATACGACAACGTTGGCAATGGTCACACCGAGTTATATCTTAACGGCTTCAGATCATAAATAAAGCAGCAAAAAAAAAACTTGCTTTGCCGGCGAAGGTGCTGCCATCTTGGAAGTAGAAAGAGATAAGCAAAGGGGCCCTTGGTGGACTTAATGAATATGAATGGGCCATGCGGTGCAGCGACACGCATTAAAAATCCAAAAGTGTCGTGCGTATGTGTTGCAACATTTTGAAACGTACGGCAATCCAAAAGCAGTGACTGCCGCCGATGACGATGTTGCAGCCAGGCAGGGCGGCTAATGGAGACAAGCTCTTTCCATTAGAACACCATCTGTTCCACCGCAACCGTACTGCTGGCATCCGCGCTCATGTTGAAGCAAGAGCTTCCAAATTGAATGGAAAAGTCCGCAACCAAGCAGGAGACGGAGATCTTGTCGGGTCAGTCATTTTAGGAAAAAGATGCACGCAGCTTAATTGATCATCTCGGTTCTTCTTAGCAAAAATTGAATTCTAGTCATGAGTGGAGTTTTAAATTTTTACCGTCGAGGGCAGGGTAAAGGCCATAATTGGGACTGGCATACTAAATAAACCCCACAAATCATTAAAAAAAAAAAAAAAAAAAAACTCAACTAAAGGTAGAAACTATAAGGCATCATTAACGCGTTTCGGGAAAAAAATAAAATAAATCAATATTCGCGTTAACATCAAAATTCAGATTTTGGAGTCTGCTAAAGTTCAATTTTTTTTTGGAGTGGTTCAAAAGTGTATTTATTGTTGTGTTTATCACTACTCACGTATTTTTGGTAGCAATTTCCAAGATTCCTTGCGGTTGAGATTATTGCACGTTTACACGACTTTTAAAAACCCGACAATATTCCGGTTTTAAACCGTTTATTGACTGTGAGTGAACATAGACGGTATGTAGAACAGCGCGATGCAACATTTTAAATCAAATTAAAAAGGAAACTATTTTTTTTTTTTTTTATTTTCGGCCAAAGGATCAACTTTTCCGCCCTTCTACATTCAAACGGATTTCTACTAATTCTCCTTGCAGAACTTTTGAGGGGTAATAACATGTTTGTTTCCGCTTGGCCGTGCCAGTTGAACGACAGGAAGACTGTAGGCCATAATTATCCTGTTTGTTCAGCGGCCCGGCGCTTTTTATTATTTAAATCTCCCAGGGCTTGCGTAAGTGCTGAGAGGCGATGCTTTCTCCCCATTTTTTCGCCATGCTGCGTTAGTCAATGTTAATGCTGCCCTGTAATTTTGTTTGTTCTGTTTGCCTGGTGTTCAGCGTCAAGGAAGGCAGAGATGCCTTAACCCCATAAAAAAATAAATAAATTAATTAATTAATTAAATAAATAAATAAATAAATAAAAAAATAAATAAATAAAAAAAATTAAAATAAAATAAAATAAAATAAAATAAATAGTGTCAAGTCTGTGTAAACGAATAAGACAACAAATTACCTTCCGGTCAGGATGCGTCAGTAAAAGAACATTAAAAACCTACTGCTAATATTGTTAATGGCTGGCTGTTACCTCGACACTTGATGCATGTGAGACCATCGTAACAGAAAGGTGCCGGAGCGACCCGAGGAGAGAGCTGTGACAGGTTTGTGAGAACTCCCGGCGATCCTCCCGGAATGAGAGCCCAGCAGGGCGGTACTGTATCCTCTGTTAAGTCAAGTGTGCCGTGAAAAAGGCCATAAGCTCTGCCTTGCTTAAACTCTCTTGTCATTAGTAGTCTTGCACGTCTTCCCATCCTTCGCTGTGTGGTTTTTACTTCTCTCCAGATGACAATTTGCAAGTTTTTTTAACCAACTTCAGGAATTGTTTGCTCATGCGGGGTTCATGTGTTGATGGCCTACGTTCACGCCAAATGCGTTCCGGCGTTCCGCTTGGCTTCATTTGCTGCCATTCAGGAGGTTTAACTTTATGACCACAACAGAATTTCCGGTAGCAAACAACAGAGAAACGGTTTTGACGTTGCATTGAAGTCGCCGCACAAAGCTAACATTTTCTGAAAGTCCTTCCTAAAGTGCGATGTTCTGTCCAATTTAGTTTGTAATAAACGGGACGAGCCCCAGAAACGAGCAGCGGGAACTGCTGCTTGATGGACCCCAGGTACCAATCGACGACTGCTTTCAGGTCCTCGTTTGAGCTGTCATGCACCATTATGGTCTCCTTCGGAAGGCATTTGGGGGTGCGGTCAATGATGCTGCACCGGGCGCTTTTGAAGAGAGAGAGAGAGGACCTCCTCATTCGGACATGGTCATGCTAAATTCTAGAATGTTCTCCTTTCCTGAGTGTATTCTAATGGTCACTGAGTTATATGTGGTAACTTTTCTACTTTTTGTGCAGTTTTGGACAGTACAGTCGGAGATTCTCACACAGTAGGGGTCGTCAATCCTGTTCCTCGACAAAAGTGTCCTGTCTGCTATCCATTCCTCCCTGCTGCAACAAACCTGGTTGAAATTATCAGGATTGTTTTCGAGCTTTTGAAGACTCTCTGATCATTTCAATCAGGTATGTTGCGGAACGCAGAGATGGAAAACTTAAGGAACAGGATTGCGGACCCCTGACATGCAGAATTTTTTCGTATTATCGGAAGCATTTATTATTCAAGGTGTGACCTATGCGAAGAAGCGAGGGTGTTTCAAAACACGTTCATTGTAATATTTTGCCAATGCTGGTGAAGACAAAACAATCCTGTTCCTACGAACAGAGCATGAACTGTCAATCGATATTTTTTGTTTCAAATACCTCTGTACATTTCAAATGTGAAACCAATCGAGTCCACTCTTCGGCGTGATGTTTTCTTCATTTATCTCCTCGTTCCCACAATAAATAGATGCACTTTCTTGCCTCCCCAGTCCTTTTCTTTACCTGCTCAATAAATCTGTCTGTAAATTTATACCTGCCTCATATTTATTACCCTTAAAAGCCATTTGACGGCCCCGCTATCAATTTCAGTGGCATTTTTATCAGTACCAAACCACACCCAACGTTTAGAAGAAACTATCCTTAACAGATGCGCCAGTTGTTGTTCGACATTTGCCTGGACTCCTCCAACTGTAAGAAAACCGCAACAAGAGGAACCATTATGATTTTTTTTTTTTTCTTGACTCCAAAGACACTAACATACAGTGTGACATTAAAGCCCAAGACCTAAGGGGAGCATTGTCCTTTTTATAAATGCTGAGACGGCACAATGCCCCCCCCCCCCCCCCCCCCCACACACACACACACACACTCTCTTATGCGGGTTGTTTACAGTAGGCTGAGTAACAGAGTTTAGGATTTATTGGCAGTTGTGCTATGGCTGAGCACAAACACATGAAAATGTCACAGTTTGTTAAATGGCTTCTGACCTGAAAAGGAAAAAAAACAAACTGGTGAGCAGTGTGAACGGCACAGTGTTCATTAGAAGCACAATCACCGCAAACAAATCCACCTTTATTTGAATGCACTTTTGCATCAAAGGCTCACTGCTATGCAAAACACATGTATTGTTTCCATATGAACATGCTTCACGGTCCTGCAGAAGCTGCACAAACACAAATGCAACGAGTGGTGTTTTGCATGAATAACCATTATCTTCCTGCAGTGTTCAATTCATGTGATCCAGCAAGTGGACAGTCACTTATTCCGCCGTCAACAGAAATAGCACAAAATAAAAACAAGCAGATTCAAATAAAGCACAGCGAGCCACTTTCCTCCTGGGTTAACGGCATTGCATTGTGACAGAATGAATGGCACCCGCATGCGTTAAGCCCATTGCTTCTCAATTACGTTCTGTTAGGCCCCACCGTAGGATGAAGAACACATTTTGCTCCCTCCTAACTCTGAATAATACTAAAAAATAATAATAAAAAAAAAATAATAAAATTATATATATGTATATATATATATAAATAAATAAAATGGTAGCACCACTGCCCCCTACTGTAGTGGATGTACAATTACACTATATTTTAGTGCAAAACAAAAAAAAAAAGATAAAAGCCCTAGTGGCTGTGCCACCCACACTTTGAGAAGGACTGGTTTAGCCTCTCCAAACGGAAGAACAGACGATGTAAACGATGTCCTTAATGTTAAAGCATCGTGTCCGCTGGGCCTCGTTCATTTCAAAGCAAAATGCTTTGGTCATGTGGAGATTTCTTTTATTGCTTTAGGGAATGCATACTGTACTCTAGTTCCCTTCCCCTAAGTGCCTTTTTTTTGTTGCTTTTTTGCTTTTTTGCCCTCATTTGAACTGAAGTTCTCTTGCACGATTTATGCAAATGTGGTGACACTATTCATCATTTGTCTTGACTTACAGGTCTAATGATTAAGTGTCTCATTACTTTTGTCCAAAGCGGCTTACAGTTCCCGCATTTGAATGAGGCTGAAACACTTTTTTTTTTCACTTCCTGGGGGTGATCATTTATCCAGATGCTTTTGTCCATACCCTGAAAATGTATCTAAAGAAATGTATACAGTAGCACAAAGGGAGGTTACAAGTGAGGCCTTATGAATTATAGAGAATGGCAGCGCATATCTTTTTTTTTCTTTTCTTTTTTTTTTTATGTGGCTGCACAGAAGTACTGAGCGAGTGATGTTGCATTGTGATGCACCACTGGGATTTCTACATTAGCACACAGTTCATGAACTTTTTTTTTTTTACTTTTCTATTGGCCACAACAGAGGATAAACATTAAAAAAAAAATGCGGTGTCATAATTACAAACTATCTTCATTTCAAGGGAAAGTAATATAGCAAGCCATTATGAAAGCAACTTTCATTAAATTGATAACTTCATATTACTGTTATCAGTGTTCTGGACCATTTCTTAATTTGCTTGTTGAGATCAATTATGGCTAATGAATCCTGCTGAGTGGGCTGTGGGATTGAAGGAGAGACAGCTGCGCAAATCTTGCATCGGAGAAACTGATTGTTCAGTGGGAGGATCAGCTTGCTACGCATTTTTACAATCAAATGTTGCAAATATTGAGGAGGAAAACAACGATTGTGTTTCATAAATATTGGTTAGATGATGAAATGAATCATGGTTTTTACATGAAAAAAAAAACACAGGGCAGAAAAACACTTCAATATGTACCAAGAAAACTTTTTTTCTGGAATTGTCGGCATGCCAAGCAGCAATTTTTAACAAATGTCAAGAATTATCGGAAAGTTTTAATATTAAACATTCGTAATTGTCTGTTTAATGATTATTTTCTTTTAATGCGTGTTTCTTACCAATTTTTTCACATCAAGCTACCATGTTGTTGAGATTAGCGTTCTAATCGTGACCAATTGCTTTCACAGTGTGCGATTCAAGGCAAGGAGAGCGCCACTGCCAACTACTGGAGGGGATATGCAATTACACTTTATTGTACTATGGCGGAGAAAAAAAGGCATGTTCCTCAGGGTCACACGCGCCCTCCTCACGCCCCCCCCCGCCCCCCACGTGTTTCTGGTAGCATTTTATTTTTGGAACCCCACTCACAGCCCCCCCAGTAGAGCTGTGCTGCGCGACGACACACATCACACTCACCAAACTCAGCCTCTGCTGACAACATAGTGTGTCAGTGTTGAGTCACACGAGCAATGAGCAGAAGCATTTCAGCTTCTCTTACGGGAGGGGCGCTTTTTATTGATCAAGTCATTGCCAACATCTTGCAATGAATGACCTTAAACAAGTGCAAATGACGGAACAAGGGGCATCGCTGCACGCGACATTAACAAAGCGTACAACAAACTGGCACACAAGTCAGTAAAACAAACGATGACTAATTACAACTATTATACTACAGCCAAACACGACTAACAAATCATGTTGACGATAAAACGCGTAAATAAATGGTTGCAACTCATGACTCAAGTGCCCCAAAATATTTGAGACAGTGCAACTAAATCATTCGTCTCCTCGCACGTGTGACTAATAATAATTAAAAAAAAAAAAATAATTCCTTATGTTTCACAGACTATACTTTCACCTATGAATTAGTAATATAGTGAAAATGAAATTTCATCTTAGGCACTGTGCTCCTATTAAATAAAAAATAAAAAATGCTAATCAAATGAAATAAAAATAATAAAAATAAAAAAATGCAAATATTCACCGCATGCTTAATGGAATTTTTAAAACAGTGTTAGGAATTGCGTGTTTATTAATTAATTTTTTGGTAGCTGCCAATAAGAGCCAAGCGCAGATTAAAAAAAGTGGGTGGGTTGCATCAGGAAGAGCATCCAGTGTAAAAAAAATAAAATAAATAAAAAAATAAAAAACAAGAAATTATGTGACTTGTGACAAACAGAGAATAATAATTTGTACCATTGTTATTTTTGTGTAGACTTACATTGACTTCATTTATATTTTCACATGTAGCCTACTTGTGTCTAAAAAAGTAAAGCGTGGGGAGTCTCCCGCCCAAACAAATCCACGAGTGTGGTCAATCAATGAGGTTATCAGTGCCGGCAGCTTCCCAGTCCACTTAATTCCGCCGCTTTGTGTAGTATGCAGCTGGAACCACAAAACGCCTGTTTCACTATTTTTTTTCCAGAATTTCCTCTCTTTCTCATACATGTCCTATTATCGATTATGCTCGCGAGCATGCATGCCATCATCTTGACATTTTAGGCAGGTAGTTTCGCAAGCCAATACAACTAATTTTCTCTCCCCGTCTCCTCCTTCCCACCTTCTGCTCGAAGTCTGTACGCCCACATGGCTTTTTTGAAGGCAAGTGAATGTCACAAAGCAACAATCAACCTCCCGGTTTTGAGTGCTGCCTGCAGCATACTTTTTTTTTTCCTCCTCCTGCTTTTGTTCCTGCTTGTCAACAGACTTCACCACGCTTGTCAAAAATAGTGACACGGCATTGAAGATGGATCGGAGACAAAGGGTCCAAGTTCTAATTGTCATTGCCTTATTTTTCTCATTCTCAAGCAATGTAGAGAACAACACACCTGCACGTATTTATGGACGTTATGTATGTTCCCTGGAGAGACATTTGCTGAAGAATAATACACAAACTGACAAAGACAGAGTTCAAAGACAGTTTTATTGTTGTAATTCAAGAATCTCCAAAAATAAAAACAAAAAAATCATCTTTTTTTTTTTTTTAAATAGAATGTATTTTGATTTCATTTATCACACTATCACGCAGTTTTGCAAAATTTTGACTTGGAATATTTTAATGAGTGTTTTTGTTCAACTGTGTTAATTGAGTTCACAAAAACAAGTATTTAGGTTGTTGTCTTATTTTTTTAATTCAATTTTGCAAATAATTTGGGTGGTTAATTTATTTTTTAATTTGTATTTATTTATTTATTTATTTTTTATTTATTTTACAAAATATCTACGCAAGTCCTCTTATTAGAGATTATGATGTAACTAGCATATTCGTAACACTGTTTTGGTTTATGCCTCGTGTATGGATTTCTTCTGCCGAATGTGGATATTCAAGTTACCGCCATAAAAAAAAAAAGTAGTTCAGATTTGTTCTTGCAGTTAGTTACTGATGGCGTCATGATTTATTCTTTTGTGCAAGCAAGCACTGTGGGTTCAGTTCCCCCTCAGTGACTGTGCAAATGGTTGTCTTTCTTTCTGTGTGCCCTTTTGCCCAAAGTCAATTGGGATAGGCTTCAGCTCCCTGCAAATTCGGAAAGGAATTGCTGTAGTTTAGAATGAGGGGATGGGCGGTTGATTCTGCTATTTTAAATGCAGGAAATATGATCAATTAATCCATTTTACATGGGAAAATAATCGTATTGCTGTTATTGGTGTAAATGTCTATTTTTAAACGGAGCTCTCGCCACAGCAAAATATGTCGTCCTAAATGCATTGTGCCAAGACAACCACTAGATGGCAGCAAATCCCGCGGGCTTGGTAATGGCCAAATGCTGGCTCTGACATTTTAACAAGATTTATAGCGGACTGTTAAATTGTTGTTGACGGTTAAATGTAATACAAATTCTTCATCAAAGTGTATGAAATAATTCTAATTAAACACAAAATGCAAAATGAAGTATCCTCATCGGAGCGTTATCTTGACCAATTGCAAACATAAATGTGGGGTTCAAAATGAATTACACCGACGTGTGCTCTGACCGTTTAATGTGCTTTAATGTGTAACATTACCTTTAATTTTATTGAAAATGTATCGGCAATAGACGACAACAACACGACACAATCAAAAGCCACCTGTGTGGGTGCATTCGCAGAATCTGGCGCCCACAGAAATATACTGCAAAAGAGGAACTCATTCAAGTATCTTCTATTAATCTTAATTGTTGTGATTGTAGATTGCAGTGGCGTGGAGAGTGATGGTTACCTTTGAACGTGCAAGCGTGCGTGTACCTGGAATATCTCTTGCGTGTGTGCGTGTGTGTGTCAGTGGGCAAACTACAACATTTTACCACTTGATGGCAGCGCAACAAAAGGGATGAAAGATTGCTCGAATTAATGCTGGCTTTGTAATCCAAATCAAGAATGTAGTGTAGTCAGTCAAATTATGTTAAAGCTGTCTATCACGTGACTGCCACAAATGCAAACGACAAGCATGTGTGACTGTAAACGTCTGACGGAATTTAAAGATATTGGGGGATTCTAACCCCCCCGAACTCTGTATCTTCTTCCAAATACTTCCACACGGTTGTTCATTCCGTGTGTATCTTTCTTGTTCAATGGAGCAGAAGTCCAGCCGGCATAGCTCTGTTTGAAATACAACAGTAAACACAACCCAGCAGATCCGCCACCAGTTGTGAAGCCTACCTGCTGGCCGCATTTTCATGTTAAACAGGCCACTGTTTACTATACCCGTGTAAATATTTTACGCTGCCGCAGCATGCAGATGCGATGACCTCGTGTTCAATACAATTTCATGATTAGCAGTGTGTGTCTATGAACACTTTGTGGATCACTATCATGGGTTTCATAGGTGTGGTACGAACAAAGATAACTGTGAGTCATTTTATGTTGGCATGTGTAAATGAAGACTCTTGAAAGCATTGGATTCGTTTCGTCCAACGATTACATTTTCTCAGCCATACTCAAGCAACCAAATTATAAATTCACCCAGTCGATCCACTGCTTTTTAACAGAAAGAAAAATGAAAGGAGCTCCAAATGTACTGTTTTACAGTCAAGGAAGAGTTTCTGTGTGTTTGTCTGCTCTGCCAATCACACCTCACCAAAAAACAACTTGGCGCAGAGGGGCCATGTGAGCTTGACCTCCGAGGTCAGCTTCCTTTCAAACCCTTGATTTTGAAATCTCCCAGAACTGCTCTTGCAAAGTCAGCACTCATGTCCAACGCCGCTTGTGGAATAGTCACGGCGCACACTGTCTCTGTGTATTGATGTGCTCCATGCATAGTTCCGTTTTCATTAGCATCTCCGCCAGAGTTGACCGCAGACGTATTGACATTGTGGAAATGCTTTCGTCTGCCACAGGGATAGGCAAACAGAATTGTCAGGTTGAAAAACACAGACATAAACCCAATAAATATATATATATATATATATATATATATATATTATTTTTTTCATCTAAATATATAAATATATATTTATGTCAAATAAAGTACTATTAAAGTTCTTTTGGGAGATTTTTATATAAGGGGTTTCGCTGAGGATTTTATAGCCACAATAAATCTATTTGACTGACTCGTGACATTCACCGAATGGAAAAAATAAAAGTTAAATGTCATGAGGAATTGTGCCGGCATTGCTCTTATAAAGCATTGTGTGAGTTATTGTCGTTGTAGTTAAAGGCAAAGGAGAAAGGTGATGCATTCGTTTTTATTTTTTTTTGCTCTTTAAAATGATATGAATTTCGGCTGCAAGCGATAGAAAAGCAATTGGCGGGCATAAAACCGTACCGAAAGTACATTTGAGAAAATGTCCCTCTTTGTTTAAGACATACCTGAACCGGGTTGTATTTCTCTTGTGATTCTGCAAATAAAAACCCGCACAAAAAGTGCTACGCTGGCATTTGCTCATCCATCGATGTAAACAAACGTCATTTTGAGACTTGCTGCTCTGATGTATTTCCAGATTGAGAATGAGCTCCACAGTGTTTATTTGGAGTAGGTCTTATTCATTCCAGCGAAAAAAGACAAAACGCAGTCATTACCATGCAAATAAATGCCCGACCGTTTTGTTTTTTCCCACAAGCGCTTTTTGCGCGAGCATTTTATTGCGGTGCCATGCGGTTTGGTTAATTGAAAACCTCGGTGTGCACTTGTGCCAATGTTTAGGGCAAATTAACTTTTCTTAAGTCCTTCCTGTCATCCCGAGTAAGACTCTGTGGCTGTCATTCAGGCGGGAACACGGGCAAGTCGTACAAGGTGTGTCAGTGAGATACCGCCGAGTCAAAAGCCCTCGGCACCGCGTGTGCATTAAGGTTAATTTGAACTGATTAGATGAAGCGGGAGGGGGTGCGGGGGGTGGGGGGGGTGGTTGTTGCTCGTGGCGCGGGAGAGCAATGTGCAGTGTCTGGCTGTGAAGTGGGCTTTATATATTTTTTTAAGTGTCGTGTTGGAGTTTGTGTTGAAGAATAACAGGTCCGACGGGTTCACTTTTTTGATAGCTTGATGGAGGAGTCCAATTGCCAGCGCCCAACTGGAAAGTCTGTGAAGGAGCACTCACGGCGCCGCACTTAAATGTTTATAGTATTGAATTCCATTTCTCAGTGCATTGTCTTCACGTGGCGTCTCCGGTGAAGTCATTTCAAGGTGAAGCACCATGTCTTTCATTCCGTCTGCACGTATTGCATCCCGTTTTTTTTTTTCCCCATCCATTGGTACCATGCGGCACTCTTGTTCAAAATGCTCATTCCAAAGCGTTTTTAAGCATTAGTGGTTCTAATTTCGCCTCCGTTTGAGGTCACTTTATAAACAAACGGTAATAAACTAGTAATAAGCGCTTAAATATGGCCAAGGTTGTCCAAACAATCCTCAAAGCCCATAGCCACAATAAAATTCCCTCACCAAGCAAGCCGATTGTCGTCAATGACACTATTCCGTCATGAACTCAAGACTGCCCAAAAAAAAAGACAAGCAGATAATTTATGGTAATCCATCTAGCAGTTGTCAAAACGTTTCACAAAAGACTGAAATGTCTGCTGGCGGTGGCAGATGAATTTACTCTTGTGTGAAAAGTCTCACAATGACCACTTATTTATTTTATTTGGAAGCGGGAAGAGAGACGGAAAAGGTTGGAAAACATTCACATGGTAAACATTATATAAAAAAAAAAAAAATCCCCAAAAATATAAATAATGATTCCAGCATGGTCGTGATTGCTTTTTTTTTTTTTTTTTTAATTGAAAACTTTGACACATTGAAATGTTTTAGTTTTTAAGGGTTTGTGCTGTTAATTCCACATGAATTAAAAATGAGAGAAAAGAAATAGCATCAGTCAATCGAGATCTGCATTCAGCTAAATGTGTGCGTGTGAAAAATCCTCCATGATGCTTGAAGAAACGATTAGCAGCTCGGATAAGCTGACTGGTCTTAAATGTGTTTGCGCCGCACACTGTACGGCGGAATTTTGTTCAAGCCTGGTTAATTAGAACGATGGAGACAGCTGGGAATGGCGGGAAGAGGCACACAGCACGGCGCAATTGTGTCAAATTACCTGCAAATATCAATATTGGACCAACGTGGGACAAAATGAACACATGAATAAGAATGTTCATTTCATTTGCATCGGTCGGCTGACGGTGTTCATTTATTTCCTCTTGTCTCCATGGTTACATATTTTTAACCTCGAGGTAAAATATTTTCATTGGTCAGCAATAACAGCTTAATCCAAAAGTTGGAGCTTTACATTTTGCAATTTTTTTTTTTGCATATTTCTTTCAATGGCAAAGCCACTTTTCCGGCTGCGGACTTGCTTTTTTTTTTTTACACTGGACGTGAGATAGGATGGCAACTTTAAGCTGGATTTTAAATATACGGTACCTCTTGCAAGAAGAAATTAAATCTCACAGAGACAGGCTGGATTTGGGTGGTTGTGAAAATTGCGTCAGCGAAGAATGAAAGTGTCTACATTTCCTTTCCAATTAAGATTATTTTACGACGTATTAAGTGCTCAGGATAATCTGTAGAAAGTGTTGGATGAATTTCATTTCAGCCGGATGTCCTTTCGTTTAGTTTGGCATCCCTTATATGCAGAAATGGCCATTCCATCCCAGGGAGGGAACGGTCATTTTGGTGACGGAAGACAGAGGACGAGAAGATTTTCAAAAAAGGACGGATTGGGTTTTCATCATGTTACTGGCTCTAACCGGGTCAAGTAGCGGGTGTGTAGAATTTAAATGTTTGCACTCAGAGCTGAATGTACTGGCTCTTTAACTTGAAGTCCAACTGAGAGCAAGCGGGCGAGCGAGCGAGACTCGAAAAGTGGCCAAAAAACATGATGCGAGGCTGTGTGAAGAAGTAATTGAGAGCCAAAATTAGCAGCGTAAATTGCGTTTAATTTGAGCAACGGGATGAAGTGCAATAAATAGAGCAATCAAGCCCGGTTCGAGCTCGTCTGTGAATTTGGCTCGTGTGAGCCAGAGAAAGGGCCAGGTATTTTTTTGTTGTTGTTTTGGACTGGTGAAATGCAAGGACGGAGGGACGATGACGGAGAGGTGCCCAGATCGCGGACGGGAGACGGTCCGGCAAAATAGTACGACTCCTCAGTTAAGTTTGTATGAAGAAAAATAAACGATTGAGACAAATATTTTCCCTATCATTCTCCTCATTGGTTTTATGCCAATACGACTCAGGTTTGTTTTTTATTGAGCAAAGGACATTGATCATGACGCCGACTCTGTTAAAATCATTGATTTTTTTAGAGAGAATACGGCGGTTTGTGTATTGACAGTTTGGCTGCCATGTTTGTGTTTCAAATGGAGACTCGCATCAATCAAATAGGATGTGGATATTTTCTTCAGGCAAAAAGGGTTTGCAATTATCTATGACATGTTTAGTGATTTAAAAGACTGTAAATTCTGACTGTGTGTGAGTGGCTTTGCTTCCTGAGCAGAACACCATATTTTATGTATGTGGAAGGAATATCATTTTTTCCTCCTGAATAATCTAAGAATAGTCAGATTTTTCAAGATAGATATGCAGCGTGCCTCTCCTGGGAATGAATGCAAATGTGTTGGATAAATTCCTTTGTTTCTTTGCCATCTTAGGCGTGCCATCTATTTTATATTTATGTTTCAGCATCTCCCGTGTCTGTTTGACACTCAAAACAAAAAGCACTGAAGTGTTGAGAAGCTGCTGGAGACACTAACATTTTCTGTCATTTTTATTTTTGTACATTCTTATGCGTCAAATGGCAAAAAAAAAAAAAAAAAAAGGCTTGCATTTTTTTTTTAAACTTGCATAAAAAAAAATCTGTTTCTTGGCATTGGTGGGTGATGTGGTGCCTATGCATATTTGTGAGTATTTTTGAGGTGGCTTTTAACATTTTATTTATAGTTTGTAGTCATGAAATTAAATTAAATTAAATTAAATTAAATTAAATTAAATTAAATTAAATTAAATTAAATTAAATTTACATTATCAGAGGAATTAAGAGAATTCCAACTAGTTGATCACTCACAGCACACAAAAAAGAGGACGACTAAGTGATCTCATTCGGGTTGAGATCAGGACTCTAACTGGTGTGTGTTTTACCCGAGGCATCTTTAATCACCACTTCCAGTCTCCTTATATTGATTGCACTCTAGTTTGGCTGACTGGTGACTTCAATACCTGGGGAATTGGAGACTTAAAATATTCCTTAAGAAGACTTCAACAAGTGTGGGAACTGGCCACTTAGCTCTCATTTTGAAAAAAAAAAAAAAAAAAAAGATCTGCCATTTATGCCTTTGCTGCATTATTAAAATATTTAAGTGCTAATTTTAATGTGGCAGATACAAATATTTAAAATATACATCAAGGTATGAATGTTTTTTGGGGTAAAAATGAGAGGTAAGTGGCCAGTTTTCACATATTCGTTGAAGTATCCTTAAGGAAAATATTAAGCCTCCAATTTATCCTAAAGCTATTTAAACAGTGTCATTTTATGTATCGAGGGACAAAAAATTATTAATATTTAACTTTTATTGCATAGCAGGAGATCTTAAAGGCGACAGAGGTCCCACTGTGAACTGTGTGGAAAAAAACTTTGGATGCTAAATTGTATTTATTACTCTATTGCAGTAAAAAAAACAATTAAAAATAACTCTGTCCTCGTGTTTATTTATCATATTCTGTATTTAACATGAAACACATTCTCATAAAGCTTGATTCCATTTGCTCGGCAACCCAGCTCACGTTTCCCGAGAGAAAAGGAAAATGAAGCTTTGCCATCTGTCCACATTAAAATGAAGTCCTCTCCGAGAGAAAAACCGAGCTTTGATATTAGGGCTTTAATTACCAAAAGAGAAAGTACTGGTATCGCCGATACCAGCTTGATTCCCGCTCAGTTTTGTATTGGAAAGGAAATCGGTGTTATTGATCTGCAATCCGTCGTGACTTCGGAAAAATATTTCTAATATATAACAACAATGACAATTATAACAATGAGAAATGACACTAATAGTATCTAGTGCTTTTCAGGATAACATTTGAGGGAGAGTCAAGGCCTGCAGGCTGTCGCTCCGACCAGAACCCGTATCGAGGTCGTCTGAGCCAGCTCAACGGTGGCATTGTCTTCCCTAAGGCCTTGTCGTTGATGCTTGGACCGTAGGAGACAGCTAACCACTTGCGTAGGGGGCTAACACTTTGCTGTTTTCATTCAGATTTCTTTTGCTACCGCCACCTGCTGGACAGGAGTGGTAGTGCAGTTTTTTTTTTAAATTCTTTCAACTCGGATCTCCCGCTACCAGAAACTCAAATTTCTTGCGCTTGTTTTGTCTGAAAGCCACTATCGACAAACCTTGCATGCACATTATGTGCAATAGAATTTTGTCTCTGAGCTCTGTACACGATGCTGTCGCACTGTCACAGATACACCATCTGCCTCCACAAGCACTCGTGGCTTGAACAAACACCGTCATAAGTAGGTAATGGCGCAGACGCAACTCCTGACCTTGACATTGTCTCCTACGTGTGATCAACCCTGGAGAGAGCGACAGTAGATTGATGAGAGAAGTCAGGAACCCTTTTGATTTTGGCTCGTATGTGAGGCGGCATCCCACGTTGCCTGGAAACCTGTCCACGGGTGATGAAAGATGAGGCAGTCTTATCTTGATGCAAATCAAATCACATCACTCAATAGACATACACTTATTTTTTTTTCCTCCAACCTGATGTTGGAAATTAAATGCCATCATGCATTCATAATTCCGACATGGAATTGTCATCTGGATTCATCCATTTTAATGCAAAATTAAACCTTTTGAGAGGGCTTGTTCCAGACGTAATATGCTAGTTTTCAGTCAATCATAAGGGAGCTGCTTGTGGCTCAAGCGAAGATTTCCCGCAGTGCATTTATTTACATTTCATGGTTTTGTGGATGGATGGATGTTTAATATATAAAATAAATGTAAAGCGCTTCTTTTATTACAGCACAGTACTTGGATTGCTGTCCATGGAGATTTCCCGCAGATCATTTACTGTGTTTGGATGTATAATTTAAGAGCATACATTCATCTTTGCTGCTTTTCCTCAGAAAGGTCACGGATGTGCTGAAGCCTATCCCGGATGACTTCGGCGAGAAGCTGGACTGGTCGCAAGCCAATCACGCAGCACTTAAAGCAGGTTTGGATAAAGTTAGAGGGTTGCTAGCTATTGCTAGAAAAGTCTATTTGTGAAAGGTCAAAGAGTGTGCGTCTGATTTTAAAGGAAATGAGAAAATGGCCTGGAAGCAAGTCGGGTGTGTTCACACTCACAACGGCGCAAACGTCTGTTACTAAATACCTAAGGAAAGAAAATCGAGCCCTTGGTTTTGACGAAGCCCAGAAACAGTGTTCAAATCCCCCAACTTCAGATGTGCCAAAATGCAACATACTATGCGCACATGCTATTCTTCGATGTTTTTTAAAAATATTACCCCAATATGAAAATATGCAAACTATAATCCAGAACGAGTAGCCTGCCTTTTTTATGGGGAAGTCGCTGCAGGAAAAATGAAATAAAAACAAACGCTATGGATTTACACATATACAAATACAATTGGATTCAAGAAAAATTAATCAACATTCTAATCCCAGCCTCGTATGGCACTGAACCAGAATAATAAGTGTGCAGATTTATTACATGTATCGCATAAATTTGATTTGTGGTGTGCTGTGGAATAAATGATGTGAACATTAAACAGCATTGTGATTTTTAAGCGAGTTTTCAAGACTAAAAAAACACCATGCTGACCTTTCTCTCAAATTTTCTCCTTTCCTACAAAATTTGAAGTTAGCATCTTAATCGTTTTTTTTTTTAAATGTCTTATCGCCTTATCGTAATGATCGGCGAAGATGTATGCGAGTGGAAGACTGATCCAGTGATTGCAATAAGTGTCAATAACAGATTGTAATATAGCAGAGTTGCACAATTAACACAAATCCTGCTCTTCAACTTTCCTCTTCAAATTATTAAGGTTCACTTTGATTGATTTTGCGAGTCCTTTCATTTCTTTAGAAGCCAATTCATCATCCTCCTTCCTTGCACGAGCTTTGCGTTAAGGTCAGATAGAAGCCACTTGGCATGCCATGACATTATTTTTATTTGAGCTGCACTCCACAAAGACGCGTGCAATGTGAGCGGTCTGCAGAAGAACAATCCAAATGGGGAAATGATGTCGAACACATCATTTCTTGATGAGTGCCATCGCTCCAATTAAAACGATTGCGTTCACTTCACACCCCTCGCCACACGCTGAGTCAATTCAGCCATTGTCTGTAATTATTTTTCGATCCACTGCGATGAATACTGTGGCCAAAAATGGTTTAATGTCATCTTCGGGATCAATAGCAGCTCATACAGCCATTCTAGTTGGTTTTAAGGGAAAGCTGCCTTTATATCACCATTGACGACATCGAGCGATATTGACAACCAGCACCTTGGGCAGTGGGAAGAACCGAAGTGCCATTTCCTTCTCTTTACACGTTTATTGGCTTTTTCTAGCAATATATTAAATCATCTGCGTGTGAAGCCAACATACTATATTAAGTTCATCTAAATTATTTTGCTTAACCAACTGTATGATTTGATTTGGATTTTTTTTCAAATTCATGGATGTGCCCTGCGGTCAGCTGACGATCAGATCAGGGTTGAGTCCAGCTCTCACCCGAAATCAAGGCTCAAGCACACTGCAAACTTGCAAATGATGGTGAGGAGGTTGGTTGGATGGAATTCGTAGATTCAAAAAAAATGTGTGACCGATTCAGGTGGGCAATCATCACTCAAATCAGTGGTGGGCAAAGTATGGCCCGTGGGACAAATACTGGCCGCTTTCGATTTAAACTGACCCAGTGCATGTTTAATTAGTTAAGCACATTAGTTTTGTGCAAAAAAAAAAAAAAAAAAACGAAGAAAAAAAAAACATTATTTATCATATCGCTTATTATATCCACTAGGGGGCATATTAGCATGGATTGCTATGATATACTGTGATACTTTTCAGAAGCCACCTCGTTAAAATTTCTAAATAAACACAAAAGGGGAAAGCAGTTACTCATAAGAGTTGAGTGTGAATATTACATTTGGTCCCCCCCCCCGCCCCCTGTCCCCCCCCCCGTCTCTCCCAGGGCATCAGCGTGAAGAAGGAGGGGCCGTGGCGCTTTTCAATCTTCACCTCCTCCACAAGCCCCATCAGCGCCTCTCATCCCGCAACTTGTCCCGCATGGCGCAGGGTGCGCGTTCCTCGCCTCGAGACCATCTCAAAAGTGCCGCTGCCTGACAAGAATGTGGTCGGAGCCGCTCGGATCCGCGTTGAAGTGGGCCGTGCGGGGCGTCGCTGGTGTTGTTGGCAGTTGGTGACTGCAGAAATCACACCAACCAACGTGTCCGCAGACCGCCGCGGTGGCTCACCGGTGCGCTTTTATTGGCGAGGATGCACGAGAACGAGAACGCTGCTGGCTTTCGCGAAACGAGCGCCTTGATGGCTCACTTCAAACTGTAGACATTTCAAAGTCACAAAGGTGAAGACGGGGAATTGATTGATGAATTGATCGCTTCTTGTTTTTCCGCTTGAGGAGAAGGAATTCATGCGCCGCTAGCTGAAGGGGTCAATATGCCAGAATGGGTCCTGTACAATATTTGTTTCTCTGTGGACTTCTATGCGCCAAAATGAGCAATGGTAAGACAGAATTTTATGACTCTTATGATTTATACATCATTTCATCTCAAATGTATCCCATTTAAAAACACTCCAGAACCATTGATTACGTGTACCGGAGCTACCATAATCTTATTAGGTTTTATTTGTAGGCATGCGTCTCGTCAAACGCAGCAAATTCAGTTACTTGCACACTGAGACGCCGATGTGTCAGATCAGCTTTTGTGTGCATGTTTCTTATGAATAATGGTTCGGTATGAGCTCTTGTGAAACTTGCAGGATGACTTCTTGGAACAATTTAACCCCCTTCTTGCCATTCCAAAGTGTTTCCCCCTCCCCAATATTGCCTTACCAAGGGTCATTACTGTATTATGTGACGTAACAATTCATTTGAACAGGCAGATGATAGAGTTTATGTCCTGCAGTAATGTGAGCTAATGTGCTGTGGAGAAGGCGCTGAGTCGGAATTTTGCTCAGAGCTATCTACAGGTTACTCATAAAGGAAAAGGGATTTTAGGCTACCAGCAAGATTTGTGTTCGTGGGTGGACTGATCATGTGTACACTATAATTTAGAGGATTGCAAGAGACTAAATGAGTCTGTTTTGGGTTCATACAAATCACCTGGTGCATTGTCAATGAGAGATGATTATCTTGTAGCTAGCATACTTTTGCATTGATTATTATTTTCTTACATAATACCGAGAAGAGAAAATTCATTATTATGAAGTGCTTTAATGTGGATTCTTTCAATTTCAGCGAGCGCTTGGCTTTTTACCATTTTTTTTAAATAGAGGGACTTCTTTCTGTGTTCTACACGTCTTCTTGTCATCCAGTGTGTGATTGCTCGGTTGACGACTGAGATATGTTAAATGCAGATGACAAATATTGTGAATAACGAGGCTACAGAAAACAAAAACATGGCAGTAAAATCATTGTAACTCGCATTTTCATTACGACTTGAATATGCCTCCTCAGAAGTATGATGAGTTGATCGCACGTAAATCACAGTCTCCCCATCATTATTTTTTTTCCCCTGAAAAACTGTGATCAAGGTAATTCAGCACCGTGGATAGCTCCTGAAGTGCTTTAGAAGTGCTTTGTTACGAGAAACAACAATTTAAATACTTGTGGACGGAAATTCCAGCATATTGGTTTGCCAAATGTTCGTAACTACATCACAGCAAAATATTGACGTGTTGTGACTCGCGTGTTTTCCTTGAATTTGTCCTCATGGCTTTACAAATTGGAAACATAGGGACTTTTCAGCCGCTGGAAATGCTTCAAGCAGTTAACGTGAATTCCACTAATGAGCCCTTTGAGGAGCATTTGTGTAGGTTGTGACTTGAACGACAAATTATTTTCTTTCAAGCCCACTTTTTTGTCTGACAGGTAAAGAGCAAAATGCAAAAACAAGAGTGCTGAATATGCTCAGTAATAACATGAACCTTCAGTTTACCTCCAGACAAACCCATACGGCAGAACCCGACATTAGATTGTATTTCCGCGGCACACATTCATCTCCTAAAAGGAATTATATCACATTACAGATGTACAAGGGCTAGCAAAGAATGACCAAAAGGCTTGCTGAGATGACTCTCCTTCAAATTCAGACATCTACTGATCTCATCTCTAAACGAATGGAATCAAAATGGGTCAGTCCCATCCCTACAAAGGCACAATTAACCAACTTTCAGTGTACAAGTGGAACTGCCAAGGTCGAACACAATCGGTCCCAGGAAGCCGCTCGCCCTTCATTTTATCCGGATTGCAAAACAACGGTCAACCGTGCAAAAAGAGAGAACTGCAATTGGCAGAGTTGCTGAGGTTCTCGAGCATGGGCGGGATCAGGAATGAGTTCATCAGGAAGAAGGTTTGATTGAGGCGTTTTGGACAAGTGTTGGGGAGGAAAATTCAGAAATGCAAGACCGAAGAGAAGGTTCATGGACATGGTGAGGGAAGGCTTGCAGATAGCCAGACATTTTGAAGTGTAAGAAATAAAATTCTTGCCCCAAATGAGCTTGTGGGTTGACTTTCCGAAATTCATGCATGAGTGTGGAAACTTGGGAAAAAAAAAAAAAAAAAGTAGATGAAGGTTTCAGTACAAAGTGAACCATCCGATGTTGCGTTCCGTGTTAAACACTCGCTGTGACAACATCTTTGACGATGTCAGCGTTTGATAGAACTTGCTAATGAAAACGTTAATGAGATGGAATGACTTCTCAGTTGTGCACGTGAAGGCAAACTTTAAAGCCGGCACGGGACAAAAAGATCCTGATGCTAATTAATTTGGCTCTCAAGGACAAGACCCAACTGATTATTATAATCATATGTACAAATTGGTATATGTTGATATTTTTTACAGTCAAATTATTTGGAAATATTTGATATTATATATTTCATAGATTTATTTTCTACAAAAAAAAAAAATTCCACCATTTAAAAAAAAAAAACTAAAAAAAAAAAAGCCATTGATTACACAGTACGCATGTATAACATCATTATTATTTCGATGACTTCTAATGGAACGCTGTGCTTCCTTCTTGCCCCCAAGGGTCTCGTCTTCGCCAGGAAGACTCCCCTCCCCGCATTGTCGAGCACCCCTCTGACCTGATTGTGTCCAAGGGGGAACCGGCCACTCTCAACTGTAAGGCAGAGGGCCGCCCAGCCCCTACGGTGGAATGGTACAAGGACGGCGAGCGTGTTGAGACGGACCGCGACAACCCTCGCTCGCACCGCATGCTCCTGCCCAGGGGCTCCCTCTTCTTCCTACGCATCGTCCACGGACGCAGGAGCAAGCCAGACGACGGCAGCTACGTGTGCGTGGCCCGCAACTATCTGGGGGAGGCTGTGAGCCGAAACGCATCTCTGGAAGTGGCACGTAAGTCGCAGATTTCCTTCGTACCCTTCCGGACTTGATCGGTACCGGCGATGACCTGGCCGACACTGCATGACGACTTTGCAAAGTGAAAATACACCGCAGTATATCGGAGGATGTGTTGATGTTTTATCTGAAAAGGTAGATTTCACCCTAAATGAAGCGGAACATTTGCTCGCTTTGCGATCCATAGATTTCATTTGTCATAATATGCGCAATGTCGCCTATTCACTGAACCCACCACCGAGCGAGTGTGTGTGTGTGTGTGTGTGTTTGGCATGCGTGTGAATATGCTTACACTCTGCTAGTGAGACCTGTTTGGATGACCTGTTTGAGTAATGTATGGGCAAAGCTGTGAATTGCTCCAGGGGAGGAGAGAGAAAGGAGCTCCGGTTTTAACCTAGCAAACTCCCTTTCACTATTTGGATTTGGAAAGATGCATCGTGCTCCCAGCCAGCCGCTCTCCCTGTGTGGGAGAGCGGCTTCGGGCTATTCACATTTCCATTATGTGCTAAACTGAGCTGATTTCTTGCCATGAACAAGATGCACTCACGCTCAGACGCGCACACACAAACACCACGGATACTCGCGTGCACACATGAACACTCACACTTGCTTCTCCTGCTCTCCATTTCTCATTTCATAGCGAAGCGAAAGAGGTGCTCGCTGGAAATTCCACGCCAACTGCATTGTCCTGACTGAAAAATGTCATTTAACGACAGTGCCATTGACTGAATTCGAGTTGCACAGTCAGCTGGGATGGGCTGCGATTTATACAATCCAATACAATCAACGTTATTTATAAGGCAGATTTCGCAACAGCTGGAGCTGTAACAAAGCACTTTCCATATGGCGTCAAATAAATTAGCGAGAAGTTTGCTTCTCCTGTCTTAATTTGTGTGCTGTCTCATTTTGAGTCGAAAGCTAAAGAATAGAAATGTGTCTCCAAAAAAGTGGGCAGAGAGGGGGCGGGGCTTGCTTAACATTTAATGGAAGATCATTCCATAGGGAGGGAACAGCAACAGAATAGGAACGATCCCCCACCCTGAGGCTGCGCTTAGTCCTCTGCACCGCCAGCAGCATTTGCTGGAGGAGCTCGGAGAGGTACGCTGGGGCGAGGCCATTTAAAGAATTGAAGACGATTAGAAGTATCTTAAAGCGAAGGCTAAAGTGCACTGGGAGCGAGTGAAGAGAGGCCAAGATCCGTCTTCCGAGCTGCAGTATTATGGCGCAACTGGAGACGCTTGAGGGAGTGCTGGCTGACTCCAAGGTGAAGTTCATTACAGTAATTGAGCCGAGATGTAACAAAGGCTTGGATCCTGAGAACCGAACAAATTTGTTGTGTTAGACAGTCCATCAGCCACGTAAATAATTAAACAAAATCTGGCATTGAAAAAAAAAAAAAAAAAAAAATTTTGATTATTTGTAACTCAACCTTTTTGTCCACCTTTCATAAAATTAGAAGCTAAAGATAAAGAGATGAGAAATTCTTTGTCATCCTAGTGTCATTTCTTTGTTCTCCTCACATTCCCCCCAAAAAAAAATAATAAAAAAAGAAATTGGTGCCTCTTGCCGAGAGGTGACCAAGAAGAAGTCGGACATTTTAGTGAAATGACACATAATCCCGTATGCGATGCAGTAAATGTTTTTCCACTCAACAGTAGATCCTTTTCATACGGCAAATCGGAGACGGCACTTAAAGAAAGTGGATAATCTTCCTCAGAAAGAAAGCAGAGAATCGAGATTTTACTCCCGTGATCCTCTTGAATGAATAGAAGGCAACTCTCGGCGCGACTACAATGGCAGAGTCATTTTGTGGTGCTGCTTTAAATAATATAAAGCTAATTTGCATTTCTCAGCTCAAAACCACATTTGTAATTCAAAATCTCGCTGCACCTCGTCGGCCGGCAGGAGCTTCGCTGATTATGGATGTTAGTTTTAGGCAGGAAACGGATTTTTTTTTTGGGGGGGGGGCAACGAGCTCCGTCTGGGATGAAAGAGGAACATTTACAGGATGTAAATCATGATTGTTTGAACGCATTCTGGAATCATGGAGCAAGCATCAGCAACACTCTTGCGGTAAAACGACATCCAAATATCACTTCATCTACTAATGCAGACGTTCCAATATATATATATTTTTTTTTTGTGCAAATTCATTAAAAATTGTTATCGTGGGGATGTTGTTGCGCAATCAGTGGCACCGGATATGTTCTGAACAAAACACTGCAGTTGTGTTATTATTTTATTTTTTTTTGTGGTCCGCGTAATGCATAATGTCATCCTGCTTACGATGCAACAATTTTAATTTTATGTAAATTCCGAAGATATGTCAGAGAGATGAAGCATATCAAGGGGATACTGGCCAAACAAATGACTATGTTTTATGAATAATGGAAGATGGCACACTAGCATTGTATTTTCACATAAATTGAGCTCATGAAAAAAGAATCAATAGATACTGTGAGGTTGCACGTGTCCTTAATGTTGACATTTTTTTTTTCTATTTGCACAACAGCTGCCCACACGTACAAGGTCATCTGTGAAACACGATTGCAACAATGTTTCGGTTCAAGGTTTGGGCTGGAACGGCTTCTTCATCTTCGGGGAGGGGCTCACTAATATTTCGGGATGATGTAACACATGATGGCAGCGGCAAAATTAACTCCAGAAACATTTTATTCATTGTTTTATTTCGGCAGAGTTTTAGCTTTTGGCTTTCTTTAAATGAGTCTGACTAAAAAAGTGAAATTTTTTTGTTCTGGCAAAGCCAGTTACCAGATTCAAACCCTATAGAGCAGAGGTATTCAATTAAAAGTCACAGAAGGTCCACGACGAAAATTTCTTCCAATTAAAAGGTCCGAACCAAAGTCCAACTTCCCGAAATGTCTAGCCTATGTTCACATTTTTATATAATTTCAATATTTAGTCATTTTCAACAGAGCGCACTTATATACTAAATATTTAGCAATGTTCCCATTCAACACCTTTGCCAGTCAAACAAATGTAAGGCGTTTATTTCACATTCAAGAAAATGTGGCTCCAGGAACTTAAGGTTCCACTTCCAGAAAAAAACAGTAAAATATCTCCTGCAGAAATATATCAAGTGCTAAGCATTGAGTTAACATCTTTTACCTTTTTTTTTAAATCAAAGAATTATCAGCCTAAAAAAAAAACGGAAAGCCTAATTATCCAAGTAAACCAGGTCAACATGTTCAGTACACAATCAATAAAAATGTCTGTTCTCATGAAAAACTAATTCAAATGACATCACTTTTTCTTTTGAATATTTTTTTTAACTTCTCTTAATGAGAAAAATGAGTTTGTGACTGCCCTGCCAGTGACTTAAATCTGGGCTTTGTGTTTTCCTTGAAATAATGTTTGTGCAACCGCATTTAAGGACTCCTTCACAACTTCCCCATCACTTGTTTCCCCAAAATCCACGATACTTTTACTGAATATTCGTTTGCATGCCGCTGGGATGGAAACGAAAATGTAAAAATCTGTTCTACTGCACTCGAAGTTTGATGTTTTTGCGTGCGCTCACCTCAAACGTCAGCGGATAACTGTGCACAAAAGGGCGGTGCTTTGTTTCGTCGTGGCGCTTCGCAATGTTGCGACGGGTTCGGAGCATTTGATGCACACTGGTTTTGAATTGGCTGCAGCCAGAACCAAACTAAATTTCTCCGTCCATTCATTTAAAACAAGACGCATCGACCTCGCTAACTTTTTAGCAAGGCATACTGTCAGCAGCACTCTCTTCCGGTCTGCTGCGCAATTGGCAGTGGATCGTAAATAAACGATTTGATTGGCTCAAATCAGTGACGCCTTTTCCGTATTTACTAGAATTGCAGCGCCAACGTTTGCGAATGCGCCCTGAAAAAAAATCATCATAGATTGGCCATGGGTCCGCTCCGAACCATCCCGCGGTCCGCCATTTGGTGATGCCTGCTATAGAGCATGTATATTTCATTTTTTAAATTTATTTTTAGCTAAAGAGGAGACTAACGGGAATACAAATAATGTATTTTTTTTTTATCTCTCTGCAGCCACAAATGGACAAAAAAATAAAAAATAACCCCCCAACCACTGTGCCAGCTCTTAACATGACAGCATGAACAAGTGTGCAACTTCAGAGTTATGTCGCCAAACTGGTCACGCTTCAGGCCACAAGTTGACTGGCACTAATCATCATCACGAAAGGCTGTTGATGGAATTAGAGCAACTCCTGCAGACTATTTGTGAACAGAACACGTGTGATGTGTTGAAGGGAGTGGTGGGCGCAATGACCCCACATGCTTCTTTAGCATGAAATTCAAGTCCGAGATGAAAGCCAGTTTCATGTGATGCCAAATCATCTATGAGAACTTTGCTATAATTTCACTAAGCATCCAGAACAGGACCGGTTTTGTATTCCATTTCTGGTTTAATTATGTTTGTTTTAAGCCTATCCTGTTCCGCATCTTGCATGGTCAGGCACTATGGTGGAGCTGTGTGCCTTTATTCCAAATGTCAGAACAGTTAAGATATTTGGCTTGTGATATTTATTGAAACTGCAGTCGGGCAGAACACATTTTGCCAGGGGACAGACAAAAAAAAAAATGGAACAGGACAAAAAAAAATGAGCAGCAGTAAAACAACATTTTATGACAAGAATAATGCGAGAGGAGTTGGATTCTGTGGGATGGGAAGACATTGCTTCACTCTGTGAGAATGGGATTCAATGAGTGTCAACACATGGAATAGGATGGAACAGGACAAAAAAAAAAAGAGCAGCAGTAAAACAACATTTTATGACAACAGTAATGCGAGAGGAGTTGGATTCTGTGGGATGGGAAGACATTGCTTCACTCTGTGAGGATGGGATTCAATGAGTGTCAACACATGGAATAGGATGGAACAGGACAAAAAAAAAAAGAGCAGCAGTAAAACAACATTTTATGACAACAGTAATGCGAGAGGAGTTGGATTCTGTGGGATGGGAAGACATTGCTTCACTCTGTGAGGATGGGATGCAATGAGTGTCAACACATGGAACAGGACAGGACAGGACAGTGGTAGACAGTCTGCTGGGAGCTAACATGCACGTCAGCCAATAAGAACGGGCGGACTCAGCCTCAAGTCCTCAAGAGGCATGTGCAGGCCAGGGGGCATCACCCACGCCAAAGGACCCCGGGTGGTCCGCCAGCTCCAATTAGTACCCCCAGGAACAGAACCAGGCACCCTACCGGTCTGGCTCTTCTTTCATATGCTCCTTGCGTTGAATTTTCTTTTCGCTGCAGTCAAAACGGAAGAAATAAGACTTTTATTATAGGCATGGTCGAAATGATGCCCGAAGGGTTATCATAAATTACCTTGACCTCTGCTTGTGTGGAGTCTTTCCTGCTGCGTCTCATTTTCTTGCTCTGCTTCCTTGTCACTGTGTTCTCTTCAGTGTTGAGCAATCCTTTGAGCCGTTCAGCGTCGCGGGCTGTGCAGTAAACAACATTAGCCTAATTGGCATAATTTGAGAGTCAACGCCACGCTTTCCCCAGGCATGAAATGGTGTTCGCTCACCAAACGCCTCGCATGGATGGAATCATTTAGGGCCCACCTCCGTGCGGTATTTGCGCTTTAGAGCGGGCATTCACAATGTAGGCGGTGGATTATAACGTATTTCTGCTTGTTTCAGACTCGCATTGTCAGGCCAGGCATCTAAAAATGTAATATGCTCCTTTAAAGTTGAGATGAGCTTCAATTGGGGAATGACTGTTTGGTCTTTTGGAAGGGTGGCAAGCTGTCCTTAATTTTTACTCATACCCTTTGCAATATCCTAAAGCGTAAACGCCTGCCAGCTCCGTGTGTTTCTAGGCAGATTGTCAATGTTTTGTGTGTGTAGATATGTTGGCCACATTGCGCCATCTGTTGCCGGTCAGACAGTCCTCTTGTGTACTTACAGTATCCACTGTTTATCTTCCATCTTCTGAACTCTTTTGATTGAGGCAGTCTTGACCAAACAGTTTTTTGCTGCTGTGTGATAAAAACTCATATGATCTTCTGTGGCGGGCCGTGCTTTTCACACCTGAGCCTTCAGTGAAGTCCTACTTGAATAAATGCCCCTCATATTACCGTCATTTATGAGGAAATAACACATTTACGCAGTACTGAGTGAGTGCTGGAAGACCGAGCTTCCTCTCGAAAGATCCGGCTTGAAAATGGCCTCGCAATTAAATGGACACTTTTCCCTCCTGCAGCCATTGTGGTTAAAAAAAAAAGCAAGACTATAGTTTAGATTTGTGACGACTTTCGGGGTGTGTTGATTCCGCAGAGTGCTGTCCAATCCAATCACAGAACGCGATCATCACCTTCAAAGTAAGGCCAGCGAGAAATCCTTACTGTCATCAAATCGTGATCTGATTGGCTATCGCAACTGTCTATCAACGGTAAAAACCCCCTTGAGACACAGAACAGACGCCCGCACGATTTTATCTGAAGGCCTCGGACGACTAGTGCCTGCTCCTGGTATCGTGAAATCTGCCTGGCAACACGAGCTATCTGAATTCTGATTGGATAAAAACTCTCACCTAAAAATACAACCTTTGGATATAATATGACATCAATGTGAAAAATATGATCTTTTTTTTCTTGAATATGTCAGGCCAGCAGAGAAGGCCTTGATGGTCTTGACCGGCCACCACTCATATAAAATACCTCAGCATTGTCTAAAACATTGTGTCATACGACGCCGGGGCTTTTTGCTCGACTTGTTTATGCTCCTCTGATGCTCAAATGTGTGGAAAGACGGGCGTTGCCGAGGCAGTCAGGAAGGACTCAAACATTATTTTCTTTTCTTTTCTTTCTGTTGGCGCGAGACTGTGTGATAAGGGGCTAGCATCTGGTGATAACTGGACCATGCTTACTCCTCGGAGGCCTGCGCATTCCGAGGTTTGGTAAGTTAGCTAAGGGCTAGCATCTGTTGTTAACTGGACCATGCAAACACCTTTAAGAGCTGAGGTGTACTTTCTTACAGTTGGTTGAGGATGAAAGCATATGCCTGATGTGAAGAAGCATGTCAAATGTTTTCTCGCTCGTAGCGTTGTTGCAAGTGTTGTGGAAATTCATTATGCAACATAAAAGGCAACGATATGCGGGATCTTTCTGCAAACACAAAATTGACACAATTTAAGTTTGTGGTCGGCGCTGGACGCACGTTCAAGCGATTTTTCTGTGCTTGTTTGTTTTGATGGACTTTTCATTTTCTGACACCTGATGTGTGTGTGTGTGTGTGCCGCTTTGGCGACGGTATGAAATGAAGCAGGCTGTCAAACAATGTAATGTGCGCGTGACAGAGATGGAGCCATCCCTCTAGCTGCAGAATTGTTTTTTTATTGTCTCAGCGTAACCATGCCATTCATCTACGTTCCCCACGACAACACGCGCACACACACACCCACAATCGCTTAAGCTGAACGTGAACAATATCGGCTTCCTCCCTTTTCGAGAAGTCTCATAGACTGCATTTTGTTTATTTTACTGCTGTGGCAGTGCCATGTTTCTGATGATTATTTTACATTCGTGGATGGTTGGCAAATCTTTTCAGGGTGCATTTTATGTATGTTAATAAAGGTTCTGTGTGTGGGAGGTCAGGTTGAAAGTGGAGGCACAATCACCGAACCAATTTGAGACCGAGCCACCGATTTATCAATACCAAGCGTAGTTAGCCAATTGGACACAACTCGGTCAGATCACGGATCAATAAGGAAGGCAGTCTAGACATACGTTTTCCGCAAAATGCCCCTTTTGCCTCGAGACTTTCTGTAAATTGGGGCTTGAGTGGCAGAGGTTACATACACGTTGAAATACAAAAATGTTTTTGCCTTGTTCGCTGTGCCATCTATTGATCTTCAAATCCACAATGATAATAATTCTTAAATTGATTATTTTTTTTCACAAAATTGCCATCCCATATATATATATATATATATATATATTCTATACTGCTGACTACGACTGTATAACATGATGCCATATATTTTACATTACCGGTTGTAATTAAATGGTGTCATGTCTTAACATTTTATTTTGAAATATGGCTACATACCCCATTTTAGATGAGTTGGCACGGACGTAAACTCCTCCATTAGAACAACTCAGTGGTCCTTCATACGATACTGCAACAGCAGTAAATCGTTGCCGCTTGTCATTGCTGGAAAATGTGCGGCACACTCCCGTGTTGCCGGAGACTTGAATCAAGCCAGATTTTATAGTGATGACATATTCAGTTATTAAAATATTAAGATGCTCAACTGAAGTTGTCACATTACTTTGGGAATATTAAAACGTGTGTTTCTGCAGGGTGGCATGACCAGAAAAAAAAATATTTCATTGCATTTTTTTTTTCTATAATTAGACTGTATTCGGTTTGGTCCAAATAAATGCACATGTTGTGTAATTAGTTCGAGGTTGCTCTTGTCGCATGACTGTGCCTTACGAGGATGTTTTGTAGTTATGCAAAGAACTTAAGAGCAAAAAAAAATAAAAATAAAAAAAAACCCACACATATTAGCATTCACTCCCATTGACGGATATATACGTCAAAAAGTCCATTCATTTTACCTATGCTGGCAGTGAATGAGTTTAATAAGAGACGATTGATAAAAGGAGAATGTGCAGATAGTCAGAGGGTCTCCGTCGTATATAATTCATGTAGCCTATCCAACAACCAATATAATCTAGGCCAAAGCACTGTTAGCAACGCTAAGTGTCCCATTCCAGACTTACGTTTGTCCATTCATTCATCCCAAATGCCTCGGTTTGCCTCGAAAAGGTCAACATCCCCCCATCCATTGCATCTTTTGATTCATAAGAAGTCGACATCGGATTTAGCAGCATGCACCTCAGTGAGTGGACAACTATCCGGAAGCTTTATTAATTCATGGAAGCCACTGAATGCAGCATCTTTTTTTTTTCAAAGGCCATACACTAAAGCACCTGTTTTCTCGTGTGTTTTACCTGGATGTTTCAGAAGAACATGCTTTATTTAACACAGCGGTCTTTTATGCCGGCAAATCTTCAGAGTGCTGCGACCTAACAGCCCTTTTTGCATCTTGGTGTTTTGTGGCTGCGCTCGGCTTAATTCATTCCGGCTGTGGCCAACTAACGTGAAGTTGAAAACACTTCATACTTGCCCGCAAGAACACGCCATGTAATTGTAGTTGTTACAGATTTTTTTTCACCCCCATCCAAGACAGAGTGGAAATGTTTTTTTTGTGTTATGATTCCGCCTTTTTCATTTTCCTGGTTCTCTTTAGACTCCAGGTCTGCAGTGGTTGGGAGCAAACCCTTAAAGAGTGTCAAGACCGTTCAACGTATTTTAGCACTCATGCACTTAAAGGGGGGGAGCGGTGGAGAGAACATGACATGAGTAGAAAAGCATCCGAACATGAGGAAGTGAAAAAAAAGGAAGACAAAATGGAGTCGGTCAAACATCTCTCTGGAAAACTATGTTTTCCACTCACACAATTTCACGGGTATCGCAGTGTGATTTTAGGGGCTTGGTTCAAAATCTCTTTGGGTTCATTATCTTAAATTATTCGAATACACGAGCCATTTCCAAGCACTTATATTTCCATCACAACCTCTTGCGAAAAATCCTCTGCTGATAATCACAATTACAGTCGGCCTCAACTCATTCGCGGCCATTGACGGAAATAGACGTCCAAAAAAAGTACATTCATTTTACCGGAGTTATGAGACATGCCCCAAGACTTTTGAGTCTCAGTCGCTCTCGTCCATATAACGAAGCACATTCATACGGCTGCATAACATTTGCTCGGCTTTAAGTTAACTTTTGAGACGAGAGAAATATCAGTGACGCCTCACTACTTTTAAGTGGCCGTCTATAATGCTGCCAATGACCTTTTGAAAGTCTATTAGGTTTGATCACTGACGCGGACTCAAACTAGCCTGAGGGAGCAACGCTCGAGCAATTAACTCTTGTGTTATATCAATTTTTTTTAATTGTATTCAAAATTAACGTGTTATTTGACGAGAGTTCAAAAGTGTGTAGAAATCAGCGCTATGTATTTAATGAAGGAATAGAGGCAAACTTCTTAAATGATATTTTTAATGTTGACAGTTAGACGGAATGGAGCAACATAAAAGGCAGTTTAACACCACCACTGTGTTTTTTCACGTCCAGGACGATGCCCTCACGTTGTGTGAGTTGGCTCGGTGTCATGCTCCAGTAGTTAATGTGCACTAGTTTATGGCTGCAGATGTTCTCCCGCATTGGGGACTGAGGAGTGACCAACACCGCTCAGCATGTGGAGGAATGGTCCGTGTGTTCGGGAACAGATGTTTGCAGCCTCTGTGCGTTTGTCATTCGGGCTTTAATCTGGTCAGTGAAGGGCATAAAAGGCACTGTGCTGAGCTATTACATGCATGGGGACCCCAGCTGCCCGCCCACTTCAGAAGGCTCCGAAATCTTCAAAGTCCTGCCAAACACGCAGCCATCGCGGTCAAATCAATAGCGGCGTCCACGCTCAAAGCAAAACTGCTCTACTTTGTAATTGGCTCCGATTTAGGCCACATGTATTGTCAAACCTGTGGAGATTATGCTTTATGGTTAAATCTGTGCAGATTATGCAGCCGGAGGATATTATGCCTCCATTTTCTCTGATTGCTTTCTTTGTATTATTTCGCCGTGCATGTGAACATCCCGCTCATTTCATCCCTTGTTTTCTCCCCTAATGGTGCACCTTGTTCTTTTTTTTTTTTTTTTTTTCACTTTCCTCTCAATTCCCATCTGTTGTTCTGCATCCCCACCCCTTCCAACCCGGCTACCATTCTCTTCTTTTCACGCCCCCCCAACCCGCCCCCCCTTCCCTTCTTTCCACCTCTTCTCCTTAGGGCCTCTGGCTGTCTCCCCACAAGTGATGTTCTCCTGGCCAGATGATGCATGCATATCTCTTGTGTCTTCTTGACGCTAACTCACGTCGACATTTGCACAGCATTGTGGGATTCTGCTCTCGGTCATATTTCGTGTAATGATGAAAATGATGATGGTGATGAGGAACTTGGGGAGGAGTGGTGGTGGTGGTGGTGGTGGTGGGTGGTTATGGTTATTTATTTATTTATTTTTTTGGTCCTCGTCTTTTCTTCAATATCTGCGCTCATTGGAGATGGAAGATAATGAGTGTTTGTGGAGCGGTTAAGCTTTAACTGCGTACATTTACGGTACGGCATGCTTGTCTGGCAGCTTGCAACGGAAAAAAAAAAAAAATTAGGCTCAATGTTGAACATTTGCCAGTGCAAGAACGGTTCCTTCCTTACACTGGATTTGCCTCACAGGCTACCATATTCAAAGTAACACCATGTGACAGGGAAGGAGAATTATCACAAGAAGGGTCTTGTTTTATTTTATTTTTTTGCCTTGTAAATGTGCAAACAAGGGGAAATTTGTTCCCAGTAAAAAAAAACACATTCAGGGTTAGACGCGGGGCGATGATTATTTGCCTAACAGTGAAGAGAGAGCACGAGCGGGGTTATGCCTGCGTTTTTTTGCCCTGCAGCGGTGTCTCCTCCATGTGTGTGTGCGGGTGCACTTGGAACGCGGGTGGTACCGTGCATAATTCAAGCATCTCTCTATATGCAAAGCTGTGTCAGTGAATACGGCACCTATGGAAGAAAGTTTTTTTTTTTTTCCTCCTCTTCCACCGACTTCGCTACACCCTAATTAATCTGCTTAAACCTGCAAGGCCTGTTTTCAGCCCTCTTACGCATCAGAAAAGCCAAGCAGCGCTGAATCCGAGCAGGATTTTCTCCATGGATGCTGCCAGTGGAAAAAAAAAAAAAAAAAAAAATCACCCAAGCCTCACAGCCTGACAGCTTTCTGTCAGCGCGTGCAGAGACGCATATAAAGTAGAGACGAGCATAGAGCTCATCATTTCCCATGATAGATGTTGAGGGGGGAGTTGTCGGAAGGGTCATGAAGCCCCTCAAACGATCAGGTTGCGGGGTTTATATGGCCTAAGTGCATCCAATGTCCGCTGGGGAGCAGACGCGTTGGTCGCCAACAGATGAAACAATTTACGCTGGTCCGTGTTCCTTTCGGTCTTGCCGTGGGCAGTGACTGCGATCTGGTTCTCACACAAATGTCATGGGTCGCAGCCATGTTGTGTCACTTTCACTGTCAGAGCCGGAATTGTTGGAAACAAGTCTCCTGGGAATATCTAATGGAGTGGATTCGAAACGATGCAGTCAGATGCTTGTAGTGGCGGCCGCGAGTCGAATCTTGCAGCGGGCACACTTGCACATGGTGGGTTGATTTATTTTTTTAAATTTGGATTCATACTTTAAATTTTGGGTTATCTCATTAACGAAGATTATCAATAGAGTAAATATAAGACATGAGGGAATTTAATTGAAGAAAGCGAAAAGGCAAACAAGGAACTGGGAAAAACGAAAATATCAAAACAAAACAAAATAATTTGGTCGTGCATAGACAAGACGACAGCAGACACGCAGGAGGACAACTGACATGGACAATGAAGCGACAAGAAGTGAACGCAAACAGAGAACTCAATGCAAACAAATTAACGAGACAACGAGGAACACCTGGGCACGACGCAAAGGGTTGGAGGGAGCTGATTGGTTCACGCGAGGGAGTGAGATGACTCGCGCAGGTGAACCCAATCAGCTTTAGCAAAACACACACCAAACTAAATCCGAAACGAAAAACAACAAACGCAGACCATGACAGGAATTATTCTATTAGTCTTGGGTTAAATGTTGTGGAGGTGTGTCAAAAATTGAAATCATTCTACGCAATGGTTTATCGTTTTAATATTTAGGAGTCCCCCCTACCTCCCTCCCGTTGGTACCACAAAAAAAAAAAATAATGTGAAATCCTCTACGAGACAGCTTTACAATATAATAGTTGCGGCTTAATCTAGGTAAGTGTGTTGTTCTCCCCCCATTAAAATTCAATTCCAATAAAGCTCAACAGCCATTTTCATAATGCCGGGACACCAAAGTGCCAACTTGCTGAATATTTGATCCCGCTCTTTGCTTCCTGAAGATGACACCACCAAACAACGTCGTCACAGCCCATAATTGAATTAACGTGACACGTATTCAAAACACATATGTCGAACGTAAGCGCAGGATTAAGCGGCGGCGTCTTTCTTAAAAAATGTATTTCAGACTTTGCGTTTTATGTGAGTGTGCTGGCCTCAGATAACCGGCTCCTGTCATGACTCAGCCACAAATTTGGCCCCATGCAGTCACTCACACTGAATGATTTTCAACATCAAATGTGAATATTCTTCTCGTCTTGTTTTGCATATTTGACTCATTTATTTATGATGGCATCAAGTATTTATTGCTTTTTTTATTACAAGATTTGATGACTTATTTAAGCCCTCCGTGTGATACCCCCCCCCCGAAAAAGAGAAATTATGTATATTCCTGTCTGGATAGAAGGATCAAGGCGTATTAGCCATTGCTCAGGGAGTCGAGTTGAAATAGCAGATATGTTGAGATGTCGTCAAACGTTATTTAAAATAGTGATCTCACACACACCGAACTTTCCTTTTCATAGCTCGATATCGATCCCTAAAAGCATACAACGATACTTTTACACATGGCATTGGCTTCAATTTTTTATCGTTCATATTTTTATTAATCATTATTTATTAATCCTTGATTGAATCGAAAATCAATCAAAGCGAATCGTGAATCGAAAATCGAATCAAATCGGGCTCTCGTGTAGCGAATCGAATCAATTTGGGAAAATTGAATCGATACCCAGCCGTAAATATTGTGGCTGTGAAGTTGCCCCTCTCAAGAAGTGAGCATGCAACCTCCATCATCTGTTAAGATGTAAGGCATTTAATTTGAAGTGCATCGGCAAAAACACGCTAACCTTTGAATGAAATTGGTTGGAAAAAAAAAGTGGCATATGTACTCATTTGACCAGACAGACATGACATTTCAAAACACGAGCGTATATATTAAAAAATAATCTCCGAGTTCAATCACAATAGCTGATTTGAGTTGGATAACATAAAAAAAAATAATAATAATCTGGTTCTTACTTCCATTTTTGAAGAACATAATTCAAGAGTAGCCGCTGGTGATTTTCGACGCCGACAACAACTTATTCAATGCGGATTCCGCAAACGCTGGCAATCACGCACAAACATCTGCACGCTCACAGTAAAGAGACAAGCAATCACTGTGATGATATCTTAATCAGACTTAGGACGGACAATTGCTTGCACAAAATAATTCCAAAAGCACCCTTCTCCCGATTTGTTAGTTCAATTAATCCTTGATTGGAGGCAACTGCTTGTGCGCTGTGGATGTGCGGCAACAGCGAAGTAGGCTGAGCAGGCTTGGCTGTGTTTTCCTCACTTACGCGTGCCAGACAAACAACGACGAGTGTCTAATTGCCTGCTTCCTGCAGCCCCCCCTCGCAACCCCTCCCCCCCCTCCACAATCTTTTCTTGCTGTCAGTCTTTGATTAGCAATATCGGCAAGTGAATATTACGATGACGTTAAATGCTTGAGATGAGATGTTCTCACTCACTTTAACAGCAGTGACGTGCGATGAGGTTCATGATTGGTGAGGAACTGACGCCTATATAATATTTATTCGGTCAAGTTTTTTTTTTTTAATTAAAAAGCATTTGAGCTTACCTTTATATTGAATAAGTTATTATTATTATTATTAATAATAATAATAATAATAATATTTTTAATAATTTAGATGCAGCGGAGGGGACACTGCCTGCCGTGACCGCTCGTCCCCGTCACCGTCCAGCTGTCCTCGAGTTCCACTTGACGTCCCGCACCCATTAGAACTCGACTGACTGTCTTGATTCACTTAGGCTATTAGCAGCTCCTAAATGAAAAAAAAAATGTAAGCACATGATCAGAATGAAATGCGAACTTGGTAGTACCGCATTTAGCGACACTTAATTAATCTTAATGGCCTCTGAAATAAGCCAGCCAAACAAATATCCTAACCATAAATTCCTATTCGCTATTCCATACCACTCAAGGCCACAAAGCGCTCCCCGGAGGCACTTTAACGGCAGTACTAATGTATGTGAGTGTACCATCGTGTATTAGACATGGAATGTGCGCTCAAGTAGACACATCTGACAGGAAATGAAACACAAACCCCCAAAAAAAATTACGAATATGATGTTTGCTATGCATAAAACCTCTGAAAAAAAATATACTCTTCTCATATTTTTCATTTCTTCATATATCGTTGTTGTAATGTTGAAATGACGACTCTGAATATTTAAGAATGTGTGTAAAAATAGGACTTTTGGCAGCCCCCACCTTTAAAAAACGGTCTTAGTTTGTATTTTTAATTGACTGTTTCGATTTGGTTTCGTTTTCTTTCATGGTATGTCATGGTTTAATTCATGTCGTGGTTACCACCTGTTCCCGTTCTGCTCCTTGTCTCCAATCAACCAATCGTGACGTGTCTCGTGAATTTGTTTGTATTTTATTACCCGGTTTCTCTCAGTCTGTCGGTTCATTGTTGCTGTCATGTGTCACGTTGTCTTCATCGTCATGTTTTCCCCAAAGTCTTGAATGTTTTGTTACTTTGTCTATATATAGTTACAGTTGATTGGAAATATTCAGTGCATAGTATTTCTTGGAGTATGTTTGTGTTCATGTAAGGCTAGCTATGTGCGTGCAAACGCGTGCGCGGCATCTGCTGCAGCTTCCTTATCACCTCCTCACACACCCGCTTACCTTGAAGCCTGAGCCTTTCCTCTTCTTCATGTCTCCTCATCAAAGTCAGATCCCGCCTTGTTTGCAGCAGACCCCCCCCCCACACACCGCCCCACCGCCTACATGCGCTGCCCCCCCGCACTCCGCACCCCCCACCCAGCTCTACCTGTTCTGGTTTTCAATCAAAAGCTAGCCTGTAACACCTTGTGGTCCAAGCAGACCTTACTATCATATCATCGCTGAGAGGAAAATTCATGCTGGTTGAATTATTTACATCCAGGTGTTTCGCTCATCGGAAACACGATCACAAAAGGTGATGACGAACTGCCCAAAATGGAAGGAAGGACATTTTGTTGCTCTCTGAGTTTTAAGCAAGCGGAGTTCAAACTCTGCATAATGCAGTAAAAAAAGATTATTTACATGATAGAATGACACTGGTTGTCAGGATTTAACTCAGAAATTATGGATATTTAAAATAAGCATTCATAAGCAAAAGTGCTAGTTAATTTATTTATTTTTTTCTTTTTAGTAGATCCGATAATTTAACATGTACAGTATTCATCTGTGCCGACAATACATAACTTAATAAAGCGTGACGTACAGTAGCTGCATCTGTGTCCACAATCACTGCAGGTGCTGCTTCCCGCAAACAGATAATTAGATACGTGGCAGCACCTGTGCCAGCGTCTGGACTAACATTAATAATATTGTCAGACAGCTACAATCGCTGAAAACCCGTGTCGGGCAAGTTACTTCCAAAAATGTTATACATTACGTACTACTACTTACTCGCATGAATGAAATTGTCAACATACCCAAATTAATGTACACAAAATGATACATATGACTTATAATTGATAAATGGTCGAACAAAACAAAAAGATAGATAGTTAATAGATAGATAGCTAGCTAACTAGCTAGCTAGCGAGACAAATAGATAGAGAAATAGCTAGCTAACTAGATAGCTAGCTAGCTAGCTAGATACATAGATAGGGCAGGTGTAATAAAAGGAAAAAATATGTCACCACTTTGTTTACATTCGAAATTTGAAACGCGCTACGAGAACTGAGTAATTGTGAATTGTCAACTAAAGCCACAGCTTCTGTCAATCGAACATCTACATCCTATCATGTAATTGACTTGTCCGCAGTTTACATCCAACATGATATTGCCATTCACCTATTTTCTAACTCTCCTGTCTTGCATCCTTGTTCGTATTAAATATAATAATTGTGTGTGTGTGGGGGGGGGTGCTCACATTTTTAATTAACTCTGGGCAAACATGGAAAATCTTTGAATTTCTCATTAACAGGGCTGAGGTTTAAGTACATTGGAAAAGTAAAATGAAAACTGTCCCTTCTTTGTTTCCAGCTTTTAGTAGTAATTGTGCATGTGTCATTCTCCACGTAGTGCGGGGTTATCATATCTCAGCATGAACCACTTTTCTGCTGGAGTTGATTAAAAAAAAAAAAAGTGTCAGTTGAAGGATTCTTTTGTGTGCAGTGTGTGAGTGTGTGTGTTTTTGATTTTATAGTGTATAGTTGTGTGTGCTATTTCTCACCTGATGGGAGCATTTTTTCCTCCACTTATTCATGCCCATACTCATGAACATTGTCGATTGGCTTCTTAAAACTAAAATTCTCGACATATTTTCCGTGCTGCGTTCTGATTAAATTTTACCTATGAATCTTTACCAATAGAAATGCCTTTTTTTTTTTTTAATTGTTAAATTTAAGTATTTGCTGTGAAAAAGAGCAGTGAGAAAAGCCCATGGTGTCGTCACACAACTTCCTTGTTCAAAATGAACCAAAACCAACATATTTAAATTTAAAAAAATGTCGTAGAGCTTACGAGACAACATCTGTCCGAGCAGTGTGTACGCGTGTGCATGTGTGTGTCCCTCCCTCATTGCCTGATTTGCCCCCCCCACCCCCCAACACCACCACCACCCCTAGGGAACGGCAGCATTAATAACTGTAAGTGGATAATGCCCAAGCTGGAATTCCGATCAAGGTTTAATAAGAGCGTGATTCAGTTGGCCGCTGCAGGCAGGAGGCACTTTGTGTGTGCACGCGTGCGTGCGTGCGTGCGTGAACATGCCTTATATATTGCGGCTGAATCCATGCGATCTTTACTGACATTTTGACATGCTCCGACAACATAATGTGCCCTTGATAATATCATTGCAAAGATAAGGTAGCCATATTCTATTTGGTTCCAAACCACAACAGTACCACGCTTTGGACTCTTGCCAAAGCACCGTCGATCTTGTCTGGCGTCGTGTTTGCGGTTGTTAATTGCACATCCTTGTGACACTGTGGATGGAAGATATTACATGTTACAGCTCTGTGCATACATGAGGTCCCGGGTGATGTATGAAGCGGGCTCACGAGGGTTAATTAGAGCATCGCATGGATTCTATATGTGCATGACTTCCGCAGTCACCGCTAATAGAGCGAGACTGGTGCACCTGCATGACATTACACGTTCAGCACAAGTTCGCCATGAAACTAATAGCCGATGCCGTTTCAAAGCACAACTCTCATTCGTGTTGGGAAGACGCGTGTTTTGCTGAGAGTGGGAATCATTTAGCATGCTATCTGTTGGTTGCCATTAGCTCCAAATGATGCCAGAGCCAACCTGACTCTGACATCTAATCCTCTTACTCGGAAGAGGACTAATGCGTGCAAAGTATAAAGTACATCCATTTTTTTTTGATGTGCTTGTTTCAAACGCCGTCGTATTGACGAGGATCTTGTTTGGGTTGTCTCCTCCGAGTCGTCCAAACCGACCACCCCCCCACCCCCTCCCCATTTCGCTGTACCTATGTCCCTCTCCCTCCCTCAATCCTTCCAAGCAGATGGCATCCCTCAAACGAAGCAGTGACACCAGATGTGCAGTTTCAGTGTCAACTCAGGGACCAGCTGGGCCCAGTGCGCCAGTGGTTCTTTTTATGAAAATGGCCTCACTGTTAGTGTATGCGTGCGCGTGTGTGTGGGTGGGTGTCCCGTGTGTGTGGTTTACAATGGTTCAGTGGCATGTGACAGTTGCGGAAGTCTCTGTGGGTGGAGGTTTTTGAGAGTGAGCCACAGCCAGTTGCACCGCAACTCAACTCAGCCGTCGCGTTCCTAACAGCACACGCACCGAGCCTGATGAAACCACCCAACTCGGATACGCAAGAAACTATTGCCACGGCGTCAATTTCAGTGTCTCTCACAACCGCTATTCCCAGTCTATTTATACATTCTTACTTTGAACATATTTAGCTCGAATGGGACCACTGGGGTAATTACTAATTAATGCATGTACTTCTTAAACAGTTCTAGGTTTTTCAGTGTTTTTTTCATTTTTTTTTTTTTTATGAATATAATCTAGTGGAAACATGATTGTCAGGTACTTGATAATGAACATTTCCTACAGATCCAATCTGCCGACCCGCCTAATAAAGTTGCCACTACAAGCTGCGCTCGGTAATTCATGTCTATGCGCTGAAACAATTCATTATTAAGCGTCATTCTGCTGATCAATTAAATGATTACGAAACGAACACCATCCTCTTTTCTTGGCTATTATTCTGACTTCTCAGACAAACTTGTCAAGGAGAAAAAAAAAATCAGAAAAAAAAGGTTTGGGCAAATGGAACATGTAAAAGATACATGCAAGCTTGTGTGTCTGTTATCTCATCGGACGAGGATGTGCGGTTATTTTCCAGTGCTTTTAACACCTAGGCCAAATGGCTGACGAGGTATTTCCTCTCCGTCTTAAACAGGTTCTTAAAGGCGTTTTTTTGCACTTAGTCATTGTCTTTTTAAATCCGGGGGTCAATTCATCCATATCGTAAAGGTTTTAGCAGCAGAAAAGGCAGAACTAACACTTGCGTAAAAGCGGTTGATTCCGCATATAAAGCCATTTGGGACCGGGGAAGGATTTAATAGGACTTTTAGTTCTCGAGCAAGCGGCAGAGAATACGTATCTGTAGAAAAGACGACTTGGGTTTTTCTGCACTGCACTCTTTGCTTCCGGGCAATGCTTTCACACCTCTACCATAGAAACACACATCCAGGAACAAATTGATTGAGACAGTTAAAGTTTCATAAACAGCTCTCGCGTTGACGAGCAAGGCAGAACTTGCGTTATCTGAACGCCACGGTAATGTGCCGCCATTCGGCACTAAGCCAAACACGTCACCGATCTGACGCATGATTTTTCTTTTAGAAATTTTGGGAAAAATGATTGGAACACCCCTAATATATATATATATATATATATATATATATATATATATATATGCGTTGAAAAACAATAATGGCGTGATGCTAGTTTATAGTCAAGCCGAGCATTTGAAAAACAGCAGTCAGGTAGGACTGGCAATTACACTGTAAGCCAAATGATCCTTTTTTTCGAGGGACATGCTCCAGTGGGTGTGGTGAACCGTTGCTCTCATCAATTACATCCCCCTGAGAGAAAACACACGGCAGTTTTCTCTTTCTTCAAATGCTGGCTTTAATGGTGCTTCCTCCAAGCGCCTTTCCCAGCCAGTAATTGGCGCCGCAAAACAAAAATGATTCGAGTCTTACACTCTCAGATGAAAAAAGGCTGAATAGAGCCTTATTAATAATACGATTCAAACCTGTATTGATCGCATTGTTCCTTTTTATATCGTCCGCTTTTGTCGCTATCCCTTTTCTCGATTTGAATATGTGCTCTTACGGAGAAGTATATATTCTTTGAAGTTGACATTCAGTAAGATGGGCGCATTTTGTTTACATGTGTTCCACAAGGGGGTGGCAGTTAGATTCTTCTCATCGGCAAGATTAAGACGGGATTGTCAGTTTCCTTCTGCCTGTTACCTCGAGAATACGGGCGGCCTTGCATCTGTCAGTCATCCGTTGCACGTCTTACACTCCTGACCTTTCCTCTCGCAGAAACGTGACACAGATGTTGTCTCGTCTCTTTCCCGCTTGTTCATCTGTCCGCAGACAATCGGGTTTGGCACGTGGAGTTGCATGCAGATCAGACAACAAGACCGGCTGCGGTGTGTCACCGTGCGCAGTCAATTTTGACAGTGATTCAAAGGGTTATTACACCGACTGAAGAGGCTTGCCTGCGTGCATGATATTTTATTTCATGTCCGTCAGAACTCATATTGACAAACTGTGGAGCATCAAAGGAATGATTTGATTTGCATGGGTGGGAAAAGCAACTGGTTCTGATACTTTTTGCGTTACGGTACATATAAGACAAGATGGGCACGTGCACCAAAAGTGCCAGATCCAAATCGTTGTGCATTTTGGCGCTGGCATATAGCAAATTAATTTTGCTAAATATTAGTTGCATTGTTGGTTATTTGCAGTGGATTTTTATGCATCTTCCGAGAGGCAAACAATTAAAATCACCAAATACATTTTATGTAATTCTATAATTGTATGGAAAATTTAATCACTGTTATTTTCATATTCTGAATTTAATGTTTCATTGATTGTTGAGTGTAATGTCCAGGTGTAACTAATTACGTGGTGTTTATTTATTTGATTATCCTACTGAATATTTTATTGAATAACTGAGTTGGGTGAAATGAAATATTGTATTTTTGATTGCTGAAACAACCATTGAATGAATACAGAAGAGAAAATAACATTTTGATAAATAATAAACTGGCTTTGATTTTTTATTTTATTTTTTTTTACTTAAACTTAAATTGTTCATAACAAACCAAGCTTACTCAAAAATCGCTACTGATGTTCTTAAGTCACTTTTGAATTGCCTTTGAAAAGTAGTCCGAATGCCCTTGCCAGCCTATTTGCGCCACTCACTCAGGGGCTAGCTGCTAGCTGCTAACCCGTGCAACCGTGTTTTCCAATGTCAACAAAATTATTTTTTTAAACATCCTTAATTAGCGATTAAAGGTGATTTCAGGTTAAAATTGTGTTGATGTTACTTTCAAGATTATTTTTTTTTGTGACTTAGACGTGATACACACCCATCCATATACAATTACTATTTTATCGTAAATCAATTACTTTGGATTTTTGGGATAAGGACCAAACCAGCTGGAATGATATAAATACAGACCGTGTTTTGGTGATATCTAGTCTAAAAAAAACATTGGGGCTCCGCTTCAGGATCCACATATTTGCAGCTTATTATGCTGAAAAGTGGCCATGGGAGCAGTCTGCTGCCTTTAGCCCAATTGGCAGCCTGGTGGCTGTTGCTCATCTGTCCCCAAGCCAACAATGAGCACATCACAGATCTGGACCAGGATTAAAGGACCTCACTCGAACAGCTGGCCTGAGATTAGCCGTGTCAGTATTTACAGTTATTTTGTCCATTTACGCACCACTTCCTAGTTTTAATCAACTACTATATCATGTTACTTTTTATTGGACTCCGGAGGAGTTAATCTATTTATTTTTTGTTCAAGGTGGTAGGATATTTTGTCATTTCTTTGTTCATAAAGCTGGCTGTCTGAATTGGAATACGGCGAGTGAGTGTTTACGCTATCGCAAAGCGGAACCTCATCACCCCCATAATGGTCGATCTAAGAAAGGTTGAACATATTTTTCATACCTGTCCGTCAACACAAATGTCATCGGAAGCAATTTGACAGCGGCACGGAGCGTTCCTCTCGTAGGTGCTTTATGAAATGGAAGACTTTGAAAGACACTCGGCGAAGGTGTTGGCAAGAAGGTCAAACAAATGCCGCTCTTTTTACCGTCACTACAGAAGGAAGCCGAATGTGTGTTAGGTGGCCTTGTGCTGACCAGACGGACGTGATTAACAGAGATTTATGGTGAATCATCTCCTCGGACGCTCACTGGAGTATTTGTGTTGGTAGCTGGCGACTGGATGGGAGGAGCATTGCGCTGCTGAGACATATTGTGTGATACTCATTGTGCTCAGAGGGTCACAAATTTTTGATGGTTTTTATTTATTTATTTATTTCTAATAATGGTCTAAAAAAAAAAACTAAAAAAAAAACGCTGGTTCATTCAGAAATATGTCATTTCACCATCCATCAAGATAACCTCATGGAACGCGACGCCCTCGTTATGACTCTTATACTTTTAGCCCCAGGCCAGAAAAACACCAGAGAGGTTATTAATGATTGCGAGGCCACACTCCGGCATATTTTCCCAGGAATACGATTTTACTCGTTCCTTGACGTTACATCAATTCATTTTGAACGCCCCCCTAAAAAAGAAAACAACACATGTTGTTTATCACCAAAATAATTGAAGCTATTGAGGCTAATAAACAAAACTTCCCGCCTCTAAAAAAATAAGTATATAAATTAAAAAAGAAAACGGATATGCAGAATTACGAGATAATATGGAATCATTGCGTTACCATATTTGAAGCTTTGTCTTTAGTTAAAAAAAAAATAGTTCCATCTATTTAAATATAATCCTGTTGCGATATGCAAATATTGTGGCCCATCTGCAAGATAGCGAGAGCCAAGATGTTGTGTAAACAGAGCTCGGTGCCGCAATCTCTGGCGGCCTTCGTGGAATGTGTTCGATCGTGCTGGATGATGCAAATGAACAAATAATCCCATGGATGGATCCCCCCCCCCCCACACACACACACACTATAATTAAGACAAAGGGGAAATGTGATATTCCCATTAACAATGCAACATAAACAGACCTAGCAGCACATGCCGGTGTAATAAAAACAGCGCGTTCCAGTGAGGGCAAGACATCCAGCGTCCTTTTTAAAAGCCCCGTTCATTACAAAGTGATGACGACGACGATGATGACTATGGAACAGAGCAGCATGCATAATTTGCTTTTTCCAGAAGACGAGTGCATGTAAGACAGCGCTCTCTCCCGCGGGTGACCACTTCTTCGGTGCAATAAGGCAGATAAAAGGCTAAAATTTGATCCCTGACTCACTCCCCCCAGCTCATGTCGCACATCTCTGCAATATTGCTGTGAGGCGCCGTGATCTTCGAAGCGGGTTCACGGTCGCTCTCAAACACTTGGATGAGCTGGACGCCACTTTATTAGGATGAGCTTGGCACTCTTAAATGCAAAAGCGTGACCTTTTGCGTAACGTGGATGCGGACGCAGGTGTACGTTGATGAGATTGTCTGGGAGGCAGTCATACGCACATTTACATAGTCAGTCTTGGAGGCGGCGGAATGCGCTCTCTTGAAAAAATACACGGAGACAGGATTAATTAATTATAGATGTGGAAATGCGGTCTGAGGTTATGCTGTTACTGTAACTGGAGGGATGGCAAGCGGGAGATGTGAGGATGAGGATGAGCGGAGAGGGGGGGGGGGCGGGGGGGGACCTCGGTTCTATACCATCCACAACTTCCATTTTCACGACATGATAGCAGAATGGAAGTTAATTAAACATGACAATGGTGAAGCGTTTATTGTTAACCCTTCATGGTGGCTTCACATGCAAAGGCCAAAGAATGCATACGAGATTGTGTCGCATTCTCGCCTCGAGTGGAAATCCACATTCATTGGCGGGGAAGTGGCTATTCGGGTTCTAACCGAATCCAAAGCAAATTGAAAAAGAAAAAAAAAAACAATCATCACCGCATTCTAATGATCTGAACGATTTTTCTGCGGTTCAATATAATGATCATTTAGACCATAGGTGTCAAACACGTGGCCCGGGGGGCCAGATCTGGCCCGCGACCTGATTTTGTGTGGCCCGCGATTGGCAAATCACGTCTGTCAACTTCCTGTTTCGAGCACATTTACTTCACTTTTAACGACATATTTGTTATCAATCCCCAAATTGTTGACCAATGACTGACTGGCTTCTGATTTCAAAACAATTTGTTGTGTGTATGTGATAACGTAAGGTCATACATTTATAAGGGTTCACAATTTCAAGGAAAACTATAACGACGTCCACAAAAAATGAGTTGGACACCCCCGGTTTAGACTTTAGAAACAAAATCATGTTTAACTGCGGTAAAGAGAAAGTCATCTGGAGTATGCTCCTTTTTCACCTCGTCTACTTCCAACCTTCATGTTGATGCGAATTGGATTTGACACTAATGAGCCCAAAAAGCAAAGTGAAATGGTGGATGGTTTTTCGCGCTTCTTGCTTACAAATTTGAGGATGTCTTCTCCCAACCACCACTGGACGTCCACTTTTTATGCTCCTTAATCACAAAAGAGGACAGCAGTAAAAATCGGATTTGGAAATCAAGACGTGAGATGAATATGACTTTTTTCCCCATCATACACGTTGGCTTTGTCTGCGAACGCAGGTCTTGATCTCGTGTTTGCTGCCGTTGTTGAATGCGGAATTTGATTGGATTAGGTGATGTACATCTGCTGGATTTGTAGCCTTCGGGGGACGTTGAGTAAATGCTCCTCATAGCCCGGCGCATCACCGTCCTGACTGATTGCTGATGACTTTTTTAGGGCACACGAACGTTAAGTTGTTTATGTATTCAAATAAAAAAATAAATAAATTTAAAAAAAAATCCTAGATCTGTGCTCCTCCGCTGATTGTGTCGGCATAACTGTCTCTCTTTTTGTTCCGACTTCCTGAGCTGGGATGATTTGTTGTGGTCATCAGCAATGTTTGCGATAAGAACAGGGCAGCTGTTTTTGTTGTGGCTGTCATTTGTTTCATTTGTTTGCGCTTCGTGTGTGTCTGCATCAGTGTGTGCTTTATGCTCGTGACAGATATGGGACATCCTTGACTGCCGTTGAGAAAAGTGACACACCCCTACAGGCTATCGTGTTGAGAAAAAAAAAAAAAAAAAAATCTTCAGCAAACTTCAGCCACAATTTAATGTACTCCTGTCACGTGAAATCTCACAACTGCTCTATTGCATTTTGCGAGACTGGATCATCATAACACCTGACATCGGGCTCTGTTAAAGTGCATACGTAGTCCGTTCACTTCAAACGGGAAAAAAAAAACAACAAAAAAACTTGATGGCTGTTTAAACTCGCCAGCTTTGTTTGCAAGCTGCATATCAATTCCTCGCTTCTAATTCCCAAATTGCAATGCAGCCATCTGTTCTACGCGGCAACTCACAAGGTGTCTTCATCTTTTCTCTCCACTCATACATTATTCGGTTTCTTTCTGCCTTTGCTGTGTTGCCATCCCAGCACAGCACCGCACAGTCGGGCTGGGCTGTGAAGGCTGAAGCGAGATTGCCGAACCGGACCACCCACCTACTTTCACGCACGTCTACGCACAAACACTCGTGCACGCAGACACACGCACTGGCGCAGTCAGTCAGTCACACGTGAGTGTGCTTGCGTAGGAAAATCCTGCATATGTTTTGGAAATTAATTGGGGTGTACGTAGCGTCAACCATAACCATCTGCTTTTCCACACATGGCTATTTAGCATTTTGGTGTTAGGAAATCACATTTTAATGATTTAATTTCACCCCACCCCCACAAAAGAAATGTGAATTTCGTTCTCTTTAAAAGTACGTGTAATGATGTGTTAGCCGAGTACACAAGAGTAAAAAAAAAGGCACGGAAAACAAAATGTACTGTTTACTGCACATGATTCACAGTTGTGCAATTGAACGGACATGGACACAAAAACAAAGCAAGGGCATCAAGAGAGTGCAGACAAAGGACGGAAGAACATTCACCCAGAATAGTAGACAGGAAATTGCATGCTAAATAAATTACACAACCGCCTCAGCTTGGGCCAATAGATTTTTTTTTTTTAATGCAATTGAGGTTAGTTAATTCTTTCTTTTTAGATTAGTCCATCTGAACTTTTTTAAATTTTTTTTTTGTATTTTTAACTGGACCGGATGCTGACTATGATATAATATTTCTAATGTCTTTTTCCCTTCTGTGGCCTATTCAAAAAAAAAAAAATCAAGGTTTGTAAGATTCAAAAATCTGTTTTAATAATGTCCTTTTTTTTAAGTGTTAAAAAAGTGTGCAGACTTTCTAATTATATAATATAAAAATTATATTTATTTTATATATATATACATATATATATATATATATATATATATATATATATATATATATATATATAATTCTTATATAATTATATAATTCTAATACATTGCAATCCATGCTTACAATAATTTTCAATGCCTTTTGAACCAATATTACTCAGACGTTTTCATCCGAAAGCCTGAGAACATGGCTTAGGTTTGAAACTTTTTTTTTTTCAATTATGATGCAAAATACACAACAACTTTGCTTGATGCTTAAAGTGAAGCTGTCAATACATGCAAGCTAGCTAATGGATACACCTGGCATTAATCGTACCGGTGAGGCAAACAAATGCACTGTCTGGTCAATGCACCGGTCTGGCTCGATTGTCGACATGTTTTTAAAGCATCAACTTACTGTATATGATTCATTCCGATCATCTGAAGAGCTTTCAAAGTGTGCATCAACAAGTTGAGACCTCATGGAACTTTAAATACTATCCCAAGAAGAAGAAGTGGAATAATTCAGCGTGCGACTGTACCCCAACACGCCTGTTTGGTCAAATGTATTTATGGCGGCGCTTATTTTGTTTTTGCACAGCAATTTAGTAAATTACCAGGTGAAGGAATGAGGCTGCCAATTGGCTCTCTTGAATAATTGAACGCAAAACAATCAGACAACGATGCGGGTATGCGCCCCCCTCCCCCTCCAGTCTGAAATGACCCCCCCCCCCCCCCCCCCGGCAGCATCCTACACACCAGTGCTTCCTCCAGTAGGACTCAATAGATTGAAACACCACCCCCACCTTACGGCTCACGCGCCTGCCTTGGTTTTGTACACACCGAGCACCTCATTAAGCGGACCTTCCTCGTACGAATTTTTCAAGAAGCACTTTCATTTATTTATTTTTTTTATATACATTTTAAAACATTCTGAGATAAATGTACGTAAATTCTTTTGGAACGAGTAAGCACACGACCGCAATCGCACCGCAGTGAAAATCATTTCCAAAGCACCCACCGCTCCACACCCTTTTTTTTTTTTTAATTTGCCATAGCTGATGACCGAGAAATTGTATTATATCACTCACTCACTTCTCATTTATTAAAACATGAAACGCGTTGTACATCATCAATCAAAATATGAGAGAGGTGACAGTGTGCGATCCCGGCAAAGTGAGGGTAATCTGTTGAAATTGGCGCTGACAAAAAGGCGACCTTTGACCGCAACTATCTCATATGTTTTAGCTCAGCTCAAAATCCAAATTCGAAATTAAAATCATATTTCAACACATTATTAAATGGCGCGTATTACCCACGGGAGGACTTCCATGCTGATAATTTAGATTTCAGACTCATTTAGAAAAATCTATCATATTTCTGTTTCTTGTCTTTAGTCGATAAACTAACAACTAAAACTATTGCGCAAAAAAAAAAAAAAAAAGTAAGATATTTGTATGTTGTATTATTTTCCACATTGTGATTGCTGCAGCACGACACCACGGAAGCTCTCGTCGACTAATACTGAAAACAGCATGTCAGAAGCTATTAACTCCAAGTGGAAAGACTTTGTTGCAGGAACCAAATGATCTCGCTCTCCCTCGCAGCACAAGCGTCCCTGTAGCCACTTGACAAAGCATGAGCTTTGCAAATTAGATTTGGGCGAACATCTTTGACAGAATTGGGAAGATCTCAAGCTCCAACTGAGCAGCCCAAACGGCGATTCTTCTCGAAATGCACAAGTCGAGCTGTTAAATTGACGATACTTGAAGACTCTATTTCTTTGAGGACACTGAAGAAAGTGCAGACATGCCTGCACTGTTTGTAGAACAGACACATGCAATTGAAAATGCTCAAAAATAGAATCCCGGTGAACTCAATATGTCACACCTCGGAATTTTATTTTTTGATTTTTGCTGTTAATGTTAATCAAAATGGGTCCTATATTCAAATACGGACGCCACGCGTGCCTTTAAGAATATTTTCGGCGAGTGCGTGATGTGATGCGAGGACATTCGTGTCTGCCAAGGACACATTTTGCAACAATTTCACCATAAACCGCTACCAAGATAAACAAAATTAACATTGACTGCCATTGACGAGTATAGAAGTCAAAAAGGACATTCATTTTACTTGGGCTGGTTTCATAAGTTAAATTATAATACAGCAATATTCTTCACGAGAGGAGAATAATATGAGACTTTCTAGATCAGGGTTGAGCAAACTTTTTGATTGGCGGGCCACAATGGGATCTAAAATTTGACAGAAGGGGCAGATGGTTGGAGTGTTTTGGTAGCCTCGCCTCATCGGAGAAAAAAAATTCATTTAATTTTCAATGAAAGTGAACAAAAGCATGACAACAATATATATATGTCTTTGAACAACATTCACAAGGTTTAATCATTTAATTTTTTTTAAGTTCGTCGGGCCGGATTAAAACGCTTAACGGGCCGCATGTGGCCCCCGGGCCGTAGTTTGCCCACGCCTGTTCTAGATAGACTCAATAAATAGTCACATTTTGTTTGCTTCTACAATTCCACACGACATACTCGCTGAGGATCTTTCACATGTAACTTGTAACGCCTCCACACTCTGAAGAGGATTGGCTTTTCTTTAAAGATAGTTTGCGGCACGTGGCGGCATTTATCTATGGTAGGACATTGCTTGTAGGGCTGTGGAGATGTAGCGTTTGAATTATTAATGCTCAATTTCCCACTTGCTACTCTCAGCTCCCTTTCGTCTTGCTCTTGTTGCATTCTTCTTGCACTTTAGCTATCTCTTCCTTATATATTGTCGCGTTAATCCTGCCCGGAGATACATCTCCTGCGCCGACAGTTGCAGCTATAGGCGAACAACTCGATTAGACCTCCGAGTGAAAAAAAATATTTGGGGGATGTAAAATGTTTTGAAAGGAAAGTCGTACTGATTCAACGGACAAAATGATGCTTTTATCGGACATTAAGATTGACGTCCAGACTGCGAATGAATTGCACTCACCACCGCTGGCTGAATAAAATAATAATATATCTCCATATATTAATGAGTGACTCTCGATGGTCCTCTTTTGTTTCTTAGTGTTGCGAGATGACTTCCGACAGAACCCGCAGGATGTGGTGGTCGCTGTCGGCGAGACGGCCACTCTGGAGTGTCAGCCGCCACGCGGGCATCCTGAGCCCTCCACCTACTGGAAGAAAGACAAGAGCCGTCTTGATCTGAAAGATGAAAGGATCACAGTGAGTTACTCGTCTCGCTTTTTAAGACGTTTTTTTTTTTTTATCTGTAAATCATTTCACCAGTAGAGGGCAGAGCGGAATATCCCCGAGTTTTTCAAGAAATTCCATTTGTCGGAATTTATTTTTCTAAGATTTCCTCCAATTTGTATGCTTTCTTTTCAGGTTCGCGCAGGAAAACTGACAATCTCCAACACACAAAAGACCGACGTGGGGATTTATGTGTGCGTGGCCACCAACATGGTCGGCGAGCGAGAGAGTGAGAAGGCTCAACTCTCCGTGTTTGGTAAGAACTCTGAGATCTAAAGGTTCAAAAAGCAATAAAGCGTGACTTTCCCAGGTATTTACTGCAAACCATCACATACAGTATTTATCAGCGTCTTAAAAGTCAATTTAGCTTCCCTTATACGTGATGCACTCTTCCCTGCATCCAGAGAGACCCGTATTTGTGCAGCGGCCTGTGAACCAGGTGGTCTTAGTGGATGAGAGTGTGGAGTTCAGGTGTCAGGTCCACGGTGACCCGCCTCCAACCCTGCGCTGGAAAAAAGAGGACGTGGATATTCCCCGTGGCAGGTGAGGCAAACGTGTGAGTGTGTGTTTGCACTTTGTTTAATGAAGGTTTGTGTGCACACTAAGGCGGCGAAAGTGATGACGTGGAGGTGTTGAAGCGAAGCTAATGAGTCCCTCAAGAAGCAAAGAAGCAATTTGACATGTTACTCGTGGACTTTCATCGGTGTGGCAGAAATCATTTATTAGCCACAGAGAATCTCATTATTTGCTGAACGTCTGTGCTCACAGCAGAACAAAGTAGCCCCCCCCAACCCCCCGCTGCCCCGCCCCCTCCTCTTTTTGATTGCTTCAAATTCTCCAAGCACCACTGTTCTTTTTATGTTGCACATAAGGCTCATTTTGGCCCAGCGATAGACCAAACGTTATACGGGCCGTCTGTGTTGTTTAATATAAAATAATCCAATTCCCAGCCCGCGAGGAATTGCTTCTATATCGAGTCAACATTCTACCTCAAATACTTTTGGGCAGTAACGGAAACTGGACGTACTGCATTATATCATGAAATTTTGACGCTTCAAGGTGAGGGATGCGAGAAGGCCTTATTGTCGCCAACTCGTGATTTGATTGGCTATCGCAACTGGCTAGCAACTCGAAGAGCCCGTTGACTCGCACTGCCCAGACGCCTGCACGGTTAAATCAAGGTAATATGAAATCTGCCTGGCAACACAAGCTAGCTGAATTCTGATTGGATAAAAACTCGCATCTAAATAAATTACGATAAATTCAATTTATTTAAATATGATCATGATTTCTTGATTTTTGGGTCCACCACTGACTGTTACATGCGTTGACGAAGCAATATAATATAGCAATAGTCGACAAAGACTGACGATGTGGTAGTGCGTCCACTCAAGTGTGTTTTCTCGCGATGTCACTGCCCCCTTTGACAAAAGAAACACTTCCTCTTTCTCGCCCTTCGTTCCACATGTTTTATTCTTTTCCCGACCCCGTCATCCTCATGGGAAGTGTGTATCTGGGTCAGAGATGTTCTGTGAATGCAGTCCTCACCCAACTCCAGAATGACCGCACATCGATAACCCCCCCCCACCACCACCACCGTCCCCACCGTCCCCAACCCGTACGCTCTTTCAAATATGACTTTTCTCACCCTTGTGCCATTTCTCTGCCTGACTTGTCTTCTATGTGGAAATCAGCATGGCTGACTGCACAATTTCACAAGATCTCTCAAGCCAAAGAGACCCCAGAGAGGTGGAGGCGACTCCTTTGCCCCTCCAATCATTCAGAGTTGAGCCCCTCTTATCCGAACCCAGCTGAGATGTCCCTCTTGTTCTCACTGAAGCAATTGTGCCCTTATAGTGGACAATTCTGTCCTGGTGGCTGCACATTGATGCATCAACACTATGAATTAGTCATTTCTTACTCGTCTGCTCATTCATCAAATTCAGTTTGTCAGAGTGTGCCACTCCTTTTCTCTCAGCCAGTTTGTCTATCTGACTCTGTGTCCTGAATCTCTCTCTCTCTCTCTCTCTCTCTCTCTCTCGCATGCTCAAACCTAGCAGGGGCGTACCGCACATCCCTCACCGCAGTGGGTGGTTCGTCGTTATAAATATTGAAAGAGTGGAACAGTCAGGGTTCCGTCTGAAAGCGCCTTTAATTTTGTTACGGCTTCATGATGATGGCATAATTGCTCTTGTTCGTTTTGTTTCTGCAGCATTGTGTGCTCACGCGGGGAGTCTTAATTGCTCTGGAATGTGAGGTGCCTTCAATCAATCAACAGGGGGGGAAAAAAACTGTAAAAATTGTAGATGTGACATTGCCGTCAAAGATATATCTTTTCAATAAAAGACGATTCGATATTTATTTTGATATACTTTAAAGAGGAATATTCGGTTTGATTCAATGCGAAAACCGATTTTACGTTCCGACCGATTTTACGATCAGTCTTGGTGAAACGCCTATAAACTACCTGCAATGTTCACACTACTTTGTTGTCATTTTTCAAAACTGTGGCTTGACGGCGTTGCCACTCTGCCGGCAGGTATGACATCAGATATGAAAAAGAAGATCTTTTGCTGCGGATAAAGAAAGCCACCGTGAGCGATCAGGGGACCTTCAGCTGCCTAGCAGAGAACCGCGTAGGCAAAGTGGAGGCTTCCGCTTACCTGACTATCAGAGGTGTGTAGCTTGTGGTCGCTGCAATCCCACATTTTATGGTACCTCCCAACTCACAGAACAATCAATCCTTTATTGCACATTTTGCCAGCGTTAATGCACCCCCCCCCCGCCGAAAGGTTGGGCCTGGCCTCAAGCTTTCTTTTCACATAACAGAAGAATGCACTTGATAGCTTTACATTTCAGAGCGCAGATTGCATCCGAACAATGTATCCAATTTTAAATGAAACGTTTTCATGCAGCACACTCTCGCATGTTTTTATTGACCGATTAGGCAATATCTGTCATTGCCTTGGAGAGTAATTTCTTCAATTTTTTTGTGGTATTGATTGATCTTAATAATACTTTGTTTTTTTAACGTGTTACCTGTTGCAGAAAAATAGAGGAATAAAGTCTTAAATTCCGCACACTTTAGAGCGAGGGGCTGTCAAACTCAAATACACCGCGGGCCACCATTTCATTTTTTAAAAACAATATAAATGCTGATTTTTTTAGTTTTATTTCATTTTTTATTATGACAAATGATTTTATTCAAATGTTTATCAAATTATTAAAATTAATCAATACAATGGTTGGTTTATCATTTTTTAATGTTACTATTATCTTATAGAATGTAAAATGGTACAGTAGCCAAATATAATCACACTTGGGGCCAAATTTGGCCCGCGGGCCATAGTTTGACACCTTTGTTTTAGAGTGCCAGGCAAATGTAATTCCGGTCGTATGGCTCATGGCATTGGTTCTTGTCCTTCCACCTAACGTGGTGATTGAGAGCCATCTGTCCTGCAAACACCACAAACGTAAATCCGAGCACCATCTCATTCATTTCTGATTTTCATTATTTTGCTTTCTTTCCCTCTACTCCTCTGCTTTCGTTCTCTCTGTGTTGTGACTTTATCTCACCCACACCATTGTTGTCACCAGTTCGCCCTGTTGGTAAGTAACAGTTGATCCCATTGTGCATGCCTTTTTTTTTTTCTCTTCTTTTTGGTTTGAAGTCACGCTTCGGGCACTGCTGCGAGGATCCATAAACACATTCATCAAGATGATATTTTACTGGCACATCTTGTGTTGTCTCTCAATCACTGACTTTCCTTGTTAGGAGCCACTGAGAATCCATGGATGTACTGCGTCACGTTAGATCTTGTCAACCATTTGACTTTGAGGCGTCAGGCACTCTTAGTTTGTGATGTTCCGATAGACGGCTAATGCGATTAGCAAACGGCTAGTTATAAGACGACCCCGTATGCATGAGCGCCGTGACGTGTCATTGAAAAGACTGCAAATGAGCCACTGTACCGCATATTCAGAGGCGCCCCAGTTTGTGGTCCGACCCCGCGACCAGATTGTGGCTCAAGGACGAACGGCGACCTTTCCCTGTGAGACCAGAGGCAAACCTCAACCCACTGTTTTCTGGCAACGAGACGGCAGCCAGGTGAGATTTTGGCAAAATGGTTCCTATAATGTGCTGACAGCTCATGATGAGAGATATATTGTTTGGTGTCATGCTAAGAAATACATCAATATTGCAGCAGGGTTGATATTATATTTGAAATCATAATCGTGGAATAAAAAAAAAAAATTAAAAAAAAGCTAAAGCTAAAAAGCTAAAGCGATCAAACCAAGGTGACATTGTGTGCGGGTTTTTGTGGCTCACACAGATAATGAAGTGGTCGTTCATCATCCGTTGATGCTGTTCTGACCAGCCGACTCACATTAGAGTCATTAGAAGTAATGAAAGCAGGCTAATGTCCTTTCCTGCCAGCTTGTCTGCTTGGGGGTGCAGAAAGAGACAAAGCTGATGCCTCAACTCTCACAAGTGCAACATAAACACGGTGGGAGGGACAGTCAGGTCTGACGTTGAGCTTCTTGGCTAGATGATAGTGCGTGATATTTTGGGGGAAAATTAATTTCAACTTGACATTTGGATTGCGTTGCAATTTGGCGTGAAAATTGGATTTTATTTCATGAACAACAGAAAGTGTGCAATGATCATGTTCTGTAAAAGCAATATTTTAGTTTATGTGACGTGGATCAATTAAATAGATAATAATGAATGTTATTATAATATCAACATTACTTAATTTTGTCAGACAGGATTTAAGTGATTTCTTAACTAAACAAGTCTGGAGCTTGGCTGACGTCGGTAAAAATGAAGTCATCGTCTCAACTAGTAAATAAAAATAAGATATTAAAAATTAGTTTTTATGTTTACTTGGGTTATCTTTGTTGGATATTTACATTTATCTGATAGTCATAAATATTTTTTTTTTTCTTGAGAGCAAAGCTGCATGGCAATTTCCAAAGGACGTTTTGAATTTGAACCCCAACTTGGATTTGTGTCATGATCATTTTGGGAATATTCCTATTATTAGTGTAATATGCACACGCACATTTCACAGATCCATTTACAAGTTTTATTTTCCAACTTCACCCCCCCCCACTGTAGGATCTTCTATTTCCCAGCCAGCCAACTCAGGGCGACAGTCGTGTGTCTGTTTCCGTGAACGGCGAGCTGACCATTTCGTCAGTGCAGCGTACAGACGCCGGCTATTATATCTGCCAGGCCCTCACGGTAGCAGGCAGCATCTTGGCCAAAGCCCAGCTGGAGGTGGCAGACGGTAAGTAAGGAGAACAAAGCATGCGCGCCCACTTCATCCAGCACATCAAAGTTCATCGACACAAGAAACGGAACAAAGCCTTGGCATTTTTGCATTTCCCCAAACAATACAGTCGGTTTGAAAGCATTCATTTTAGGATTATTTACTTCATGTTTTACCAAAACGGAGCGACGACAGAAAAGGGAACAAAGGTCTCTGAAAAATAAATAAATACTTTTAATAATTAATGATTTTTAAAAAAATAATAATTCACACTGTGCTTTGAAATCACATAAACTGCATCAACTTGTTTATAGAATTGATTGTTTACGGTTGGCCTCGTTTTTTATTTGCAAGCCTCCATTTTGGTGCCGCAAATGCCAAGCAATCACCAGCAATTATTATTTTTACAACTCTCTCTCTCTCCCTGTGATGAATGGAAGTGGTCCGAAAACAAATAAAATAAAACCTTCCTTGATGGAACGGACACATTAAGACTTTTTAGACAAATCTTTAATGTCACGACTAAGTGCTAAGCTGTTGATGCCGTTCTCCACGTTTGTGTATACGGAGACGACGGAATAAAGCACGGGGGAGCGATCGCAGTGGAGATAAACAGAGCAGAGGGGTGATGTCGGATGAAGTTTAGGAAATGTCCTCAAGTACATGATGAGCTTGTTTCCAGTGAATGGAGTCGTACACTAAATTTGAATTTTTATTTCGTTAGTTTTTATTTTCAAGCTGTGGATTTTCCGTTATAGTTTCCAAGCTAACTTTCTCTCCTTGATTGGTTGTTTTTCCTCGAGCCCGCTGGTTCCTTAAAAATCATAATAAAGGAACAAAATGAGGTTGGAGTTTTTTTTAATTTTTTAACATTTTTATTATTTTTAATTTTTATTTTTTACAGATTTCTAAAGCATTACCGAGAATTTCAACAAATGTGCAATATTTGCAATATTACAACTCCCCGCCTTAACTTTGTGTACGTTTCCCAGACTCAAAGGCCAAGGCGCCACATGCCACAAATGCTCTGAATATCTGTCGACTTGCTCTGATGAAAAGATATGTTTTTTGTCATATTTTAAAATCATCGCTCATTCAACATTTGTGTAAGTAAAAAAAGACTCATTCACTACCAGCCAAGTAAAAAAAAAAAAAAAAAAAGGATTTTTGACGTCTTTAGCCGTCAATGGCCGTCAAAGAGTTAATGGACTTCATGCAAAAATAGAACAAGCAACTACAAATAATTCAATTTATATTTGCAAAACGTTTCGTCATATTTAATCCCTTACACTGTTCGTTCAAAATGGCGAGCGAAGCAGCCACACGTATTGATTAGAAGATCTGCCTGACTAGATGAGCTCATCAATTGTAGTCACGTGTGATGAGTCAGCGGAGCATTAAATCTGACATCATAATTATGATATCCTTTCATTATCGCCAAATTCATACTCATTATTTAAAATGCTGTCAAACGATACGGCTCTGCTTCTCATTTTGTTCTCACTATTTTGCAAACATTGTGATTAAAAAAATAAAAACGGCAAAGGAAAACCCGTTGTAAACACTTGTGAATATGGAGACAGACCTGATAACAGTTGAAAGCAACAGTGAGAAAATTGGAAGCCGGGGACTTGTTACAAGGCCTGGAGAGAGCCAACACTTCGGAAATTACCGTTGCGGAGTGCAGAAGCTGTTTTCTGGATGATATAACATACTTTAAAAAGCTTTTAAAGCCACGCATTGTTGTCCTCCTTGGCATGCTAATTTAAGAGTTTCATTTGTTGGGGGAGGCGTGGGGGGGGGGCGCCTGGAATGAAGGGAAAAGTCATTGTAGGCTACAACCAACAGGCATGGATGTGTTGAAAGGCGTTGGAAAGAAGGTACGGTAATTAACACCACGGGTTAAGCATCATTAATCCTCACCTAGTAATTAAAAGTGAAAGGTGTGATGCGGTGCCACGAGCGCACGGTTCTAATCTGGAAAAGCCTCAAAACAGTCGCTTCCTCTCGCAACAAACCCATCACATTGACTTTGAACATATTGGAACTGCAATTATTGCAATCACTAATTAGCACCTTCTGATAAGGTCATGGTTTTTTTTTTTCTTGCAAAAAAACAAAACAAAAAAACATTTCACAATTATAGAGAATAACAAGTCACCAGCTGATGCCAAGAATGCGCCGTCAAAATGAAAAGGTTCAATTATCATAACATCCATTCCTTCCCTGATTATCCTCAGCCCTGAAAGACCGCCCACCGCCAATCATCCGCCAGGGTCCCTACAACCAAACGCAGGCGTTAGGGCGTGTGACAATACTCAGGTGTCAGGCTTCAGGGGACCCGCAGCCCACAATTACCTGGCGAAAGAACGGCATCAGTCTGCTTGGAAAAGATGCACGCTTTTCCCTGCTGGAACATGGCAGCCTTCAAATACAGAATGCTAAGGTGAGTTGTCTTCAATCATTTGTGCGCATGATTTTATTTTTATTTGAATTCAGTAAACTTTGGATTATTATACACAGAACTCACAACAGTATGGCCACTATTTGTTCTAAAATCAACACTTGTTTTTCTGTTATGTTAAATCAGGTTAAATGTATTAATTTAAATTGATTTTGAATTTAATTAATTTTATTAATAATTTGATCACAGAAAATGTATTCAATAATTATCCAAAGTATGAAAGTGTAAATTTTAATGATAAAAAAAAATAAATAAATAAATCCCTAAAATAAAATCCCATGTCAATGCTTGCTTAGAGTGGCAAGCATTTCATAACTTCAACATTTACACTTCAAATCAATTAAAAAAATTAAAATAAAAAAATCAAGCGCAAGTTCTTTCAGACTTCCTTTTGGTTGATTTTTTTTTTTTTTTTGTGACGCCAGTCTCATTCAAGGACTCGAGGACACGGGCTGTTCTTGGCAGTCGGACGGGGCTAATATAATGGAGGGACTTAACTATGCGGGGGCCTGTCCCTGTGTCAAAGTGCTCTGCCTATGTCACTCACCTCCACTATCTCTCTCGAGAGAGCCCAACGTCTGTGGTCCCCGAGGCTTTGCCAATATGAACAAGATGATCATATCAGTGCTTCAGTATTTCCCGTGTCAGCACTCCTGATGATAATGTTGATGGTTCTGGGAATGGAGGACGACTATTATTGGAGGAAATCAATTAAGGAAATTAATGTCAGCTTTTACTGGGCTCTTCTTTTTTTTTTTTTAAAGTTTTTTTTTTTTCCCCGCTCATCCACTCTCAAGCTTGTCTCGAGCCAAATGCAGGCCAGTGAAGGTTAATGCATTTTTACTGTACTACTCGCTTGCAAACCTTCAAAAGCCCCGACTGACGCAAGAGCTTGTAGGAACCATCTGGGATCACAGTTGCAAGGACTATTGGATTCACGCTCGCGCTTGCGCACCAAACACAACACGTCTGAAAGCTATGCTTTTTGCAGTCTGAATGAGCAACGGGGACATTGTCATTGCTGTACAAATAAAATTGCTTGAAATTGTTACCTCTGCTGGAGAGGTCATTGCCACCCATATTTTCTTGTTGGATTTTTTTAATAAAGTATTTCAAGTGGATAGAGAAGTGAGATCTGACAACATTGCTCCTATTATATATTAGGATCTATAAAAAAAAAAAATATATATATATATATATTAGGATATATATGTTTAAAGTCTCATAATTCTATTTCCTTTTTAGCTATCTGATTCTGGCTTGTACACGTGTGTGGCTACTAGCTCCAGTGGCGAAACCTCGTGGAGTGCTTACTTGGATATCACAGGTATGGTTCCACTCCTGTGACATGTAACTTTTCTTTATTTGCATTTTATTTTGGGCGGTATTAACACTAAAGTGTTTTTTTTGTTTTTGTTTTTTTTTAAATCAGATTCGACTGACCCCATTGACTTCCTGTCTAACAACCTGACAGCCCTACCAGGGCCACCCTCCAAGCCAGAGGTCACTGATGTCACCAAGAGCAGCATCTCGTTGTCATGGCAACCGGGGCCAGAGGCTGGCTCCCCAGTGTCCTCCTATGTCATTGAGGCCTTTGGGTATGTCTGTGACCCACGGCCTTGAGACATGTTTAGTGACCCTTAAAAAGAGCAGATGGGAGGGGGGGAGGGGGGGTTGTTTAAAAGCAAGCTAAATAAATTTTCCAAGTAGCGAACTTACGGGATTTAAATTTGAATGGTATTTATTTGCCATTTAAGGATCACTTTAATCAACATATGACAAGTATTTTTTTTTTTTTTAATTTAAATTCCTGATAAGACAACAAAGTTGTTTCATCTTTATTGCTGAGTTTACCCTCTGATGAGAAAAGGAACAATCTTTCTTCGATTTCAGTCTTTTTATTTGACAGCATCTTTTTTTCCAACCATTATTTTTGTTTGGTTTCCCTGCCTTTTTAGTGTCCGCTTCAATCTTCTGTCTGATATAAGAACGAAAAAAAAAAAAAAGCTCCCCAGTTCATGGAAAATATTCTTCCTTTTCAAACAGCCAGTCAGTCAGCAACAGCTGGCAGACGGTGGCCGACCATGTGAAGACCACAGAGTTCACCGTCAACGATCTGCGACCGAATACCGTCTACCTGTTCATTATCAGGGCCGTCAGTGCTCAGGGGCTCGGAGACCCGAGCCCCATGTCTGAGCCGGTGCGGACACAAGGTACCAAAAAAAAAAAAGAAGACAACAATAGAAGATAAAGTCTCGGATCCTTGGAAAGAAGCATCAGCGTTGAATTGAAATCCTTTGATCTTTCTTGCCGTTTCAGACATTAGCCCCACGGCGCAGGGAGTGGACCATCGTCATGTACAGAAGGAGTTAGGGGACGTGGTGGTCAGCATGCATAACCCCGTGGTGTTCAGCTCTACTTCGGTGCAAGTCACATGGACTGTAAGTAGAGTTAAGATACGCTTTCACTTGAATCCTAAAGAAAATGCTCACTAAAGCAAGTGCCACAAGAGCACGAACTGAATTCTAAAAACCTCCGTACGGTTTTATAATGCCGTCCATATATCGCGCTACCGTACAGCATCCCGTCACGCTCCTTACTTTTCTCTTCTCTCAGGTGGAAAATCCATCGCGATTCATTCAAGGCTACCGAGTTCTGTACCGGCAGACGTCAGGACTGCCTTCGCCGGGACCGTGGCAGATCCAGGACTTAAGAGTCTCCTCACAGAGAGACATGACTCTTTTGGGTCTGAAGAAAGGAATCGTCTATGAGATTAAAGTGCGACCATACTTTAATGAGTTTCAGGGCGCAGACAGCGAATCCATGACAGCGCGGACTCTGGAAGAAGGTAAATCTCTTTGGACTTCATGTTGCATGTTTGTGTTCATTATCTTCCAAGCCGATCCATGTGCACGGTATGTTGAAACAGGCAGAACAGTCAGAGGTCCGTGATAAGCGCTGACCTCTGCGGATTGGCCGATGAGGGGGGACGGGTGGACATTCGAGATTGGGGGGGGGGGCTTAAACTGTAGCTTTTGATATTGACTCAGATCTGTAGTTGCTTCAATTTGGACCCCTGCGGCCATGTCTGCCACAAACCAATACGAGACCTGTTTGACACCATTTTCACTAACACACACACACGAATACACACTTTCAGTGTGCTGTATTTTATTTTCATTTTTATTCAATCCAGGCCCAAGGTCGTCCCGCAAACTCCATCAGACTTTCCCTCGTCTTAATCAGCAAACAGATTTAGCTCAGGTTGTTAGGATTAATAGTGACTTGATGCTGGGAAATGATAGCTGACAATCCTGAGGCAACAATCCAATCCTAATGTTTTTCCTCTCCTTGTAAAAAGATGGGGATAGATGATAAGCTCTGAAGCGGCTATTTGCAGAAATACCCTGGAAGGTGCTTTTCTGTTCACATCGTAGTCGCATTTGTCATTTCCAGTGGACAAAATCTGGCAGGAGATTTACCGACGGGCTTCCCGGTGGGTGTGACGATAGCGAGTGTATCTCCAAATTGCAACCTGGCCAGGTGCTGCATCAGCTCAAACCGGTCGGGGGTCCAGCTCGCAGTGAGAGCGAGTCAAGATAAGGCCATTAATATGAAAGAAATCTCCAACTTGCAGAATTTTACTTTTATGGCAACATATGAGAGGGGCTACCTGGGATTGTGAACATGCGCGTCTGCAAAAAAAAAAAAAAAAAAAAAACAAGAACCTTACCTCACTAGAGCCCAATTAAAATGCCCACACGGGATTACTGAAGGATTTCTCCTACTGAGGTAGCAATTTTACTTTCTCTGGATCCCGGAAAAACGTATTAGGGGACAGAAAAAAAATGTCCATTAATCTGGAGCCAGAAATGGATTGCACAGCAGAAAATTTCAGACAAACACTTATTATCTGCCACAGGCAGATATTCAAACGTGCGCTGCATTTGCAGAACCTTGCAGGGGTGGTGGGAGGGAGGGGGGGATGGCTCTGAGGACTAACAGAGCAAGCACACCGGTCAGGTGTTGAACTCTATATCCCCAAAAAATTATAGCTCAAAATTCGAACATGTTCCTGCCACGATGTTGGCAGCTAAGGCGAGAGACAATGTGATACTCCCCGTTAACATCGCAAATGCCGCATGTGGGGGTGGGGCCGTTTGCTAATTCATGTCTCAAGTAGCTTACACGATGGGCTCATTAGCAGCGCAAGTTATGTTTACCAGATTGCATCCTGCAAAGCAGCAAATTAAGCAGCTTTTGTTCTTGTGGCACAATGGGAACCATTTGACTGGGATGCTCGGCGCTCTGCAGCATTTACATTGAAGTACCAGCTGGGTGTTTATTTACGAGCTGTACACAGAACAAGGAACGTACTTGTTGGGCATTGAGGATGTTGTCATTGTTTGTGTGGAGAATAGGTACCGTATTTTCCCGACTATAAGCCGCTACTTTTTTCCTCGATTTTGAACCAGGTAATACAAAACAAGAATACATCGGTGCGGCTTTTCTGTGGATTTTTCTTTCATCAGTAGGGGGCGCTCTATAGTTCAGAAAATACGCAAAATAAATTTTTACGTTTTTTTTTTTTTCTCTTGGGTCTGTTCTGTTTTAATTTGCAAAGTTAAAAAGCACTGTTTTAGCAATCTGTTTATGTACGTTTATGTGCAGTTACAGTTCAAAATCGTTTGGTACATGCGGTAAAAAACATTTTTTTTTTCAACATAAAAAAACTGCGACTTATATCCCGATTTTCAGACTGTAAGACGCACCTGTATATAAGCCACAGCAGCTCTGAAAAAAAATGCAAAATAAAATAAAATAATATATATATATATACACTAATTATTCTAATTTATTTATTTGTTTTCGTTATTATTTTATTTTTTTATTTTTATTTTTTTAAGAGCTGCTGCGGCTTACAGTCCGGAAATTGCTGTGCTAATAAGTAGTCCCCGATTCAAAACAAATCTGCAATTTCAACCGTTTGCCATATCTCCGTTCAAGATAGTGCTTGTTTGTGACATTCTCTCTCTCCCTTTTTTTTTTTTTTTTGTAAAATGAAACCTGAATCTGAAAATGTCAAGTCACAGTGAGCATTTTGCCGTGCAGCCAGGTGGCCGACAATACAATCACATCACGGCCCACCTACTTTGCACATCTCTGCAATGCTGGACATATCAATGCTTTGCCTAAAGATAGCATTATGATTTAGTATCTTTTTAATTGGGTTCCAGCTAATTATTCTGTCCAACACAGTTTGGAGCTTTACAAAGCGTTTAATGGAAACGGTGGGCCCCAAGCAGTTTAGTAGTCCATTCTGAGAAGATAAAGTGTTAAAATGCAAAGATTATAGCGTTGGAGCCCTGCTGCCCACCGTCTCATTATATCTCCAATCCGCCCATGTGGGTCAATGGGCAAGGTAGCGACACGTAAAAATTAATTAGAATTTTCCTTGCAAGGCATTACATGGCGAATAAAGATAAAGCACAATGACTATTTCTATTTATTTCCCATTTATTGTATTTTCCATTTTGACCCATCAGCACCCAGCGCACCCCCACAGCAAGTGGCAGTGTTGACCGTAGGAAGCAATAATAGCACTTCCATCAGCGTGTCATGGGACCCTCCACCCTCCGACCAACAGAACGGCATCATCCAGGAATACAAGGTAGCGTCAAGCCCATCCATGTGCTTGGACAAAAAAAAAAAATACACAGCATAACCTGAAAAACCTCTTTGTCTTTGTCAGATCTGGTGTTTGGCTAACGAAACCCAGTTTCATGTCAATAAATCTGTGGATGCAACCATCCGTTCAGTGGTGGTCGGGGGTCTGCAGGCCGGGGTGCAGTACCGCGTGGAGGTGGCTGCAAGCACCAGTGCAGGGGTGGGGGTCAAGAGCGCACCCCAGTTTATCACTCTGGGTAATCCACTCACACACACGCACGCACGCACGCACACAGCCAAAGCCAGGATAAAATGAGCAAATAATGGGGAGACCAAGGTGTCCATCACAGTTTGGGGTCTGAGAAAATGATTTATCAATTTAGCACCCTGCAGAAAGAAGATTGCTCTTTACACTGTGGACATCTACTGAAAAATCAATAGTGGTTCATTACATGTAGTGTTTGGTAACACTGCCAAGTACTGTTAGCCATATCAATAATCCACTTCAATATATGGGCTGCAGTCGCTAACAAAGTAGAGAGTGATTTTTTTTTTTTTTTTTTTGCTGGAGCTTATCAGCCTATCACGTCTTATAAAATAGCAAAAGGATGCTCGGAGTATATAAGCCCAGAGTCAATATTGGAGCCCAGGACAGATGCTCCTCATCTATGACTTTTGACTGATAAATAATAACAGCCTTAACAGACAGGGAAAGGGAAACAGGCCTGTGGGCTGCAGCTTAATGATGTGTGTGTTTGTGTGTGTTTGTGTGTTGGGATTGGGGGTTCCTGCCGGAGACTGTGAATCTAATTTCACAGCACAGTAGCTGCAACAGAAAATCAAACTCTGTCAGAGCTGCTCTGTCAATCTCGTGTCTTTTAGGCTCAACTTGATAAGTGCACTGCTGAATTGATTAATTCTTCCGAGATAGTGGATGCACTGATGCTGGTTATTATTTATTTTTTTTGTTATTTCTATTTGGTTATTTTACATGTTTGTTTTCCAAGGCTCAGAGTTTTTTTTTTTTTTTTTTTTTGGGGTGTGAGTTGTTTTGACACATATGATGATATTCGTGCACTTACTCGACATCAGGATCAAATACAAAATTCAATGAAATCCAAAGTAGAAATCTTCATTTTTTTAAAAGAAGTGCTGCTACTCAGGTTTCCTCCCACATTCCACAAACATGTAGCGGTTAATTTTCTTCATGCGCCTTGTGATCTGAGCAGGAAAAAAAAGAAAAAAAAAAAAGAAGAATGGTTGGTTGCATGAAACTGAATTTTTTTCAATAATTTTGTTAATTTAGCAACATAAGGTCAAAATAATTGGAACCCAAACTGCAACCGTAAGAATAATAAACATTTCACAAGGTCCACTTCCCAATTCGCAATTTATTGATATGTTTTCATCAAACTGCACCGTTTTGAAATCTTTTCCCTTTCCTTGTGCTCGCATTTGTGCATCGGGGGTCCCCAGGTGCAGAACAGCGGGACGTAATGACGGGATCGGAGGGCAACAATAGAATCTCAGATGTGGTGAAACAGCCGGCCTTCATTGCGGGATTGGGCGGAGCCTGTTGGATTGTTCTCATGGGCTTCAGTGCCTGGCTGTACTGGAGGAGAAAAAAGAGGAAAGGACTCAGCAACTATGCAGGTAAAAAAAATAAATAAATAAATAAATCAATTTACATGGTTCTGCATCAATACGGAATCTCAAAGCTGATTTGGTCGCTCGCCCCAATGAGACTTGATGTCATCACAGATTTGACTCCATTTGAGCTGGCTAAAAGGCAGAACGATATGAATATATTCAGCGCTGGTGGAAATAGGCTGTATTTACTTTTCTCCACTGTGCATTGGTGTGCATCAAATGTGCCACGCTCCATCAGTCGTGCGCTTCAGCACTGTCACACACTCATGTGAGATAAGTCATTTAACATCGCCTCCCATTATCAGACCTTTGACAGCGTTGTTTGCACATTAACATGAAGCGCATTAAGATTGAAGGAGGAATTTGATATTTTTAGCCTTTTGGTGAGCTAGGGGGGGGGGGGGGGGGGGCTGCAGGTCCATTATCATAATTTGTATTCCGGTGACTTGATTTTCGGGTTTAAGAGGGATTTACATGAGTGCTGCATCTCTGATCCCTTTTCTCAAACTAAATTAAAAACAACAACAAAAATAAAAAAATGTTTTTCAGGAATGATGGAGTATGTGCAGCTAATGTCCATCACTACCTGTATGTTTTGATATAAACGAGTAATTAGGGCTGCACGGCATTGGAAAAATATGCGATATGTGTGTTGGCTATCGTGATATCGATAATATTGCGATATTGAACATGTACAGACAGAAATGGCATTTTCATTCATTTGAAACTCTTTCCTTCTTATTTTTTGTCATTGCAGTTCAATCCTTCACTTTTACCCGAGCAGGTATGTGTTTCCGTTTAGCATTTTTGGGATTATAAGGCGCAGTCTCCATGAACCGGTCTATTTTTTTTTTCGTTTCCACATCATAGGCCGACCGGGTTATACGGTGTTTATTGCAAATCAAGGGAAACAAACTCCTACAGTAATTAAGACAAACATCATTCCACTTTGGCATCCACACATAAGGCGCAAACGATGATCAGGCTCACTGTCGATTTTTGAGCAAATTTAATGATTAGCGCCTTATAGTCCGCAAAATACGGCGCGTTCCAAAATGCCAGCAATGTCAATGTCAAAATGTAATATTTTTTTCCCCCCTTAAGTCACCTTCCAGAGAGACAGAGGTCTGATCAGAAATGGAAGGTAAGAGTTGTTTTTTCCTTCCAAGAATGACTTTCAGTCTAGCATCTCAATGATAAGCACTCATTTTAAGGCCTTAAGTCATTTCCTGTGGTCAGAATTAGAATTTGATTAGACTTTCCAATCTGTCCTTCTCATAGCAGTATATGATTTTCACTGATGTACTGTGTACTTGGTGATCATTAATCACCCTTTTCCGATGAATGCTACTAATTAAAGAAGGCAGGCTGCTGTTCTTCTTCCGCGCTAATGTAAGGGCGAACGGGGAGGTCATGAGACGGGGGGAGAGGTGATGAATGTGCTATTTAAAAAGTGACAACCTATTTGACTTTGCGCAGGTTGGTAAAAGTTTGAAAGAACAGCGCGCTGAACTCGCCACTCAATCATGTACCATATTGGAAGCTTTGAGAATTTATGGTGGAAGTAGCCATGGGCAAGGACTTTCCCGATTAGTTCATTAAAAATTAAATGAAATAACTTCTTTAGTGTAGACTTCACTTCTGTTTAAGACACCTGGCATGAGTTGGCTGTAAAAACGTGGCGATGACAGTCTCCATCTCAATCTTAATTCGAAAAACGTCCTTGCTAATAATCTGAAATGAGGTCTATTAGACAAATCATATTAGCGAAAATAGGAAATAGATAAGAAAGCATAATTAATACTGTGCCATGCGATATTTCCATCGCCATGGCGAATGTGGCACTTGCTTCTTTGATGAATGCAAATGTGTTTATTTTACAATGGAAATGATTGATATAATTGTTAAACACCTTGGAGCTATCACCAAGTCAGCTGTAAACAATTCCCGTGGTGCTTGGCGAGTCAGGCCCAAATGGAAAAATTCCCTGCGTGTGCGAGCGCATTAAGTAAACATGCGAGCGAGACGCAGGAGGCATGCAAATGTTTTGTCATTTTTACAGCAGCTGATTCTCAGTTTTGTTGCTCACAATTTTTATTTATTTTATTTATTTATTTATTTTTTATACGTTCCAACTGTTTTTTCACCGCAACAAAATCGACGCCCCGGTTTCCTAAACCACTTACCGGTCCTTTTCTGTCTCTGTTGCCATGGAAACCACGCAGCCATGCAGTTGCACTGCCAGAGGCGGTCCATGTTTTCTCAATTTAAAATGTAAATTTTCTGTTGTGCTAAGGCTATAAAGCGGATTAAGTGTGTATTCAGGCCTGCCTGCTTTCTCTCGGGAGAGTTTTGGCTTGTGCACTTTCAGGGGAGGCGCGAGTCTGATATACAGACCTGCCATGCTATGGCCTGCATTGCACTCTTGTTTGTGCTTCAGGCTTTTCCATGGGGTAAAATATATTCAGAATGGATCACTTTTTTTTAGCACAGCAGGAAAAACAGTTTTATTAAAATGCATGCTGATATTTATTGAATCCTATATCTCTACTGTGCCCTTTTGTTCTCTCCGTCTCTCTGAATATCCGTCCCTCAGCCGTCCGGGACTGTTGAAAGCGGGTGACCCTGGCCTACCCTGGCTGGCGGACTCGTGGCCCTCCACCAGCCTTCCAGCAAACGGAGGATTGGGCAGTCCGAAAGGCAGCAGTAACTTTGGCCGAGGAGGTAAACACGTCTGGCTGACGGGAGTTGCAGCAAGCATCGCCCGCTCCGACGGTTTTGATGTTCATCATTTGTTATTCGCCGTGACAAGGCCTGACATTAACACAAACACGCAGAGAAATTAAAAGTGCCTTTGAGGGCTAGACTTTGCTAATGTGATTTGACAAGCCTGATATTTGGGATTAAATTTCTGCTATTACATTGACTTTTTGCCCCCTTTTTTTTTTCCCTCTCATGCTCTGCTATTGTGTGGTGAGACTTTAATCAGGGTTTACATGCATGCTGCGTTTACATGTTTGTCAAGCTCAGGAGAGGTCTGGTCAGCTGCAGGGGCCGAGCATCATCATGTGAACACTCCACCGGGCTTCCTCAGCATGATGCATGTTAATTATGCTCGCAGACCATCACTTCCATTCAGATCAAGTCTATTTATGAGCTTTTTCTCTCGTAACAAATGAGGAGAACAAGAGCAGCGGGGAGTGTTAATGACCTTAAAGATTCATCTAATCTTCACCTCACTTCTTTGTCGCAAGATGTATTACCATCGGCAGCGGTGGAGAAGACGGGCACCATGCTGTCCGACGGGGCCATCTATAGCAGTATTGACTTCATGGGGAAGGCCGGGTACAGCAGCCCGGTGCAAGATAGCCAGCCCACCCCCTACGCCACCACACAGATCCTCCAGTCGAACAGCTTCCACGAGTTGGCGGTGGACAGACCAGATCCCCGCTGGAAGGCTTCTCTGCAGGCCCAGCAGGAAATAGCCAACCTGGGCTACTCGCTAACTGATAGACGCCCTGCCACCGGTACAAATTTGTGTTTGTGTGTGTGCTGTGCACAGAAATGCCCAGGAACAAAATATGGCGTGACAGTTCGTTTTTTTTTTTTTTAGAAGTGGAATTCCTGCAAGGGAGTTGGCAAAGTGAGCCAGAGAAAGTGCAAAATGGAAAAGAGCGAATTTATTTCCATATTCACAACAAATGAACCCTTAGGATAATGCTCTTAATTACTCTTCTGTCTTCATCCCCGTTCTACCCTGGGAGCTTATCTAGCCCAGAAATGTCAGCCTATCATGACGCATTTCTTTGGGTGAACTTGATTAGCAATGCATCGGCGTTACGAGTTCTATACGTATATATATAAATATCCGTACATGCCGCGTTAACATACGGAGTAGGATCACGGAGGCATTTCCGTCGTGCGCTTTTTGACGATTCACAATAAGCTTTGTGCTCCGCTAAATGTCACGACGAGCGCCGATAACATAGAAGAAGCTTTATAGAAGAGCTTTGCCTCGGGTTTTGATGCCTAGTTAAGAAATATCATAACATTTTCAAGTCATCATATGCCATCAGCGTACAAAAAGAGACTTGATGAATAAAAAAGGAAAAAAAATATGCCTGAATAGGATCGGTGTGTGTGTGTGTGTGTGTGTGTGTGTGTAGAAACACACTGCAAAATGTGCACACAAGCACCACAAAGAATTTTGACTTTCATCTCTTGCTACTCTCCCTCAGGTGCAAAGGTCGGGAAGAAAAAGAAGGTGAAGGGTGGAACAAAGCCCCCTAAATCAAATGGGACATGTTGGGCGAACATGCCCCTGCCTCCACCACCCATGCACCCTCTGCCCGGTACTGAGGTTGACCTTGACCATTACCCGCAGGAAAGCCACAGAGGAGGGTAAGATGTGTTCACATCTCATCCGTCGACTCACACGCAAACACAAAATCAGAAGCGCACTTTGAAGCTCGCCGAGAAGCACCGGTCAGATCGCCTCCACATTTTTTATTCTGAATCGTGCTTATATAATATATATAATATATATACATATTATATATATATATATTTATATATATATATATATATATATATATATATATATATATAGATATAGATATATATATATATATTAATATAATAAATGTAATACCTTGCATTAGAGCGGATTTTGGGCCGAATTAAATTGAGAATTAAACCAAATTCCTAAAACCAATGAATGCGTTCTAGTTGATGTTTCTACCCAAGTGTGGAAAATCAACCGAACGATAAAATAATCAATGCTGTTTTCCAGATACGACCACAACAGTTGGGCCCCGCCTCTATCGCTCCCGTCGTACCGCCACCAAAGTTTAGACAATGACGTCGAGGAGGAAAGGGGACCGACTCCACCTCTAAGAGGACGAGCCTCCTCGCCCGCATCGGCCGCCTCTTACAACCAGCCTTCGTCATCGTCTCTCAGCTCCGCCCATCACGAGGAAATGCAGTCCATTTTACAAGCCCATTTGGATGAGCTGACCAGAGCGTACCAGTACGAAGTAGCCAAGCAAGCATGGTAACCAGCAACCAGCACCACTGGCATGAATTGAAATTTCATATAAGTCACATACGGGCGGCACGGTGGCCCGACTGGTGAGCACGATGGCCTCACAGTGCAGAAGTCGTGGGTTTGATTCCGGCTCGGGCCTTCCTGTGTGGAGTTTGCATGTTCTCCCCGTGCCTGCGTGGGTTTTCTACGGGTACTCCGGGTTTCCTGCCATATTCCCAAAAACACGTCAATTGAACACTCCAAAATGTCCCTCGGTGTGATTGTGAGTGTGACCGCGACCCTTATCAGGAGAAGCAGCTTGGATAATGGACGGATGGATACGTAACGTATAAAGTGCACGCAACGTATTCAACAGATATCGATATAAATTTATATCTATCGGTTTCTCACCATTAAGAACGGGGCATCCGATAGTGGATGATATAAAAAAATAAATAAATGTTCTAACATAATGCTTTTAATGGAGCCTTGGAAAACATCAAAGTGGCAGAAATATATTGATTGTAATATATGGCTTTGGAAAAACTCTCTGTTGTGACATCAGTAAATCGAGTTGCTAATTAGGCATGCATTGCCTCGATGGCGGGATGCGCGCCGTCGTAGCGGACAGCTGAAGACGAGATAATAGCCATGTTGATGGCAGCCTTTGACTATCCAGATATCTTTTATCCACTCCGATTTTGAAGCCCAGAGCATATAATCAGTTAAGTGACTGCAGCATCCCGGATCTTGTTTTTGTTTTGGATTCAAAACATGTAAGCGCCCGTTTGCTCATTAATATCCGACGTTTGTGCGCACCGTCTCAGGCACATGAAGAGCAGTTCCAACATGTCCAACACCAGCATTCCTCCGATGGACTTTATATCTTCAACGCTGGGCTCAGATTTGGGAGACGCCCACCTCTCTGAAGATGAGGAGGAAGACCGATACGCTATGGTGTCAAAGAATTTGTGCGGCTTTGATTACACTCCCGGACACACGATGGATAATCTGGAGCTCTCAGGTATGTTTGACAAAGCCGACACGGAGAGGGCAGACTCACAATTGAGACTGAATTTACACTGCATGTCTAACAGGCTAATTTGGATTCAACGGAGACATCGCATTTGTTTTGTTTCGGGGAGACGTGTCTGTGTGGGTTCTGATGATGTCGAGCTCGCACTAAGCGGGTTCATCCAATATATTAGTTTAGTCACCAGCCTCACTGACTGTTTGTCACGTGCGGGATTTTCTTGTGGTCGGGTGCAGGCCAAAGGCAGATGGACATCAGCATTGGAAAATGATTTTTTTTTTTCCCACAAAAGGATACAAAAAAAAAAATTAAAAATAGTCCAGAGTCATTTTAGGCAAAAGTTGGAGAAGAATACCAGCTAGGAACGGGCTTGCCACGCCGATACTTTTATTGACTTGATGAAAATGCCGTGACGAAAAGCAAATGACAGTTCACGTGGCATGAGGAAACCAAAAGAAGTCATTTTGCGTTTTCAAAATAAAAGCGGTGATAAAATTGCAAACATTTGGACGTTGTTTTCTCAGACGATGCCAATCACAACAGATGCCAAACTGAAACGGTTTCATTCATAGGTGTTATTACTGTCTACTTAAAAAAAAAATAAATAAAATAAATATTAAAATAAAATACAAATACAATTTGGAGAGTTGAGATGTTCGAAATATAGCGAGAGCTGGTTGAGATTGACAAGAGGAGGTGGAAACAATTTATTGTTTTATTTTTGTATCGCCATCGGAACTGTTTCCGATTTGAAAATGTCAAATTTCCTTCTCTGTTCTCCTGACATGCTGCAAAGACCGTATATCAGAACATGGTGACAAAAAAATATCGTGAACCATGTACTGTAAATTCAGCCGAACTCCACACCGTCCCCGTGATCCTGAAATATGTCGCCAACATATAGCTTCATGCAAAACGTCGTCGAATAGCAATCAAGCGCATACATTGCTGCAGGAATATGAAATGTAATATGCGAACCCGCCAGATACAAAAAAATAATGTCTCCAAATCAAACCAACATTCAAATGAGGTTCCTTTCTGTCACTGTAAATGTTTTTGCAAAAGTTCAATTCTGCCAGCTTGTTCGAAATCCCTTGAAGTTATTTGAGGGACGACATCAAAACGGAACACTGTATATATAAGTGAAGCTCTCTGCTGAAATGTTTTAAAGGATGCATTTATAAATAGGATTCCTTTTATTCGAGCGAAAACGTGACAGCGTCTCCCACGGGGATTAAAACATCGCGTTTTAGACCGCATTGTTTGATAAGCTAATGGGAGGATTGTTTTATATGCTATTGTGGGGCAAAATGCACATCAGTGAGATTCAAAATAATGAAAAAATAAAAATTCATTATTGTTTGTTAACCTGTCACTTTCTGTATCACCCGTGTGAGTGTTTTGAAAAATTTTTGAAAGACAAATGTTGATGTTCACTCGCAGGTAAAGGCTCGCAGTTGTGTCGTTCCGACAGTTCTGCTCCGACAGATCGTGGTCCGCAGAACACACACAGCCTCGGTCACAAGAGGGCCCAACTAACTGGCCTCAAATCTCAGACAAACAAGGTTGGAACACTGCCCAGACGAAAAGACACCAACCCAGAAGGTAAGCGAAATCTTTTCGGAGCAGCCGCCATGATGCATTGGAGTGGAATATCGTCATGTCTGCAAATATTTCAAATTGTGTCTGTGAAAATGGATGATTGGTGCCGTTTGCCAAATTTGTCCATCAGCAAGTCATGCGCCTCAAGCGAAGGGTCTTCACAGCAGCGGTTCCCGCATGAACAGCTCATGGGCCAGCGCCGCCTCAGACGCTGCGGACGAGTGCATGGTGACCGTCTCCACGCTGGAGCGCCAACATATGGCTTCCTGGGGCGACACCTCAACAGCCAACCGGGCCACGCTCAGTCGAGCTTCCCACAAGAGACCTGCCGCCGAAGCCTCCCACAACGGCCATCTTCTCACAAACAACAAAGAGAAAAGGGATCATTGTAAGTGTCATGATTATTTGGGTGGAAGATGCGTGTCTCCTGTAGAGTCCTGAATGAATAATGACCATATTTTCCGGAATATATCAGCCCAAAAAATGCATAATGAGGTCGAAAAAAAAAACATACATAGGTCGTATAAGTATAGGTATAAGTCGCATTTTTTGTGGGTTGACTCGTTCACAGTTGTCTTTATAAGGAGTAGACGATATCGGTGCATAAGACTAGAGTGCCCTCTTGTGGCTGGCTTTGAAATTATTATTATTATTTTTTAAGGTATAAGTCACTTCAGAGTATAAGCCGCAAAAGCAACCAACCTATGAAAAAACATTGCGACTTATAAAGTACTTATACTCTGAAAAATATGGTACAATTAGGGTGAGGGTTTGGTGCAAAACAATTATCACTTAGCTTAATGATATAATAATAATAATAATAATAATAATAATAATAAATAAATTTTTATAGAACCGTTTAAAAAAGGCCCACAAAATAAAATATTCAAATATTGAGTCGTAATCACAATTTTGAGGAAAGAAAATCGCAGTTGGATGATTTTCCCAAATCGTTGATTTTCTGATTGTTATATATGCTATTAAAGTACAGTTTTCTTGGCTTTTCAGAGTATGTCAGATACTCATCCCTGGGCACCTTGTTTCAAAAGTGCTCTGAGATTGTCTCTTGTTGAGTGACTCGGAATTGGATCGGAAGCTGGAGACGAGACGGAATGAAGTCCGTGGAAGATGCAAATGAAAATCCGCAGCTGTAAATGTCATGTACAGGACACTGACACCTTTCTCACAGTGTTCCCTTCACACCCCTTACTTCAAATGAGTAAACTGTACGGCCACTTGTGTTATGTATCACTTGTTGTAGCCTACAACAATTCACGCGGAGGCGGCGAAGACGAAAAATCGCAACAAAATGACTAATTCAACCGAAAAAGGACTTGTAGAATGCTGTAAATATCTTTTATATGTATCTGTATACTTTTATTTTGCTTTGCTATGCAAGCTACTGTAATATTGTCCTTTTTTTATTCTTATTATTTATGACAGTGACTCATTTTTCATTGGCGCTCAAACCATTTGCTTATCTTGATGAAGCTAATGTATTGTTGTACTTTGCACAGAGCGTTTTGGGTGAAAATAAGCACAAAGCCGCAGAGACGAATCATCATGTTGGGGAATACTTGACTGGGCTGTGCTGCCGTTGGTTTCAAAACATCCCATATGTTGAGAATTTAAAAAAAAAAAAAAAAAGGGGAGCAACACAGGTGATAAATGTGGTTCGAATAAGCCAAGAAACTGTGTACTATTTGCTGTGAATTTTATGATGCATTATACTAACGATGACTCCTTGCAAACAATTCCACTTTTATGTGACACGTCGCCTGCGATAGCCAAAGCAAGGCATATGGGCAGTGACGGGTAAATGAAGCTTCAATTCTGCTTCATGAACCAGTTGTAGTATTTTTGGACTCCTGTAGATGGCGCTCTCTGTTCAACATTGGGCTGAAAGCACAGGGACTTGCCATTTTTTAAATCCTTTATTAAAACCAACAGTGCCATCTAGAGGACTCAAAAATACAACAACTGGTTCATGAAGCAAATTTGAAGCTTCCTTTTCCCATCACTACATATGGGTACTCTATATGTCACTTCACTCCCGTCCCTTTAATGTATGTTAATATCATATACAGTATATTTATTTATACCTTTGATCATGCATTTTCAATTGCATATGAAAACGGTGCAATATTCAAAACACGATGCCACGATACAGTCGATTTTACCGATCTCTTCGAAATACGGCGGAACTTTGGAAATCATGTTTGAAATATTTTGTTTTACAGTGGGAATTGTCTGCATCATTAATGCTGTATTAATTGTACAAACGAAAAAAATTTAAGGAAAATTGCGAAAAAGAAAAAAAGGTATAGGAATAAGTTTGCACGGTGAAATAAACTCAAAGATGGCAGTTAAAAGTTGCAGCTTTTTTTTTTTTTCCGTTAAGAGTCGCGATCGAGATTTGTATGAGGCTGGCGCCGACATTTGGCTGAACAAAAATTAGATAAGCAACTAATTATCCTATTAATAAAAAATATTATCTAATGAATGAAATATCTTATTTTTTGGTCCATCACCACTGACAACAACAAATGCGATTTGCAGTCAGAACATTTATTTTTTTAAACTTTACGTTGTCCTTTAAAATTAACGTAACTTTTTTTGCGAGGGAGAATATTGAATGTCATTTTATTGGTCTAATTTTGTAGATGTCAATGTGTGTAAAAAAGAAACACAATCGGCAAAAATCGACAAAAAACAGCCGATTTTAACATTTCGAATATGGGCTGATTAAATCGTCCGATCGCTTCATCAGTCGGGACTTTAAAACGTAGATAAAAACAGAATACAATGACGTGCAAGTCCTCTCCCGTCTATTTTCATCTGAATACGCAACAAAGACAAGCTATTAAATCTTAAAACTGATTCACTTTTTTTCGCTCTCTTTGAATTTAATGCCTGCGACACATTACATTAAAAAAAAAAATATATATATATATATATATAAAATATAAAAAACTAGAACGGGGCATGTTAACCTCTGCGTTTCATCAACTTTCCTTTCCAAAAACATTTTGGAACTGAGGACACGAATTGTCGTTCCCATTCTTGCTTGATGAACAACTAAAGTTTCTTAACAGTTCGGTCTCTCCGTCGCCGTTTTTTTGCGCTTCATCATGCGCCACACATTTCCAGAGCGGTCTGCATTGCTAGGAAACATAAAGTTCCACTGTATGATTTATTTGGGTCAGAACACGATTTGCGCTATCATCATTCAATAATGATTATTGATTTTAATTTTTGTATTTTTGATTTTTTTTTTTTTTTTATGGCAAAATACAACAACTTGGTTTTGGATTGTTATTTCTGGTAATGAGTTCCCCTGCCAGACTGGATTGCCCTCAGGAAAAAAACATCCACACATACCAAGGCCAATTTCTAACCTTTTGATGCAAAATAAAATGTGTACGTGAAAATGAGCAATGAGAAATGTTTCCTTTCCTGAATATACCAATCGTCATTCAAAACTGATGGAAATTGCATGGATCAACTGCATATTAAATATTTATTTATACATAAATATATATATATATATATATATATATTTATACATAAATATATATATATATATATATATATATATATATATATATATATATGTATACATAAATATATATATATATATATATATATATATATATGTATATTATTATTTATTTATTTATTTTTTATGTTAAAAATTCAGCCAACTATCTGTATTTAGTCAATCTGATGCAAAACCCTTGACTGATCTTTTATTCAAACTAAATCAGGAATGTCTGGTTGAAAGCCAGTGGATATGCCGTCCTAATTATTTTTCTGGTTTTCTTTATTGATCTCGTCTTATTTCATTCCTTAAAAGCAGCTTATGAAAAATGCATCGGCAAGGCTGACAAATGTAAGCGCCATAGTAGAATTTAAAATGCATCATCACACGGTCACTTTGTAAAAGGCATCACCGTGAATGTCATTTTGCACGGCCTCGCCCATTACAAGCTCTGACTGCCACACAGTATAAATACATAAAGACATCCTAAAACACGATTTAGCCTCGGCTGTCTCGTGAACTTTTATTTGGCACGTATGCTAGAACGCGGTTGAAAAATCACATGGTTTCTCTTTAAACAGGAGCCAGGAGAGATTTGTGTTCGTTCGCTCGAGGCTTTCTGTGAAAGTCTGTCAATAACAATGTCCTGAGACTGATCGAAAAGGAACAGGATTGTGGGAGGATATTGTGCGAAAAATGCCAATTTGTTGCTCCAGCTCACTGATGCTTTAAATCCAGTTTGCTTGCGTTTTTTGAGACTCGGTCACAACTTGGCTAAACATTCCACTAAGTGGTTTCAGTGCACCTTCGGTAACATTCGCTGCGCAGTCCACAAACTCAAATTGTCCTGTTCCAAAGACCATCAATGTTGGGATTTCGATATTAGAAAATTTTAAGACAATTTTCGTATGCATTGTTCATCTTTCCTAGCATTGTGTGCACGGTTGCTGTAAAACGACAATGTACATAGCCTACTTTAAAATTCACATTATAAATATCAGGAAAATGAAATTAGCTACTTAGAAAGTCCATGCTTAATAATTGCAATAAGCAATTACCAAGCGCAGATGGCTAAGAGCGAGAAATTAAAGTCGACTGAACGCAATCAGTCACTTTCCTCCACCTGCAGTGAAAATGATGAATACGTTGCTGGAATTGACGTTATACGGGCTCTTTGTTCAATTAGATTCGTTAATGAAATCCAAACATTTCCAAAGAGAATAGAAATTCCGCTCATATTAAAGTCACGCTATCGAATGTATTCATGGAAGACGTTTCAAATTGGGACGGTAGCGTGCAGTGATGTGGACTGCGTGGCACCATTATGGGACGAGATGTTATAAAAATTCATTGTGGTATGTGAATCTTTGCGATATACATATTGCACAGGCCATTATCACAATATCGATATATATTGCGATATATTGCGATATATATCTAGATATATATGTATACATATATTATATATTATATATAAAATATACTATTTTTATTTTTAACTGCCAAACAACATCAAAAAATGTTACTTAATCTTTGCATGCCACTTAGCTTCTCGCTCATCTCTCAATTATGATTTATCTCATCGTGTTATGGTTTATTTCCATATATGTTCCACGTTTATGTCTTCTCTGCCTCGTAACTTTTCTGCCTCCACCTGTTTCCTTCCGCCCGATCTGCTCCCTCCAGCCACTCACGTCTCGACCAGGTGTGCCTCGTTGTCTCGTCAATTTGTCTTTTTTTTTTTTATGTCTCCTAGCTTTAGTCGCATGTAATCCTGTTATGATGAATGATGAATTCTAATATTTTCAAGCATAATGGTTGTGTTGTTTTTTTTTTTTAAACTCCCCAAGTAGTGATTTTTTTTTGTTTGTTTGTTTGAGAAAAAAAATAGACTTTGTTTGTTCCCTGAGTTGTGCTTTACCAGCATTTGATTAATTCTTTGCTTAAGAAAAATCAAGACAAAAAGCCCAGAAGGACCACAAGCATGTCATCAGGATAATTGTGTGTATTGATCCCAACATGCACATTCATGGAGTAATCTTTCCACAATATGCAACATTGTCTTGAAAATAAGGCGATTTGTGATTCCTGACTTACTCGGTACAAATGGTGTGACGCAAACAACATGAGACTGCAGATCTTCTCCTGAGGGGAAGCTAAAGGCCATGGTCTCCTAGCTTCCAGCTCCCTCAGTGACCAATTTATTTTCATCTTCTTCGCTCTGATAGGTCTGCTGCTTCTTGAAAATATGTGCACTCATCGTGTTCTTTGTCGAGTTGGAGTAAAATAATGGAATAATGTGAGCTATTTGTTGTCTTTTCAACAGGAGAATATTCCGTAAGATGAGCAAAGATACTAGAACTGAAGCGAATGACCTCTCAGGATTCTCATGTTTTTTTTTTTAATTTACAAAAATCCAGTTTGGAGCCTTTGCTTGTTTTCTATGCAAATAATTGGGCGGGAATTTTTTATTTATTTATTTGTTTATTTATTTATTTTTTTTTTACAGAATATTCTATAATATAATTCATCTCAATTTGATCACAGTCAATTTATAAACTGATCTGAAAACCCCGAATGCAGTGATGATGGATTCTATTGCATCATGCATGGTTTGTTGTTTAGCCGAGTTGGAGCACTTTATTTCTGCACCACTTCCCAAACTGTTTCCTTTTAAAAGTTTTGACATCCTAAAATGAAATGTGAGACAACAACATCCTGCTGGCATGGTGTGACAGTCGAGAACTGTTTTCACATTCGTTCCTAAGGGGGGGGGGGGTGCACCTCTCGGTTTAATGTGTGCAGAAGCCAGCATGATTTTTACATTGCAGCTTGTCCGGAAGAAAAAAAAATGCAATGTTCTATTTTTGAATATGATAACATTGTGGTTTTATTTATATTATTCAAATCATATGTACAATTTTTTTTTTTTTTTTTTTTTTACAATATGATCGCACTGATGTGGTGAAATCTTAGCAGACAATATTGTCAGGTTGCGGGTCGTCTTGGCATTAAAACTACGCCCCCCCCCTCCCGCTTCACAATCGGTGACAGACAGTCATATATCTCCTTAAACAAATTTAAATTTACAACTGCTGCCGCTAGCTTCGTCTCACCCAGCACATTGATTATCTCCGACACGACTTAATTCCTCACCAACTGTCTGCTTGAACAGAAACTAATCTTTCTCAAACAAACCTTCCATCAAATTGAAGTCTTACATCCCAGCGCCATCACTCACCCTCCCGGAGACTCATAACTCATGAGCTTCGCACCGGCGTGGCCGCGTTGTCTTTTGTTCCCAACATTTTTTTTTTATTCACTTTAAAATGAGAGCGGTGCCTTGAGATAAGAGTGACTCGACTTATGAGTTTTTTCAAGATATGACCCGTCATTTGGCGGATTTTTTTTCCTGTAAGGAAAGATGATCACCACACAAACAGACAAAAAAAAAAAACATTTGTTGAGTTGTAATAAGAGAAAATTGAACACTTGATGTCACATGCGGCTCATCCAGAATGTGTCCGTATATTTTGTTGTCTCATATGGAGTGCAAAGGGTTGACAGCCCTCAGCTCTCCCACATCAACCTTTCTGCAGTTCCGCCACATTTGCTTTGACTTGTCAAGGCCGGCGCTTCGTCAACAGATTGGAGAGAAGCTACTGGATAAACCCGGTGTAATTGAAAATGAAACTTGGCAGAACACACACACACACACACACGCACACACCCACTCGGAGAAGCACACACAAACACTATATCTCAGAAACCAACACAAACGCGTCTGAATAAACTCCTGCAGACAGCCGTCCTTGGTAAGAAGCAGAAGAAACGAGGAAAGCAAAGTAAAGAAAGGCGGACATCCAGAGTGTTGTGAATTTCCACGGAAGAATATTGCATATCAGTCACTGATGATTTAAGACGGCCTCCGCCTGACTTCTGAGAATTTTGTGTGGCATCATGTACTGATTTTTGGATTTATTTACCATATTTTCCGGACTATAAGCCACTACTTTTTTCCTCGATTTTGAACCATGCAGCTAATACAGCAGTGCGGCTTTTCTGTTTTTTTCTTTCACCACTAGGGGCGCTATATAGTTCCAAAAAATACACTAAATAAAGCTAGTTTTTTTTTCTTTCTCTTGGGTCTGTTCTGTTTTAATTAGCATAGTTGTTGCTGTGTTAAAAGGAAAGAAACTGTTTATGTACCTTTATATATATTCACAGTACGATATATATATATATATATTTATTTATTTATTGTTTTTATTTTATTAATTTTTTTTGGTTGTATTCAGAACAATATGGGCACAGTGTTTATTTCCAGCTTAATCTCAAGGTCTGTGACCACAAAAAAAACACAATCATGCATGCAAAAAATTTTACAACTTGCAACTCCAAAGTTTTCTTTTCACAGAAATGGGTGAATTGGGTGCTATGCGATGACGCAAAAAAAGTCCAGTGCGACATTTGTAAATCCTGTTTAATTTATAAACAAAGAGACAGAATGACAGCTATTTACCAAATAAATGTATACAATTTTCCGGAGTAGTACAGTTCCGCTGTAAAAAATGAAGTGAACATTTTCCGCAGGACTGAATCTCCCTCTTTGCTCCAACTCTTTAGAATTCATAAGCGTTCAATACTGTGAGCTGAAGCATAAAATAAATAAACTTAATGAGTTGAATACTTTGCACATGACTGGTTAAGGAAGATTACAAAAGTAGAAAACGCGTGCAGACGAGTGTGTCGTTGAAGCAATCCGCGATTAGCAGTCGGGACCATCGGTCGCTAATTGCTTGAGTGCTGTCGGAAAAAAAAAAACAAATGGCCAATCTGACCTTTCACCCCTGTTACAACTCAAATCAGATGGAACGCGATAAAAATAACAAGCCATATAACGAGTTGACCTTTGGCCTCGGCGACATCACTGTCAAAATACAGAAATCCCAGAGAAGATAGCGGGGTGATTACATTCATGTTCTTGAAAAGACAACACGCTTGGTTTGGCACGATGCAGTGCCGTGCATGTGTGTGTGGCGCATTCTTCTGGAACAGCAAAAAAAAAAACACTTGAAAAATGACACACAATGTCCATTTTGTTACTTTTGGCTCTGACTTTTACAAAGAGGGGAAAATAACGTGTTATTTTATTTAAAACCTCCAAACAGTGCACAGCAGGCCAAACGGCCGACATTGAATAGAAATCATAAATGATCATCGGGTTTATTTCAAAGTGGCTTAATGTAGTTGGGCATTTGAAATAAAAATATACCTGATTGATTATATTTACCTCACTTGATAAAAAAAAAATATATATATGGGTCAAGGTGACTAATATTTTGCCACTTCCTTCTTATTAACTTAAAAATGCATCCTTCTATTTTAGTCAAAATTACTTGGCAAATTTTATTTTCCAAAATAAATATTGGAGTCTTCTTTGGATTGCGATAGTTCAATTAGTGTCGTGGAATACAGCGATTGTATCATATATTGATATTTTCCCAAGCCAAAATGATTTAATCACTTTACCGGCAAAGTGCTTCTTGAATCCATTCAGGTCAGTATGAAATTAAGAAGAGAAAGGAGAGAGTAGATTTTCATTATCAGAAGTTATTGCCGAGGTCAAGCGAAGAGTAAAAAGATGAACTGGACACAGGTGGCCACAAAAAAAAAAAGAAAAAAAGAAAGAAATAGTCCAGAAGCAGAATTTTGAAGTAAAACATCCGTTAGGAGAATTTGCATGCAAAAAAAAAAAAAAATGACACAAAACGAAGATCTCACTTCGGAATGAAAGCAGCTTCAAATGGACGCAACTGGATGCACAATTCGGATCAACATTCATGTTCTCAGAATCAAGTCCACTTATCAAATGATTTACACAATTCCACAAAATGCGTACAATTCTAATCATAAAAATACGTGATTGTGCTTTTCTAACCAAAGTCGAACAAAAGCATACGAGGACAAGATGTACATCACTTGGAAAACATTAACACTGTCACATCAAATTTCAATTTGAAGCACTTCTGTGGCAGTAAACAATTTACAAGATGTCTGGAAATGACACAAGCATTTTAGAACACACGAGAAACGCTCATCATGTACAATATTTTTGCGAGACAATCACATCAGCCATAACGTGCGCGTTTGGGGGTGACCGTTTTCTTCAGACGGTCAGCCGGAATAAATTCCACAGACATAAACACTTTTTTTTTTTTTTTTTTTTTTAAACCAACATTGAGTGAGAAATTTGATATAGAAAAAGAGCATTTATTGTGCAGTATTTTAGTCTTTTTTTTTTTTTTTTTTTTTCCGAGTTCAAAGTCCTTCACTGAAGCGGCTGACATTTTACGGTGTCATCACGAGGCTTCTCAACTTCTCAGGAACTATGAAAAGAGAGAAAAAGTCAAGTGCATTGCTAGACAAAATGTTTAGTTTTGCCTAAAAATAATATTTTCTGATTACAAAAATGTAATGCACAATTTAAAAAATAATAATAAATAAATAAATAATGTGAACATTAAAAAAAATAATAATAATAAAATAATTTTGACCGCGGGCTTACCTCATCTACTCCCACAGACGCCATCTGCCCTCTGTGTTTGATCCTCGTGTCCTCACAAAGAATGAAGCTCGATGGATTGGGGTCGTCTGGCTCACTTTGAGCTGGACCTGATGGGAAAGAGGGGACAACTGTATAGAAACATTCTGATTGAAAAAAAAAATGATAATAAATAAAGAAATAATTTTGGGGTTGCCTAAACCAGTGGTCCCCAACCCCCGGCCCGTGGGTCACTTTGGATCGGGTTATGGCGGACCGCACAGATAAAAATGAATAAATAAACGTGGCGTGAATTTTCTCAACCGGATCATGCTAATATTAAACGCACAAGCTCACGAAATGAGCAACGATAGCACGTCAGACGCTTGTCACATAGACGAAAAGTCGAAACCATAAATTTGACATCTCTTTGCAACACTACATGAATGTTGTTTGCTTTTGCCTCTTTTTCCGCTTTTCTTGTCTCCGTCCTGGCTCTCGTCGTCTTCAAATGGAGCCTCTTTGACCCGGTGAGTCCCGGTGCTGCCTCTTCGGCCCCGGGCTTCTCCAGAACCCATGCGGGGTAACGTGGCCCCCCTTACTCTCAAGTCGCTATGGGATGTCTGACTGGGGAAATTCAGAGGCATGAACGAGTCTGGAGAGAAAGAACCGAGTGGGGGGGGGGGGGTGGAGCGGAGCACACGCAAATCCAAATGTTTAGATCTGGAGAGATGAATGACATCACATTCTTTTCTCTTTGTTTTACCGTCACTGAAGGCATCTTTGGGATGGTAGCATGGTTGCGCACACGGGTTCTGCTTGTACCGTCTGGGTCTTTTCTGCATGATTGCAGGACTCATGTTACTGTCGGTGGACATGGGACTGCCGGGTCGCTGATGCCGCTGCCCTGAGAGTTAATTACAAATTGTTACACAAAATATCTTTTTCTTTTTTTTTTTTTTTTTTTTCCAATTTCAACACAGCCGACAGTGTAACACACCAAGAGCTGCTAAAGCCCTCGTTCGTAGCCAAGGCCATTGGTAGTCTTTTGAGTCCACTTTGACAGCATGTGTCTTTTGATTATGACAATGTAATTTATTGTTCTTTCTATTCTCGCCAATCCCACATGGAACTGTTCAAGAACTTTCTCAGCGAGTTTCTTGAAATGAGACGAGCCCTAACAAGTGCAGACGCCAGTGATGGGTAAATGAAGCTTCAAATTTGTTTCATGAACCAGTTGTAGTATTTTTGGACTCCTGTAGATGGCGCTCTTTGTTCAACATTGGGCTGAAAGCACACAAACATGCCATTTTTTAACACCTTTATTTAAACCAACAGTGCCATCTAGAGGACTCAAAAATACAACAACTGGTTCATGAAGCAAATTTGAAGCTTCATTTTCCCATCCCTAGTAGACGCTCGACGGCCATTTGTCTTATTTCTGTATGAAGTCACCTCACCTGACTCCTCCGGGTATCTGCACATGCGCAAGCCTTCGGCCTGACTGAAATCTCCATCGGTGAAGAAAGATCCTTCCGAGGTGCTGCCAATGCTGGACCTGCCTGATGATAAGTTATCCTCGGATGCGGAGCCCCAGCTGTTCACCATGGACCCTGTGATCGATCTATCCAGCTCCCCAGCGCTAGAGGCGGGGGTCTGTTCCAGCCTGTGGAAAAGCAGTTTGTGCGGGGAGTTGTGAGGCAACTTTTGTTTGTGCGGTTGGTTTTTGTGCAGAGGATAGCGGTTTTCGTTATGTGCCGTCTCCTCCTCGGCATCCTCTTCTTGTTCATCGGTGTCCATGTACAGAGGGGTGGAGCTGTGTTTTGGGGAGAGACGGGGACGGTTATTGGGTGGCGAAAAGAACATTTACCATCAAGTCACAGGACAGTTTAGGTCTTCGATCCTGTTCCTCGACGCAAGTGCGGTGCCTGATTCAAATGATCAGGATCGTTATCGAGCGCCTGCAGGCTGCCTGCTGAATATCTGATTATTTCAATCAGGTGTTGCAGCAAGGGAGGGATGGAAGAAAAGGAGGACACCGGAACAGGATTGAGGACATGTGAACACATGTGGTCAAACATTCTCACTAGAGTCTTTTTTTTTTTTTGGATTGGTCTCACGAGACGTCCAGGCTGCATTTAGTCCGTATGAAATAGTTTGTTTTGATTAAAAATGTTTACCTGAGGTGGTTGAGTCCATCATGCACACCATTGCTCATGATTCCCTGTGGCTGTGTGGAAATTTGGTGACTATAGGACATGTCGGGGGGAGACGATGCGGCCCTTCGAATTGGTGGAGTCGGGCAGCCTTCTGTTCTCTTCTCGGGATCAAAACTGATGGGGAAACAAATGCGGACATGAGATACTGGCCAGCTGAATTTAGAATAAAAAAAAAAATCCCTTTGAAACAATTGCAGGAATTGTAACCAGAGAGTGGATTTAGATTTAGTTGATATTTTTGGTGGTACTCTGGAGTGAAAATAATCATTTGCTATTAAACGATGTAATTTTAAGAACCAGACTGATTTGAATCATTTTTGCACTCCGTTGTAAACTCATCTATCAACTGAGACCATAAAGAGCAATGGGTTGTCAATCCTGTTCCCCGATTGCCAGTGTCCTGTCTCTCCCTCCCTTCTGCAACACACCTGAGTCAAATGATCCGAATCTTCATCTCGCTTCTGAACCCCTCTCTGATTATCGGCTCATTTGGATCAAGCGAGTTGCCGCAGGGAGAGTTCGAAAACATGCAGGACACCAGTCCTGGAGGAACAGGATTGAGGACCCCTGTGATATAGCGTGACATTTATTTTACTCTCAATCCAACATTTATTTTAACCACAACTGTGCTCCGGGAAGTATTGCTGCATTTATTTCGAGAGGCTAAGCAGACAGATCCGAAGAAGCGATTTGTTAATAATTCAAATCCAAGTGCACCTCTTCTCCATGGGGAGGCTGTACTCATCACCGTTCCAGGCGATCGCATGAGGAGGAGAAAGAGCATCTCCCCAGCTAACCGCGGTATGTTTTGGAGTCTTCATGGCCCGCGGTCCTTTCTTTTGATTTTGACTTCCTGAGAAATTAGTAGAGAAGTCAAAGTGGGCGCCTTTTGGCAGGCTTTTGTTTCAAAGCGGGCACAGCGGCGAGAAGTGAGACCCTGAGCATTACCTGAGGTGCCGTTGCTCCCCCTGTCTGAGCTGTGGTGCGAGCCTCCCATACTGTGATCTTGGTTGTGGTTGTAGGGGATGGTTTTGTGATGGGCTAAGCCTTCGTTTCCTGGTGGGTGATCTGAAGAAAAAGCGCGGTTAAAATCGTCCGACACCTAATTTTATCCTCTCAGTCATTTTGCATCCGACTTTACCTTTATTTCGGATGTTTTGCTCAATGATGTTGTATTGCATCTGCGTGGCCATCTCTTTCGGTAGCGGAGGAGGATTCGGCGGCTGATTCCAGCACGGCATGTCCATGGGCTCCAAGGCATGAGATTTGTTTTTGATGCTGGCCTGAATAAGTTGCGTGGTCGCGTAGGGGATCGGTTCATAAGCATCGGATGAATCTCCGCCTGGACTTGCGTAGCACAGGTTGGAACTGTTGAATGTCTTGATCTCATTGAGCTTGTCGCCGAGGTTCACGTCAGTATAAATAGCGCTCTCGGATCTCAGCTCTCCGCCGTGTTTGCCGTCTGGGTGCTTCCCGTAGTTGGCAATGCAATCGGCTTAAGGAGAACATACAGCGGCAAAAATAGAAATGAAAGCACAGTCGCAGCTGTTTTGATTGATTCCACATAGCGTGGCAGAGTCCTGACACGCGCTCACCTGGTCGGCTGTATGTTGTCAGGTTGCTGTCGCTGGTGCCGTTGGCATTATTGCAGCAGTTGATGCTGCAGTCCTTATGATTGGCGCACGTATTGGGCCAATTGTCTGGCAGCCATAGCTGGTTCAAAGGTTCACCCATGCTCAGAAGGCCAGGTCTGCAAACGAAGGAAGGCCAGCACTTTTACAACAGGTAGACAGCGCCTCCTAGCGTTTCTTCAACGCGGCTGCATTTCAAATCGCAGAATCAAAATACGACTTGCCTGCCAGCGCTGCACACAGATTCTCCTCTTTGATATGCAACTAGAAAAAGAAGGCGGAAAAATATTCATTGTTGATGAGCTGTCACAAACAGCAAGTGCCAGGGGCGAAGAAGAAATGTGGCAAAATGTGAAAAAAAAAAAGTCAAAAAGTTGACTTCAACTTTAGTGAGGGCATAAAGTCTGACTTGGTTGCTTTAACAGACATGGAGGGGAAAAAAAGAATTTAAAATCTCTTAAATGTTTTCGCTTATTATCGCAATTGATTCTGATGAACGTTTGTGCCTTATTTTGTAAGTAGACACAATTTCTCAAACGAATGAACTTTATTAAAAATTGTGGCTCAGGTCCTCTCTTAGCTCACTCATCGATGACCTCTAACCTCACAGACAATAATTCCGACAGTTCGACTCGCTCTAAACTCTTCCCAGAAGAATGGGAAACCGTTTAATCTGCAAATGTAATAGCCAGGTGTCCCAATACTTTTGTCCACACATGGTATCATACACAAAAGTTGTCTTGAAAACAGAATGGAAGTAACCTGATTGCTTCTTACCTGTTGGCGTAAAAGTGAAAGATGGCACTGTATGGGCAGACAAAAACAACGTACGTTAATGCAAATCAACATGGCGAGCAATAAAAAATAAATAAATAAAAAAATAGCTCGTCTTGTCATCCATTCGTTGCCGTGTGCCAACCAAATTGATGATCATCCTCAAAGCCAAAGATTTAAAAAGCATGCCATCAATCATCAGGATCTCTCTCAGGCATGTGAAAAGGTTAATCAGAGACCTGAGCGATAAGGGAAATTTATCCGGGGTTCTGCGGCAAAGGTAATGTCAGGTTGACGGGCCTTAGTGTCCAAACACAGCGGTGAGGAAAATGACATGTTATGTCATCTAAAGGTCAGCCTTCAAACGTCTGTGTGTTGCATGCATGGAGCAGGTCTTAATGGCGTCTGAAGTCTTTGTGTCGAAAAAAATGATTAGAAAATATCTGCCCCTCCACTTTGACACACGGAAATTTCTTTTTTTTTAAAAATGATTTAATATTAATATAAGCAGATAGAGCGCTAATTACTGAGACAATAAAGTGAAAAATTATTTTAAAATGAATTAAAATTATATAATAATAATAATAATAATAATTATTATTATTATTATTATTATTAAAAAATAATGATTCTAAGCGGTTTGGAGAATGGATGGATGGACAAATAAAAATGACAGACCCTTGCGAATGCCGGTGTATGTGCTGCTGAGGCCACTTCTCTTCTTGCGGTGGCGGTACAGCCACACACTGAAAATCATCAGGATGAACCAGCAGGTGGCGCCAATGCCCGCAATAAATGCCGGTTGCTTCACCACGTCGGAAAGGTGGGACAATGTGTCCTTTCCCTCACTCAGATCCATCATCTGACCGGCAGAATCTAAGGAAAAGGCACAAATGTGATCGTATGATGGTTCCGTGTCACTTCCAAGTATGCAGAATTCATTTACGATGCTTTAAATTATCATTGTAAAATGTGAGCGGGGATACACGAGGTGAGCTCATCGTCTTATTCCCTCGGACTTTTAATTCTTCATCTTACCGAACTGAAAGAACATGACCTTGCTCTTGACCCCAGGTCCGGCACCGTTGCTTGCCGCGACCTCCACACCGTAGCGAATCCCTGGCGCCAGACCAGGAACGAGCACCGAGAAGGTGTAGCCGTCCACAGACTGGTTCACGTGATAGCGACTCTCATTTCCCAGACACCAGATCTGTCAAAAAGAGAAAGTTAGAAATGGAAGATTGCCTTTCGGGACACATCCAACAGCGCTGAGTGGCATCATAAAGATCCAGTTTAGGCGTTAAATGCAATACACGGGACTGTAAACGTGACTTGCAGGGGGGTGAAGGGCGGGTATCCTTGTCATACCTTGTACTCCTGGATGACTCCTGCCTCCTCCGGGACTGGGGGGGCTTTCCATGATATGAGGATTGCGGTGCCGTTTGGATCACTCTTTGTTACTGTAACATCCTGGGGGGCCCGTCTTGGAGCTACAGATGGAGATACGGAGAGTTGCATCCAAATAAATGTCGGTCATTGTGATATCAACTATAATGTTATCACACTTCCGGCGACCTTTGCTACTGAAACATAAATAAATAAATAAACCTTTGAAATTCACCTTCTTCCAACGTTCTGATCACCTTCACATCACTGTCAGCTCCCTGGAATTCGTCGAAAAACGGCCGCACTTTGAACTCATAGATGGCGCCTTTCTTGAGCTGACCGATCACCACTCCGTCTTTATGTGGCGCACGTACGTCCATGACACTCCACTGGCCCTCGGGTTGACCGTGTTCAGCCGAGGGCCTGTACAACAGCTTGTAGCCTTGAATGTACAGCGAATGCTGTTCAACCTGGTGCAAAAAAAACAAAAAACAATCCATGATGACAGTCCAACACCACAGCACATTGACTCCGAATAATCAAAGCGACACGATTCAAAATTAAATAAAATCATTTTATGATGAACCTCACTCACGCACTGGTACTGATAAATTACCCATTCGATTTAATTCAACTTGCTGCCAGTATTGCGTGTTTGTTTTGAACTCACGTCTTGGCAGTCTGCTGAGAGTACATGAAAAAAAAAAAAAATCGAAAAGAGTTGATTCTACTATATCGATGTTATGTAAACACTGAAGGTGAAGATAGCCCTTGAAAAATTGGAGTTACCCGACAGATATGTGGGGGATGGAAAAAAAAAACAGAAAGCACTGAATGTTTTTTTCATGACTTCAATCACGCTTCATTTAACTGTAAGATGCCTTTTATTGATTTTGTTCACTACTTCTTACTTGATCTTCTTTTTGTCCCGATTTGTAACAGCCAGAATCACCCCTCCACCCCATTTGTGTTTTTTTTTTTGTTTTTTTTCCATTTTGGAGAAGCTAACACTGAATGATGCTCACAAATGACGACATGAGCAAAACGTAACCATGGCAACTGAAGTGGCGCAACACTCAACTCTCCAACTCACTTCAGGCAAAAGCACAATCAAAGAACCACGCTAAGCGTTTCTTCTCACCACGCTCGATTCTCACAGCACAAATAATGTTGAAGATGTATCAAAGTCACGTCGGACCACGTACCATCCAGTTCAGCCGGACCGCGGAAGACGACACCACAGTGGGTGTGTTTAGGTGGATCACCACATCCCCCAACTCCCTCTGGATGTGACGGGGATCTGTTCCCTCAGATGTATAAGTGCTCTCTAAAAAAAAAAAAAAAAAAAAAAGGGAGGAAAAAAAGCTGTGTGGTTATGTTCAAATGGGAACTAAAATGGAAAATTCTGAGAATAATCCACCCACAGACCTTTTTTTTTTAGCAACAAATTCTGCACGTTTTTTTTTTTTTTTGCTAATGCTTAAATAATATAAAATCAAATGAACTGACTGAGATATGAAGAAAAACATTGGCAAAATGTATTTGCTATCTAGATCTGCACCCAAATGAAATTGTCCAACCCAGTTTGGATATCTTTTCATAGTACACAAAATAACAAATTCATTCATAAAGATGATTAAATAAATAAATAAATAAATAAATGATTGAAGAATCAAGTCCCCACTGACCGGGTGTCCGGATGGAATCTGAGATGGTACTGGGGTCACTGAGGCCGTAAACGTTGACAGCTCGGATCATAAAAAGGTAGACGGTGCCGGGCTTCAAGTTCTTCAGGACAAAAGTTTGCATCTTCACATGCTCGACGAGCGTCACCCATCTGCTGCCTAAAGTATGACTACGGAAGAAATGACAAGGACATGATATGTAATCAGGTATGGAGTTTGTGAACATGTCGAATAATCTCCACAGGTTACCTGAACGCTTCAATTAGGTAAGACGTTGGCGTTGCACCACCATTGGGGCTGGGTTGCCATGACAGAGTGACAGAAGTGGGGCTGATGTCTGTGATCTCCGGTTTGGTTGGAGCACCAGGCAACAGGGCGGGGCCGGAAGGTCGACTGGTCTGGACAGTCACTCCAAACTCTGACAAGTGCAGAAAACCTCATGAAACATACCCGGATTGTAATGCTTGACCCAAAGACAAATATTACATAACATCCCCGCACAAATTGCGATGGCTGAGTTAAACAACATTTCAACTCATATACTTAAAATTAACCAATACAAACCAGAAATTGCTTTTGAATTCTTAAAAAAAAAATAATGAAACTAGTCTGGATATAAAATGATGGAAATTTAGATAAGAAAAATGTCATTTCTTTAGGTACCTGTGAAATATCGCAATAATATCGATATTGCGATAGTCATTTTTTCTTATATGGTGCAGTCATACCATAAACTCAATATCCCGAGACGGTCACTCCAAGCAATCGATTTCTTTGAGAGACACCCGTCGAGAGGCATTTTGGCCCACCGCTTGAGCACAAATGGATCCAACCATCTCAGGCTTCTCCACACTGCTAGTTTGTGCTCCTTCTCCAATTGAAGCTAAAATATTTAAATAAGGGCTTGTTGGGGTGATGTGACTCGCTGGAAAGCTATTTCTTTCTTTCTGACAATCAGCAATTTGGCTCATCTGGTTAAAATTTTTGAGTGAGTATTTTTATTTATTTTTTATTTTTTTGCTAACTATCATGCTGAATGCATGTGTGTGTATAAATAGACCCTTTACATACCCTCTACTTGCAAATATGCTGTCCAAGAGGCCTCGCCATTGGGACTGGAAGCCACACAAGTATAGAAACCGGTATCTCCCAGCTGAGGAAATGCATGGAAAATGGCAGATATTAGCTCCCTCGGCTTCGTGATCATTATCAACTGATACACTCCCATGGTGCCCTACCTACCTTTGTGTAGCGAATCTCAAGAGAGCCGCTTTCCACTACGGACAAACGTGTGTCCAGCGGCGACAGCACCACCCCATCCTTCTTCCAGTGGACTGGAGGGGGTGGTGTGCCAGCTGTGTGGCAACTCAACAACACAGTGCTGTGCAGAGGAACAGTCTGATTGACCGGGCCCTGTCTAATTACAGGGGGAGGTAGTTCCGAGCCAGCTGGAAAAAAAAAAAAAACAGAAGCAAGGACATGAATGAAAGTGCACGTGCTTAATGGCGGCAGACACATCAAGTATTGAGCTTGTTTTAGTTTGTTCGTTTAAATTTCAATTACAACATGGACATGAATATTGACAATTTCATTGAGAAATGTATTATGTCTTATAAGTGATCATATACCGCATTTTTTGGACTATAAGGCACACCGTATTATAAGGCAGAGTCTCAATGAACAGGTCTCATTCAGGAAATGTCCATATATGGGGCGCACCGGGTAATAAGGTGTATTACTGCACATTAAGGGAAACAAACAAGTACAGTACATAAATCAAACTTCATTCCACTTCCATTTATTATCCGTAAATAAGGTGCAGCCGATTATAAGGTGCACTGTCGATTTGTGAGAAAATCAAAGGATTTTAATTGCACCTTTTAGTTGGAAAAATACGGTATTTGATTTTGGTCTTCAGGATCGTTTTACATCTCACCCCAATAAAAATACAGATGCATATTTTGTTTGATTAGCTGTTGATTTTTTTTTCATTTGATTTTATGTAATCGACTAAACCAGAAACTAAAGATGAAATCAGTTTTTTTATTTTATTTTATTTTATTTTATTGGGGTGGGGGCTGCTAATCCACAAGTGGTCCATAAATCCTTTTACTCCCAAATTAATCAAGACTGAAAACAGAAAATGCTATGATATGATATTTCAAAACTTTTAAATGATGTCCGAGCCTGAAAAAAAACCCAGATAAGCTATGGAAGATATTTAGAGCAAAGTTACGAAAGCGCGACAACAATAGAAGGGATGTGCAACCAGCGGAGGAAAAAGAAATCAACTTATCCCCTCCAGCAGAGCAACTAATCATTCATTCGACAGCAGGTAGTGATGGAGGCGGCTTCAAGCACAGCCTCACTAAGATAACACAGCCCTCTTCACTCTCCATCTTACATTTTAAAGCCCAGCCAAACGGGATAGGGGTTCTAAATAAATAAGACTCACCAAAAAAGTTGATGGAAACATGCCTTTAAAGCCGACAGAGGTATTACCGGCTGGTTATTTCCATACAAATGTGGCCCTCCAAATGGGGATGAAAGAGATGTGGCGGGATGGAGAGAGAGTAGAGTGCTAATAGATCACAGCAAAATGGGGAAAGAAAAAAAAAAAAAAACGCACACTGTATTTCTTTATTCCCATTACCTCTCCCAGCTTTCAAATAGTGTAGATGCCTCATTTTCTTTTTAAAGCCACTGCATCAGTGTGATGAGTAGCGAAAGCTCCTTTCTACCTCTAAATGCGTGCTAGGCCGAAATATCGAGTCAACCCTCGGGCGTTTTCTCTCATTAATTTGAAATATAGAAATAAATACAAACGCAGGGAGACGAGCACGTTGGAGCGCATGGATCATTTAATTGGGAGCTTGTAGATATTGCTGCTGGTGTGCAATCACTCCGGCAAGCACAGGATTTCAATTTTTTTCTGGTGTGCAATTATTATTATTATTATTATTATTATTATTATTATTATTATTATTATTATTATTATTATTATTATTATTATTATTATTATTATTATTATTATTATTATTATTATTATTATTATTATTATTATTATTATTATTATTATTATTATAATAATTATTATTATTATTATTAGTAGTAGTAGTAGTAGTATTATTATTATTATTATTAGTGGTAGTTGCTTTATAATATATTTGTAGTCTTGATATTAATAGTACAATGAAAATTAGTAGCAGAATTTTTGAGTACATGTAAAGTTTTAAAGTTTCGATGTATCATTGCGAGGAAATGGAATGTGATCATGATGCAATTTGGGTGCCACTGTGGCATCTTAATAGTTCAAATGAGTCACTTCATTGATTAATCGTTTCTAATGGGAAAATAGTTTTTCATATATTTGACAAAAATGTGAAGCCAACGGTTTTGCAGGTGACATATTTTCATGCCTCTTTCCAGGCCTGATTTCATGACTCACAATCAGTAACCTCCAAAAGTGCTTTGGTAATAACGCTGCCAGCAATGTTGAGAGCTTGACAGCTGTACAGCCCGCCATCAGATTGTTGAACGTCGGTGATGGTCAAACTGCCCGTCTGGGAGACTGACACTCGGCTGAAGGGCTGCGGCGCCGAGAACAAGAGACTCTGCGGGCGGAGTTCGAATATACACATTAGTTGAATTTCCACTGATGTTGTTTTGGTGGTGAGACAAAAAGACTGAAGGTCATTCTCACCTCACTACCCTCCCTCTGCCAGAAGATAGCGGGCTGCGGGTTTCCGGAGGCCTCGCATTGGAAGGTGACAGTCCTGCCGATCAACGCCACCTGGTTTCTGGGGCGTAAGGCAAACGCTGGTGGCACTGCAAGGGAGGAACGGTCAGAGTTACGACAAGAAGCCAAAAAGAAATTCTTGGAAAGCCTGTGTGTGTTCTCAAACATTATAAACTGTCCATATTTACCTTCTTTATTTTGAACAGAGATAAACCACAACATACTGTATGGTAGGCAAGCATGAAATAGTGCCGCTGGTTGATGGGAGGTGAAGGATGGATGACAAACTTACCAGTGTTGACTAGATGGAGAAAAAAAAAACACAGAAAATCGCAATGTGATGAGTAATGGAGGCACCAAAGAGATTATGCACTTTGAACGTATGTCATGTCATTTTGTTCAACAAAGAAATGTTAAAAAGAAATAAATAATAATTTAAATGAAATTAAATGCTTGGGGTTTATTTGGCTCAGAAGGTATATAGTCAAGGATTGCGATTTAAACAAAAAAAAAAACATTTTTGAGCTGTAACTAAATAATTTAAGTCAAGGGCATTCTATATTAAATAAAAAAAATGGACTGACCATGAACAGTAAGAATGGCAGATGTTTCCGATTTCCCAACCATGTTTTCCACCACACATGTATAGGAACCCTCATCTGAAGAGGTCACTTGGCGAACAATCAACGTGTGGTCTTCGAGGATTTCAAATCTAAAAGAATGGAGGGAGAGTTTGACCCATTGTGTTGCCATGTTTAAAAAAAAAAAATTTAAATTAATTTAAAAAAAAGGCACACATAATTTACCTGCCCTTAGGTAGCTCCGAATCATCTTTCCTCCAGCGGACAGTCGGAACAGGATCACCTTGAACCACACAGTGGAACTCGGCACTCCCGTCTGCCAGCACCACTGCACTGCTGGGCCGCTTCAGGAAGGTCGGGCGCTCTAACGGGCATCAACACAAACAGTTCCGTTTATTATCAGAATTAATTGGAGAAAAAATAAAATCATCAAGGTGTCACCAAATCAGCTAAACATTCCCTGGACATTGCCTGGTGTGTTGTGGGGGAAAAAAATTGTCCTTCCTCAAAGATATATCAAGAATGAAAAAATTGTGCATTGTGCACAGTAAACAGCATGGATAGAAAATAACATTCAGCGTCCTATTTTGGTAGCGCGGCAATTATCACCTGTCGACCTTTGGTCGTTAGTGGTGTGCGACATTCTGGGGGATTTTGACCTTTGGAGTGCATTCTGCAAGATTATTCTCAGCGCCTTTATGTGGCTTTAGACTGTGGATTCCACACCCCAACCAAGGTCACCTCACTGCCATACAGATAAGAGCTCAATTCCGATGGGAAATGTTCGAAAAAGGAGTGGGGGGGGGGGGATTGAGTATTAAGGCTGAAGGCTAAACTTTTGGAACCCGGCAAGATGGGATCTCCGTTGCTGAGGCGGCCGCTGGGTTATTGTTTTACATGCATTGCCATTGTCGTGCTCATTGTTAGCGTCGGAAACATTGCATAGTCATTAAATTGTTCTTATGTTTTAATCCCAGCCGTTTTCGCAAGAGGAAACACCTCAATCACGGTGCTTTTGACTGATTTTGCAACGCCTAAGAATATTGTGTTCTAAAGATTTAAAAACATGGAGCTCTGACGAAAAAGGCTAAGACGTATAAATACGTCTTTGGGAAGCGGGGACTACAATTTTGAAAACGTATAAATACGTCTTATGGATTGAATGAGTTAAACACAGGATGGAAGGATATTTGGACAAACACTGAGGAAGAACAGGGGGGGCGCGATAAGATAAAATAATTGCAAAGGTGTTAATCTTACCAAGCACAGTGAGTTCAGCGATTTCACTCTCACGCTCGCCGACCATGTTGGTCCCAACACAAATATATTTTCCTGCGTCGCTCTTCCTGCTGTTGGTGATCATCAGCTTGCCACTGCGGATCTAAACGAAAGCACACAGATTATTGACACAGCTGTATTTGCGCGAGCATCCACCATGTGCATCATTTGTTTTGTAACAAAAGCGCAGATGATTTTCAGCCGTGACTGCTTTGTATGACAATCTGCGACATAACATGTAGAATTACTTCCTGAATCGATCCTCATGAAGTTTTGCGCATGATGCCGCTAATAAGTGCGCACCTTTTAGTCGCTATGAGTGTAATCGTATATTTGTGTACACCTGTATGCATCACGGGGGAGCGTGCACTGCCTTCAGTTTTTACGAAAGTTCAACCGTTCTAGAATTACATAATTCATAACGGTGAACAAAGCCCCGCCGCCGCCTCTTTGTTGAAAACGTCCCTCTGATGTTCTGTCAGCGCACTTTTCCTTGAACAAACTTTCAAACTTCACTTTTCTTATAACGACACACACACACACACATGCACACACGCGTCCTGGTGTTTGCATACTACCCGCCCTGCAACCTCACAGGGCACAGAAGCCGTCTTTATCCTTACTTTGAACGCCCGCCTTTGCGCAAATAGTCCATCATCCGCTCTTATCGCGAACGCCGCAACCGCAGCACGCTAATACAATGACGACGCAAGCACACAAGGCCGTTTCCAGCAACGAGACGTCAACAACCGTTGCAAAAAAAAAATAAAAATCAGCGCTGGGCTTTTATGAAAGTGCATATTTTTATTCAAGGACAATCTCTTGTGTTAATACTGAGCAGAGGTCAAGAAGTCAAAGGTCACGGCCGCCTGCTGTGCGGTGGAAGCCAAGGAAGCCGGGCTATTCAGCGTCATGCTGAATAGCACCTGATGGCCACTCGACAGCGTATAGATGGAATCCCTCATTAATTTGATGCTGCAGGGATAACATTCAACATCTAGCAGAAAGAGACACTCACTTGCAATAAATTGCCAGAAAATTCTTGCATTTCAAAAGTAACAAACCAGGCATTATGTGCACCTCTCGTAGCCTAATTACAAAGTGAATTATGAGAACGAGAGTTCACATTCAGCCTTGTTTGCACTATTGGAATAAGATAGTGTGGATAAAAAGATTATTATGCAGGTATTTGTGGGAAGTAGGATCGCTGAGTCGAACGGTGTTTAAACCCGTTTTAAAATTAGCAACATCAGTGAATCATCCCTTAAGGGCTGCTAAAACCATCTTCCAAGAACATTTTGTGGCGTGTTGTGCGAATGCACTTGAGCAGCTGATTAAAGAGTCAGCGTTCTTTTTTTTCCCGTCCCGGTGTCACCACTTCCTATTTGAGCCGCAATTTCACTGGCAAGAAAATCGGTTGCTTGAGCAACCCGAAACCTCGACTTTCAGTCGTGTTCTGCGTAAATACGATCTTGTGTTTGCAGTACACGCGCTCTGTGATATCTTAAACTCATTCACTCGCAGCCCAGGTAAAATGCACTTTTTGGCGTCTCTATCCGTCAATGGCAATGAATGCGTTTTAATGGTGCACGTTCAAAAAAATGCCCAAATTCGCAATTCACAGTTAACATGAAACAATTTTCACTCCCATTGACGGATTTATACGTCAAAAAGTCCATTAATTTTACCTATGCTGGCAGTTAATGAGTTTTAAATAACACGCCTTTATTCTATGCACTCACTCACAACCCCGAGGAAAGAATGAGGCACTTGTGATCGACTCCTATTTGCTTTGAAAAGTAAATGCTGTCTTTAAGGTGTGGCAAAGTCATATTTCCATAGTTGAGAGGACAAAGACAAGCGTGCAAGGAGTACAAAGCAACGAAAAAAAGCCTTTGTATTTGTCTCACAGGAGTCCCGGCATGGTTCTGATCCGTGCATCTCCTTAAATCACAGCGAGCTACTCTGTCCATCACGAGCCCCAAGAGAGATTCCACCTGTCACTGTGCACTAACTGAACTTTCAAACATGCAACACATCAACACGAATCTCCTTGCCGACACTTATAAAACGCACGATGCAGTCAAGTTCGACATCAGGGCTCCGAGTGCACGGAGCGCAACGTCAAATTTGTCATAAAATATCTTACCGTAATTCGTTCCTCCCTGTCGTCTAAGTTCAAGCCATTTTTCCGCCACGAGATTGTGGGCTCAGGATGTCCGCGGGGTGGCTGGCACTCCAGCACGGCAGGCTCGCCCACGGCGACCATGACGTCGACTGGGTTCTGGCGGAAGTCATCGCGTAAAACTGCAAAGGAAAATATACAATTAATGTAGTGCGTTGTGAAACAACAACAGAGCAAAAATTATCCCATTTCAACTCCAAAGCGCCTGCGTGCCTGCAGCCAGAAGCTAAACCGTAGACAAAGGAAACTCATGTCGGTCCAAAGACGTCCAACCGATGACTGTGATTTGTGGTCATCATTGGCAGCTCGTTCTTAAGCACAATGTACAACACATGTCAAAAACACCACCAAAATACACTCAGCTAAAAATACCACTGGATGGATATTTGCAGATTTGTGCAGGATAGACTTTTCACTGAAGTGATTCTTGATCAGTGGTGGGCGGTCAAGGCCTTCAAGGCCTTCTCTGCTGGCCTAACATAATCAATAAAATGGATTTTTTCATTTCATGTCATATTATATCCAAACTTTGTATTTTTAGGTGAGAAATTTTATCCAATCAGAATTCAGCTAGCTCGTGTTGCCGGGCAGATTTCACAATACCAGCCGCACACACTATTCGTCCGAGGCCTTCAGATAAAATCGTGCTGGCGTTTGTTCTGTATGAATGTGGAGGTTTTACAGTTGATAGACAGTTGCGATAGCCAATCAGATCACGAGTTGATGACAGTGAGGCCTTCTCGCTGGTGATGAACGCGTTCTGTGATTGGATTGGGTAATCAACACATCCGAAAGTTGTAGCTGGCAACTGTTTAAAAATCTAAAATATATTCTTGTTTTTTTTTTTAACCACAATGGCCAAAGGAGAGAAAAGTGTGGATTTAATTGCAGATGCACTTGCATGACCATTTTCAAGACGGACCTTTCAAGAGAAGCCAAGTCGTCCAACACTCGCTCAGTAGTGCTTGAGTGACTGCTCGAAAGCATGGCTGGCTCTTAAATTACTTGCGGGGGGGGGACGTGAACAAGCCAAGGGAGTTGAGCCAACATACCAACAAAGAGCCGGCAGAACGGCAGTCGAGTTCTGTTCGGGTGAAAAGACAGGAAACAATAAGGAAAAGGCGTAATCACTCCCAGATGGAGGCAAACACATTCATCCGTAGATTTGTACATGACGCTAGGCGAGTTCGCTCGTCCGCTCGTTTCCGAGATGCCTGATGAAACAATGTTGATATAGGAAAAGAAATTGGGACGTCCTCGTAATTTGAACTACTTTGACCCCGCTGTATCTCTCAGGGTTGAATTGTGCTGCTGCGATGCTCTGGGCAAGCTTCTGACAAGCTGACTCGTACAATTTACCGAATGCTGATGGGAAACAGCTGTCCGAATAACCCGTTTCCCATCTCCACCAAGAGCATTGTGTCACATGATAAAAAGCGTGCCTCGTGGGACGACAAAAACATGCTTGAGGTTACTTCAGACAGGAAGAAAGTGAGACGATGGTAATTGTGTGTACTGCAGTGTGCTTGCTGATTGTTCGGGTGATACCAAGCTGTAGCATTGATTTAAATCAGGGTACAGATGTTTTCACTGTCATGTCATATTCCATAGCCTTGACTGACTTGACTTGCCACAAATCCCAAAGATGTATTTATATATATATATATAAATATTTTTTTTCTGCCCCCAAATCTTTATCTTCTACTCAAAAGCTGTGCTGATCTATGTATACAGATCTGAAATTGACAGACAAACAAGAGCCTCTCTCACCTCCACACATTGAAAAAATGTACTGAACAAATATATACATCCTGACATTAAACAGTTGATTGATGAATTTCGACATCCTCGGCAGTCAATGAGTGAAAGGCAAGTAATGTTTTATTTGACAATACCATTGGTTTGGAAGCTTGGATGTTATCTTAAAAATTTGCCAAGACGACCGAGTCTTTTGGAAGACAAATGGAAACAATGATCTCATTAATTACTTGAAGCACAAAGTACATTTTGTTTCCATGTTGAAGCTTGGTAGACAAAATGAGGTCGCGCTGACAAAGAATAAAAATAACCCAAACAAATTATCCCGAGCTGAAGAACATATTTAAACATGCTTTTGATAGCAGAATTACGGATGTTTCTATTCCGTAGCATTTCCACACCGGCACTTTTGACGTTGCACGAATGTTTTGTTCTCCGTTTCGCGACACCTCCCGAAGCCAACCCGCTCGGTTTGCCTGTTTAGTTGGAGCTTTGCACCTCTCACTCGCTGCATCTGATCCCCACCAGATGAGAATCTCATGGCCCACTTCAAAGCAATAGCCCTTGGCCTCGCTTCCCTGGATCTGACAGCGCCTGACTTGTTAGTCTTCTGGAGCCTGCGCCGACTGCAGCAGAGCACCAATAATCCTCTCGGCAGAATCCAACGAGGAACACAATCTACCCCGCAGTCGGGGACGGACGGACAGTGCACACATGGCAACCTTATCACCTGACATCACAGCTTGAGGTTGTCAGAGGCAACTTTTGACACAGCAGCCAAAACTACTCTGCTAATTGCTCTTGAGCTCTGCATTCAGGAATAAATCCTGGGTTTTCTCAAGATTTCATTTTTTTTAGTTTTATCGTCAACGCTATTCTTTGGCTTTGCTACTTTTCAATACACCGTGGTCCTAAAATCCTCGAAAATTTTGAATTTCCAATAAAAGTCACCAAAAAAAATGATAGATGCACCATATTTGATGCTACGTAACCAATTTCTTGTTTGTGGAAAATGATGACAAGAAGATACCTTTTATGATTACGGGGCCAGCGAGACGAAAACTAAATATTTAACCAAAGCGAAATTCATGGGCTCTATTTTGACGACCAGCGTAAATCTGAGATGCCGCGTTATCTCTGTGCGGAGGAGGATTTCGATCGACTCCATCGTCGGATCTGCTAGACGGAGGGCTACGCCACTGTGGGTGTGGTCAACAATGGCCTAGCTTTTAAAAAAATGCATCTGCACTTATGTTTATCACATCTAATTAAATTTTTTTTCTATCATCATGCACCAACCAAATTTCGGGGAAAAAAATGGCGAGATGACTGCAACGAATCTTACAGAACTCCGGTTAATGTAAGTGTTTCGGACTGAATAATAGAAAAGGTCTTGCGTATAATCAACCTGCCTCCAGTAAAAGACTCAAGAATTGTGAATCGCAATTACCCAAAGACAATAAATATTTTTGAATCACGCACTCCCAGCAGACAAAATCCTTGAGTATATTCTGACAATCCACCTCCTGACCTCCTTCTACCCTCATCTCCACGTCTGAGACCCCCCACCTGCACCTCAACAAGCTCCTCCCCTCCTCCCCTTCTCGTTTCTGCGCCAAAGCCGTCAGGAGGGACGGAAAGCTGCAGGAGAAACAGCTGCTCCACAAACAATTCAATATGTGCAGTCCGTGTATACTGGAGGTGGTCAGACAGGCTGTAGGCACACACACACACACACACACACACACACATCGCCAAGGCCGGTGGGAGGTGTCGCTCCTTTGCAAGCATATACCAAAGCAAATAACACATTATCAGCAGCAAGCAAGCAAGCAAATGCAGTAAAAAGCAAAGATCCCGGCACATACAAATGAGGATGCAGCAGCCGCGCAGTCTCGTAACGATGGCACATGAGATTTGTAAAATACACACAGGCATCGCCTCCAACGTAGAAAGGAAACAGTGAGGCTTGCCTGGCTGGCCTCGTCCAGCGCCACTATTTGAATATCATTTTCAGGGAAATGAAAAGAAAGAAAAAAAGACTCCTGAGGCAAACCGACGTTTTTGCATGGATAACTATAAATATTTCCAACATTTGCCAAGCCAGTTAATTCAACGATGAAACGTCTGAAAGACCTTTGGTATTTCTTTTGGAGGTGCGTTCGCTTACCTCAGTTCCCCCCCCCCCTCTTTATCCTATTTTTGTTTCAGCAAATTTAAATGTCAAATTTGAATCTTTATCATCGTCATATTATATTATTAAATCTGGCCGAGCGATTGTTGACTTTTATAGTCGCATTTGCGTCGTGACACGTAACTTGGAAATTGGGTCACGGGAACGATAACAAAACATCAGCGTGTGCATGCGTGAGAGCGTGTATATGACTCCCACCATCGCCTATATGCGTGTACATGACAGCAAATCCTATTTATATAGCGTATGTGTGACATTAATAAACCGCAAACCGGATTGCAGAACAGGAGTTCAAATAATCCTATTCTTCTGCAAAACAGAAAATAGGTGAGAGTGAGAAAATGAGAATGTAGAAAGGGCAGATGCAGCCAGACGGAGATACAAAAGCAGATTAGGAGAATTAGTCAAGTGGCAGAAGAATTGGGTGAAACGGAGGTTGAGGAGCTCTGCTAGAGTTAAGAAAGTTGTCAATCATACAAACATACCGTACACGGTTGAGTGTCCTGATGTTGCTCAAATGGTTTTACGATGAACTCAACCAAACTATAAAACTAAATAATATTATTTAAAAAAATGGAGGCATTTAAATTAAGTATATGTAAATACATTTAAAAAAATTATTATTATATTTTCACACGGGCAATTTTTCACATTAACACAGGAATAAATTTGGGGAACCACATTGTGTAGATAAAGCGCTAATTACCATTTGTTATTGTCCATTTCAATACATGTGATGAAAAAAAAAATCCCAAATTTATTTTATAATCATTTTCATGAGATAATGGTCGATTATATATATGGGGCTATAATAAAAGTATTAGTAAACCTAATATGCACCTGACAGGCATCAATGAGACTTTTCCGTACAGCTCTTGTATATCGTTATATTCCAATATCTGAAGTGTGGCTCACATGACATGTTATCTGAATCACGGGGTAAATTAAGCCTAATGAATTAGTTGTTAGAATTTGAGGTATACCAGAATAATACGACTATAAGGAAATCCATGCCACGGAGCGCAAGAATAATAAGACGCTACAAAAGCAAAATCAAGCCTATTGTATACGGAGAAGAGAGATAAACGCAGCGGAGATGTCGCTCTTTCGCTGCGCAGCATAAAAAAAAAACATACTGTCAACCTTTGACCCTCTCATTAGTGTTATCCCGCCAAAGCGGAGTAAATTGTCATGAATAAACCCACTTGGAAGCCACTGAATGAAAGACTTTCACTCCGACATAGTCGCATTAGCATTTCAATAACCGTGCAACATGGGAAAAAAAAAACGCCTGAACTGTTTGAGTAATTGGAAACATTAGCAAGTAGATCAAATATGGAAGAGAAGTGTGGCAATTATTTTTTGGGTCACAAAGACAAAAAAAAAAAAAAAAAGCAGATTTTCCGGTTAATATAGAGAGTAAAAATGAATATCCTTTGTGGGACAAGATGGATGTGGTTGCTTTGTTTGGTAAAACAAAGAAGGAAAGTGCAGACAGCAGTCAGACCTTGAGTCAAATGTATTCAGGAATACAACCCTTAAGCAAACCTTTTGTTTGAGCAGTGTGACCTTGGTGGAGGTGCTGGAAGAAATGTCCTTCGGCTCTATAAAGTTCGGAGAGCAGCACCTCAGTGAAACGAAATCAACTGCAAAGCTCGATCATCATTAGCGAAAAGCTGGCACAATTCTAATGTGCGCACTTTTAACGAGTCATTTTAAATTGAACGTAATTCCAAGATGGCCTGTGTTGGTGAAAATGACGAAGAGAGTCTGTTGGAATAATAAGAGGGCAAAACTCGGGAGAGGTGCGCCAACGAGGGAATGCACCTGCAGGTCAAAAAAAGAGGCGGTGGAGAGGAGGATAAGGATGAGTAGGCGGAGGAGGGCGATGCGTTGCACCATGTAAGCCAGACAAAGACATACAAGCACAGGGGAATGAAACAGACAAAGAAACAAAGAAGCCTGAAAAGCCAAACATAGTACTTTTTTTTTTTTTTTTTTTTTTTTACACCATGCGGTATAGTTTTGGGTCTTTTCATGGCGCTACTCAATTTGGCTTTCCGTAAAGAGCCAGAATATTTTATGGATCAAGTCGCATAACAACGGTATGACGTCAGATTTACTGTAGTGATGGACCAAAGTGTAAAAATAAGCGAGATGAAGGAAAGACGGCACAAGGAAGTGACAGGATTTCATTGATCTGTGCTGCAAACATCAAAGATGAAGTCGTCACATACTGTAGCTCAAATTCGTTTGACATTCAAACTCAAACTGATGAAGGCTATTTCAATTGAGCTTTTACATGAATAAAAAGAATGTGTTTGTGTGTGTGCCTTAACAAAGAGGCATTGACAACTTATAGCTGGCATGACGTACTCTATGTTACATGTTATTACACATTTGTTATTTTTTTTTGGGGGGGGGGTGTTTAGTGCGAAAAGGCACCGAAAGTCATTCACAATGAATTTACCAAAATACGATAAAAATCATAGTTTTTAACCTGGATGTAAAATAATTATTAGTGGATTCTTATTCTTATTCTGTGTGCAGCATAACAGCTGCTTCGCCATGTTTGCTTTGAACTCCCAGCCTTACTGTTTTTTTTTATGTTTTGTTTTGTTTTTTAATGTAATCAAGGCCTCAAACCACCGGTCAGTCAAAGAACAGTTACAGAATTCTCAAATCAATTCTAAAACTCGACCAGTTTTTACCAGGTGGTTACGTTCAACCGTAAGGTGCGTGCAAAAATCTGTTTGCCGTCGTCTCACCAAGATGCACTCGTGCAAACTACTCCCGCACGGAACACGGCGCTCACGTGTACATCTACATTGTAATCTCCCCTCAAGTGACCTAAACATTCCCCACTCTCATCAATCTGGGAGACAATTCAACACCCAGGAGAGAAAGGGACTCCCCGGCATGTATATAATAGTCTCCAGGAACAAGTGAGACAAAGGAACATCCGCTAAAAAATGCAGAGTCCGGATTAAGTACATAACTAACAAAACAAAATCTTTGAAATGGTGTCACTTTCGTATTATATTATTATGCAAACGCTTCACAACACAAATGGAATTAGTCGACAATGTAAAGTGCTGACACCGTGCGTGCATCACAGAATCGCGCGACGGCAAGACATTTATTGAGGCTTCATTTGAAAGCATCCTTTGTATGATTTTTTTGGCTGTGGTAAGAGGATGCGGAGCACATACAAAACGCACGTCATGAGGTGATGTATGATGAATTTTTTCTTCATTTCAATTTAAAGAAAAACAAATGCAAGCAAAAAACAAAAAAACGCGCAAGGTAGTCAGGCCAGTCGTCTTTGGCCGGGCCGTTCAAAGTCGCCAAGAGGATACAGGTTGTTTGAATTCGAGGGGAGAAATCGAGTCTAACGACAAGCGTGTTTGTTTTGGACCGCGGCGAGCGCAAAAGTGGGCGGAATGAGCGGGGAGAGAAATCAACGAGGGGTGAAAGATGAAACTTTAATTATCTCTCCGGGGGATATCGGCTCATCCACGGGCACGGCCAAAGGTGCGGATACGGACGGAACTGATGCGAGCCAAGACAAATCATTAAAAGACACTTTACAAAGATTGGGATTCATTTTTTTTTATATTCCGGTGTATCGGACAGGACGTCAAACATATGAAATGGCAGATGGGAGCTCTTTCGAGGTACAACACGGGTCTCCTTTGAGATCTTTGGCTCATCAAACATTGAAAGTTGCACATGGGGAAGAACAGCTTGAGCCGAGGTGCTCCTCAGCCCCGTTAATTGGGAGGAAACACGAAGCCTCTGAATAAACACCCGGCTCTGGAGAGACCCCGGCTCATTTTTCCTCCCACCGCAGTTTAACCAAAGATAACGTTGAAACGGGCGCTTCCCTCTTCTCTCCACACGACCCTCCAACCTTCGCCGTGTATCTTTCCGCTGCGTCCATCTCAGGACTAGCAAATGTAACAACATGCTGTGATCTCTCAACTCTCTACCCACCACTCTTCACCTCCGCCTCTTTTATATTCGCCTCACTCGCAGGCCCACAGTCCTCTGCTGCTTTCTGCTTTTTTTTTTTTTTTTTTCGTTCTCCCCTAATTATCTCACAGGGCTGTGAAGGTAGACCCGACCATCCCCCGCAATTCCGCAGACCCGCAAACGGAGAGACCATGATGAATAATTTCACGTTTCTCTTGCCTTCTCTTTCCACACGTTCTCAAATTGATTATTGTACAGAAAGCCCCAGCTAAGAGAGCAGCCCGCTGGGTAATTTGTCTTTCTGATGAATATCGTCAATGCGTAGGTGTGGGGGAGGGGGGGGGGGATGCTCAAAGTGATATGCGAAAAGAATAGTAAAAAAAAAAAAAAAAAAGGAATTTGAGCAGAAAAAGGTTGGTTGGATTGGAAGATTTGCGGCCGCTCTTGCTTTTGATCGGGGATTCTGTTTGATGTTGTGGTCTGAGGCACATGGAAGAGTGGACATTTGTTGAGTGGTATGCAAATATGAGAACATGCGGAGATTCCAGAGCGGTGTTGCTATGCATATGAAGCACGTAAAAAAATCGAGCTACTGCAGCATGAAAAGTACAGTGAGGGGTCCATTTCTGACCATTATTGTTCAAAAAGATCTTATTGGGCGAGCAACAAGTCATGATTCATCTTGACCAAAGATGCGGTCACGAAGCCGAAATGTTTGTAAAAGAAAGAACTGCACTTTTTGCCGATTTATATATCGCAGCATCACAAGACGCTATTTTTCTGCGATGAGTATACGAGGTGACGTCGGGGCAATTCTGTAATCATGTTTCGTGTGCTTATTTGGTCCACCTGTGCTTGTCTTCCTCGCAGTGGTCTGACTAAAACGAAACCATACGAAAACTAAGTTATCATTTACCATCGCAAACAAGGTAAATCCAATTAATCTGTTCCATATAAACATTCAAAGATTTTATGTATAATTTTAAATCCAAGACAAGGTTACGCTTAAAAGGTCAAGTTGCCAATGAGATGCTGCCCCAAGTGGAAGGAATTCAAATTTTTTGGTGAGGGACGGAGGAGCAGTGCAGCTTCTTCAACGATGTTCATTCTGTATCTGAAATTCCAAATCTCCACCTTCCTCCCCTCAGATTAGGATGCCTCCCTGGTGTTGGAGGAGTCGGTCCCAAGGACGACCCAGGAACCCCTGGAGAGACTGTCTCCCGGCTATCAGGGACCGAAAAATCACCGCAAAGAAAATAATCAAAAACCAAATCATACGAAAACTAGTTCCACATTATAGCATTGCGTGCAGTGTGAATTATTTTTTGTCTGAGCGTTAGATGGCACGGCCTCAGCGCTAACCCGTACAATGATGTCAGAGTTCTGTGATGTGCTCCCACTGTGATCCGTGTTGTTGTAAATCTCAACTACAAACACGGCTGCTGCAGCTCTGTAGCTCCACGCGCTCATCTGTCAGTGTTTGGCCTTTATGTAAATACGGACTGTTGCTGGATTATGTCAGCCTCCAGGTGTTTTTCATCCCCGGACAATTCCAACGTAGGATATACCCAACGATGACCTGGTGGGGGGGGTTGCGGGGGATCATTTGGATACTTCAGGAAAAACAATGCCTTATCATTCACACAAAGTTTTGGGTGAAGAAGCTGCTGAAATACGAGCATTTATCCTGAATCAGTCGTCCGGTGCTTCGACTGACTCGGTGGGAGAGAAATAGCAGACCGAGATGAGGTCGATCGTATGCATCATTGATAATTTGGTTTTCGGCCCAAGAAGCGAAAGAATTTGTGTCGCGATATAAGGAATAAGATGCTAAAAAGTTTCACATTTACAGTTCTGCTTTGAAAAGTCTCAGCCACCCCCCGCCGCCCAACAACCCCCCCCCCCCCCGCCCCGACTCCTTCATGCACACTGTACACCCTCATCACTTTCCATTCTCCTCCGTGCCCCCCCCCCCCTGTCTTCAAACTTCGCTCTCATCTTCTTTGTTCCCTCCGAGCTATCTCGCCATCAAGCGTTACGCCTCCTGAATTGTGCTCCTCTCGCCTGCTTCAACAATGTTGGAAAATCTCTCAGAACCGCTCAATTTCCCTTACCCGTGTTTTTTTTTTTTTTTGCGGGGGGGCGTGCTTTTTTTTTTTCACCTTTTACCAAGCCTGACACGCAGTCTTTTGCCCTGCCCCCACCCCTCCAAAAAAAAAAAAAAAAAAGAACTTAATGGAATCCATGTCAGCAGAATACCAGAGTGAACCGCACAACTTGACTGTGGCTTTATGTCTGTCTTCCTCTGCCTGGCTGTCTCCCTCTGTGTTAAGAAAAAAAAAATTGAAAGGAAGTAAAATAAAGTGGCGTCTAAAATGTTACAGATGATATTAAAATGAGTCTAAACACTGGAAGCTGCATTCTTGGACAATCTCCGTTTTGTAGTCTTCAACTCAGTGTGTCTATTTGGTGAAGGCTCCGTGTTTGGACTGTGATTTATATTGTTTGGGTTTCACGTGTCCTTGAAAGCGAAAATATGAGAAAATGATACTATCCTCGCTTGCCACTCCATTCATTTCAAGTATCTACTGAAATCCAACTCAAGAGTGAAGGTTTATGAGAAGTGTCCTTTTCAAAGGGTATTATGGTCAGCTTTGATTGACTGTCAGATGACGTTTGATTCCGCTTTTATGGTGACTGGTATGTTTTTTTTTTCCCCATTTCAGAAACAACAACCCCTCCACTCAGTGCTAAGCATTACTATCAAATCGAGTGCAAACAGCAGGAGAAGAAGTCGCTCTTGCCGTGTTGTCTTTGCTATGAGTGACTCATAAGTGGCTGCGTGACGGACGACCTGATAAATAAGCGAAGGGAACAAAAGCGGCACATCGCTGCTTATACAATGTTGCGGCGTACTTGTTTCCAGAGAAGCAGTGACAGTGACAAATGGAGCCGCTTTCCAATTATTTATCTATGTGCTGTTTACGTCACAGAACCCCAGCCACCCCCCCCCCCCCCCAATAAATCTTGATTCTGACGACACAACACCAATCTACCAACAGATTATTCTTCTACGCAGTGCAGACTAATTACGTATGCCGTTATTCACTGGCTGCGAAATTGGGAAATTACCATCGTCTACGCATTAGCAGACACGAAAAAGCTCGCTCAAGGAGAGCATCTGCACGCTTGACAACTTTGCGCAAAGCAAACGGAAGAATCCAGAGAATAGAATCACCTTCACTTCTAAACGATAATGTATTCTGCTCTGGGAATAGACGGGGAACGCCAAGGGGGGGAGTGACGGGATGAGGGCCAAAGGGGAGGCACACATTTAAACTCTTTAGATCCGATAAGGCAGCTGGAAATTGCTGAGAGAGGCTCCGTACTTCTATAGAGACGAGCCGCCTGCCAGTCTGTCGCAGAGATTCCAGACAGCCAGAGGTTGACCAAGTGAGGTGGTCTCACATGATACAGGGTCCCCTCAGCTGACACCTCTTGCGCGTCTACATCAGCAGAGTGTCCCATACACAAAACCTGAGTGATACTTTAGAGCAGGGGTGGGCAAACCTTTTGATTGACGGGCCACAATGAGTTCTAAAATTTGACAGAGGGGCCGGACCAGAAGCAGATGGATGGAGTGTTTTGGTCACCTCACCTCATCGGAGAAAAAAAAACAAAAAAACATTTCATTTGAATTGAAAGCGAACAAAAGCATTCCAATATTTGTCTTTGACACACCACGATATTTAGAAAATAAAACATTAACAAGGTTTATTCTTTTAATATTTTTTTCAAGTTCGGCGGGCCGGATTAAAACGTTTAGCGGGCCGCGTGTGGCCCCCGAGCCGTAGTTTGCCCACGGCTGTTTTAGAGCAATGACCTGAATTGTGGATTGCTGGTAAATTGCGTACTTTGCGTTATGCTTCATGCAGCCAGTTGGTAAGAACTGAACTAACGTGACAATGTTCGGATCCGCTTTCTGGATCAGTTTTCAAATTGTATTCAATATTTTTTTTTTAAATTAATTGCAACCTTTCTCACTCACAAATCTGAAGCACCCACACGAGGGGAAACCAACTACGCTGATTTTGCCAAATGAACTGACAGAACCCCAACAGCAATGTTACTTACTGCTCGGCAGTCAGTGGTGAAGGGCTGAGCTTCTGGATTTAATTAGTGCAGCACCCATATGCTTTTTTAAAAAAAAAAAAAAGATATGCGGGAGACACACACAGTCTGTCACATTCCAAGCTGGTGACATGCGTTCACTGCCACACACACCGCACGCCTCAGTGGATAAAGGAGGAGCGGCTTGATAATCAGCTGATTTCGTGCTGTTAATTTAATTGATATTAGCAGCGGTGCAAAGCAAGACGTCGAGGTTCACTTCCTGTGCCACGTGCACATGGAGAGACAGCTGCCTGGGTGGGCGGAGGGAGAAATATTGTGAGGGAAATTATTTTTAAAAGCACCAAGGTGGATAAACGCGCCGACGATGCGGATGGGGGGAGGGCCATCTTGCTTTGTGACTATTCCGAGATGTCATTTCCATACGTGGTCATCTCAGAACTGCAGCACATCGTCATATCTTGAGGAGAATATAAATGACTGACTTCAAAAGAGTGTGTTGTTGGAGTGGAGCAATATGCTTGAAAAATATTTTCCACTCGGGTTTGTTTCCCAGCTCAGATGCCAAATCCTTGAAGCGGTGCTGTTACCTGAATTATTAGCAAGCATGATGGTACATTGAGCTCCTTTATGCCACTCAAAGTACATGAAACAAAAAGTGGCCTCTGGTCTTGGCTGTAAAGAGTAAATACGTGTGTAACGCTTCGAGCATTTTTTTTTGTCGCTGTGATCAAAATGAATAAAATGTAATCCTGCACTATTATAGACCGATATCTTATAATTAGCTCCTTGTAATCCTTCCAGCTGTCTCCCTCTTAGCTGACTGAGCCCTGTCTGGACCCCCCACCCAAAAAAAAAAAAGAGGTCGTAAAAAATATATGCTGGGTTTATTTGATAATCAACACATACGACATGTTTATTTAATTTTTTTTATAAACTATGGTTGACTTTCTCTTAATTGTGCTTATGAATTGCAAATTGCATTGAAAAGGAAATTTTTATTTATTTATATGTATTTTTTAATAAACTATGGTCGACTTTCTCTCAATTGTGCTTATTCATCGCAAATTGCAGCGAGTGTCTGAATTAATCGGCATGGGCGATGCACGAGCACGCTCGCCGATCACAATACAGGCGGGGATAAGATGAAAACAGTAGGCCAGCGCACCTCCCCAGCAGCCATATGGAGAAATTTACAGGTGAGAATGCTCTGATGACACCTGATTACACCCAGAAGGTGTCGATAGTGAAAGCTAGGTCATGTTTAATGGCATCTATTGAAGCGTGATGACGAACACGCGGGACCCTGCTCTTTCCCGGGGTCTGCGAGTGTGCTTGTGCACACACACCAAATGGGAGTGACGGGGACGTCTATTAAACATGGCAGGTTGTATATAGTGTAAACAGCGTACAGCACATTCCCCACTGTGTGTTCATGCGAGTGTGAAGCATTGGAAGCTTCACTTCACTCCCACAAGTAATCTTGGTATGTGGCGACGGGGAAGCATTTATATTCAACAAGGTTTGATGTTTATCCACGGAACACATTCAAGGCTGTGTTTGTGAACACAGTCGGGGTGAAAAAAAAAAAAGGGTTGTTTGCTTCGGCAAAATACCCCCCCTGCGCTAATTGCTTTTTTTTTGCTGTACACAAAGCGACATGGCTAAAAGCAACATTCAGGAACTACTCAGGTCTCATCTGTGTTTGGTGGCGAGTTTTAATTAGTTGCTGAGCATCTGCATCTAGTTTAGCCGCCATTAGATGTGAAATGTAATGGCGTGGTATTGTTTTGCAGTAAGTCTGAAATCTTCACATATTGTGTCAATAGTTCTTATACCGTCAAAATGACTGCTCTGGGAGTTCTAGTGTCAAACATCATTAGTCTGTGCGAGTGTACCTAATCATGTGGCCTGTGAGTGCACATCTGAAGATGTATGATTAATTTTGCTCACATTGGAGAGACAAATAACCCAATAAAACATTTGTTTATTTTTTTTTTTTTTATAGCCGTGCGCATCCCAGCCCACTCCTCCTTTCCCTTCCTTACCGCTACTGTTGCCATTCCCCGTGGCCTTATAAAGGTGCGAAACAGTATGCACTTTTCAGCATCCTTCAGGGAAAGCTGCGCTTCTCAGAATGCAGGACAGCATCATGAGGAAACACACTCGCGTCTTACGCATAATGCAGGTCTAAGTTCAGGGCAGAGGGCAAGAGCAAATGGAAGGGGACAGAAGGCCACGATTTACATTTGGGCAAGTGAAAATATGAGTGTCGAAATATTTATACGTGCCTTGTTTCAAGATGGTACATTCCATATGAATCTTGGTGAAAAGCCAAAACATAACATGCATAAAGTAAATATAAATGGAGAGTAAGTGTAACATTTCAGCAATCATTACCAATAAATATTGGGCGAAAATAAGTGACAGAGAAAATCTAACATCCGACTTGCTGTCAATGAAGCTCAAAGAACATCTGAACCGAAGTGCAGGTTTTCATTGTCTAGTAGACTAAAATAAAAAATTCCACAACTGTCAATAAAGTGAAAGCTGTAAGTGAACCATCTGTCAATTCGAATGCTAATCTTGAGAAGCTTTTGGGCAATTACAGCACAGTGACAGACAGGTGAGTTGCTTTGCCGCCTCATCTTCGTAGGGGTGGCTGTGGATGTTTTATTGTCTGCTGACATTTTGGAGCAAGACCTTTTGCAAGACAGCTTCGTGGAATATATGGCGGGAGACATTTGGAATAAGGCCACCAGAAGAATGGCTACAGCACACAATAAAAAGGCATCGGTGAATGCGAAGTGCGAGAAGCTCGGATTTTGGTTTTTATGGATCTCACGGTGTTCGGAGGAGGATTTTTAAAAAAAAAACTACAGCAAGCAATGACGACACGCACAAAAACGGAAAATTGTGGGCCCTCCCACTATTTGAGAAGCACTGGGTTAGAGTTCGCACATATTGATATAAATGTAGGCTAAATGCCGCGAACAACATTTTTTATGGTAGTCAATACCGAACTGAATTTATGCAGTGCAGACATAATAAAAATATAACATTTAGTAAGCAATGTTTATTATTAATATTCAACGTATTGAGAGGCCGATGCTAAAAATTTAGCATTTTTTAGCATTTTTATTTCTAATGCGAAAATTCAGTTTTCAGCCTTTAGCCTTTAATTCATCAATACATTTGAGCAAGTTTGCCACTCAAAAATATTAACTCCTTATCAATCAATCCCCTCCCCTTAGCCAAATAAATCCTGGCGCCATGCTTGCGTGGGCTATAGATTAAAAGAAAAGACTAAATCAACATAACGCTTTTATCGTGACAAAGTTAGCTAAGAAGCTTTTTAAACAAGTCATACATTTCTTACCCTTCATTATCTAATACGTTGCTATGTTGTCGGAAATTTAACACTGGCCGAGCTAGATTGTGAAAATCATGGACGAAATATATCACTGCTACTTTTTAAGCTAATAGGCAGGAATGAATTTCTTCGAAGAAAAAACACATTCCATTGCTATAATGGCACATTTTTCATTCTTGCTTGTTGTTAAATTCCATACAATTGCTCAGTTATGATAATAAGAATCCTGATTTACTTTTACAGCTGCTCTTCAAGATAACAGGAGAAAGTGACACTGATTTAGCCTCTGAATGAGGTATGAAAAAAAAAAAACGTAAAAGCATCATTTATTGTTGCATTACCTGCTACTCGTGCATGTGAGCTTGGTCGGGATTAACCGTATGATTCTCAAGTGCTACAGGCTATATCACCGTGAAGATCAATTTAATGATCTCTTCGGTGTCTCCCGGTTTTAATTTATTTCTCCAGTAGATCCTCCGCGTCCGCGAGTGAAGCGTAATCTCATGCTGTATTTATTTGTTGTGGCGCATTGTTATATTCTGGAAATAGCCTTGGGGATGTCTGTGATGAGCAGTGAAGCAGATTTGCACGGAGAAAATTGTGGAATTGTGCAAACATAAAGGCGGGTGCAAAAAGAAATCTAGCACTTTTTTTTAATAATTCATATTTAACATCTGGAATGGAAAATATACCTGCAAACCAAAGCTTCGGGCTAACATTTTTTTATTTTTTTTTTACTAGCGTTGCAACAACATAGCGCCATAGAGTGTCTTGGTGGTGGTGCACGTGTTCCTAAAAAAAAAACTTGAAAAAATGACGACCTGAGCTGATCCGTAAATTGTGGCATGCAGGAAAAAAATTTTCAGGGTGTAGTCATAGCTTGGTCTGAATAATATTATTATTAAAAATAAATAATAATGACAGGTAACTCAAGTAACCACTGACGCTCAAGTTCTTATGTAGTCAGGAAGGGCGGACTCATCACAACCCCCCCAAAAAAAATAAAAAAATCTGGAAAGTTGAAATGATGAAAAAGCTTTTTAACGTTAGAATCTCCACAATTGAGCACGACATAGTTCTCAGTCTTTGCACGTTTTCAGCTATCTTCAAACATCTCTCATGTCTTTTCAAACTAATCTTTGATTTCAACTGTGAATTTGAAAAAAAAAAACATAATCACACATAAAAACGTATGGAAAAGTAATGCAAAATTTCTGCTTGAGGTCCAAGTAAAAAAATAAAAATATATTATTTTTTGAACACCCAAGTGAACTGTATTTTGCACACAGAGCATCTTATGTTTAAGGAGATGTCAATACAATAATGGGCAACGCATCGTTGGTGACCGAAGATTTCAGTGCTCGCACTCTCAGTAAATCATCCACACCAGAAGCTCCATCACAAACCTGTCTGAAACATTCAGAGTTATTCCCGCGGGAGAAAGATGAAGCGAAGCTCTGCAAACATGCGGATGGGAAAAAAAAAAAAAAAGCAGGCATAAGGACAGGCTGAGTTGACAACCAAGCAGGAACAGCAACGGCTGCGCTGCTTTGGAGATGTTTCCCTCATTATTCACGATTCCACCGAGGAACCACTCCTCTTTCTCACTCTTTGTTCTGTACGATGCTTCATGTTAGAAATCTCCGCACACGTCTATGCAGCCAATTAGAGAAGACAGTGTTGACGTTAAGCAGGCGGCAGAAACTGTACCTGTGCATTTTATACTTATATACTTTTTCCGAGCTGCTCTTCTGTCGAGTATTCAGTAAACCGCATCACTTTTCTATGTTTATTTTATTTATTTATTTATTTTAGATTGACAAACCTAATGATTGCATTTTAGCTACTGTATTCTCTTGCCTATAAGGCACGTGTTTATAAAAACTGATATATAAGCCGCACCGGGTTATAAGCCGCAGTTTTCTTTGCTGAAAAAATGAGTTGTTTACTGCATGTACAGAAAGATTTTGTACTGGGAATGCGCGTAAAGGTACATGAACTGATTGTTAAAACAGTGCCTTTTAACTTTGCTCATTAAAACAGAACAGACCCAAGAGAAAAAAAAAAAAAAACGAGATTTATTGAGCGAATTTTCTGAACTATAGAGTGCCCCCTACTGGTGAAGTAAAAAAATCCACCGAAAAGCATAATACATCTTGGCTGCGCTCAAGTAAGTGAAAATGAGCGCGTTAATATTCAGACGGGCACTCTCTCAATTCAGATGAGACTTCACCGATTTGGTGAGCTCGGATTTAATGCACAAGCTCAGGCAGTAGGTTCTCTGCAGTGACTGTCGCTTTTAATCTGGCGAACATTGCCAGTGGCATATGTTGAAAAAAAAAAAATAATCAAATAAATGTGGGATTGGAAAGTCAAATTCTGGGAGACTGCTTTGTTATAGTTGCTGTATGCATCCTGCCTGTCAAGAGCCAGTTATCAGTCGAAATTGTTGGATTTGGCCTGAAAGGACATACACTGTTATAATAATAATTAAAAAAAAATAAAAAGGTAAGCAAAGCATGGTTATGTAATTCCGACAAAATCATTGTACATTTAAGAACACAAAGTTATCTGTATTTATAAGATAAGCCACAGTTCTAAAAAATTCCATTTTTAAAAACGTAGAGGAGACTATTGGGTGCCTGACACGTTTACTTTCATTTTTGCGGCCCGTTTAGAAAGGCAGTTCACCACACTTAAATGAGAAAATGACTTCAGAGTAACCTGACTCAGCACACATGGAGTTCTATTGGCGCCAGATCAAATCTGACTCGTACTGACGAAAAGAAGATTTTTGGATCCAGCCGAGCAGTTCTTCTCCAAACAATTACACCAAAATACACGAATCATAACAAATGATTGCGAGCACAATTTGGCTCGGAGAGTGGTGGGATTCCACGAGGATAATGTTGCTCACACAGAAGCACACAGGATTGCACTCATAAAATCTATCTTCGACAGACATTTGTGGGATTGAAACCACCAGGCTGCTTTTTTTCCTACTGTGGAATGCATGCGTCTCCTTGTCAGCGACTTGTTCTCCAAAGATAAGTAGCACAAAGAAAGAACAAGGAAGGGTGGGGGGGGGGGACATGCACAAACTACAACAAGGCAAAGAAAGGCTTTTGTGCAAGCGGGACTTTAAGTACTGCGAGGGAACTATTATCAGTTAAAATTTCACGTCTTAAGATCACACTTTTTGTTTTGTCGTCATGGCAACAAAAAACTTTTTTTCTTTTTTTTTGCAAAATGAGAGCTTCTTTTCCCAGAGAAGGCGCTAGCAAATGGTATAATTGAAAATTGCCACAAGTAAATCATTCCAACTTCAGCTCGATTGCCGTGCACGTGTGAATCATATAGAGCAAAAATCAAATGGCGGGGGAAGCAAACCGCATCATCCCAAATTAACTCAAATAGAAAAAAAAAATAAAAAGACGATAAAACATCCACATGTAATCGCAAACAGCAAGAAAGACGTTTTATGCCTCAAATAATGCAAAATGCATCACACTTCATCATGCTTCGAATTCAAGAAACGGACCGAAGCTGTAGACCAAACTCATTTCAGCACAAGGGGGCCACATGGAGGAAAAACTATGGAAAACTATTTTTTTTATACTTTGCTAAATCTTCTCACGGGCCGGATTAAACCCGTTTGTGGGCCAGAGCTGGCCCGCGGGCCGTATGTTTGACACCCCTGCCGTAGACAACGCTGCACTATTTGTACCGCGTAAAGCACATCCGTGAGCCATGTGTTCCTCGTCAGAAGCACTCAAGTCCTCTCTCCTCTCTTTTCGCTAAGCTCGAGTCTAAACAAACGCTTCCCATGCGCCCCGACACCATGGCACAAGTCTGACTTTTGGAAACACTTATCGTGCATCCAGCAAGTAAAGTTGTTTGGATGACGATCCCCACACGATAAACGCAATCCAGCTGCGTCTGGCGTGCAGTTTGCGGAATGATCAAACCGCATTGCAATGGTCGAAAACAAGACGAGGCTGGCGAGTCCATCAAAATGTGAAATAAATACTGATTCCCGACTTAGTGGCTTTGGATCAAGGACGTGCATTTGCCAATCTCGCTATATCACTCCTCATCCACGTGACGGGAAACGACGTTTTTTTGATAACACCCTGACGGCGACTTAGGATTTTCATTGGGTTTATCCCAGAGAGTCGACAGGCAGGTTGTTGTCAGTGACAGTGACAGCGATTTGAAGTGGGAAGTCATTAGTTAATGGAGGGGCTGGCAAGAGAGGGAACCCTGACCTCGAAGAATCCGCCTGGCTCCCCGCCGCCTTCATGCGCTAGCTCATTGCCGCCGAAAAGATTCCAATCAAAGAGGAGCAAATGGGGGGGGGGGGGGGTCCCACCACACGCTGTCAAACTCACAGTCTGACTGAGGCGCGCACATCCCATGATCCACTTCACAGAGCGTCTTCACTTCAGTGAACATGTCCATCACGTTAATGCAGTCGCCTAATTACCGCTATGTTTTTGCCCGCTGCCTTCATTGGAAGACCGAAAGGCCACGTTCACGGCGCTCAAATAGAAAATGCGAGAGAACTGAGCTGGCTGCTGCTCTAAGTATCTCTTAAACCAGGAAAGTCGGCTTTTTTTTTCTTTTTTTTTAGTACATGAGAATAAACCCAAAATACCGTCAATGAATAATAGAAAGAAAATAAATACATAGGTAGTGTTTTCTGTGCCGTGGATATTGGGACTGCGACTCTCTCCTTCATGCTGTGCACAGGTTGTAGCACATTAACAAACTGGCAAACACCTGGCCCGTGTTCCTGTTTGATTTATAAGGCCCTCCTCGGGGGCTCATTGACGAGTACGGAGCAGTCAGCCAGCCAGGCACATGGCGGCACAGCAGTTTGCTGCGCAGAATCCCGACGCAGCACCAGGTGTTCAATGTACTGGCTCATAGTCATCCGTCTAGCGAGGCAGCGTTCACACCTTTGAGCTAATCGCCACTAAACCAAACATGCACATGGGATGGAAATTGTTACAAATGTGCACATGCAAATTTGATCGGGGCAAGGAAATGGGCAAAGTACGTATTTTCCCAACCATGAGGTGCGCTTGAAAATTTTTAATTTTCTCCAAAATGGCAAATGCAAGCTAATGTGAGCACCGAGTTGCGGACGTGGCGGAGCGCTAACGTGTCTGCTTGCAATGTTGTTCGAGCTTTGGCAAAAGCCGGCAGAATTTCAAAGTCCAACGGAATTCAGTTTTGCTCCCGCTGCCTTTTTAACTCGGCTAAAGACGTCAAAGATCCATTTTTTTTTTTTTTTTTAATTCGGCTGGTAGTGAATGAGTTTTAATAACATACGCTAACGTGCATGCTAGCTTACATGTTAGCATGAATGTATGCTACCGTATGTTTTAAGCTAGCATGTCCTGCCCCCATTGATCCGGTGAGCCTTATGTATGTGTTAAATACAGAACAGCGCCTTTTAATATTTATTTAGAATAAGAAAACCTAGCGTGTATTCAAAGCAAGTTTGTCTTTCCTTGCAGCTCATTATTGCGCTGCGGAGTCGTAGCTTGACCTTCATCTCTGCCACCAGCCACACTTCCTTCTCGCAAATGGCAATGTCCAATTAGTTTAAGAATCGCATTTATTCCTCTCTCTTCCTCAACCTAAAAACAGGTCTCCTATCCAATAACCTTTCGAGTACAGAGGCTGTGACTTTGCTTTCACCTCAATAAAGCGCCGTGTGATTGAATCAAGTGGCTGAGGTCAATAGGACATATGTTTTCATTTCCCAGGGTCCTCCCGGGTCTCTGTAGGCAGAAAAAAAATGTGCTGAGTGTCTTCTGTGACATTTATAGGCTAGGAACTGAGTTATATGTCTTTTCCCCCCATTTACTCATTCAATTCCAGGTTGAGAGAGGCTTTCGTACTTACAAAGCATTTCAAACCTGCGGTCATGCTTCGGGCACGGGCGCATTCCACATCTGTCACTAGCTCAACCACGTCACCTCAATTTTCTGCAAACAAGTTTCAATTTCAATGCCCTGCAGGAAAAGGCAACACTTCACCCTCTCGCTCGTCTGCTTCTGTCTGCCTCTGTCATTGCCTTTCCCCCGCTCTCGTTGTTTTACATCTGTCAGACTCGTACGCAGCCTTTTGTCAAGCCGTCATCGGCAGTTGTCAGAGAGTACGTTTCGAAAAGAAAAATGCCATTTGACTGTGTTGGCTGTGCTATGGAGAAGTGCAGGTAAAGGTTTACGTTTATATTTATCTGGTCAATGATGCCCTCTTTCAGGGGTCTTCAAACCTGTTCAACCCTCAGATTGAAGACCCCTGTCCTATATTGGAATAAAAAAAAAAACCTATGAAAACCAAAACGTGAATATAAGTTTATAAGGATCTTTATTTACATATGCTCAAAAAACAAATAATTGGACTCGTTGTTTCCTTCTTTAATCCTGCTCTGACTCACCGTCTCCTCTTAAAACGCCTTACCTCAGCAGAATTTGCGAAAAAAGGCCTTTGTGTGTCATCGGTCCCATGATGACCCATGAATCTGCGCGACCTCAAATTGGATAGGACCAGGAGACATAACTCATCCAGGCAGCTTCAACAAGTCCTCCCTGTGTTCCAGTTCAACCTTGGAGGTAAATTTAGTGAACTCCACAAGTAATGAACTCTCACCCTTGGGGGGGGATTTTGCTTCTCTGCGTTGGAGTGCTGATGGAGCATTATCCTGATAGCATTTGACCCTCGCTTTCATTAGAATTCAAAAGGGGAAACTGATACTAGACCGCTATTATTATTCTCAAACCTTGGTGAAATATTTGCCCTGGAGACAAAGTGTGATTAGACGCAGTGCGAGCTGACACAGCTGAGAAGATCACGGGTGGGGGCGGGGCTAGACAGTATCGAATGAGATGATTTCCAGCATGTGAGGGATGTGAGTGTTCAAACTCATCACCAAGACTTGATTTGCGCGTTGCATTCTTTGCTTTAGTTCTTTCGAAAGCGAGTCCAGAGATGAAGAGCCGAAGCTCCTTTGAGATTCGCACGTCGGCCTTTCTTATGAGATTTTTTTTTCTTTTTTTCGGCTTCATTCCCTCACTGCTGCTACGCGTGCACACATTTGCCCGTCAAATTCCTGCCTGACACGTACAACAGATAAAAGCTGTTAAGGAAACACACACTTGACTCTGTAAGTCGACACTGTCACCTGTTCGGAACACACACCGGGATTGTTCAAACCTGCGGACCGAAGCTGATGCACAGCTGCTGCGCAGCTGACAGGTGTGTCGCACAGCCAGCTCCCGGATCGTTCCAACTACAAAGTCACCTTCGGTGCACGTGTCTTACAAGCAGGTTGCAAAAAAAAAAAATCTATGATCCTAAGAGCAACATCAGAACTTACTGGCTACTTCCAGCGACGCATTGTGACTGACGGCCTGGCCCAGATAGTTGCGGGCCACGCACACGTAGCTGCCGTCGTCGGGCTTGCTTCTGCGTCCGTGGACGATGCGTAGGAAGAAGAGCGACCCGCTCGGCAGGAGCATGCGGTGCGAGCGAGGGTTGTCCCGGTCGGTCTCAACACGCTCGCCATCTTTGTACCACTCCACCGTGGGTGGGGGACGGCCCTCGGCCTTACAGTTGAGAGTGGCCGGTTCCCCCTTGGACACGATCAGGTCCGAGGGATGCTCGACGATGCGGGGAGGTGAGTCCTCTTGGCGAAGACGAGACCCTAGAGGGAAGAGCACGTCAGTTAAGCATTAACTCATTCAATCCATAAGATATACATATACATTTTCAAAAATGTAGTGCCTGCCTCCCAAAGACGTATTTGTACGTCTAAGCCTTTTTTTTTTTCTTTTTTTGCGTCATAGCTCCAACTTTTTAGCCTCTCAAAATCAGTCAAAATACAGAAAAACGCTGGAATTGTGGGGTTTCCTCTCATGAAATTTCTGGGATTAAAAGTGCCACACAAGCTCCATCGGAGTCACTCGTGAAATTATATGCAAATAAAAACGGCAGCAGGTCTGAAAGAGTTTGACAAGTTGTGCGAGTATAAACAATAATCTAGTTTGACAATATAATTACGGCACAATCTGTGTCGCACATGAGCTGTTTTCCTTTGGTTTCAACTGATGGAGCCCACGAGGCATTCATTGTAAATGATTAAACAATGCTGAAATATGAAATCCTCAGGCTGCCTTTCAATGTCGAGGGTTGACTAAAGAATGGTTATTGTTGTCTGCTTGCAATGAAAAGAAAATACTGAGGCTGAGTTTTTCTTTTTTTTTAATGATGAAAGGACAGACGATTTGTAAGCTTGTCGATCTTCAAAACCCAGCCGATGAACACAAAGTATAAGCGTTCTTGAAAATGGATGGATCGTTTTTTTTTAGTCACCGCAGCAATCATGATCATTAAATCAGCCCGACCCGTTGACGGCAACTATGAACCATAAAATCACCTTTTATCCTTCAGCGAGACTCCGTTAAGATGTCAATCCTCCCGCTCCCCGCTAAACTCGGCGAATGACGATGAGTTCCCGTGAGGCAAAACCTCGCTAATGAGGATCACCTTCAGATGCCCTGCCTGTCTTCGCAACTCTTTGACATCGACAGTTCATCCGACCATCCTCCAACCAAGCCTAAAACACGCATGAAAACCCGTCCCGTTTCCAAGTATAAGGTATCATCTAGATGTATTATGATGGTGAATCTCCCAAAAGTGTGAAAGATCACCACACGGAACCTCATGACCATGGAGGATTACAATTACTCAACTTTTTGATGAAATAAATAGCATACAAATGAGCAAAATAATAAAAAAATAATTTTTCCACACAAACTACAAGTACTACTCGATCGGCTAATTTAGAGCGAGATGCGGGGAACGCTCTTGACTTATCACCTGTCACGGACAAGCGCTGGTGCGTCGGCTAAATTTAACCAACATTTTTTTTTTTGCCTTCTAATTGGGCCAGTGTGAATATGGGTCATGCTAGTGTTCGAAAAACAAACACGGAACGAAGGTATTGGAGAAGTAAATAAAATGTATTTATTATCTTTTATGATGTGCATATTTGTTTGTTATTGTCGTGTTTGGTATATGTAAAGCAACCCTATCCTAACATCGAGATTAAATCATTTAGAACCGCAGATTAGATCTTGCCTGGGAGACTGCCGACCGCTTCATACGTACGGGCAATTTATACATCCAGTTTGTTTTGAAAGCCTGAGAGAATCCTCAAAAGCACCGGAAGAAGATGTAGACTTTACACCAAAAAAAGCCCAAAGCAAGAAACGAACCCGACTCAATCTTGCTGTGAGTTACAACGTCGTAATTGAGGTGCTCCATTAACCTGCATGTTTTGCTTTCATTCGCTCACAACAGTTTATTCCTTCCTGCCAAAGGACTGGAAAACCTTGCTGAAGGGCTGCATACTAATGACGATGCATTATTTAAAACGTTTGCAAATGTAATCCCATCAAGTGTAAAATAGTTTCACCTCATGAAGCCGACAAAATGAGGTTCCACTGGCGACGTATCACCTGTTACATTTGCGGCACCCACCTCCGAAAGCACCCCCCCAGCCCCCCCAAGCGCCGCCAACAAAGGAATAAACAAGGCTACCACTGTGGTCTCCCGTCCCTGTTTACGGGCACACATGTTTCTTTCCTTGTTCTTAATTGTGCTGGGCCGCCGCCTGTGGGTCTTAGCGGCTCCCTAAGCTCGCCGAGCTACACGGGCGGCCAATATCAGCCCGCCACAAGTGGGGCCTCACAAGATCAGGCCTTATCTGTAAAGGGCCAGCAGCCAGCGGCAAAATCAGTATGCAAAAACATGCTCGCGGATGCACAATCGAGTACATGCATATACAACGAAGGTCGTTTGTAGCACCTGTGCCCCGACAAATACGCTAAGTTGTTGCTTTTCCTGTCAGCCATGCCGGAGGCAATCATGTTGGCTCGGAGTTCGGGGGAAAGGCAAGAAACGAAGAGGACCAGGAAGAGACGTTTGGACTGGAGGAAAAGAGGTGAGAAGACACGAGGGGATAAAATTGAATGATAAAATATTCACATTTTATTTGTGTCTGCCCGGTGAATCATTTGAGCGGAGGAGGCGGAATTAGCGAAAATGAGGCAGGATCTTAAAAACAACAACGGCAGAGCACTGAGATCACGGTCAGAAAACGGGCCAAATGTTAATGCAATTTTCTCCCATGTGGGTGGTCCCGGCAGGACCCACCCCAGTGAAAATTGGAGAATAACACGACATTTATTTAGACGGTACGGAAGACGAGGATGACGACGGCATCCAAGCCAAAGTGAAGTTATTGCATTGAGGTCACAAAAGCCGTCAGCTCAAGAGGAGGAGGAATCCCACAAGGCCCAACCCTTCAGACGTGGTGTCTGACACGGATGCCGGCAATACCCCAAAATAACCTTGTCGACTAAGTGTTTTACAGCTGGTGTTTTTTTTCTGTGAGAAGACCGCTCTAAAAATGCTGAATCCCGGAGACTTAAGACCTTACAGATCAGTAAATGTATGCAGTTGGGGGAGCGATAAATCCCAACCTGGGGCCGTATGCGGGATTATTACCTGAATTCGAGTGCAAACGCCACCCTGGAGAAGTTCAAACCAGGCAGCCAATAAACTCGGGCATTTTTTTTTTCTTGGGAATTAGCAATAAATGCAACAGCCATGTCTTGTTAAGGACATTCTGTATGTTTTTGCCGGAGGTGAGGTCATTTAATTGTCTTTTGGGACACAAATTGGATGAAAATCCACATTTTGAACAGCAAAAGAGAGATTTGCCGTTTCCTAGCAAGTCAAGATGCATATTTAGTCCAAAACAAGCAATAAATAGAGGATGATGAGGTCATGATCTGGATTTTGTTGACTTTGTTTGGATTAGATTTAGTTTTTTGAAGAAGTTCACGGGTTTGTTTCAGTCCATGCGGGTTTATTGTTGTTGCTGTGATATGTCGCATAGCATCGATTTTTTTTTATTTTTTTTTATTTTATTTATTTTATTTTTTTGATGGGGGTTTTCGAAATTTTGTACGTCGACTTTTCAAAGAACCTTTTTTTTTTCTCTCTTTAATAAATCCATTGCCACCCCTCAACACATACGGACACCGAGTTACTCATTTAAATATACCGTGGCAACTTCTCTGCAGGCAAAATCTGTCAAGTGTTTCTGAGGCAAAAAAATAAATAAATAAATAAATTAAGCCTAGTACATCCCCCACGTCAGTTGCTGTCTGAACAACCCCCCCCCCAAAAAAAAAAAATAAAAATCACGCTACAACAGATTTGAAGTCAAATTATTATTTGAGTGACAGCCGACACGCTCAGCCTTTTAAGATGACGTGAGGGATTCCGTTAAGAAGACTGACACCACTGTGGAGCTTAATAAAGAGAAATCCACAGCCAGAGGGCACTTGGACTGGCTCTGCTACTCCCTCTCCCGCTCCCGCTCATGTCCAACACGGAATCTTGTGGCAAATCTCAACATGTTGTTACACATGGGCTTTAATGTTGAATAAACAAGTGACGTATATTGATTCCGATAGAAGCTGCAAGGCAGATTTTCTTGCCCCTCAGCAGAGCTAGTCTCTATTTAACAGTCATGTTCTGTGTTATGATGAACATTCATAAATGCATTTCCCCAGCTGTGCAACAAAGGAAAAGAAAATAAACACATACTGTCATAACTTTACTCAAACCTTGGAGAAATCCGCTTCGAACATTCACTCTTCAATTTGAGAAGCAAAACAAGGGGCAAAACGATAAATTCCAGAAATTCTTTATCTGGTTGTATAAACTGCAATTAAGTAGCACGGTTAAACACCGTCATTCACAAATATCCAAGGTTCAGGTTGGCCGGGAAGATCCGTCTGCAGACTTGGCAACATTTGATCCTCCCAAAATGGCATTAATGGAAGGGCTTTTGAATCTGAGTTTATCAATATTTCCCTCCCCTGACATGCAGACTTCTAACGGCACAATGGCCAATAAAAGCGTCCCTGGAGATGAAAGTCAAGGTCAAGGACGTGATAACAACTCCCATTATTGTCCTGCAAAGCCAGATGTGGAGACGAAAGCAAACCGAGTGAACATGCATAGACAAATAATATACAATCTGGAACAACTACTAAAGAAGGTAATTGCATCCATTACCATGGTTGACAAATAAAGTTGTTAAAATGTTTGAAAACACCAATTGTATCTTTTAAAAATGCCCAAAACGTAACAAATTAAAAGGGATTTTGTGCACACACACACAAAAAAAGAAAGAAGCAGCAACACCCTGACAGGAGAAATTTTCTGAATGTAAATAATTTTTAAGATGTTGTTGGTCAATGTATTAATTGTTGCAATTTCTTTTTCACAGTGTTATTAACACAAACGTTATTACCGTGCAAAAAGAGGAAGGGATAAAATACTTGAGTTGCCATCTGTTAAATGTTCACAGGGAAGGTAACATGTAATTAAATCCCCAGGGCAGAATCAGACAAGAACGCTAACTGGTACATGATAAAAATCGGTGCCAACTAGGTCAACGGGATACTTAAAGAACAGAAAAAAAAAAAAAAAAAAAACATCAAGTGTATTTTGTACATACAATATACAGTCCATTACTTGCTATTCCGGACAAACAACATTCAAGCGTTGCGAACCTCCCGCTGTTCTCCACCGTCGGGAGTCCAGCAGCATAGGCGACATGCTTCTCCTCACTCCATTAAATGTAACGATGGAAAGTCCACTTGTGTTTATGTCATCGCTTTTGATTCAGGCAGAGCTAAAAGTCAGACGTTCGGTTTCGAAGGCCGACAGTGAAGTGGCGCAAATGTTTGTTGGTTGTTGGAATTTTTGGAAAACACTCGTCATTGTGTGACAATTAACCCTGCCTGGACTGAAACAAAGCAAGGAACGAAATACAAACAAACTCATGAGGAAACGAGGCACACCTGGGCAAGATATCTGTGCTTTGGAGGGAGCTGATTGGTTGACACGAGGGCTGTCGAGAACAGGTGGCGATGATAACGAGTAGCCGAGACATGAATGCGCACAGAAAATCAACATCTCACAAAAAACTAAATAAAAATAAATTAATTAATTTAAAAAAAAAAAAAAATATATATATATATATATATATATATATATATATATATATATTAGTGCTGTCAAGCAATTGTTTTTTTTAACCAATTAATTGCAAAAATAATTCAGATATTTAATCGAATAATATCTTGGAATTAATGCAACTCACCTAATATGAAGAATATTTTCATTTTCATTTTTTTATTTTTTTGTTCTAATATGTTTCTTTGATCCTTGAATACAATCTAAAAAGTGTCATCTTTGCAAGAATTTTGCTGCCCAGTATATTCATAGCTGTGCCCACGAGCAAGGAAGGTCCAGAGGTAACCTGAGCAAATTTTTTTTTTTTGTTCTGAGATGAGGGGCTAAAGATGTACAGCGAACATGGTACAGTATTTTTTTGCAAAGTACGCTAATTATTTTTGGAAGAAAAGTGAGTTAAAATATTCTATATTTATAGAAATAATCTATAGAGTTAACGGTTTCAAATTCTAACAATCTGCCAGATAATAAGAAGCCTCCAAGGGCAGGGCGGATGTTTCACTCAGGTGCCAAATACAAATTTGTGGAACAAGAAACGATCGTATCGTGTGCATGATGTGATTTGACCACCTGGAGTGTGCGCATGTTTGTCATCTCCCCATCCTCAGCATTTTTCTCCTAATTCAATTAATACATACCGCATTTTTTTTTTTTTCATTTTTATTCGATTTAAATGCTGTCACTGTGTGACGTGCGAGAACATCTGGTTGACCTCAATTCCTTTTTGGACTTAATTAAGCCTCGGGTAGAAGCAGCCCAGATGTGAGCTAATTGTCATTATGACTCAATAGAAAGAGACTTTGCTCAGTGAGTCTGAAATTGGTCAAGGCCTGACTGGACTGAACTGATTTCCATCTGAACTTTGCGGTCCATTTATTTGTGTTGGAATATTTTTTTTTATTCCATTTTGGTCTTGGAATTTTGCGATTACTTTCACCAGCGCCTGGTCAGGGCCGGGAAGTATTTGTGAGAGCAAATCAGCTTCCAGTTTTGTCCACTTGTTTGGTCCAAAGTTTTATCATTGGAGGAAATATTTTTATTTTATTTTTTTAAACTTTCAACAACTCTCTCCGCCATCCAAACTTCATTTTGATGCATTTTGTGCGGTGATAACATCTATATTCATTTGAATAATTCTGTATGAGAAATGTTGTGCTACATAAACAAAATTAACGATTCTGATAATGCCTCCTGTTGATCCACACAGAAATGGCTTTTTTTTTTCTGCACAATTCTTCAAGAATTTCTAAAAATGACCAAGAGTATCGAAACACACATAAAGCAATCGATTCCTAATCACAAGAAATTCCTTGGGAGGGTTGTGAGTTTTAACTTTGTGGTGAAAGACATTCTTTGGCTCCTTCATTTTTAACTGGCATACAGGATGGAAACGAAATTGCACCCGCGCACAACCTTCTTATTACCTGTTGGAAGTAGCCAAGCTGCCACAGCAATAAAGAAGTGCAGCAGAAACCGATGTCAGAGTTCAGCGAGGATGAGAAATGGCTGCTGGAAGTCCATCATCTCCTGACCTTTTTTTTTTTTTTTGCCTCCCCCACAACAAACCCGCTCGTGTCAATCAGCACCACCGAGAAAATAGTCTTCAAAATATGGACTTGACAAATTGCTTTTCGCTTCCCCTCATGCGCTGCGATTGAAAAGATCCTTTTTTTTTTTTTTTACAGGAAAGACCACACTCTTTTCTTGCGATGAAACCATTACTATTAGCACTCCACATGTTTCAAAAGTCCTGCAGGAGGGCGATAAAATGATTTGGTCGGACAGTAATCGGAGATTATATTATGCGTGTGTGCCTCGATGTGTTTTACTTGGCGGTGGTGGGAGAGCGGCTTTTAAAGAATGCAAGACGGTAGTTGCTGACCAAATGGGAAAACTTAAAAAAAAAATAAAAAATGCACTTACATGCCAATGTTCACACATGGACCAAAGCCACAAGGTTTAATAGCGATGTAAAAAGGCCTGTATTTTTTTTTTCGAATATAATCTTATGATCAAATAAAAAAATAGTCATTTCTTTCAAACAAAATGTGGTGAACCAGGTTTTTTTTTTTATGCGCTGTAAATTGCACTTTTTTTTTTCAATCGGTGGCTTTGATTTAGTCGTAATGCAGCGTGCAAAGCAAAATGCCGTTACTTTGTGTTGTCTCCATTCTAAAACGAGACCATTCCTGACGTGCGGCTTGGCCATCTGCCAGCGGTTATCACCTTGATGCAGCCATATGATAAGCGCCCGGAGCACAATGATGATCGAAACTTGCCCGAGATTGCCAACATCTCCCAGATGGACCCTCGAGTGAGGGCTCGAAAAAGTTGGAATTCCAATTTGAAAATGTTGCCAATTCGTTCGTATGGCAAATGTAAGTGAAGAATTGCGTTAATTAGAAGCTGTAGGCATGTTTCGATTTAATTGGATCGCCAAATGAACAGACGATGGGAGGGGGCTTGAAAAAAAAGCTAAAAACAGAAATGGCTGCTGGTCGTTTAGATGATTGGAGGTGAGGCTTTTTTTTTTTTTGGAGTGAGATAAACTAAAGGGACAGAATGTCAAGGAGATTTAATGACTGCCGCAAAGTTTCTTTTTTTAATCTTTGCGTTCATACGTTATAAATCCGGAAAAGGGGTAATTACATAAATTCTAAAAAAAAAAAAAAAACATGCATACGACGCTGCTCATCCAGACTGACGCAATCCCAGTTTCACGTCTTTTCCAATTTAGCCAGCTCATTAACCTGAAGCCGTTTACTTCAATCATGTGAAATTTTAATTGCTTGTCTTTCCACTCAACGCTACTTAGTTGACTGAACATCAGCATGGAAAAGCTTTTTGGCTGTAAAGCAGAATTCAGCTTTCTGTTCTTTGGATTGAAATGTCGAGAAATGAATCAATGTCAAGAGCTTGACTGCTAAGAAACTTGTTCACACCAAAAAAAACTTTAAGTGCCATCATCGTGACCAAAATTGAAAGATGGCGTGCGGTGATGAAATGAGTCCTTGATAAAGCTTTATTACCTACTTACTGAATTTGCATCAAGAGTCTGTGTCATAATCGCCGTTTGTTGATTTTTTTTTTTTTTAATTTGGTCATTTTGCATATTTTTATGTTTGTGCGTATTTTTTTCATTTTTGTTCTTTTCAATATTTTATTTATATTTTCCTCCAAAATTAGCGTTGACATTTTCCGACATCCATTCCGTAAAGATTTTTAGTCTATTACGAGCAGGTTACGAGTAAGTAGAAGGAATAATATTGTCGCTCGCCTGTGAAAAAACACATAAATCCGATTTTGCCATTTATTTTACGTTTATAGGATTAAAAATTACAAAATTGAAGAAAAATTACCTACTGGATTTCTCAGAAATGTTAAAGAATTCTTTTTTTTTTTTCTTTTTTTTTTTTAATGATTTCTGATTCAACCAATGAATTACTTTTAACTGGGTAACATTTTTGGAGAAATGCCCAGGTCTGGCTAGATCAAAAAATAAATTTAAAAAAAAAATTTAAAAAACTCTTCAGTTGCTTATGAGTTGAAAAATATCCAACCGGAGATTTTTTTCTTTTTTTTTTTAATATATAATTGTATTGGAAAATATGGAAAATGTCCACAATCATAACTCCATAAGCTCGAGTCTTGCCTGTGGATTGATAGGTGAGCTCAAAGCAGTGGCGTCTAATAATAGATGATCTAATCAAATGCATTAATGTTATTCTCTCTGTGAGAGAAGCTCTGTTGGGAAAAGGCTCTTTATGCCGCAATCTTGCCACATAGAGCTTTGAACATTGTCAGTAATGACAGACGAATTGAAGGGCAAAGATGAGAAGCCTGGAAGAGACGGCAGAGAGATGACTTGCACGTGTGTGTTTTCCCTTTATAATCGTCATCCATTAGCGATTGTTAGTTTATTCTTTTTTTTTTTTTTTTTCAATTACGCATTCACTACCAGCCCAGCTAAAATGAATGCACTTTTTGACGTCTATACTCGTCAATGGCAATGAATGTGTGAAACTGTGCCAAATGAAGATCCACCTCTGATGTGAAAACATGTCCTCTCCTCCATGTATTTGGGTGTGAAAATAAAAATAAGGTGGAAGATCCTCCACAAAGCATATTGACGGTATTGATTATCTAACGCCCCACAGGAGAAGCGATGCCTCGCACACAGATGCAACCTCAAGAAGCATCTCTGAGGTCATGCTATTTCCATGACCTTTAAAGCTGTCCTTTCAAAATATGAATTCACCCGATGACTGCGAAAGCCGAGACCTAGCGAGAGCGCACAGCAACCTCAATCATCACCAGATTCTGTTCAATCAAATATGGACAAGTTGCCGGGTCACGGGAGTCCAACATTTTGTTTCACTTTGAAGAATAACCACATATGAGAGGTCCTGGAAGTCACTTTTGCACTTAAAAACACATGGCTATGAAAGCAGGGAGTTAACCACAAAAGTCGTAAATTTGAAAGTATAACGACGTTCAGAAATGAATCCTCTGTGGGATTCAAATGAAAAAAAAAAAATTGTCTAAAGTGTATACTTCTTAAAAGGTGTGTGCCGACATCTTAAAATAATTCAATTTCTGCAAAGTTAAAAGCATTAAAGGTAATCAATTCAGAAGGCAAGTATTTATTTTTTTTTTTTTCAAGAAAATGTGTCCATCGTGAATTATTATCAGCATACCAATAATTAAGATGACGGTCACTGAGAGCCGGTCGTTGCCAAGACAACCAAACAAGTCATCGGCAGTTAGAAAAGAGGGAATGAAATGTTCCCATAGTGTGTGCATGCCTGTGTGCAAGTGTGATGACCTTTGAACTTCAACACCCAACCCCTTTACTCTCCCAAGGGCGGGCAAACCGTGTTGTGCAATTCCCATTGATTTGCGACCTTTCATAATTTTGAATCCAGTTCACCAATGATGGAATCAGACAATTCCATCTAATACACGAAAATGAGACTTTGTCGGGTGTACAAAGATATCCAATAAGCGCCATCATCCATGGCGGAAAAAAAAAAAAGGGCCTCATTAGCCGGGAGCCTCAGCTCATCACTGTCAACTCAAGGAGGACCCCGGGGAGTCTTGTTACCTTGGGAGAAACCACGACAAGCTACCTCCTTCCAATCAGGCCATCATTACCCAAGGTCCAACACTCTGTAACAAGTGTCTGTCAGTATTTTGGGGCACAACAGTCAACCTCTCGCCGCCAAGAGTGTCACTCGCCAAAACAGCCCGAGTAATAAGCGATGTGAACCCAAACCTGTTTACTACCAATTCCAGCGAAATGTCTCGAGTCGTTTGTCCTCTGAGGCGCTGGAATAACTCCCAAGTCCAATCAGTCTTACTTTGACATTGCTAAAAGTCGCACAGACCATCAGCAGTTGTTCTTTATTGAATGGACTGACTGCACAGCCCGGATACGTCTCGTACCGAATAGTTTGGCGCATTTTTGCAAACCAAGACAGCCTCTTGTTTCTCGAATTCCAATGGAGTTCTTGTAGGCTGAAATACTGACACTGTGACAATTTTGTTTAAAAATAAGGGAGTGACGCTATAAAACGGCGCTGTTGAATGCCATATAATGGGAAAAGTGGGTGTGCTGGTGCACCCAAGAAAATGGGCGCACCAGTGCAAAAAGTGAAAAGGTTTGGTGACGAGCCATGATTCGTATGATTTTCTGAATATTCCACTTGGTTTTAATAGCAATCTCAATTGAAGAACCAAATGTGTTGTTCAGGCCTTGTGAGCTATCGCTAATCTGAGCCAATATATCCAATATAACTGACATTTTCTGACTTGGGATAAAAATAGAACAAGTACGAAAATCAAAAGTACAGTTGTGAAGCACAGATGCTTTGTATTTAAAAACAAAAATTAATGTTTCGCAAGAACTTTTTTCGCTCAATGACATTTTTTTTTTTACACACAATTGTGTAATTGCAATGTCTACTTGTTCAGAGTCGTCTACAAGCAAAGCAACAAAACAGTACATTCATTTTCCACCCCGACTCCTCATTTCAGAACCAATGTTTACAGAACAAAAGCGGGCAAAATGGCAAGGCGAGTCACAGCATCACTCCAGGGACGCATAATTAAGATGTGCGGGACAAAGCCACTCGGGCACAAGCGCATGTTTTTAATGATGGCCATTTAGGCTATTGTGTATCATCTGGCATCCATGACTGGTGGCAGCTTTATAAAAAGCCGCAGATTAAACTCGCAAAGTAATTCCAGGTGGCTTGTCACAGCACAAGTGAAATACTTAACCTCCAACTTTAAGAGCTCGGTGTTGAAACGGTAAGCGATTTTACGCTGGAAGTCGATGATACGATCGAGGGGTGACATTTTAATGCAAAGTGTTAATGGAAGAGATGATGACACTCACTCGTTAGAACATTAACGATGTAAAACATAGCTGACGCTTCATTTGACTTAGTTTAGTTACGAGGGAGGAATTAGTGATCAAGTCATCCAGGTACTGAATGAGCAAAGCAGCCACACGCCATGGGACGATTCATTTACATCCAGATTCGATTCAAATCACAATAGTTGCATGAGGAGTAGATTTGCATCACGATTACTGATTATATTGCGATTTACGATTCAAAATCATGATTATCGGTATTTTTCTCCCCCCCAAAGAAATAAATTATGATTTGTTTTGCTCCAGCTGCGTGACTCAGGCATTGTTTTAATCAGACGACGTCGCGTGATTTGGCAGAATGCTTAAACCCGCTGACTCGCGACAACAAATCTGCTCCACGCCGCCATCTGGTGGATTAAAGTGGGAACTTCGCCTTTGCTTTTTGGGAAAAAATCGTGAAAATCGATTCGGAACTTTTTATTGATGAATCTTAGCATATAAAATCCAAATAGTTGCGTCAATCGATTTTTTTTTTTGCGCACCCCTATTTAGTTACATAAAATGCGTAAAATGTCAGAAACTCCTCTCTGTTCTATTTTAGCTGAAAAATGTGTAGTTAGAGCAGATTGCTAAAATCTCAGATCGGTGCTACAAATGATGTTGTTCTGAGTTGATCAGTGAGTGTTTGTAATCCTCGAAAAATGTTTTATTCCAACGAAGAATCTCACGAGAAGCCAAAATGTTAGTTTATTCCTTGCTCAATATTATTGAGCTCATCCTGTAGGGCATGTCTTTCATGTCGGGAATCTTCAGCGGAATAAATCAATAGAATTACCAGCTCGTTGCCAACAGTTTCTTTAATTTTGAAGAAAACCGCATCTTCAAGACACATCGGAGGCCGTTTTTTTTCAAGCGGAACAGACAGAATAGGGAACTCGGATGACTTAGAGCGAGATCTGCTGGAGTGATCATAAAAAGTCTGTGGTCAGTGCGGTCACTCCAACATTTGTCAGTTTGGAATTGTAAAGACAACAAACCGGAAATCTATTGTCGGGGGTGTTTATTTTACAGCGCTTGATGTGGTGAATGTCCGCCTTTAGTTTTTGGGGGTCACATCAAATATGGTCGGAAAAGATGAAGTCAAACTCCACACCGCTTTGGAAGGTTGTTAGTTCGGTGATGAAATGCTTTGCAATATGCAAATGAAAGCAGTACTTCATCAACCCGCAGCTATTCTGAAGCTGAGAAATCCCCACAGCAGCAAATAAATCCATCACTCAGGGTCTGACATTTCTTCCAGTGAATGAATGAATTCCACTGCCACTGCTAATGTTACTGACAGATGTCTTTGTCTGTGCAGACGGAGTGAGGCAGGTGCAAACGGAAAATGTGGATTTTTTTTTTTCTCCCTATATACCCTTAAAAGATTACTTGTGACACTTGAGAACAAAGACAACTTTTTAATTTGTGTGAGGCAATAATTAGTCTTCAAAAATAAGAACTGGAAATAATCCGAACATTGATTTGATCTGATCATTGGTCACCAACCACCGGGCCGCGGCCCGTTATTGGTCCTCGTGCCACTTTGGACCGGCGCCGCACAGACAACAAAAACTTGCTGTACTTCAGGTAGATTTATTATTTGAGGGTGAAAAATATTAAGTGTCTTGTGAATGCGACGAGCAATTCATATTTTAATATTTAATATTTTTGCAACAACTCCACTTTCTCGCCGTGTATTACATCATCGATGCCGCACAAAGGTGACACACCCGTTCTGTACGCAACACTAGAAAGCAATCTCAAATAATAAGATGATACCCTTGTTGCCGTTAAGTGTCCTTTCGAGTAGCCCCTTAAAGATTTCAAGCTCTTTCTCATAACGAGCTCACTCCGCAGAACAACAGTGACAGCGCACGGGGGCCTTATTTCCCATCCAGTTAAAATGTCATACATGTACTGGTTTGACTGGTGCTTCGAGACTCTTCCAGTGTAGTTTTCCTCGATAATTAGCAGCGCCTGTGCCTCGTGCGCCCCACTAAGGGCTGATGATTGTAGGCAGTCACACACATGCCAATGTTCTTATGCATAAAACATACTTTTGCATAAATCCCCACCCCCCCCATACAACACCTACTATGGCAATTCATTTCCTTTGCTGAGATAAGAGCTGAATAGAAGTGGCTGGCAGGAGATACCAGATATGTATTGTACAGTAGATGGATACTAGGGGGGCCACTTGAGGGCATATGCCTCTGTGGTCTCACAGAAAGTCGACCAAAAAAAAAAAAAGAAGAAAACACTGGCTAGAATGCTATTCAACCTTCCACTTTTCAGTTGTGCAATTACTTGCTTCTGAAGTGGTACCTATGATCTGCTTTATATATATATATATATATATATATATATATATATATATATATATATATATATATATATATATATATATATATATATAATTTTTGAGGTGGTAAAACTGTTACAATGTCACTCTGCATTAGCCTCACATTGCCAAAGAAAGCTTAAGACCTCAAAAAATGTAACATGCAATAAATAGATACCTGAACAAAGGTGCAGGAATGCCAAAAGCCTCAAAATCCCCAGCAAGCAGGCAGGCATCCTTCAAAGCAGCAACAGCAGCAGCAGTCGGAGTATTCCAGACTTGGAAGGCGTTATCGTGGTGTAGTTCATCTAAATCCCAACTTCTGTGGCCGAGTTGCTGTCAGGCTGGGTCGAGTTGTGTCAAATAAAAACTCAGCCTCAGAGCCACTCCTCACAGAGCTATACCCGCTTAAAGTTCAGATGAATTCTCGATCAAGTATCCCACTCGAGACGAAATGGCTTTTTCTCCACTCGGATCTCTAACTCCTCAGCTCCGAAATGAGACAAGAACTTTTGACTGCATCCATGGCCCCGAGTCCAATCGTCATTTCGCTCTCACGCAAGCGATGATCGAATTGAAATGTTGTTGCAAGCACTTTTGAGCGCGCTTTGAATGTGAAGCCCACGCGAGAGAGCTGCGAAAGTGGAAGCGGCGTTGGTTGGATGAGGCGCTGCGCTGTGCGTGCGCGCGCCTGCGTGCGTCTGCGTCGTCAGTGAGCACGCGAGGAGACGTGGGCTCGGATTTGAGAGATTCCACTCTTAACCACCCAACAATAAGGCTCCTTTTATAAACTGAAAATAATTCAGAAGTTTGTCCACGAGCGCCCATTATAACAGTTATTAAACATTTTCTGAAAGTGTCCACATGCGCTAAATGATGATTATTTGTATTTTCATTTGACTCAAACGTGGACCTTTTAAGATGGAATTCAGTGGAACAGTGTTTTTTTTCCAGAGCTGTATTTCAAACGGATGTGGTCCAGTTTTGTTCAGTTCTGTATAGGAAAAAGGGGGGTCATGATAATGAGCCAATCTGCAGCAGCATTGTGTTTCTCAAGATGATCCAAAAAATCGATTCTCGTTCTCACCCACTGACCTCTCAGCGTGCCATTGGGGAAATTAGATATGATTGGAATTGCATTGGAGTTGGACTACTGCTGAACTGAACATACCGTGCCTCTAAATGACACATGTTGACGAAACCGTAACACTGGTTTAAATGAATACAAAAAGTGCATATTTGAGTGAGTGGAAGTTATTTCCCCTTGAAACTATATCGTGAGAGACTTTTCCAGCCAGCGCGAAGAATGTTGTAAAAATGTAAGCACTCCCCCTAGTGGATGAAAAGCCTCAGTGCTCGTCTTGATACGGCATTTTGAAAACTTGTTCTTAAAGGAGTGTCCACAATTATTTATTTATTTATTTTTAGAGAAACGACGAGCTTTTTGAAAACCTATACTAAATATAATGAATATTTCATAGACATTAACTTATGATTTGTACATGAGTATTTAATTCTCCTGTGAATTTTAATTAATTTTAATTGAATTTTAATTGAATAAATACAGGGCCGTTCTGCATCTTCACCCTTTGTTTTATTGGTAAACACCTATGTAACACCCAGAACATTGGTAGCACTACATAAAATGAGACATTTATATGAAAACATTTACAGTGAGATGTTGATTTTCCCCTTTTTTGTATGTATGTGCACATTGACATTGTGACAGGTTCTACCATTTCTCCCACTCCATATCTGCTCTTCATTGTATGACCCTCACTACAGTAACTATCGAGAGCGTAGTCCAGCAAGGCTTTCTGGCACGTTAACATCGGCGACATGCAACAACTCGGCAATTTGTGTCATTCCACAACGATGACGAGAATAGAGCCACCAAATAACGAGTGTGTCTTTGCGCCCATGTCGCCTCAACAACAGGTGTCGCACCAAAAGAAGGCCTCGTGAATTCTGTCAAATATTTACACCATTGTTCACATTTCAAAGCAGTGGAATATTTTCCAGGAACAGATGGTGAAAATATTGCGACACAAAGACATGCCTGTCTTCGTGGCAACGCCAAACATGAAGTCGCAAAGATTTTAAGCAGATGGTGCCCGGGGGACTGAGATGTATTTTCCACTTCAGAGTAAATATCAATAAAACAAATATCTCACAAGTATATTCTGAATAAACCATTTGCATTGTTCCACGAATATTGTTATGGGAAAACAAGAGAAGCTCATGAATGCAGATCTTCATGATTAATCAGGAGCCAACAGCATTTTTTTAGTTGTTTTTTTTTTTCACCATTTTGATCTGAGACAGTTTGTTCATTTATATTCATTTATATCTGTCACTTCACATCAATGCCGTTGCTCAGCGTCATACAAAGCACCAACGAAAATGAGCGAGAACCTTCGCATTCCTCGCCCAAATCACAGCAGGGGGATCTGATGCAAGAGCTGCATCTCTTCGTCTCTCTAAATTAGCAGCCTGGTAGCCCGTGCTATCCCACTCTTAAAAGAATGAAGAGCCTTTCAAATTCTTACAGTCTCGCTGTCATGGGTTTTTTTTTTTCTGGCTGGAGTAAAAAGACTCAAATATTTTGGGGGGAAAAAATGTTTTTTTTATCCTGAGAGGAGGGCAAAAGGAGATCAAAAGTATTTCATCAACCATGAAAAAAATTGATGTTTTTTTTTTTAAGTAATACTTGCATGCCTGTTAATGGTGCTACAGGTTTTCACTTTTTTATATTTTACTTTGATGGCTGGATATGACTTCAGAACTGTAAGACAGGACCCATTGTCGACAAGGGAGGCTTGACGAGAAAGTAACTTTATGAAGCAATTTCCAAATACAAAAAGCAAGTAAACGTGTCTTCTATGATGGTTGCGAGTGCGGTTTCGTCAATTACTCCTCATAATGTCTCAGACAACTTTTGCATTTTGTTCTATGAGTTGGAATTCCTTGGAAACTTGAACGTCTATTTGATAAGGTTCAAATAAAGGGAAGAGAATAGACCCAAATGTAGTCAATACTAAAGAGTTCGTGCTGTAGTCTACCTTTATAGCCGTAGCTGCTGTCTTGGTCTGCTGCAAATTCCACTTCAGGTTTTGGGGTGATTACGTCACGGTTTCTTCTGTATTTATCTGTTTGTAAGACACACACCAGGAAATTGTAGAATAGAATCCGGAAGGATTTTGTGAACATCACCGGAGCAATTTTATGATGCTTAAATTCAATATCGGGCCTTCTTGAAAGAAAAATGTGTCGTAATAGGGTTTGTTAACCAGTTCAACCACAAGAGGGCAGTATAACCGCACCAACAAACGGCTATTCGACTCATAGAGGCATGGCTTTCCTCCACGTCTTGAATAAAAACCAGAAAGGCGTAATGCAAGAACTGTTTCTGAATACTATATGTCCAAAAAGCAATTTGATGAGCATGTGCGTGTTCGTTGGAACATTTTCTGACCTGACAAAATGTCCACAGCATGGCCGCGCTCCACTTGCCCGACACCAAGCAGGCTGATGAGAAAGAACGAGAATGTGGTGGGAAGCGCCAGCATGGTTCCTGGCTGCACCTTTAATTGACACTTAATGGACCTAGAACCAAACACATTTAAATAAGTTATTTGTACAATAAAACATGTCACCAATTTGATTACCATTTCAAAGCTTGACAGCAGCATTCCTGCTGTCATGGTCTTTGAGAAAGAGCGACGGACTTTTTTTTCTAAATCCTGCCCAGCATGTTGTCAAACTGTGATTCTTTCTCTTTGAGTCTGATCACGTCCTTACCAAGTGAAGATGAGCAGATTACGCCAGATTCACAGCTTGTTACAGTGTTTTTCCCCGTCCCCGCCCAAATGTACCACAAATCTTCTCAGTCATTTGGTCTCTTTTTGAAACACACTGTGCATATTCAGTATAATAACCAACCAATGAATTTGAAACATGTGCACAATCTAATCAGAACAAAAAAATGCTTTTACAGTGGGATTGTTGAAAGTGTGGGGAGTTTCAAATATTTCCCTTCCTCTCTGACGGGTAAAAAGTAAATCAACAACTCAAGAGTTTAAAGAGAAGAAAACGTCCCTTCTGGAGAGGCCCAGTCAGAGTCCTGACCTCAACCCGAGAAGCTGCATGTGGCATGACCTCCAGATCATCCCGAGAATATTGCCAAACTGAAACAGTTTTTTTTTTTTTTTTCAGAAGAACACTCCAAATTTCATCCTGCTGGCAAAGCAGAATCAACAAATAATTCAATCAAAAATTAATTACTTTTTTCATCCTTGTTGCTTACAGTAATTGTCATTTTCAGTCAATGCACAGCAAGTAAATATATGTTTAAAAATATTATTTGACTATCATTGTGTCTTCTATGAGGATCAAATCACATTTTATGAGCAGTACGTAGCAAATCCAGACAACTCCAAAGGGCTTTTCATACTTTCGACTTGAAACCGTATATTTCCCGGCACTCTGAAATGCGCGTAAGATCAGCGAAAAGAGAATTGGACGGCTATACAGGCAACGGAGATAATAAGTCAGTTCTTCTGATCAGCCATCTGTGCTCCAAAAAAGCTTTGCAACTCATCCCCGTCTGTCTGATGGACAGCCAGATTCCCGGGATGTCTTGGCGCCTACCGCCTACCATCATCATGTGCCACTTTAATTGTTCTGCAAAAATGAACATCGACAGCCAGTATTACAAATAAGCCAAACATTTCAGCAAAAAAAAAAAAAAAGTCTCCACTCATTGATGAGTACGGGCCGTCACTATTTTAGAGAGTAAGTAGCTGTAGGCTATGTTATCGGTTTCGTCGTAAAATGTTTAGCATAGATCAAAAGCAAGTGCCTCTTGCAAATGTGCAAGACTCGGGATCCGGTTAATGAGATTTTGCGGAATGTTGTCAACAAATGTAGCTGCATGGCATATCAGCATGCTCGACACATCAATAAAAGAATCTCATAAAGATGCTTCGAGGCAGAAAGAATAATATCCAACAGCTATAAGATATTCACTCGGAATAATATTAATATTCAGCGCAACTGTCTCAAAAATCTGCTTATGATATTTGACCAAAGGGATATTGCATTTTTGGAGACGGCTGAAAATGAAATGCGATAGGAGCATCATTCCAACACGAGTTAAATAAACTCTCACGTGACTCTTATTCGATTGTGCGAGCGTTCCTAATAAAGCGGCCGGTGAGTTTGGAGCAGTCGCACCGAGCGCACTTCAAAGGCTCCCCACTGGAAGATAGGACAAAATATCTGTTGGACTCATCTTCTCGCGCATTGAACCGAGGGCAGAGCCTTCTGATCAAAGGTGACGGGAGAGCTGATTTCCTTCCTCCCGCCGACTGCTGGGGAATAATCACAGCTCACCATCTAACATATTGTCAATAAGAAAGAGCAGAAGCCTCCCTTGTACCACCGCAGACAGATCACAATACTCCAGCAAGCACCGGAGCGTGACCAGAATCAGTTTTGAGGTGCGCACCAACCCCCTCTCCAACGGCACAGCAGCCGATAGCCCGTCTTCACTGGCTTCCGCTTTTGTACCGATAAAAACATGCACAACTAATATTCCCGATAGAAAATGATACACGTATGTAGAAGCATGTGTGGCATTTGAAGGATTCCATAATTCATTACTCGTTGCATTTCTCTACGTTGTGAAACCGAACCTGTGGTCTTATAGATAACAGTGGGTGTATAAGTCTGCACACCCCTGTTCAAATGTGAGGTTTTGTGATCGAGACCCATGTAAATCATTTTTAAAACTATTCCCACCATGAATGTGAACAATAACCTGCACAAAAACTGAAAAATAAAATTGTTTGCAAAAGTGTGCACACCCTCTGATAATTGGATGTGGCCCCAAATAAACTAACAGGACACACCTGCCACAATTAAAAGCACCTCTGGTTAACCCCAAATAATTTTCATTTGTTCTCCTAAGGCTTTACTTGAAGGTTTTGAGCGAACATTGACTGCTATTGCAACTGTTCATAATTCCCTACTCATGGATGGATTTTTCTGGCAGAATTTTAAAATGTGTGTTTGGTGCAAACCACTCAAGGAACATCATCCCTACAGTGAAGCATGGCTGTTGCGTCATGCTTTGGGGGTTCCTCCTTCTAAAAATGGGGCGTTTGTCAAGGTGAAATGAATCGTGAACAGTTCGAAACATCAATCCGAGTTAGAGCAAAACCTTCATGCTGCTGCTCGAAAGTATAAAGAAAGCCTCCGAGAACCACTGACTTTGACTTGAGGTTTATGAGGGACACTTCAAACGATGGCAGGTGATTCGTGTTACAATACTTGCAATATGTCAATATACAGAATCAGGAATTATGATTCATTGATGATCAAAGTTGCCGGAGGAGGTGTTAGAAAGGACAGCCTTGTTCTTCTGGAGACATATTCCAATCGCGGATGTGAATCAAATCGGACCTGCTGTTAATCAAGAAACTGGAAATAAATAAATAAATAAATAAATAAACAAAGCTCGTGCCACCAACCCGAGGTACTTATCTTTTTGAAATTTGCGAAGGAGGAGTGAATGGTGTTGACAAATATATGTTCTCATCACCGTCAATTCCCGAGGACTGCAGAACTATCAGAACAAGATAAACGGTGTCCGAACGATGATAAGCTACATCTGGAGCTTTGTCAATGCTCCTAGTAACAAGTCAGCTGAGTCGCCTTTTGTGGAGGAGGGAATTCTAGCCTGGGGGGGTGGGGGGGATGATTCAATGAACCAGCCTCAAGGGGCACTGACCTCTGGTCCCACAAGATGAATGAGCCAATATGTCAGCAGCAGAGCCTGGGACAAATATAACCGATATGCTCTTCGATGCATCGGAAGCTTTCTGCGGAAATAATCACATTGGTTTGGATAGTAGCAGAGTAGCCGTTGCACAATATTAATAAAGTTGTCTGGTATTGTATTTCCTTGTTAAAATGTATTGGAGGCATTTACAGTTGAGGATTCATGAGTCAACAGTTGCGCGTGCGTGCGTGTGTGTGTGTGTGTGTGTTTAGGATGCGATCCGATGAGTCTGGATTAGTTTGACTGCAATTCCAACACATCCAAAAGCCTAATTCCTTTTGGGTATTTAACACCACTGAAGGATTTCCTATATCAGAATTTGAAAAAAAGCAACTGAATAAATAGTAAGAGAGAGCGCGAGAGAGGTTTTGAGAAAATGTCATGGGTATTTTATTTTTATTTTTTTTTAGTGAAGTGTCAAAATACTTTTAAATTTAAGTATGCACACGTGCTGGGAATAATTCCCTAATTCTGTGGAAATAAATTCAACAAAAAAAAAAAAAATACACAAATACAAATGACATCAGATTATTTTTGGAAGCATGCCAATTACTTTGTGAGCATACAAAATGAATCGGAATCAAAAAAAAAAAAAAAAAAAAAGGGGGGATTAAATACTAAACAAGACTTGCAACTTCACAACTTACCCTCCCAGGTGATTCCTCCAATATTACAGCTCCAACCACATGTGTCGGCGTGCTTCTTTGGGGCATTCAAGCGTTTCACAATGAGAGTTGAAGGAGAAAAAGAAGGCGCATTGTGGACTTGTAAGAAAGCGAGCAACAAAATCAAAAGGAGCTGCCCATACTGAAGGAAAATCCTTAATAATCCATCTGTGATCCAAGAGGCGCTATCAGATGGGGTGCATACAAATTGCAAACCTACCTCTGCAGCAACCTAGGTCCACTTTTTTTCCTCAGGGTCCTAAGGCTGCACAATTACAGAGCAGCTTCTACATTCTGTGGCACTGGAAACGTGTTGTGGGTTTAACATTTTTGAAATTGAATTTATTTTTTTTAAATAAATAAAAAAAAAAACATGAAAAAAATTAATAAATAAAAAAAAATAAAACAATAAACCCGCTTGTATTTGTCTTAATTTTTTTTTTCGTTTTGATTTAATCACAGATTTATCGATCCCTATTTAGCATATTGGTATTTATCCTCAGATGAACATTTCATTTTTATTTTTTATTTAATTTATTTATTTTTTTATTTTATTTATTTATTTTTTTTGGTGGGTTTCCTGCAGAATCTGTTTTAATATGGACAGCCACCACTGCACAGACTGCAGATATGCATCCTACTGCGTCCTGCAGCAAAACAAGCTTGCCTCTGTCTCCTTCAACAAATGAAACGGAATTAATCTCCTTTCTTTACTTGTTCTTATCCGATTGCAAGGAACAACTGAAGTGATGCTATAGCGAGACAACCGATGAAAGACAAGAACGTTTATTGATTACTTGAGCTCAATCTGAGAATTATATCTTCCCTTAAGTTTGCTTTTGCTAATCAGTATGACAAAGTGAGGTTTGTACATGCTTGCCTGCGCATGCTGGCTTCTTGCTTCCCTCCTCGGTACAATAAATTGATTGAATCACTTTATAATTGATTTGGGTATTCTCTTATCTTCTTGATTTTATTGAGGAAAACGTGGCCACAATGAATGATAAATGCATGCTCTGCTGGGTAATGATGTGTGCAACAAAAGAGAAGAATTGATCTGAAAATGCAATTCGATCTCATCTTACACACACACACACACACACACACACACAAGCGATGGGCTGAAATAAGGGAGAATGCTGTCGTTTTCTTTATCATGTTGTGTCATATTCTCAACAGCCATTGAACAATTAAAACGATGAGTCCGAGCGCCCCGTGAAGATTATTTAAGTCAACTTTATTTTTATTTCTTATTCTTATTCTCATTCAAGAGCTAATTGGATTCCCATACAACGGCAAATAACGGTAACATGCCCACTCAGATGCTTAATGTTTTCATTTTTCTTCTGTTTTGAAGGTAAAATCATGAAAATGTTTCTAGAATGTTCAGTTTCAAAAAAAAAAAAAAAAGGCATTATGGTACAGTTAAGTGTGTTTCCTCCAATCGCTTCATCTCACTCAGCAGTACAGTTTTAAATTAACCTGAAGTCAATAGCGTGGCCATCTATCATTCTTGCTGGAGTGGGCTTGAGAGCGTGCAGTTGGATAGATAATCATCTCCAGAGGAAACCGGCATTTCTTCTGCAAGAGTCTTGCTTAACTGGTCAAAACGGCGTGACCGTTGTAGTTTGAGCACCGTTAAAAATGAGCATTTTGCGGAAGCTTAGCATAGTTTGGCTAGCGGCGTTCTAATTAAGTTTTGTTGTCTGTTGATGTCGTGTGAGACAACCAGAGAACAGTCCAGTTGCGATCGATTGTATTTCCTGAGATTTTTACACCAATAAAATGTATTCCTTTTTTTTTTGTAGTTTGACGAGCATGTCAACTTTGACAAATAGCCAAAACAATGAACAAATAACAAACATAATTTGTTTGTTTGTCTGCAGTACACCTGGCTCCATGCTAATTAATCATTTCAAGTTGCTTTCATGAGGAGTGTGTGTGTGTGTGTGTGTGTGAGGGGGGGGGGGGTCATCCTTTCTTAGCTTTAAGTTTGATTTGCCTCCATATTTATATGGTAATATTCAAATCCCTATTTCCACTTCCTCTGCTTTGGTTGTGTTGACTGACACTTCTGCATCTACACAAGAAACCAAACAAAGCTATTTTTATGGATGGGCCCATTATACAAGAGCTGCACGGGGAATCTGTAAGAATGCAATTCAGGTGTCATTGCCCCTTTGTAATGCGTCTCGTCTTCAGGAATTCATTTTCTCAGCGGCTTCACTTGAAAATGGCATTCTGACACCATTTACATGGAAATCACTTTGCCTCTTCATCGGTAATAGCGGCCTATGTGCAGACAGGACCTCAGAGGCCTGGACTATTAATGAGGGGAGAAAGAACGAAAGCCAGCGATGGAGTTTTCGAGACAAAAGTCAAGGTCGGGGCTTGGGGTAATTCGACGATGAGGGGGAAAAAAATCAAATATTATGTTTATTAAGCATGCTCTTTGGTGCTCTTTCTTCAACACACTTGCGTGAGCCTCAGCATACACGTTTTTGAACATGGAGTGGAAGAACAAGAACAAATGTGTTTTGCAGACTTTTGCACACAGTAGCATATTGCGCAAGTCGCTTTTACGACAGTATACATTCTAGAAACATGACCGTTTGATGTGTGTAATATTTGCAAAAGCTGGTGAAAAAAACTAAAATAAAACATTGATTTGTCCGGATTAATACTGCCTCCACATGGCATAACTGCAGCACTACTCAGTAAAATACTGCACCTGATTTGACGTACGCATAACATTATACCGGAGCATTAGTTCTTGTTTAATTGTCATTGATTTTTTTTTAAACACACATGGATGTAGAAAAATGAAATAACAAGGTTTGAAATACATAATGTATGAAACTTGACATAAAATATTTGTGGGGATTTGTAGTTTAATTAATGCCCTTTTGGCCTGTAAGAAACATCTAATTAGTACGTTTAATATTGTGTACACTGTATTATTAATAAGTAATATTTTTAATGTTTTATTTTATTGTTGTAGGATAATAAAACATTTTTGCCACCATTGTACAAAAATCCAGTAGAATTAGTATTTTGTGGTGGTTATAGTCACTTATTTCTGCACTGGCTCCCTGCTCATGGTTAAAATTCCCTTGCAGAGCCCTCAATAACTGTCAAGCTCCTCCAAGGCTACTTGGTGGATTTGGTGTCATTTCCTTGTCCTGTTTCAAGGTCACTCTTGTCCGGTGATACTCTTTCACCTCTCAAGAAATGAAAAAAAAAAGTGAGTGGGCCTTGCAATCCATTATTCCCATATTGTAAAATGCAATTCCTTATGATCTTGGAACTGCCAATGTATTTGTCATTTTTTAAAAGTTGTTAAAGACACGTTTGTAGCAGAAAAAAAAAGCAGAAGGGAAAATGTTTTTTAAAAAAATGACGATTTTATAGTTCTCATTGCTTGGACAATTTTCGTTTGTGAATAAAACACTTGTCCTAAAGAATGAAAAAAAAATAATTGAGTATTCAAAATTCCTATTTCATTTTGTTGTTGTTTTTTTTTTTGGACTTTAGTTTTGTTCTGTCCAGTACATCTGAAGAACCGTGTCACGCACATCTTACTTGTGCAACGGCGTCGTGACGTCATGACGCACAGCATGACGCATGACGCGAGAAAGAGGATAAACAAAAAGGAAGGAAGCCTTCGGCCATACAATCGCGGCAAAATCGGTTCAAAAATTTAGCTCGTGAGCTACAGTTAGCCACTCCGTGCAGCCTTTTGTTGTCTAGGTAGGCAGCATTTGGTGTTAGCAATCATGGACGATGCAATAATATTTCGGATGAGTGCGTTTTCCGAGCAAGGAGGGAGGAAATACATGGAGGATGTTGTCGAGATAAGAATCGAGTATGAGCCGACGTCGGCGGCTAGCGAAGACTACACAAAGTCGCACAGACATGGGGGACAAGACAACGCGGATCGCGACTCGCCGGATCGCACTGAAAGCGATCGACAAGCCCAAAACGTGCCCAGCGAGCCCGGCCCGGTTTCTGCTATGTGGGTTGAAAGCCTGGCAAGCGAGCACACCGGCGATCACAGCACTGAGTGTGTTCCAAACGAAAAAGTCGACGGGCGCCTTGTGGACACTCGCAGATCCGTGGCGTTTTTCGCCGTGTTTGATGGTCACGGGGGCCGGGAAGCTGCCCATTTCGCCCGGGAACATTTGTGGGATTTATTAAAGAGACAGAGGGGCTTTTGGTCCAAGGACCACTCGGAAGTATGTGGTGCTCTGCGGAAAGGATTCATCGCCTGCCACCATGCGATGTGGAAGCAACTACGTAAGCCTTTCCTTATATTTTGGCAATGTGGACGGAGGCTGCATCGCTCCCAGCTGAGCTGGTTATATGACACCTTAGAAAACGCTGACGTACCAACAAGCTTATAAGTCAACACACCGCCCAAGACCGAGACTGTTGAGGTTGATACCTAAAGCCATAAACTGCATTACTCCCATTTATATACTATACGGGTGGGGAAAGGATTCTATTAAAAGCATCCTCTACTTAAATAAAATCAAATAACAAAGGTATACAATACTTGACGATATTAAAAAAAAAAAAAAAAAAAAAAAAGATCTCTCCGCATACGCTACATTTTGAAAACTTGTCACTTTTATTAACTTACATGTGAAAACTGTTTTTTCTAATCCGGCCTTGGTTAATCTATGTTCCCACAGTTTTGAGCAGAGCTTCTCAAAGTGTGGTTTGAGGGCCACTAGTGGTGCATGGAGTTGCTCTTGTAGTTCCAATTCCATTCATGGTTCTCATCATATTTTGGTTAACGCAAAATACAGTTCTTATGATTTCTGCTGACAATTTGTCACGTCATAACATGAGTGAAATTCGGCCCCTGAAGATTTGTTCAATTTGAGTTTAATTTAACTCTGACAATTTGGTGTTTAACTTCAGTGGGATTGTACTAGTGATTTTTCAGTCTGGAAGTTGAACTCCAAAATGTAGGATAGATGACAAATTTATGTTTTTATTGGAAGACACAAAATCAGCATCTGTACAAATTTGTATGACTACATACTGTAGCCATAGTTTCCTGGTTTACATAATAATCCAATTTTCTTAGTGATTATCATCAAGTGAAGGAAGGATGTAAGCTTTCAAACGTCAGGTGACCAAACCCGAAAAAAAGGTACGATGTAATGTTAGCAAGATGAGCTCTCGGGCTCTGGAACATAAATTTCAGTTGACTTCGGATTTCAATTCTGCTTTAATAAGCGATTATTAAAATATATGAAACGAGTTGGAATTGTTGACATTTGCATTTCAGTGCATGTAAGAATAAATCATTTCTTCTATTTTTTATTTTTTTTTGCAGCGGAGTGGCCTAAAACAATTACAGGTCTGCCGAGTACGTCAGGCACCACAGCGAGTGTGATTGTGATCCGCGGAGTTCACATGTACGTAGCTCACGTGGGCGATTCGGCAGTCGTGGTTGGAGTGAAAGAAAATGAATCGGATATCACACTTCAAGCTCTTGAAGTCACGCAAGATCATAAACCTGAACTTCCTAAAGAGAAGGAGAGGATTGAGCGACTGGGTGGGAGGTGAGTGTGGGGACATTTCTCAAGATCCAATACTTTTTGTAATCCAGTTTGCTCTTGCTCTGGCTTAATCCAGAGGAAGAATTCTGATTTAGCAAGCACCGATGAGTCATTGTGTGATCCGTAAACATATCACGCATGAAATGCGATGATTTTTTAATTTTTTTTGCTGCAGTGTAATGAAGAAATCTGGGGTGAACCGCGTCGTGTGGAAAAGACCCCAACTGACGCACAACGGGCCAGTGAGGAGGAGCACGGTCATCGACCAGATCCCCTTCTTGGCAGTGGCGCGATCGCTTGGTGAAGACGCCGTTCCATAACACGAGTGCAGTTTGGCAACCCATGATGTTCATGACACTTTTTATTCTCTTGAAAGGTGATTTGTGGAGCTACGATTTCTACAGCGGAGAGTTTGTGGTGTCGCCAGAGCCCGATACCACGGTGATGACCCTTGACCCCAAACGACATCGCTACGTCATCCTCGGCAGTGACGGTCTATGGAACATGATGCCTCCGAAGAATGCCGTCAATATGTGTTATAGCCACGACAAAATGGTGGTGTGTAGTTTAGATGCCGTAACAGAACATGACATTTGTTAGCTTCTTTGATTTTGTTGTACTATAATTCCACGATCTCCTCGTTTGCGACCTAGGGGCCGAAAGGAATGTCATGTGCCTGCCGGTTGGGCTGCACCGCGCTACTTTTTTGGAAAAAGCGCATGCTTCGCGCCGACAACACGACAGTCATCGTGCTGGCGCTGCAGGAGCGCAGCGGCCCGACGATCCCGATGCATCGAGATGAGATTGTGGTGGACATGGCTGAGGGGATTGACCACATTCCCTTCCCGGGAACTCCTTATAACTTATATGAAGTTCCGAAGGTCAGTATCACAACTTGAATTCGTCGTGACTTCACCCTGCGTTTTGCCTTCAGGTTGAACCACTGAGACCAGGAAATCGAGTAACTTGGGATTTTCTAACAGAGTTGGTCACTGACCGGATTTATTCTCCACTATTCCCTGTATTGTTATTTAAAAACTCGCAATATGCTCGCCGGTTAAAATGTGGACGTTCAAGTTCAAAGAACACTTGACCAGTGGTTCATCATATCATGCTTTTGTTTTCGGGGGGCCAACAGGCGGAGCGTGAGGATGGCATGTTTAATGAAGAAGATGAGATATATGGAGAAGAACATGAGGGATGGACATGCCTGGAGTGGTAGTCAGGTGACTCATCTTGAAACCGTGTCATTAGCTTATTAGCTGTTTTTTTTTTTCTGCTAGATCTCAATTTAAAAAAAAACAACTCATTCATTGATTTTTGAATGATGAATTTTTCTGTTACAATTAATATTCCATCTTTTAATGATCATATATATGTTGTTACTTTTTTTTTTTTCAGCGTCATGAAGCAGAGAATGCCTCCTCTCTCCTTAAACAACGTACAAAGACTTTGGAGCAGGAATTTGGGGTGTATGAAGCGGCTTTCCGTGCCACCGCGCATGTCGTGCCTGACGTTGACTCCACGCTGCCCCCTTCAGACGGGCCACTGAATGTGTTCCAAAGGCAAGACTCGGCAATCCACGCGGACCGGACTTCTGAGTCGCCTTCGCCGTTAAAAAGGTCTCACCGCTCTGCGCCCGTCGCCCGCGATGATGCTCAGCGTGATCAATCCCCAGACAAAAGTTTGCCTCATAAGTCGCCTCGTTGCAAAAGTGAACAGTCGTGTGAAATTCACAAGCGAGAGAGCGACAACGCAACCGGACCGCAGCAGCACAAGGCTTTCTTGTGTGTATACTGAACCACAAGCCTCTTTTGAGAGATTTTGACTTTATTTGTATAAAGTCACTTATTTGTAAATATATAGCTAACGTTGATATTTTAAATGTGCGTTTTTACATTTTTCTCATTTGGCTCGACTCGCTGCCCCATCTTTAAATTTTAGTCGGAAATTGTAGATTTGTTCAACGTACGCTGTCTATTTTCATACTTATACACGACTATAATGACTAAAGTATATATCGAAAGGCTATTTTGATGCGTAAAAATGTCACCAGTTCCTTTAAAAGGACTTTTAAAGACTCAAGATGGCCCGTTTTTCCACTAACAATCTCAGTTAATATTTTTTTTTAATCAGAAAACTGAAATGAGTTATCGTTTAATTTATTCATTTAGGAGAAATTATAAAATAAGTGACGACCTGAAAAATGCCTACGTCTAATGAGGAATATGGCCACGCCCCCTCCGCTCTCCCCATGTTTCGGCGAGTCATTAAAGGGACCGATGACACACTCATTGGAAATCATTGTACTCTCTCATTGCTTATCACGTCCTAAAACAGAGATCAATTGGCACCAAAATTCACGTGGACAGCTCTACCAATGACCACTTAAACATATTAAAAGGATTAACCTCTGCGTGGCTGATTTATATAAAAATGAGGAGATATCAAAGTGAGCAGAGGTAACGTAAATTATGGTGTTAGGACGCGGCAAACTGCTTTTTTGCTGATCAAGATGAGGATGATGATTTTTTTTCAAATGTAGGCGACATAACTATGACGCACCGTTTTATTCTTTGGAACGTAACAGCTCCGGGCTACACGTACGCCACTCGATGGAGCGTTCCAATTCGACTCGGCAATGTTAACATCAGTGAAGCGTCTCTTTAAGATTATTTGGATTTGATCAATTTTTCTCAAATCTATCCAGAATTCAGACCAGTCATCACTGGGACCCAAACATACTGCTAGTGATGTTTTGTTTTTGAAAGGCTCTTACTCAGTGGGCGTCTTACTTTACAAATTTGTGATGGTTACGCTAGAAACTAATGAATATTTAGAGTAGTTATATCCCTGAAAATGTCAGTTTTCCACAAAATATATTACTTTTCGAAAGAAATGCTACTCATTTTGTCATCACAAGCTTGTGCTTTTTGCAGGTGTTTTGTCATCGTCCCCAAATTGTTTTGATCGGTACATATAAGCTATTTAAACAATTTACTATGCGCTAATGATTTTCAATGGCTCGTTGTGTACATTTGTAGGAGATTTGCGTATGAATCCGCCCCTGTGTGGTACTCAGTTGGAATGAGTATCCATTATAGCATCAAGTCAAACTTGATGCGGCATGATGATGTTGTACTAAATTTGTTTGCCTTTTTTTTTTTTGTTACATGAATTGTTGCCTTAGCACAAACAAGTTGGTGCTTTTCGTATGAGGGATCCAGATATTAATGAATTTCCCGGATACTTTGACCTGTGGTTAGGCTTCATTTTATTTATCATGCACCTTCAATTTTCCTCACCAAGGTCATATGACATGAAACTAATAAGCCCGTGACGTGGAGTCCCCGCCACAATTGCAGGCAATTTGTTTATTTTGTACAGTTCATTATGCAATAGGAGTTTGTACAGTACGTTATTATGCAAAGTAATCTGGTTTCCAGAAGTCTGGCATGCTCAGATCTCTTCTGCGTTATGAGGTTTCCAGAGCTCATGGCTGTTAATGGACATGTTGTGTGTTTTGACGATTGCAACACTTTGCTTTCATATCACCGCCACTTCTCAGGACTAACTGTTGAGGTACATTCGTCAAAAATGACTGGATATATACTTGTGTTCTGTGTTGTAATAAAGTTTCCATTTTACAGTTGGAGCGTTCGTTTCAATGTAGCCAAGACCATCTGGCCGGAGGAGGGGCGCGGTCAAGCCCGAAAAGGTGGGATACCTTTCAAAATAAAAGCTTGAGAGCACTGTCAGACAGGGTACGGTGGCCGAGAAAGGCCGCAACAATTGCAAAAGACGCACACGCTCACGACAACATTCCGTTTTGTGTTGCTGCGGGCCACTTGCAATGCCGTTTTGTACCAGGAGATGGCAGCATTGTTAATTGATTTTTTTTTTTTTTTTTTAAAGTCTCGTCTCCTCGTCACTGTTTTAAGATGTGCTATTGTGCTTATTTGTTTTATGAGCGGACCTTTATAATACCCAATATACTGATGGAGCCCTTGAAAATAAGAGCAACTTTTGTGTTGTTTTGTACTCGCAGTGAGACAAACCTGGCTAAAACAAACCAGAGGTTAGTCTAGCATTTTTAAAAAATCTTTTTAGTGAAGCTGCTACCCAGTGTAATTCTTGTCCTGCATTATTACATTATTATTACAAGTCGAGGTAATGCTGTAATGTTGTTGGCAAACGCCATCTGCTGGTGTTTTTAAGCCATGCCTTGAAATTGTTTTGAAATGTTTACCATTTGCTTCCATTGCAAACATACGGACAAACATTACAAAGTGATGATAGTGGTGTCTGGCCCTGAATATTTTATTGACTGTCAGCCCAACATCTGCTGACCTACCTCGCACGCAACTACCCACTCTTGCCGCATACACTGTCACTTTGCATTAGCAGTCACATCATCACTAGTGTCTCCCGCTTGTCTCTCGACTCTTCTGCTCCTATTCCCAACAAATATGCATCTAGAGCAAACCAGGCGGGAGTTACTTGAACACTTAATGGTTTTTTTTTTGTGTGTGTTTGTCCCCCCCCATAACTTAATTCCCACCTCTCACTCGCCCTATCAAATCAACATGTCGAGCTTTCCCCCCCTTTTTCCATCTCCCCGGCATCTTTAGGTGGAGCCTCTGTTCTCCTCACGTCTGCTGCCCTCCCTCTGACAGTAATCAGTAGTGTTTCAACAGGGTTTTAATGGTCTGTCGTCTGGAACTCTTGGGAGGCTGCGGGGTAAGTCCTGAAAGGAGGAGGACCTCTCAGGATAATGGGAGATGACGTGACCTTGTTTCCTCTCAGATCAGGGATGTCATCGAAAATGCTCTCCTTGATTCCACCCCCCTCCCCCTTGATCAAATTCAATTTCAAATCATTTCTTTTTTTTCCTCTCTTTTAAAGGAATTTCCCACGAAGTTTTGCGGTGCAAGTGTCAGCTGTTGTTTTTTTTCTCTCGTTTATCAGTCGCTTCATGGGACTCACATTTAAAGGCATCCTGTGATTGCTGATCCTGGCGATAGCAACAAATAAGAGGAACTTGTCGGACAATTGCTTCTCGTGGTCCTGGCTCATGTTTAATGCCAACTGTACTCTTTATCATGTGGACACGTACGGTTTAATTCGTTCAACCAACAGGCAGAGACTCAGTAGCCTCCTTAACGTCTTATTTTTGTACTCAGGATTTCAACACCCTCTGCAAATGACGAACACGCAACGTATGCGCACACGAATACACAAATGAAACATAATCAGTTCACGAAAAGTGAGTGTAATGCGATCGAGACAAAAATGGTCACAAGTGGAAAATGTGGAAACTTTCTGTTCTCGTAACATGATTTAGACTTAGGATCAGTGTAATAAGTTAACTGAATTAACTCTCCGGAGGTGAGAGTTCCTTCTCAGTGTCTCTGCTGGCTGTGAATCAATCTTTTAAACGCCAATGAGCCCTTTTGCTGCTGACTATACGCAAGTTACGTGTTATCGGAAAAGCACATGCTTTTTATTTCTTCTTTTTTAATCACATTTATTTGCGTCAATGAAAGAAAGGACTTTCAGACCGCGTAATTACATTTATAACATGTTGTACGATCGCCTAATGACTTGCTGTCGATTTTTTAAATTGTGTTGGAGTACATGACTTGCATGGAAGCAAACGGCTTCGGGAGTAGAAATGTTGATCGTGATAAAAAATTGAACAAAAAAAAAATCTCTCTTTGGTCATGACGTTCTTCCATGAAATGGGAGCTGTGACCTAAAGGTCTCATTTTGGGACTGGATTTAAAGGGTTCCTCAGGTTAAGATTCTTAACCGCCTTTAAATCGCTTCAAACAGATAGGCCAGCAGTGGAGGAAATGTTTTGATGTACTTTTATATGCCCGCGTTAGAATTCAGTTTGCTGGATTGTGTGTGTTTTATTCGTCAGTTCAATAAAAAGTTAGTTGAAGCTCTGTTTCGCAAAATATAGCCTCCGACAATTAATCGTCAACTAAAGCTGGTGAGTATAAGCCAAGATGTTTAAAAGGATGGCACGTAAAATATGTCAATCATTTATAAGCTTAATTGAAATCTTCCCAAGGATGACTGAGCAACATTTTTTTTTTCACCTGAAACGTATCATGAATGGCATGCGGCAAGTCTTTGAAATTTGTGCTACGGCAGTTCTGTTAGCAGGACGCGATAATTAATCCTCACTCAGCCGTGGTCTTGCTCCAACTCGACCTCCAGTAGTTTCTAATGCGCTTACTCCAAGCAAACCTTTGAATCCTGGATTGAGATGTCATAGGGGGCCATTGCTGTGATCCAAGGGTGAGAAGTGTTATCCAGCTGGATTCCCAAATTGACACCTGTGGGTTTTTTTTAAAGCTTTAACTGACCCGATTAACCCGCTTGGTTATACAGGACTTTCCGAGCTAAGCATCGTGTGTCCCAAAAAAAATATTGATTTATTATACGGAACCAGAGTATTTGGACGATTGTTGTGGCTTCGTTTGCCGTGTTGGGAAATAATGAACAAATATAATGATTGTATGTTGAATCTCAGATATCTCTACTTCACTTGAGTAGTTATTTTTCTGATGACGTCTGACTTTTATTTCCGACACGTTTGAAAACTCTGCAATGTTGGGCAAGTGACTTTAAAATTTTGATACATTACATATTTAATGTTACTTGCAAGGGAAAGTAATCTGTTACTTTACAATATTACTGTTTTTGGCAGTAATGAGTAACTCAAGTTACTTTGAAGTGTTTTTTTTTAAATCACCGATTAATTAAAAAAAAAAAAAAAAATTGTTTACATTTTTAAAAATTGCACAATTTTCCACCATACAGTAGCTGGTAAAGTTAACTCGTAATTAAGATATTTAATTATATAGTGTCAGAAATAATCCTAAATGTTTCGACTGGATGGTGGCAGATCACCCCCGACACCTTTGAAACCATCTGATCACTTGATTCTTGGCTTGGTTTTCAGCAGTTATCACATTAATGTGGTGATGTGATAAATGATAGAGAGACTAGCGAGGTGTTTCTTGTAGAACAAATTCTGTCCCGTCAGTGTGTGTGAATTTCTTGACACAACCACCCCCCCCCCGACAAAAATAGACTTTAAACATGCATTTTTAACTGCGCACAGTGAAGGGTCCACTTCTGGGACTCCTCTCCAAGTGTGGCACTTCTTGTAGAATCATGGTGATTTTTCAGAGTGGCTACAAAGGAATGAAAATGTATGCGATTAAAAATAAAAAAATTTAAAAAAAGAAACTGACTTATTTGGGGTTAACATACATTGTTGTTGTTTTGGTTGCTGTTGAACAAAGTAAAAGCGTCACAGACATATTTGCGAGGCCTGTGTTCCACCCAACCACATTTTGTGGAAATGAATTTTTTATTCTATATATATATTTTTTTTTTTTGCATAACCCCTAACCAGTAAACAAAAGGCAACAAAAACACGATGCTCAGAAGTGGAGGGTGGTGCGTCAAAGTAGAGACGGTTGCCAACTACTTTTGTACGATGGCCTCACAGTTCACAGGTGCAGGGTTGGATTCCGGCTTTTCTCCGGGTGCGCCAGTTTCCTCCCACATTCCAAAAACATGCACGGTCGGTTGATTGAACGCTCTAAATTGGCCCTAGGTGTGAGTGTGAGCACAAATGGTTGTTTGTCTTTGTGTGCCCTGCGATTGGCTGGCAACCCGTTCAGGGTGTACCCCGCCTACTACCCGAAGATTGCCGGGATAGGCTCCAGAACCCCTAGCAACCCTCAAAGCCATATATCCGAGGGTGAGATGGTCTATTCCCCTTTTAGAACCCTCTACGGAACGACAGTCATCTGTTATATTATTCGGATCACGCCGAGGTTTTGCGTTCATTCGCTCTCCATATCTTTTGGTCGTCTTCAGCGTCATAAAGTTCTAATGATGATACAATCCCACATGCCTGGAGCCTGCAAAGTGCACTCAAGTCTGGACTTTTGGTTTACGGGATATTTCCACACAACCACTCCATATAGAAGCACCACATTGATGTAAGAGCAAACGTGCACGTACACCATCGTGCACGTGTTAATTGAAGTGTTTCTATTTTAATGCCAAATCCAAATGTATTAGCCTTTACTTCATCAGAGGAAGTTTCCCTTCCAATTATTGCTATGTCGCCACACAATCCACAATATCATTAAAAGATTTATTCAAGTTCATTACAAGAATCCCTGCGAATAACAGACACTGAACGCCTGTGACATTCGATCCCTCAGGCAGTGCTGCATTAAAATCCATCATGAGTCTCGGAGGGATGTTGCTGCTTCACTTCGCAGACACTTTGGAGACACATTGTCAGCAAACAGAATCCGCATCCAGAAATGGTGTTGAGATAGTCTTACAGACTGCTATGACCCGAAAGGTGCATATTAGTTTCATTTTTCATGAGAAAAGAGGAAAACATCATCCAGTTTCGACAAAAGGCAGTAATGGCGCTACATGTTTTGCATTTGTATGCCAATTTTTATTTGCTTTTCATCACATGTGCAATCAGAAGATTTATCATATCTAACATGTCATTTGGTATGAACGTGAACTTGAGTGATTCTCCACATGTGCTCTACGATTGTAGCGAGTTCCTCACTTCTCACCTAAAGTCAGCTGGGATTGTCTCCTGTTCATCTGAGACCCAACTGTGGCTAGCTGGATACAAAAATTGAGAAAAAAAAAAAAAAAAAACTTGCTCCCATTGTGAGGAAAATGACACAAAGTTCTTCCACTGGAGCAAAGAACAGCAGGCAGGAGCAACGCGAAGCTTTCAAACAAAAGTAGTGAGTGCACAATTCGACTATACTAGTGCTGTAACCAACATTTAGTGTGCTCTAGTAGCGTTCAAGTAACTAGTGCACAGTTTTGCCTCACAAGAAATTTCTTCTATTTTTACTACTGCACAGAAACGTCAGAATGTTGGGACAGACATTGTTTTCGTCGCCAGTAAGGCGGTCGTTCTACTTGTGCAATCAACAACTGGAAGAATTGTCAGACTTGTGATAAAAAAAATAAAAAAAAGCATAATAGTGGACAGCATCTTGCACTCGTAAAAAGCTCAAAATGGCTTTCCATAACTTCCTGTGTGTGTGGTTAAGCAATTTTGGAGGTGGGAGGGTGGTCTATGCTAGTGACAATCATCATGAATAAAACATTTCTCCAGCTAGTCTCCAAAGTCTTGAAGTGCCTCCAGTCAGGGCAGCTAAACTCCGCCCATCTATTGCACTGACAACTGAAGCGCAGAACTTCACTTTCTGGAGCTATTTCAGTGTTTGCTCAACTGTCCTGTCCTCACTGGAGCTTCTCTGGAGTTTATTGACATTCTCTGGAATTGATCAACTCTTGGATATTATTTTTTTCCCCGCACAAAAGAAAGAAAAAGTCCACTTTTGGGGGGGTGGTGGGGGTGGAATGAGGCATCGTGCGCCCCGGGCAGGTGGGTTGAACCATTATCGCCCACTTTGATGGAGGAACCCTCAACGCATGCTCGCCATGGCTTATTTTCCGTTCCAAGCGCAGCGACCGGGTGCCTTGCCCTTGCCAGCCTTTCTTTCCGCGGCAGGGGTCTCCTTTCCTCCCTCGCTGTGTGTCCCGGCCGTGGCGTCCGGTTCGGGTTCGAGATCCGAGGTTGAGCCCGAGCAGGTGGGCACCGAGGCGGGGCTGCACGCAGCTTTGAGTCGGCAGCACCAAGCGGCCCAGTTGCGCTCCTTGAAGAATGCGCAGCCCGTGGATGGCTTGTGCGACGACCCCAAAGTCACTCTGGAATCAGAGGATTTGTGGAACGAGTTTCACCAAATGGGGACGGAGATGGTGATTACAAAATCGGGACGGTGAGTGCTGCTCCAAAGTTAAGGGACTTCTTGTTGAGAATAAGGATTTTTTTTATTGCGTTAATATCCATTGAACAATTTCATGGAATCTTACTGTTTGTTTCCTCATTTTTATGGAATATAAATATTAGTGTTACGCAGGAACAACCACAATAGTAAAACATTGTTGTCAATCAAAACGGAGATTTTCTTTTTGTACTCATTTGTGGACATAACGACGTGGTTTGTAAGTAGTTATCTGTCCAAAAAACTGTTTTATAACAGCAATAAAATGATTACATAAAAAATGACGACCAGAAACAAGTGAGAATCGGAAAAATAAAACACACAAGCTCAGACGGGAACATAAAAACGACATCATCTTAAGCAACGTTGAAAGCTCGGGAATTAAAAAGTATTTTGAATATATTTAATGCCGTTAAGGCGCCCGTTGAGTCCCAACCAGCACAATTTCTGTGGTTCTTTTAAAACAGGAGGGAAATAGTTTCTTATGAAAAATAAATAAATAAATAAAATGATACAGTTTCTACTTTTCATGTTTTACAGGAGGATGTTCCCACCTTTCAAAGTAAAGGTTGACGGACTTGATAAAGCGTCCAAATACATCCTACTAATGGACATTGTCACTGTTGATGACTTTCGTTACAAGTTCCACAATTCCCACTGGATCGTAGCTGGAAAAGCCGACCCGGAGATGCCGAAGCGCATGTACATTCATCCTGACAGTCCGTCCAAGGGAGAACAGTGGATGAGCAAACCCGTCGCGTTCCATAAACTGAAACTCACCAACAACATATCGGATAAACATGGATTTGTAAGTCATCACATTTATCTGAAATCACTTTTTAAAATGTCATTTTCTCACCAGTTAATTGTTTTTTTTCTCCGATATTTCTTAGACAATTTTGAATTCAATGCATAAATACCAGCCCAGATTTCATATTGTGAGAGCCAACGACATCATGAAACTTCCATACAGCACATTCTTGACCTACGTTTTCCCGGAGACAGAATTCATTGCTGTCACTGCATATCAAAATGAAAAGGTAACTCACCCAAACACACCGAATACGACTTTGCATCAGTGTAAACTATCGAGCATGCATGAATCGGAGCTTAATCGGACCAAATGAACCCGGTCACACCTTGTTCTGGTGGAGGCTATTTGAAATTAATAACCAGCAACTTGTCATGTTGTTTTGCAAGATCACACAGCTAAAAATTGACAACAACCCATTTGCCAAAGGATTCAGAGACACGGGAAACGGGAGACGAGAAAAGAGGTAAGCCTAGCTTGCAAGTGTAGAACTTTTGGTTGTCTTCATGGAGACCTCATTAATCTCAGTTTATGATCTGCAGGAATAACCCTTTAAACATTTCTCCACCGGATGAGAACAAAGCATATTGTGCCGATTCGAATGACTCATGGGAACAGCCCAGGACCAGTGACCCGTTTCACTCTCCTCGGGAATCGTGGGCTGCGACATCCATGCCAAACTGTCAAGGTGACGCAATAAGCATTTTGTTTCTTACCAGGTTGTTGTTGTGAGCATTTTTTGCATGAACGCTAACTGGCTGCTTTATTAATTTATGAAATGCACGGAAGACATAAATTAGTCATTCAAGTCACATCCTTCAGTTGATTGTTGTTGTGTGGTTAAAAAACGATTTCTTAGTGTTTTCCCTCATGGATGGGCGTGGCGTGGTTGGTTTTGGAATAGTGATTAGCGGATGGCGTTGTGTGCGATGTGAGTCTGGCAGGGAGTCAATAAGCATGTTTGCAGTGACATGAATGATTTAGTTAGCCGGGGCCAGAAATTAAAAAAAAAAAAAAAAAACACACACAAGACAAGGAGAGAAGTTGTTCAAATGTAGATCCCAACAACAAGTATGATTCAATTTGAAGCACCCGAAATAGTACGTCTGGCGCCTTGAATTTAATCAAATTGTCTTTTTTTTTTTTTTTTTTTTGCCTCGAAACATTTGGTCTAGCACTTTAAATGAGTCGCCATAATCTGACACAGCTGCTATCAAATCAACTACGGCAATAAATAAATAAATAAATAAATAAATGAATAAATAAATAAATAAATAAATAATACATAAATAAATAAATTGCAAATGTTTTACTCCCAATCACTCCCAACAGATGAAAACAACAGCGGAAGTGATTCAGATATTGATCTCCAAGGTGACGATGACGGCGAAAAATCTTCACCTCGGCTGAGTGTGAAAAGTGACAAGAAGGAGGCGGCAATGTCCACCAAGGCGTTTTCCACGGAGAGTGAGTCCTCACAAAGCTGCAGGAGTAAAATCGAAGATGACACGCACCCTCCGTTATCGGAAACACCGAGTTCGCCGTCACTCAGTGGCGGACATCTTCAAACTGTGGCAAATCTATCAAACAGCCGGCAGTGTCCTGAGCTTGGACCAGCTTTGCGCTTTCACCAGGGCCAGCTGTCAACGAAGACGGGGGCTATTCACTCCACATCAACGGGACATCTTTTTTCCTCTTTGTCAGGATTAAATGACCCGGAGCAAAGCGGTGTATCTTCTCAAAACATCACTTCGCCGTCTCCGTTCATGTTTCACCTGTCGCAGCATGTGTTGGTGCCGCAGGTAAGTTGATGTTGGGGCCCTCTGGGTAGCAGTGGCGGGTCGTGCATTTCACACGTAGGCCTTCAGTGAAGTCCCACTTAGTCTGACTTGAATAAATCCCCCTCATAATACCATCATTTATGACACCACTAGACAAATAATATACAAAAGCACACTAACACAGTACTGAGTGAGTGTTGAACGAGCTAGCTTCCTCTTGAAAGGTCCATCTTGAAAATGGCCTCGCAAGTGCATCTGCAATTAAATTAACGCTGTAACCAACTCGTAATCTGATTGGCTATCACAACTGTCTATCAAACCTGAAAGCCCATTGACTTTGACAAAACAGATGCCCGCTCGATTGGATCTGAAGGCCTCGGACGAATAGTGCGTGCGCCTGGTATTGCGAAATCTGCCTGGCAACACAAGCTAGCGGAATTCTGATTGGATAAAAACTCTCACCTAAAAAATACAAAACTAGGATAGAATATGACATCTTTTTTTTTTTTTTATTTATTTATTAATTTATTTTTTATATTATGTTAGGCCAGCAGAGAAGGCCTTGCAGGCCTTGACCGCCCACCACTGCAGTGTACCAATTAAGCATGCATTGTAGGGGATTTCAAAATATTTTTGGTGATAAGAAGATATATTGATTCTTAACTTTGGTTTCTGTGAACAGGGACTCTCATTCCCACCTTTTGGAGGATTACTTTCATACCCGTGGAGCTACTTGACATCACCTGCTGCAATGAATCCCGCTCTCCCAACTGGTTCCACAACATCAGCGTTTGTAAGAAACCGCTCTTTTCACAGCTCTTTGCCGTGGTTGCGGATGAGTCCCTATCAGATCCCAGCTGCTGCCATATCAAGTCAAAAGCTGCTGACAGCAAGTTCAAACTCAAATGAAGTTGAGCGCTACAAACTGTACAGGCAAGGGAGCAGTCCGGAGTCTGATAATCACACCAACAACAAGTCCAGAAGCCATCAGACTGTTTCACTTGAAAATGGTAAAGTTTCCTCAGATGGACTCCAAAATGTTGCGTTTGATAAATCAGTTCCTCTATAACTATAAACGTCACTGAATGTTCATTCCGCAAGTAATGAAAAGCTGTTGAGATCTGCGTCGCACATGTCAGGGACAATTAATGTCAACAAATCAATGAAATGTTAAAAAAAGAAAAGAAAATCATAAAGTTAGTCACATTGCACGCAGCTGAAACTTCCATTCTTCTGGGATATCGTTCGACACGGTTTTCGGGTGTGTGAGGGGGAATGTTTGTCAAAATATGGAATCTGGATCAGACAAAAAATGCTTAACTGAAGCACTCAACTGTTTTGCTCGACTGATTGGATTTTCTCGCAATCATGGATTGGTTTGTGGGGTGAGACGGTGATCTAAGACGACAATATCACCATTTCTTCATTGTAATTGCACTCGACTATTTATGTAGATGTTTGTTTTTATTTCACAGGTTGTAAAATACACATTTTGTCAGCCATCATTCTCAAATCTGCCAAAGTTGCGAGGACATTTTATCACAGGTCACATGCGCACGTTTACGTTATTTCCGATGTCGTCGAGCAGCACTGTGGACTCAAACTCAGCATACTTTTGTGTGTATTTGTTTTCACGAAGAAAATAAAGACATTATGTTTTACGTTTTCTTTTTTTTTTTTGTCTACCAATGTGCTGTTGCCTCCAGACAAATGATGTCACAAAAACACAACTATGCCATCATGTTAATTTGACATAAATGAAAGAAATGAATGTTGGATTTGAGGAGCAAATGTATCTGTTTTGAAAATGAATGCCTTTTGTCAGGTCAATTTTTCAAGTTAGGCTGGAAAATACATAGCATTACACAAAATTGCAGTTCTTGGCACCGAGAGGTCAGCTCATCCCCCAAGAGGAAAATTGAACGAAAAAAAAAAAAACAACTACCGTGCATGTGCTGTTGTGTGAATTTTTTCCTTGACTGAACAGGACGACATACTGAGGGAACATGTCCACTGACTCGGAAACGTGGCAAGCGGGTCAATAGCCAAGTTTGGCCGTCAGCACAAAACTTTTACAGGTCTGGTGGGTTGTAAAGTAAAAGGCGAGATGAGAATGATGACAGTTAACATGCATCCACTGTTCCAGGACTACAGGAACGACACAAAAGATTTGGGACTCAAATATATTATGTTACCATACTTGTCCGGCTGTGCATGCACTATATAAAACTAACAGTCATTGATTGAACTAATGTCGTATATACGAGAACATTTCAATGTTACAAGTCTATGCAGTGCAGTTTAAGCCCTATATGTGACTTTTCTTGCGTTCAGATGTTCCTAATTGAATTAAATCTCACGTTGACTTAATAGACATGATAACCAAATGCAATGTGGGCAGATGTTTACCTTAACACTGTTAAACATTCTGTGATGAGTGAAAAGGACAATTTGGGCATTTGTTTCTCTCATTGAATCTCTCTCTTGCAGGGAAAGCAACATGATATAATTGCTGGTGCTTTTTTAAAAAAAAATTGGTAGTGACGATACAGCGACATGCAGGCCCAGCACACTGCAAAATAATAAAAATGAAGACAAATGCTTTGCTGTGAAAGAAAGGCCATGCTGTTTATACCCAAATTACTTTCAACTGCATAGCAAGTGACTTTAAAGCCATCTAGTGGCTTGGAATTGTACTGACGATGTGTACAGAACTTGAAAGTATATTTTGAGAGTAATAAAAAAAGGTGTCCTGTGTTGGTTGTCAAATTGTCTGTAGATTTAAATGCGCGCTTTCCTATGAATATCAATATAAGAACTCAAACAATAGTAGTATTTTAAGAATATGAAAACCGAAGTTTATGCTTCTAAATGATTTAATATTATCGGTATATTTGACTGCAGACTTTGGAAAAAAAATATATATAACAAATTTGATCAAATGGAACTGTGATGCTCATTATAGACAGTCTTTCGATGGAGAGGGCAAATTTTATTTAGTAAAATATGTAGGCAAAAAAGGACAGTTGATGGTTTTGCGATACAATATAGTACAATAACATTTGAAGCGTTTCTATCGATTTGTTGAGGCATATGCACGACGGGCTCTGAGGAGAGAACACCACTTCCGGGAAAGCCTAAAAAATCTTCCTAAACACGCCCACAGAAACGCCCCTACTATTTCATTGGTTCTCAGAATGAGACCTTCTAGAACTAGAACAAATAGAGAGAGACCTTTTATTAGATTCGCGTGCATTCAATTGCAAACGCCATAAGATTACATTTTTGTTGAGAATGGTTTAGTTAAATATTTTTGAGGAAGATGATGTCGCTGTTTATAGCGTTCTCTTCTTACGGTTAAATAGGTGAATTGCAATCATTTTAAGTTGTGTATATTTTCGGTGTTAGGAGTATACACAATCATTCCGATTACAAAACAATCTAATAGTAATTATTATTAGTTTATGATCATTGTATACACGCAAGAAGAGGCATGCTAGCAGACGTTTTGTAGGCGGAGTCTTTTCTATCTCGCGTGTTTCTATGTCGGAAGTTGGGGTCAGAGGGGAATGCACAGAAGTAACCTGCTTGAGATTCGTCACATCACCCCACACTCTGGTGTTTAAAGCCTGTGAACCGGCAACTGTGACCTCACCATGATGCGATTTCACGACGGAGACGGATACGTCTGCTAAATGCCAGGAATTCATTGAAGTCTTCTACTGAACTGTTCAGGATTGCGTGCCGGCTTATATCCACCGGTGAGTTGACGTTGAAGACGCTGCTTAGTGGGGCCATCCATCACCGAGTGCGCCCGCGAGATAGCGAGTACGATACGAGACTGTATCGATGAGCTTTAGTCTGCTTGCGAGCAAACGTTTCTGCTGAATTTGCTTTTGTGAGCGAGTGTGTGTGCTAAAACGCTGTCATTAGCATTCATTAGCTACCACTCGACAGGTGTCAAGTTTGGACAAAAGCTGCCTGACAGCTTGTCTGTCAAACTCCCTTTCTTTTTGATAATTCTGTTATTTAAACTCTTCTCGTCTCTCGATGTTTGACTCGCTTTGAACTGTTTGGTCGCAGTTCGGCTTGTTTTTCAGGTCGTTCAAGCAGTTTGTTGCAGCAAGGCAAGGGGTGTCATCTCATAAAGTGGAGAGTACCAGTGGTCCATTTGGAAAAGATGCTGAGGGGGGTCACAAGCTACCACGTGGAGTCCATGTGATTGATGATCATAGACAGCCTGGTTTCCCGAGAAGGATTTTAGAATGACAAGAACGGTGTCTTTGATGATGAGACCGGATTTGTTCTTTGTAGAAAGTAAAACAGTCCAGTACTAGTAAGGGGGTGCATCTCCCCACAAAAGACGAATCATTAGGATTCAAGGATCTAGCAATTTTAAAATGTAAAGATTTGGTTCGATTCAGTGGGATTAGGATAAGATGTGGTGCGGCTTTAGGGTCTGTCATGTTTCTCAACCCTTGCAAACAAAAAAATATCAAAGGATGCAAGAGACACTGACATTCTTCACCTTTAATCTACTTCTCTCTCTGTCTCTCTCCCTCTCTGTCTCTATGTATAATTTTCTTATGGAATTGTATGCTTTCATCTGAATTTAACCAGATAAATTGCAGACTTAGAAGCGCATCGCCACCCAATAGTTTGCTTATTTTTCCGCATGAAAAAAAAATACTTAACTCAATAGATAATACATGACGTCATTTCTTCATGTGCATGTTGATATAATACTATCTTCTATGACTGTCATGAATAACTTGTGATGCCTATTCTCGGTGCTTCTCTTCCTTGTCCAGTGGTTGCAGCCTGTACGTGTCACCAAGCCATGGCACAGCAGAAAGATGCTGCCAAGAAGCACCCAGCTATGGCGGCGACACCCCCCCATTTCATTGTGGGGTCGGTGTCCGAGGAGAATTCCGAAGACGAAGTCCAAGGGAAGCCGGATGTGCAGCTGGAGGAGAAGGAGGGACGTTCTTTGTCGCCATCATCCGGGAGCTCTGATAGCACCAATGACATAAGCTTTGAGCACATTGATGGCTCTGCGCACAACAATCTAAGGTTAGACACATATGTATATATAATGCTTGGACCATTTCTAAACTCATTTAATTTTTTTTGTTGCATTTTTTTGTTTGTATTTAGAAATAATGATGTTCATTATGCGGTACCGTTGCTAAACCAGTAAGTCTAGACTGTCTAGTTGTGTATGTCAAGTGTTGTATTGTGCTATGTATGTTATGTTTTGTGTACAACGCTTTGTCTCAGCGGCAACAGTCCTAATGGCGTACATGTACAGTACATGTTGCATTTCAACTGTCGAAAATAAATCTCGCTTCCTGATGATTGCTTCAATTCTGCACTCTAACTGTGCCGACGTGAGATGCAAAATGAAGCCCCTACCTCCCAATGTAACACTTGTGTCAGACTTGGAGAGAGGCCTCTCACGGAGTTGCATGCCTACGGTTTGTCTGTTTTGCAGCATGTGTGAAAAATGGGGTTTCACTGGGTACTCGCTGCTGAAAAGAGTCTCTATATGTTCCCTTGGTGTACGTTTTTGGGTGGAAAGTAGGTGGAAACACCTGGATTTTTGCTTGAGCAAGACAAATTTATGAATGCCCCGTCATATTTCTTGTAAATGGTGCTATTCAGTTTGATAAGTAATGTCGCCTTGTGTAGTTTGTCGTTGCTATTTTGGGGTGAAGGTTTTGAGTTTTGATTTTTGGAAGATTTTAAATCTGGCTGGAATAACCCAAATTGTTTTCTGGAGGACATTTTAAGAGGCTTCAGCATCCTTGAAAAATGGAAATACTGGTTTTGCCCTCTCCAACACTTTAATTTTATAATAATTTGCTCTATATATATGGCCGCTCACAGTCAACCTGTCGAACAGGAGTGTGATTTCACTCTCCTGTAACGTTGAGGGTGTTTCAGTCATGCAGAAAAAAAAACAAAAACCTCAGGCCACAAAAACCAGCCAGCCAAACGGGCTCAGGCGCTGGCACGCCCTCCAGCTCAGCGTAGCGTCCCTCCCCCCAGTTGGGTGGAGCTAAAGTCAAAAAGTTGTGCTTCTTTCTATAGTTTGTATAGTCTTGCAGTTGTGCTGTAGCTGATAAAACTACCATTCATAAAATGGAACTCCCCGTTGTTAACAAGATCCTCTTTTCCACTCAGTTTTATTTTAGATTATTTATTGTATCACTTTTTATGAAAAAAAAAAAAATAAAATGCTTGCCATGAGTGTGGAATGTGTCGCTGAAGTGGTTATCGTAACTACCACGAGAATGTGCAGTCATTATATGGTGCAATGGTTGTTGAGGGCTTTGTACAATGTTCATTATTGTGAAGCAAACAGAAGCTTTGTCTCAAGTCTGCCGCCTGCTAATTCAACCATGTGGCTATTGACGTTCTTCATAACTGCGGCCTGAATTTCACATCTGCTAAAGAGAAATTGCTGAAAATGGGCCCTTCTCAGTTTTCTCTTTGTTGTGTGTGTCGTTAACGAGCGACGTTATATCCACAGACTGGAGATATATCAATAAGTTTTGTACTTCTATGAACAGGCCGAGCATGTCTGGGCTGCACTTGATGAAGCAAAATCGCGATCGCCGACGGATCGATCTGCAGAGGGACTTCACTGTGGCGTCTCCCGCTGAGTTTGTCACACGTTTTGGTGGCAACAAGGTCATTGAGAAGGTAACTTGGTCTCATGCGCAAAAAAAAAAAAAAAAAAGGCTCTGTCATTATTATGTGTCATGTCCGGACTACGTCAGTGATACGAAACTATGAGAGTAATATTTTGCTTTTCCAGGTGCTTATCGCCAATAACGGCATTGCTGCAGTCAAGTGCATGCGCTCCATTCGCCGCTGGGCCTACGAGATGTTTCGGAACGAACGGGCAATCCGATTTGTGGTGATGGTGACCCCGGAGGACCTGAAGGCCAACGCCGGTGAGGAACATATCATTTCATTAAACACCAGATGTTCCAAATTCAATTCCCTTAGAAATTGTATCTGGAAAGTTGCTGTTAATGAACTCTATCATGTAATTACTTAGTTTTTTCTTCCCTCAGAGTACATCAAAATGGCAGATCATTATGTGCCTGTGCCAGGAGGGACTAATAACAACAACTATGCCAATGTGGAGCTCATTTTGGACATCGCTAAACGAATACCTGTGCAGGTACCCCGCGTGCATTCAATGGACTCTTTTCTTTTGCTCTGCGAGGGATATAAAGTGGCTCATACGTTGTCTTACAGGCCGTGTGGGCCGGATGGGGTCATGCCTCAGAGAACCCCAAACTGCCAGAGCTGCTGCATAAGAACGGCATTGCTTTTATGGGTAAGAGATGATTTCCGACATAAAGTATGTTTTAGCTTCATCTCTTGAAATAATCTAAAAGTATTTTTTTTTCTTTTTCTTTTTACCGACTTCCTCCTCAGGTCCTCCGAGTCAAGCAATGTGGGCACTAGGAGATAAGATTGCATCGTCTATTGTGGCTCAGACAGCCGGCATCCCCACCTTGCCATGGAGTGGAACAGGTATGCTATTGCATCGTGTTCCATTATTTCAAAATAAAGAAATAAACCAGCCTCTGATTTCTGCCACAATGTCACTTTTTCATAGCTACAATTTCCACATTTGCTTATTGCTCTTCTTAGTTAAAGCAAAGTCAAACCTTGGGCAATGGTCATAGTTATAATTTTTGAGTGTCCATCGGCAACAAATGGGAATTTATTTATTTATTTATTTATATTATATTATTATTTTTTTTAAAAGTTTTTTTCCACAGATTTTCCTCCAAGTAAACAAAATTCCACCGATTAGCTGTAATAAGACTGTCTTAAATAAGAGCTGGTTAGTAATTTGACTAACAGCTTTTTTGTGCAGTCACAAATGAGAGGTGAGGCAAACAGAAAGCTCACATAGTAGGAATTAAGAGGATTAGTGCTGGCCTTTTTCTTAAACTTGTAAATCGTGGACATTCAGTTGGAAGTTCTGTTTTGTTTTATGCTGTTTTTTGTTTTGTTTTTAAAGGTCTTAGTGTTTGATTTACACATTTGCATTTATTTCAAATGAAACGAAGCCTAAAATTAGTTGAAAACAGCTGTCTGCCCTAACGCAAAAATATATCTATCCTTATGTGCTCGATTCTCTCTTGACAGGCCTGACAGTCGAATGGTCCGAAGTCGATCAAAAGAAACAAATTATCAATGTTCCTCATGACTTGTATGAGCTTGGCTGCATCCAGGATGTCGACGATGGTCTGAAAGTAAGAGCCTTGTCTAAAGTGAACATTCATTGCCTTCACTGTCACATGCGTGCTGCACTGCACTGTGAAAAACTGCGTGTATGCGACAACCGTTTATTTATTTTTTTCTTTTTTGTGTCTGCCGGCAGGCCTCTGACAAGATTGGCTACCCTGTTATGCTGAAGGCCTCCGAAGGAGGCGGGGGTAAAGGCATCCGTAAAGTCAATTGCGCCGATGATTTCCAAAACTTATTCAGACAAGTACGTGAACATTAATCAACATTTTATTGTTGAATTGTAATTGCAATCCATGTGTTTATTATTTTTTCTTTTACTTTCTTCTCTAGGTCCAGGCAGAAGTTCCAGGTTCCCCTGTGTTCGTCATGGAGCTCGCCAAACATGCCCGCCACTTGGAAGTTCAGATCTTGGCAGACCAATACGGCAACGCCATTTCCTTGTTCGGCAGAGATTGTTCAGTCCAGCGGCGGCATCAGAAAATTATCGAGGAGGCGCCTGCTGCCATTGCCGCATCTGATGTGTTTGAGGATATGGAAAGGGTAAGCCTATATCTTTTATGAAACCACCTCATAGGGCACAGACAGTTTTGTAAATGTCATGAGTTACAGTTCAAAACTGCGGTTTCCGGACTGACCCGGGAAGAGGATAAAGAGTCTAGAAAATGGATGATAAATTGACATCAAATATGTTTTGTATGCAGTGTGCAGTGAAGCTGGCGAAGATGGTCGGCTATGTGAGTGCGGGCACAGTGGAATACCTCTACAGCCAAGACGGCAGCTTCTATTTCTTGGAGCTCAACCCTCGTCTGCAGGTTGAACACCCCTGCACTGAGATGGTGGCTGACGTCAACTTACCCGCTGCCCAGCTGCAAGTGAGTTGCAAATACGTCTGCACTGGTAGGAAAATGAAGAAGAAAAAAAAAGCAGAATACCACACCCGATTTGTTGGATCGGCTAGCAAGCAGTATTTACGCCTGATTGCCTCCAATAGTCTACGTTTGACGAAGCCTCCGTCTCCATGGCAACCCACTGCCCAAGAGAGACGTCATTGTTGCCGACGTAGTGCTTGAAGCGGCAATTGGTCACATGGCGTACACCCGCTGTGTTCAGGATTGTGCTTGTATTTAGGTCAGCGGCAGTCAAGCTGAAGGGCAGCGTTGCAGGGGAGAGCTGCCAACTTGAGTGCGGATTGGACGTCACCGCTGAGAGTGACACATTCTTTTGGCGGGCAAACTGAGTGCTCACTATCTCTTTTTACTGGGTGCTGTTTTTTCACTTGAGTCATTCCTGACAGATGAGCGTCATGTTTCTAGAATATTCCTGCCTCCCTTTTTTTTGTTCGCTTGATGGAGATAAAAGGTGCCATCTTGAACATCAGTCACTTCAAAAAGCTAACATGAATTCACCAGACACTTTAATGGGTGCACTTTGAGTACACATGCACAGTGTGAGGTGATTCAGTAGCTTTTATATGCGTTGCTTTACGCACACGCCCGGACGTATAAATTGAAATTTAATACTGCAGGTTGAGTTTGTAGTGGCATTGGTCTGCATTTTATATTTAGTATTGAGTATTTATTACCTTTTGCACAAGCAGATTTTTTCACACAGCTTTGCATGTGTTGTCATTGAATTGTGCAGGTGTCGCAAATAATTAACTTGCCACATGATTTGCTTAGGTTATTTATTTATTTATTTATATATAGTTAACTTTGTTCCTGCTTTAGATTGCAATGGGCATCCCGCTTCACCGAATCAAAGACATCCGGATGCTTTACGGGACGCAGCCCTGGGGTGACTCTCCCATCGACTTTGAGGGTCTGTCGACGGCCGCCTCCCCACGTGGGCACGTCATCGCAGCTCGCATCACCAGTGAAAACCCGGACGAGGTTATGCTTATTGCTCATCTAAGCGAGTCTTTGACCAAGTTTCTCCTCATGGCTTTGGCGGCATGTTGTCATCAAATGGTGTCTCTATTTGCAGGGTTTCAAGCCAAGCTCCGGAACAGTACAAGAGTTGAACTTTCGCAGCAATAAGAACGTGTGGGGCTACTTCAGTGTCGCGGCTGCTGGCGGACTGCACGAGTTTGCCGACTCCCAATTTGGACACTGTTTTTCTTGGGGAGAAAATCGTGAAGAAGCCATCTCGTAAGGATTCACAAAATCTTTTCGTCAACAACTTGCTGTGCTGTAATCTTATTGTGAAATGTTGTGATTCTTCTAGTAACATGGTGGTAGCTTTGAAAGAGTTGTCTATCAGAGGAGACTTTCGGACCACTGTGGAATACCTCATAAAGCTGCTGGAAACAAACAGCTTTCAGAATAACACCATCGACACGGGCTGGCTGGATAGGCTTATCTCGGAGAAGATGCAGGTGTGCTCAGATTGTTCTGCTTTGATCACTGCGATGATTCTGGTAGCGTGTCGTTCTGAATCGGATTTGTGGCTTTCAGGCGGAGCGTCCAGACACAATGCTGGGACTTGTAAGTGGAGCTCTTCATGTGGCAGATGTTAATCTAAGGAACAGCGTGTCCATTTTCCTGCATTCTCTGGAGAGGTAAGCGTGCGGCCATCATCAAATCCATTCCAGGAAGTTGTTTAATGGTTGATTTTGTTCAGATACTGTATTGAGTGAATAGAGAATGATGAAAATATATGGAACTACTCTCGGTTTCTCAGTAGTTTTGCCGCTGGAATCCTTTTAAGTAGTGATAGCAAAATGATGCTTTGTGAAGCACTCGTGATATTTGTTACTCCACTAGATGGTGCTCTTGGTTTAGAGATGAAGGCCAGTACAATAGAAATTGATTACATTTCCACTGCATCTTTTAACGGAGAGAGCCATCTAGAGGCATAAAAAATTATCACAAGTGCTTCATGAAGCTTCATTTGTCCATCACAACTTTTAAGTGCTAGTGCAGTGTAGGTAGCTAGGAATTGCATTAAATAATAAAGCAAAAAAAATGACTTTTGATTATTTAAAAAAAAAATAATTCCATACTTTTACTGCAGACTCTGGAGTCTTGTTCACCCTCTGTATTTCATTTTGTTTTCCATTTAAAATTGCGAGTTCAAGTTCCAAGTGTGCACTATAATTGCTTCTCTACATTGTGATCCAGAGGGCAGGTGCTGCCAGCTCACACGCTCCTCAACACAGTGGATGTCGAGCTGATCTACGAAGGCATAAAGTACATCCTGACCGTGACTCGCCAGTCTCCCAACTCGTATGTGCTCATCATGAACAACTCCACCGTCGAGGTGGACGTCCATCGGCTCAGCGACGGAGGTTTGTTGCTGTCCTATGATGGCAGCAGCTACACTACCTACATGAAGGAAGAGGTAGACCGGTAAGATGAAAACCATCCATTTGCATGACAACATATGCTTAATTTAGATTTGATCTCAACCGGTTATTCCTCTCGAAAGGTATCGCATCACCATAGGGAACAGGACCTGTGTTTTTGAAAAGGAGAACGACCCCTCGCTGCTGCGATCTCCCTCGGCAGGGAAAATCATCCAGTACACCGTCGAAGACGGCGGTCATGTTTTTGCTGGCCAGTGTTATGCTGAAATCGAGGTATGTCGTTTTTGCTTAGCGAGTGAACGTATTGTAATGTGTCGGTTGAGTCGATTGTCCTGATTTCCATTGCAGGTGATGAAGATGGTCATGGCCCTCACAGCTGCTGAGTCGGGTTGTATTCACTATGTGAAGAGAGCCGGCGCGTCACTGGAGCCCGGGTGTGTCATCGCCAAACTTCAACTTGATGACCCCACTCGGGTGCAACAGGTAAGGTGACAGAGTGATGTCCGTTTGCATGTCAAGGAGGGGTTCGATTCAGTTGTGATTCAATTGGATTCTGATGCATCAATATATGGTCTTATATTTGCTAATCCATGTCAAACAATCAAGGAAGAGCAAAGGTTTATATTCCACACTTTTGACTTTTATTAAAGTGGCAAGGCAAGCTGGTTTGCAAAAGTGTGTCAATGCAAATTTCCCAAAATGCCAGTGAAATGTCGAATCGCAATTTGGACTTTTCACATACAAAAAATGCACTTCTTATATATCGATATTATGTAAACTCTGCAAGTTTTCAAAAGATTGGGGATTTTTTTAATTTATTTATTTTTTTTGCAGGCAGAGTTGCATACAGGTACCTTGCCCTCCACTCAGGCTGTCGCTCTGCGAGGAGAAAAACTTCACAGAGTTTTTCACAACACACTGGATCACCTTGTTCACGTCATGAATGGCTACTGTCTTCCTGAGCCTTTCTTCAGCGCCAAGGTGAGACCTCATACAACACCTGGTTAAAAAAACCAAAAAAAACCCCTGACACTAAATGTAGGCTCCTTGAACACTCTAACTTTTGTATTCCCAGTTGAAAGAGTGGGTGGAAAGGCTGATGAAAACCATGCGTGACCCCTCGTTGCCGCTGCTGGAGCTTCAAGACATTATGACCAGCGTCTCGGGTCGCATCCCACCTGCTGTGGAGAAAGCCATCAAGAAGGAGATGGCTCAGTATGCCAGCAACATCACCTCAGTGCTCTGCCAGTTCCCCAGTCAGCAGGTGGTCCATGATACAGACACACACACAAACGTGCATAAAGCTAAACCACCACACATTCTCCGTTTAAATGACTAGGATAGCATATATGTAATATTAAAATTAATATGAAAGTCAAACTTGAAATGAAGTGTTCCCTGCTATTTGCGGCAGATAGGCATAAATCTCTGCCACAAATAATGACACCTCCTTAGAAAAAGGTTTATAATTGCCACAGGGTGGCAGCAAAGCACACCTTATTCATAGATGGTGGTGTCATGTGTAATCATTAAGAAAAGTGGACTACTACTAATAATGACTTGCATCCTCCACTTCTGCATTTTACTAGATTTCCTAAAATAGTTGCTGGAAGTCTTACATGTTTACAATTGTGCATTTCCCTGCATTTCCTTACTTTCTAGATTGCAAACATCTTGGACAGCCACGCTGCAACTCTTAACAAGAAGTCTGAGAGAGAAGTCTTCTTCATGAACACACAAAGCATTGTTCAGCTGGTGCAAAAGTGAGTGCAGCGGTGTCCTCTGGAATTTGTTTACGTTGCATCCGACAAGGCCCGATGACTTCTATTAAAAAAGTTTGACTATCATATTAGACAGCGAATGATGGGATGTAAAGTTCCATCTTTAAATGCAGTTCTATGAATCCCGAGTGACCACACTGGTGGTCAGAAGAGATGAAATCGAACTACACATTCCAAAAATAGCTACAAACCGGGCTGACTTGTTGATTTTATTACTTTTTTTTTCTTCCAGATATCGCAGTGGGATCCGAGGTTTCATGAAGGCAGTGGTGATCGACTTGCTCCGGCAATACCTGAAAGTGGAAATCCAGTTTCAGAATGGTGAGGTATTGGAGCAACTCTAAGACCAACCATGCAAGCAGTTATAGAGTCAGATGTAATACTTCGTGCCTCCATTGGGTGGAGCTCTTTCACAATGAGCAACTTCGCTGGGCTGCAAGTTTCTCAGTATTGCGTAGTACAAATATGTTTGCTTGTTTGTTTTGATAGGACATTATGACAAGTGTGTGTTTGCCCTGCGAGAAGAAAACAAAGGTGACATGGCAAATGTGCTCAACTACATCTTCTCCCACGCCCAAGTCACCAAGAAGAACCTGCTGGTTACCATGCTGATTGTAAGTTTCTCATTTTTCATTACAATTGCCCCGTGGGCAGACACTAGGATGTTGTGTTGTGGGTTTTCCTTTTTCTGTACATGTATGATAGCGATAGTACACTGTGTATCCTCTCGTTAGGACCAATTGTGTGGCCGCGATCCTACACTGACAGAAGAGCTGATGGCCATGTTGACGGAATTCACCCAGCTCAGCAAGACGACAAACGCAAAGGTGGCACTTCGCGCTCGGCAGGTTTGTTGTTCAACTTAAAACGAAATGACAATGTAGAAATCCCTCAAATGTAGTACGGGCGGAGTTAAGAGTGCTTTGCAGAGTTTTGTATAAAACAACGTGCACCGTTTTCAGAGAACACAAGAATTTTGATGATGATTAAACTCACCCGTGGTTGAATTCTTGTGAATTAATAAATGAATACAATACTAACGTAACATTTATTTTTGTAGACTTTCATTGGTGTGTACTCCTTTTTGCATCATTTAATGTACTTGTGAGGGGAAAAAATGTTCGTGTGTGCACCACACAAAGAAGCCAAATCTCATTCGTATGCCAGTATACATTAGTGAAAGGAAAGTTAATGTTTTCTAATAAATCAGGTGGGGTGTACTCATTTATGCTGCGCACTGTGTGAACATAGAAAAGACAATGTCTGAAGATAATAAAATTCAATGAGCTATGAAATCCCTGATAATTTCATTCTCTGCAGGTGCTGATAGCATCCCACCTCCCCTCTTACGAGCTCCGCCACAACCAGGTGGAGTCCATCTTCCTCTCTGCCATCGATATGTACGGCCACCAATTCTGCATTGAGAATCTGCAGGTAGGCACGAACAACCTGCAGATGTGAGCGACTCATTCGTGGCGCAAGCGTTTCTGACTGTCCACTTGTCTTGTAGAAACTTATCCTTTCCGAGACATCCATCTTTGATGTTTTGCCCAACTTCTTCTACCACAGTAATCAGGTTGTCCGAATGGCCGCCCTTGAGGTGAGATCCTCATTTCTCTCCGTTCTCCAACGACTTTGCCCTCATTTATGTTTAAAGCGGCGGTCACTCAAATGTACTTACGATTATGTGCCTGGATCTCCTAATAACGGCAGGTGTATGTGCGCCGCGCATATATCGCCTATGAGCTCAACAGCGTGCAGCATCGCCAGTTGAAGGACAACACATGTATAGTCGAGTTCCAGTTCATGCTCCCCACCTCACACCCAAACAGGTATTTCTCATTCCCAAAGATGAACAGTTATTTGCCTCCTGCTCTTTAGTAGCGACGCTTTCTTAGTTTTGCATTGATGGTTTTTGTCGAAACTTTTATTTTAAACTACAGTGCACTTCGGAATTGTATTTGGTGGTTCTTGTTTTTTTTCCCATACATCCCTTTTCCTAAAGGATTATTTTTTGGTCACGAAAACACATGATGGGATTGCATTATGACCAACTTGTAATTGAAAAAAAAAGTCAACGTGATATTGGAGTTGATTTTGTTAGATTTATTTCGGTTTAAATGCACACATTTTCCTGAAACATTGTGTTTTGTATCCTGACTTTCGACTTTCACTTTTTGGATGACGTTTCTATGATCTTCAGTGGTGTTTGGGTTGCTTATCCCAATTGTGTTCTGTAAATGCTCCTTGTTTGCAAAGTTGGTCTATTACCAGACCTGACTGCTCTGTGGCCTGCAGTACCTTATGTTGGCTTGTCTTCCTAGGGGGCACTGTTGCCATAGCCATTGCTAACTCCACACATTTGAGGATTGTCTCGTGCATGTTCAGCAGTTGACCATGCTTGTAGTTGGGAATCATTGCATTTGTGAACCCACTGCGTGATTGTGTTGTTTGTTTGCTTTCTGTTTCTGTGGCATGTTTAGCATGCTGGCTTCGACGACTGTTAGCTGTCCATATGCACATACCAACCGCAACATTAGGTACAGCTGCACCCTAAAGCGCAATCAAAAATTCAGCTTTTTATATATCAGTTTTATTTTTGTTTTGCAAGGGTGTGTAGCGTTGCACTGCATTATTTGTGAAATCATAATTTCCCAAATATTAGCAGGCAATACATGTGACTACTGAGGTCTTAATCAGGATAAAAAGATTAATCATCTGTGTCAGTGTTCTTCAAAAGTGAGCATGAAAAATTTGGGATTGAACACCTTGTGAATTTTGTGCGGCTGTACCTACTGTCGTCGCTAGGGAGCGTGTATACTGCATGTTTGTGTTACGACTCTGTAATAACAATCACATTTTTCTAAAAACAGCATGTGATCCTCTCCCTTTTGTTGAGCAAGGCGCTGGACAAACGACAGCCTAAATATCTAATGATGCACGTTGTACAGAGAGCAGTCAAGAAGTAAAATGTGTGCTCAACCTTTTGACACCCGGGCGCATTCGTTTCGATATTGACAAGTGCGTGCTAAAGCGTTGTTGAGATGAACACACCGCTGCAACTTGACTGTCTTGCTGTCCTGATGCCTACCACTAACCCCGTAGTAATCAATGTTGTTTGATTGCAGAGGGAACATCCCCACTCTAAACAGGTATTGTAAACATTCTTTTTATCGCATAGACTTAGTTTAGATGCATGGCCAAAGCGCAAATTCAACTCAAGATCAATGTAACTGCTAATTTAGCAGACATGATACAGTTGGTAGAAGTGGAGAAGTACTAAGTGGATGATTTATTAATTTAATTAACGACAGCGTGGCCCTCAGCTCATAGCTTTTTTTTTTTTTTTTTTTTTTTAATACTTTTTAATGTCTGCCTGTGAGTCTTTGTGTGTTGAGATTTTGAATAACATGTTCACATTTACTGAAATAAATAATGTAACTGTCCTACTAGGAAAATGTCTGCCCCCACAGTCCTGGACATGACAAAAGCCCAAACTTTGTCGTGTTTCGAATCTCAGGACAGGTTTGATGCAAAATGTCGAAGTAGTCTCAGCGGGTGTAACCTTTTAACATTGATGATCTTACTTACAAGGTCCGACTGGTGCGTTTTGCTTTTTCTTGGTGTGTTGAGAATTTATGGAGGCTGAGTCGAGTGACGTGACAAAATGAAATTTGGTCTCAGTCCGTCGTAACCGTGGCTGCTTTGGCTTGCAACTCTTCAAAATTTGCCGTCAAGATCTATGCAACGATCCTGCTGTGACGTTTTGTCTGACCCATTTGGCCGTTCAACTGATCCTGATTCCGTTTCGATTTTTAGACATCTCTGGTTTTGATCTGTCAGCGCAAGAATGCATTTCATTCTGAATCATATTTAATCTGAAATAGCGGGTCCCAAATGTTACATTTTTGTCACCACTCGATGGGTTGTCAGTGATCTCTTCTTTTCCCCTTCTAACAGTGATGACTTTGTGGGGACACGGGCAATTTTATTGGGCCAATTTAACTAACAAGTCGTCCGTCAAGTACCCGCGATACACTGTCCAGCTGCTTCACTGTTCTCAAATGTAATGGTGAAATGTTTTTAGGACCTGCTTTTTATTGTTGGTGCTTCATTCAATTTAACAATCTTTACGCCAAGAGAATCGGCAAGCGGTTGCTTTTCCTCAGCATCAAAAAAGCTCTGGGTTCAAAACTCTTAAACTTGGGACTCTCAAAAGGAGGATGGGAAATGTCTTCAAATGACGCTTGATGGAGTGAATTCTCATTCGGAGCGCTTCTCGCACACAGGATGTCCTTCTCATCAAACTTGAACCACTACGGCATGGTGCACATGGCGAGCGTGAGTGATGTTTTGCTGGACACATCTTTTACGCCCCCCTGTCAACGAATGGGCGCCATGGTCTCCTATCGCTCCTTCCAGGACTTCAGCAAGTTAGTGCGCACTATTTGAAATCATTTGAAAGGCAAATCTGAATATCTTGCGGTTGCCTGTTTTTTAAGGAACATAACGGATGTGCTGAGTTGCTTCACCGACTCTCCTCCCCCGAGCCCGACCTTCCCTGAGGGAGGTAATCCCGTCCTTTATGGTGAAGAGGACAACAAGGTGGTAAAAGCTTTTTTTGTACTTGGAATTATTACATGTGGTGCAAATTTTAAAATATTTTTTTCATTGCTTTTTGCTCATCCAGAGCACCCAAGAGGAACCCATCCACATATTGAATGTGGCTATAAAGACCGATAGTGATATGGACGATGACGGCCTGGCAGCCATGTTTCGGGAGTTCACCCAATCAAAGGTAGGAAGTAGAACGTTGCTTAAGTTGATTATGCCAACCAACCGACTAACTCAGGTATTTTGTATTTCTCAATCCATCCCAGAAATCTCTGCTGTTTGAACACGGAATCCGTCGCTTGACCTTCCTTGTGGCTCAGAAGGTAAGATGCTCGTTCTGTGCTTCGGTAATTGCTTAATTTGTGTATTTGTTTGCTTTCTGCCTTGCATGTCACTCTTGTAATTGTTAGGGCTGCTATTTATGCTAAAAGAAATTTTTTTTTAAAAATCCCAATATATGCTAATAACTAATATTGCCTAATTTGCATAGCATATTTTGTATGTTGTTGTAATCATTTGAGATAATTTGCATTATAAATTGAGCCTTGTCTCTCCTGTATCTCCTCTTGCATGCCTTGCTTGCGCAACATTTATGATGACAGGATTTCAGGAAGCAAATCAACTGTGAGGTGGACCAAAGGTTTCATGTAAGTAGAGGCGAAGGGGGAAGGAGGGCAGCTAGTCTCATGAAATGAAAGAAAAAGACCTCATTAGATGGGTTTTCCTTTAAAAAAAAAAAAAAAAGTCTGTGGATACTGTTCACTCTGTAGCCACGACATTGCGTAAACCGATTGTTGCATAATGTGTCCAAACACCAACGGTCCGGTAATGACGGCATTAATGAGAGCATCGTGAGGAGTGCCCTGCCTTTCGACCATGATACTGTTTTGACAATAGGCTTTGATTTCTTTTTTTTTTTTTTTTTTCCCCTCCCTTCTTTTTCTTTTTTTCATGGCCCTTCCGCGACGGCGAACTAATCATGCTCAGAGGTGTCCGTGCCATTATGAGGCCCTCGTTAAATGGAAGGGGGATTTTTGTCGCACTCTACCTCCAAAACATTTCTCCCCGCCCATTGACGATAATCTTGACCGAATGTGTAATCAGTGTCAAATTGTGTCGGCCAAGCTTGCACTTTGTGTACAATTGCTTGCCTTCAGTTATCAAGTCGCACGTGAGGTGAGGAAAGCGTCTCCAATCGGGCCGGCATTGTTGTCGAACACTTCATCTGATATCATTCAACTGGGCAAGCGGCTATTTAGCGGATGGAGCGTCTCGGAAAGAATGACATGTTTTATTCATCCACAAAGGGAATGTATACCTTTCAACACGGGCCATTCTTATATTCACTTACCATCAGGAAGAATTCCGTACGAGATATATCAGCTACAAATAACTTATTCGAGCTTGTTGTGATGACGTTTCTATGTTGCGCCGACTTAAATGTTTTTATTTTGTGGTGTGTGTGTTTTATTGTTTTTCCTTTTTCTTCTATTTCCTACACAGAGAGAATTCCCCAAATTTTTCACATTCCGCGCCAGAGATAAGGTATGAGTGTCATTTTGATAAACCATGAACGTTTTCTGCATTTAAAACAATGCCAAAGCTAAAGTTGCTACAAGGGGTGCTTAAGGAGACTTCAGAATTAGGCATCGGGCAACCCGTTTCAGCAGTTGAGCACCAACTCTTTAACGTTACGGTGACTATATTTTGGATTGATTGTTGAGGCAACTTTTATTTATTTATTTATTTTAACCCGAGGCTGCACCGGATTTCTTCCCTTGTAGACATTTGATGGCTCCTTCTCTCTCTCTCTCTCGCCCCTGATAGTTTGACTACAATGACACCAGCAAAACTCATTAAAGTAATGAACTCTTTAATTATGTCTCCCATTTAAGAGAAATGACACCCATTAGCTGCTCTCTGAGAATGAGATTGCCCACGATTTCATTTACTTAATACTGTGTGTAGCTCTCGGGCATCTTTCTACTTTTATTGGGAGCCGGTGTTCTTGAAACTGCCATTGATATCATCTCGGTTAATAGCAGTGTTGCCTTGTGAAGAAAAAAAAAAAAAGTGTCAATTTCTTGAAGAGTGTGTGTGTGTGTGTTGCATTGTTTTTTTTATTTCGACATGGTGGCATTTTCTCAACAGTTTGTGGAAGATAGGATCTACCGCCACTTGGAGCCGGCTTTAGCGTTCCAGCTGGAGCTCAACCGCATGCGAAATTTTGCCCTGACAGCCATTCCGTGCGCCAACCACAAGATGCACCTCTATCTGGGTGCAGCACGCGTGGAAGTGGGAGCAGAAGTTACAGACTACCGGTTCTTTGTGCGAGCTATTATCCGCCATTCTGATTTAGTCACCAAAGTAAGAACCTGACAACCTGCTCCATCTGCTCGATCAGCCACAGATGAATCATACCTACCCCTCACTGATTGTTTTTTTTTTCTTTCTTTGCCTTCACCAGGAGGCCTCTTTTGAGTACCTTCACAATGAGGCTGAGCGTTTGCTTCTAGAGGCCATGGATGAGCTCGAGGTTGCTTTCAACAACACGACTGTGCGTACGGACTGTAACCACATCTTCCTCAATTTTGTCCCCACAGTCATCATGGACCCCTCGAAGGTATAGTGCGTCAGAAACAACGGCTTCAGATTTTCTTTGTGATTTAGCATCGACTTTGAACTAGTATGCCTCCGTGAACAGATCGAGGAGTCCGTGCGTTCCATGGTGATGCGTTACGGCAGCCGGCTTTGGAAGCTGCGCGTCCTGCAAGCCGAACTGAAAATTAACATCCGCCTGACGCCGACCGGAAAACAAATCCCCATTCGCTTGTTTCTCACAAATGAATCCGGCTACTACCTGGATATCAGCCTCTACAAGGAGGTCACTGACTCCCGAACGGGACAGGTGGGGCCCAAAGACCGCCAGGTGGGGCACTCATACATTTTCCATCACAGGAATTGTGCTCCGGTTCCGTCATGGAGTCCTCATCATCCGAGTTGCAATTTAATGGCCTCTTTTTAGGAGGTTTTGTCAAGTAGCAGGACGTGTCTGTTTTTAAAATACAGGGTGTCACTTTACAAACGCTTAGAACTGGCAAGCATAGCAAGATCCTAGAATCTTGTCAAAGGTGAATTTTATTTTTTTTTTTATTTTGATTTCATTGCTATTTACTGATGAGGCCATTCGCTGTGAGCGAGAAGTTCTTTTTTGTCTTAGTGTGATAAGAATGGTTGATCAGAAGACTCGCGTAAATGAGTCTTTGACAACCATCAATCCCAATTTGCTCGTTCGCGTACGGCAAGAAATTGAATCCCATTTTCCATTTGCCGTGTTGCCAAAGGTTCGCAATTTTTAACAGTTTACAGTACCTTCCCTCCTTTTTTGTGCAGATCATGTTCCAGGCATATGGAGACAAGCAGGGTCCTTTGCACGGCATGCTCATCAACACACCCTACGTCACTAAGGACCTGCTGCAGTCCAAGCGCTTTCAAGCACAGTCGCTGGGAACTACTTACGTCTATGATTTCCCAGAAATGTTTCGACAGGTACATTACAAACCTCCATGTGTGTCTTTAACGTCATCAGAATTATTACTTTTAATTTCATGTTGATTTTTGCTTTTGATGCAATCAATACACCTGACCGGACTCTTCCACCTCTTTTTCCAGGCTCTGAAAAAGTTGTGGCACTCAAGCCAAGCGCATGCTTTCGTACCTAAATGCCCTCTTCCCTCCGAGTTGCTGACCTTCACCGAGCTGGTGTTGGAAGCCCAAGGTCAACTGGTGCAGATGAACCGACTGCCAGGCGGCAATGAGGTTTGTTGTTGTGCTTTCATACTTTAATAAAAGTAACTGGTAAACCTCTGAGGCAAATTGTTAACATCCAAAATGTTCTGTTATCCTTGCAGTACATAAGTGATACATCTTTTTTTTTTTTTTCCCCAAGATGCAGATTTGAAATGTAACGCAAACATTTTTTGTTGTATTTACTTGCATATGTCTCTTTTCTTCCCCCCCCCATCTACTGTAGATTGGTATGGTGGCATGGCGCATGACCCTCCGCACTCCCGAATATCCAGCAGGACGCGAGATCATCGTCATCAGTAATGACATCACGCACAAGATCGGCTCATTCGGACCTCAGGAGGATGTGCTGTTTCTGCGCGCCTCCGAGATGGCCCGGGACGGCGGGATCCCTCGTATCTACATTGCGGCCAACAGCGGCGCCCGCATTGGCCTGGCTGAGGAAATCCGACACATGTTCCACGTGGCCTGGCAAGATCCCGCCGACCCATACAAGGTCCGTTACGAAACCAAATTTGCCGTTTGAGGTCAGATGTTGCCACTGTCGCCGTCATACAATAACAGAGGTGTCACCGTCTTGCCCCTGCAGGGTTTCAAGTATCTCTACCTGACACCTCAAGATTATAAGAAGGTCTCAGCCCTCAACTCTGTACATTGCGAACATGTGGAGGATGAGGGAGAATCCAGGTACGTCTCTAGATTTCTGGATAGTGTGTGGGATGGGAAAGGATTAAGGAAGCTGTTCATAGATCAATTAAGTATGCATAGTGATTAAGATAAAAAGTGGAAGGCAAGACTGTTGGCCGCTCACCCCTGAAAAGACGTGAACTGCATTATTTGCCGTCACCTAGGTACAAGATCACTGACATCATCGGAAAGGAAGAGGGGCTGGGTGTGGAGAATCTGAAAGGGTCTGGCATGATTGCTGGAGAATCGTCCGTGGCTTATGAGGAGATCATCACCATGAACCTGGTAAAGAGCACGTGTGTGCAAAATACAAATAGCTTTTCGCTGTCAACTCGGTGTCAAGAAGCCTTAACGTTGATCGTCTCGCTTAAAAGGTAACGTGCCGAGCCATTGGAATCGGAGCCTATCTTGTGAGACTCGGTCAGAGAACCATTCAGGTGGACAACTCGCACATAATCCTTACTGGCGCTGGAGCACTCAATAAGGTAAAGCAACGGGATAGTCCAAACAAATGTTGCAATATTTTAATAGCATTGTCACCATTACGCAGCGACAGTCGACGCCCGCATTCTCGCTTTTGGGCTCCGTCAGATTCGCACATTTATTGAGTTTTTCCTCCAGGATCTCCAAAAGCAATGCATACAAATTCACAATACATTTTTTATTCCATTAATATGAGAGCACAGCAGGGGGAGTCATTAAAATTTTATTTCATTGTTTAAAATTATAAATGTTATCTTTTCTGTTTTGTACTTGAGATTTCCTGTGCTTGTAAAGAGTTTTACTGAATACGACAGTTGTTGAGATTTTTTTTTTTTTTTTTTTTTTTTGGCGCTTCTAATTTATGTTCCACAAGGATACCCTTGCAATCCCAGACCCCCTACCTTCATTGTTAAATAATTGAAGGCGAATCATGAAGCTCTATTTGCTTTGCTGGAGGCTGCAATGCGGGACATCCGCATTATTTGTTTTCCATTAAAATGAATGTTTTGCTGAGACAGGTTTTTTTTTTCTGCTTGTTGTTGATTGCTGTGAGTGCTCATGTTTGAGCCTGCACGCTTTACTTACTACGTCTCCGGTTTTTCTTATTTTCCCTCCCATTCACTCCTTGTCAGCGTAATAAGATGTCTCCATTTCAAATTAATTGACAGGCGGCAGCATGAGAAATCATGCAAATGGCAGGTTGTCGGCGCACCTATTTGCTGAAGCCTCTGTTGTTTTTAGACGACGCCACTGTTTAGCTGTTTGCTGTTGAAGTGTCCACATCACAGGCTAATAGCGAAACGCTCTGAGTTGAAGTAGATGTGATTGTATTTTTGCTAAGATTGGGAGCAAGATATTTCTCGCTTCTTTTCTCTCTTTCTCTGTCCAACCACCCCCTCTCCCCCCGCCCCCCATTCTTCGAGTGACTTCCCGGCTATTAACTGAAACTTAATTGAGAGCAGGAGGCTGCCACCCCAAGATCATCATTTAATTAGCCTCCAGAAAGCTTCCATATTTTCATGGGCTTTGGATAGTAACTACGAGCACAAATACCCCAATGAGCTGTTCCATCGACTTGGCCTCTCTTTTCTCTCTCCTGGCGATCTCCCTCCTTTCCTGCTCCTACATCCCCTCGCTGTCTCTGCACAGCGGAATCTTAATGAAGCCGCGATGGCCGGAGGCTCAGAGGCTTTGTGTGTGTCAAGGTGACTGCAATGTTTCTCGGGACCGCAGGCTTTCCTGACAGCTTTAGGAGAGCGCCCTAGATTTGTAGCCAGATACATAACCATTAATGGTAATAAAGAAAGTAAATGATGGCTGAAAAGGTGAAAGCCGAGGCTAGGGAGTGTGCTCTTCTGATTTTTACTCAGCCATGTCAGGCCCTTGCCACCTGTTCCTGCCTGCTTATGAAAATAAGGCAGGCTGAGGTTAGGACTTTATGGATTTAGGTTGGTTCAGGGTCACTTTGCCAGATAAAAGTAGTTTGCTTGATTCGGAGGATTGCACTGTCCATGGCAAATTATTGGCTATTAGTGCATTCTTTCCACATGTTTGTAAAGTGTGTTGCCATGGCGTTTGCGCATAGGATACGAAGAGCTTGAGCAGGCCATGTTACACTCCTGGTGTACAAAAATAGTAGTAGTAGTTATATTCTATATAATTGTAACGTAATCGAATGTTTAAAGGGGAAGTCAACCCCCCCCCAAAAAAAATTGCAATAAATTGTTCTGTGTGCCTTCACTAGTCTGAACATGTCATTGTGATGAATAATGTTTGTGGAATATAAGTTAAGTTGCAAAATGCACCCGTTTGTAGGCATCAGTCGCCAGAAGTGACAAAATGGCTGCCCACTGAGATGGCTAAAAATGTGTGGATTTTGCTTATTAATCACAATGCCATGTTTAGAAGCATAGAACATTTTATTTTATTATTTTTGGGGGCTTGATTTCCCCTTTAAATATTTTTATCAACACATTGCTCTATTTTATGGGCAAGCTAAATTCATCTAAAGCTCCCCAGCCTGATTGAAATCATATCCACCTCCCATCCAAATCCTCCAGCTCTTACATTGTCGTTTCAAATGGCAGATGCAAAAAAGTATGGCATGCTCAATCGCACTCGTGTTGGTGCATGTGTGTCCTCCGCCAGGTGCTGGGCCGAGAGGTTTATACATCAAATAACCAGCTCGGTGGGATCCAAATCATGCACAACAATGGTGTGACCCACAGTACTGTTTGTGATGACTTTGAGGGAGTCTTCACTCTCCTGCAGTGGCTCTCTTACATGCCCAAGGTAGAATCTAACAACTTGATTCCTATCGCGTGATAGATTGAATTAGAGCTGTATTTATTTCGGGGTTTTTTTTTCACAGTGCAAATTTTGTCCGGTGCCCATTGTGAGTGCCAAGGACCCCGTAGATCGACCTGTTGAGTTTGTGCCCACAAAGGCACCCTATGACCCTCGTTGGATGTTGGCCGGTCGCGCCAACCAGAGTGAGTGCCCTTTTGAAGTTTTTTTTTTTCTTTTTGTGACTACATCTTAAGATGATCGTGATGGCATTATTTTAAATGGATGGATGTTCTTATCGTGCATCAGTCCAAGTTTTCAGTACATTCTTTTTAGGTAGGCCAAGTGCGTGGCCATGATAAAGATTATTTATTTTTTGCTACCTAAAGTAAATATAAAGATTTATCATGTCCAGCAAATGTGCCACGAGTTAGAAGTTGCAATTACTCATTTCAAAGAGAGCCTCTGGGTAGCCACTAAGAGAGAAACCGTTAAGTCTGCTATCATGCTCCAAGAGACAAGATCAAGATAGCACCGAAATGGATGTGACTGCGTTTCCCGACTGCAAGCCTGGACTGTGCAGGTCCTGCAACAGTGTAATTATAGCTTGAGACCACAGAGATGTTGGAGGATTGTGTAGAAAGAGGCGCACCTTGGTGGGAGGGATGAGCGGCAAGTCTTAATTGAACAGTAACCTCCTAGTGGATGGCGTGTTTCTCAGGGTTAGCAAGCAGAAAAACAGCTTCGCAAGCCTTTTGTATCCAATCATCCATTATGTTTCCTGCCAGGATTACTGATAGAGGGAAAACACACACAGCCTTTCTCTGTATTAACAAGAAATGGATGAAATGTAAGGGGGAAAAAAAAAAAAAAGTGATTCATGTTTGTGATTAAAATTTGCTATAAATCAAGATTTTTCCCAACCACCAGCCGCAGGCCACTTTGGAACGAGCTGCTCAGATAAAAGAAAAAAAAGTGTACTTGTTTATATTTTTAAACTAAAAAAATAAAATTCATAACAAAAAAATTTTTTTTTTAAAAATCATTCAGTCGCTAATTTAGGCTGCTAACAAAACGGCTAGCAGCTCACTGTTAGCATTAGCAACAAGTGCCAGCTCCGCCCACCCCCTCAACACCGGTTGGCATACCGCAAAAGTTATGGACCTGTATGAACCGGTCCGTAGCGGACCACCGCGATCAATGACTGTCTCTGGTCCTTTTCATCTGATTTCAATCTGCGTATCTGAAGGTCCGAAAGGTTCATGGCAGAGCGGCTTCTTTGACCATGGCTCCTTCATGGAGATGATGCAGCCGTGGGCTCAAAGTGTGGTGGTCGGCAGAGCTCGGTAAGCCCCAAAATAGAGACAAAACAATACCTGAGAATGGATTTCCCGTGTTGTAGTAAAATTTCCTCTCCGCCAGTATGGTCGGTGTCTGCGCTTAAAATACTGTATTTGCGCAGACTGGGTGGGATACCAACTGGAGTGGTTGCTGTGGAAACTAGGTCAGTGGAGCTGTCAATCCCAGCCGATCCAGCTAATTTGGACTCGGAGGCCAAGGTGAGGGAGGTCACTCGCTGCACACGCTCAAGTATGAGCTAAGTGTTTCGTTGTCTTTCCATGGAGTGACTGCGATGTTGCCATGTGTATGTTTAGATCATCCAGCAGGCAGGACAGGTGTGGTTCCCCGATTCGGCTTTCAAAACAGCGCAAGCTATTAAGGACCTGAACCGAGAGGGGCTGCCTCTCTTCGTGTTTGCCAACTGGAGGGGCTTTTCTGGAGGAATGAAAGGTGTGAAATGAAAGAGACTTGCTATTTATAGTTCTCTAATATGGATGCCATTTCTAAATACATTTTGTTTTTTTTGTTTTTTTTTTTTAGACATGTATGACCAAGTGCTGAAGTTCGGCGCCTATATTGTGGACGGGCTGCGGGAGTACAAGCAGCCCGTCCTGGTCTACATCCCCCCCCAGGCCGAGCTGCGGGGAGGTTCCTGGGTGGTCATCGATCCCACCATCAACCCTCGTCACATGGAGATGTACGCCGACAAGGACAGCCGGTAAGGTGGTTCGGAAACCACATGTGAATGCCTGCGTGAACTTTTAACCCACTCAAACCATTGATGTGCTCAGAGGTGGAGTGCTGGAGCCTGAGGGGACAGTGGAGATCAAGTTTAGGAGGAAGGACCTGGTGAAGACCATGAGACGAGTAGATCCCGTCTACATGAGCTTGGCTGAAAGACTGGGTCAGTCGTCATCTTCACTTCCAATTAATGTTCTTTAGTGGACGCGATCTACTTCATTTGTAGTCTTTCACCCTCCCATTCCCCCGTCGGAAAGAAACGGGCTGGGGGGGGGCTGTGTACCTTCACCCTTCTTTATCTGCGGATAGTATCATCTTTGCCGCGTCCCCCAGAGAGACGTGTCAATCACAGCTGGCTAGGATCAATTGTCAGCTCGCGTGCCTCCTTGGCGCAGCTTATCGATTTAACTCACAGGAACTGTGATCCAATGTTGCGTGCGTTTGCCGCTTTGGGAAAACTGGTGCAGTGTTATTGAGGAGGGTTTGAGAGGAACAGATTGGAATTGACAGAAATCAGTCTGCAGCCAGAAAGCTCGGAGAGGAAAAGCTAAAGAAAATAACGTTAGGCTGGCTTAACTCATCTGCTGCTTTTTACATTTTGAACACATTGACTTTCGATATTTGTCTCATCCGCTTACATTTTTTATTGTCTACTATTTTTCCCTCCATTTGAATATCTTTAGTTTTACTTATTGGAACAGTTTTCACAATGATGACTATTTTTTTCAGCAGATTTGAATTGGTTTCAAAATTAAAAGAAAAAAACCCAACATAACTTTTATTACCCTAACTCAGCCGAGAATCAACTTCCTGTCCTGCCATCACGCATGTCAAGTGCACTTAATACAAACTTTGCATTAAAACGCTTTGTTCTCTTCCAAAGGAACCCCGGAGTTGAGCCCTCCTGACCGTAAGGAGCTGGAGACAAAACTAAAAGAGCGCGAAGAGTTTCTGTTGCCCATCTACCACCAGGTGGCTGTTCAGTTTGCAGACCTGCACGACACGCCGGGCCGCATGCAGGAGAAGGGCGTCATCACGGTGGGTGCTTTGCCTCGTCTCCCTTGACAGAATCGCTGCATTTTTTTGCTGGAAAACCAGCGGAGAATTTTATGCCGTAATCCGATTGATGTTATGCAGGTTTTAATGTTAGTAGGGCTGTCCTTGTTTTTATGTCGCATCAAATATCACATTAATTTTAACGGCATGGTTCGTGACATTTAATGTCCCCATTATTTCATTAACAAGATGTTTGTCCTGTTTTTGCTGTCAGGATATCCTGGAGTGGCAAACATCGCGGCAGTTCTTCTACTGGCGCCTGCGGCGCCTCCTCCTGGAAGAGACGGTGAAGAGAAAGATCCAAGCAGCCAACGGCGAGCTGACAGACGGGCAAATCCAGGCGATGCTGCGCCGCTGGTTTGTTGAGGCGGAAGGTGCTGTGAAGGTAACGCATCCATGAGTTGGTTACCTTCTTTTTTAGATTCCTAATATAACAGATGAGTTATTTTTTTTTCATTAATTTCATTTTCATATAAAGACAAACAGTTTAATTTCACCTGCTCTATTGGAAGCTGACCGTTTTATTTGACAACTTTTGATGGAATCTTTTTGCATATTGTGGTCGATTTTAAAGATGCCCGTCGAAATGCTTTGTTCCCAAAATAGTGATGAAATATCGCATGAAATCAAGATACATAGCCACAGTTCCCTCAGGCCCAATGTGCGCCTCCGAGGAGCAGCAGGCAGGAGCTGTCAGGAGCCATGTTGCCTGCAACTCTGCCTTCTTGTCTGCGAGAACGCTAACCCCATCAGAACTCACTGTCTTAAGCCACAATTAATCACAGCCCTGGCACGTGCTGATAGGAGAGCAACACGCTGTCTCTTAATTAAAAGCAAACAGATTAAAAATGATTAATAAGGGCATTAAATGTTCTTGCGGACCTCAAGCAGGGCTATTCATATAAAGGCAAGGGCCTATTAAACTCCTCCACCCTCAAATCTTTAAGCCCCTCCAGCCTGGCTTTGTTTGGGATCAGAGATGCCGGTACTCATGAATACTAATATTCCTATCAGGCCCAAGACATCATGCGTCCACTTTGAGCAGGTCCACTTCTTTTTGTTTGTGTTCGTATTGATTTGTGCACACTCCACCGGTACCGTTTTTCTGAGCTTTATGTTTAGTTCCCAATTAGCACAATGGTTAAACGTGACAATGACATCACGCAGGCCTATCTGTGGGACAACAATGAAGAGGTGGTGGGATGGCTCGAGAGGCAACTGGCCGAAGATGAGGGAGCGAGGTCCGTCATCGACGAGAACATCAAATACATTCGCCGTGATCACATCCTCAAGCAGATTCGCAGGTGAGTCGCAGCAGCAACATCGGCGTTGGGTGATAATGGCTTTAAAAGCTCCCTTTTTTTTTTCAAATGTAACTTCTCAAAAATCCAATCTCCAATTCTAAGCGTCTTTTTTTTTCACCCTTTGCTTATGGAAAATGCAAATATCAAGGACATTTTTCAAATCAAGTTCTGAGATTTAATTTTTTTTTCCTGTGGATACCAAACAAGCCTTAAGTACATTTTTAAATAATTTGCATCAACCTCCTCAGAAATCGTAGAAATTGTTTTTGTTCAAACACATATGTAAATTAAAATTTTAAATATTCAATCATTGCAAAATATTGCAGCTTGGGTGCACCTACCTCTGGTCAAACCTTTCCAACGATTTATAGAATAAATCACTACTTTTGGCGTAGGCAACGTCGAGGCAATTGACTCTAGAGTTGCCTTTCAACAATGTCAAACCGCTTCCGCTTATGTTGACTTTATTGGCAGGAATTCAATTCATGTGTGCTTTTTTTTTTTTGGAAAATTGTTGCTCCAAGGTTCAGAAAAATTTCTGCAAAGCTAAATCCTGTCCTCTCTGTTCATAGCCATCTTTGAACAACGGAATCTGCTTAAAAAAAAATATAAATGTATCGTCATTTCACTTCATGAAGTTTTTATTTATCTTTTGTAAAATTGTCTTGTGCTTTGCAGCTTTGTTCAAGCCAACCCAGAGGTGGCAATGGATTCCATCGTGCACATGACCCAACACATCTCACCCACACAGAGAGCCGAGGTGGTGCGCATTTTGTCCACAATGGAGACCTCGGCCTCCTCATAGCCATGCGTCCACAGCCGTCCGGCTTTCGGAAATACATTTCAGAGGAGCCAACGTGAGGGCCCCCTTGGCAGCCGCCAGGGAACCAATGATCGTTGGTCATGATTCTCAGCTCTGTGATACTTTGTAAGTTGTCTCAACCACCAGTTTGGATACAAATGCATATTTTGCATTCCTGTTCAATTGGCACAAAACGACTAATCCTATTTGATAACCATTTGATCCGGTGTGAGGTTTGAACTAATGAACTGGAATGTTGTCATCTTCCAACGACTACATAATCCTTGTTAAATATTTCGTGGACAATGCCAGCAGCCTTGGTGAGAAAGTTTTTTTTTTTTTTTTTAAACTACCGACAAGGGTGCACTTAGTTACTGAGCAGAAAAATGGCAGGGACGTTCGAACCCATTTGGACAGAAGAGCACAGCGGGGAGCAAAAGGAGCCCTTTTAGACGCTGACTGCTTCCTCGTTCTCCTGCAGTGAACACAAAACTACAGCTGTCCCTTCTGTTCCAGCTTCATGCTGCTCCACATGCACTTTAGACTGCGTCGCTGTTCACATTGCATACGGAAGCAAACGTGCTCTCACGCTAAATGTGGTATCCATGTCATCGCTGTTACACACACACACACACACACACACAGTGGACAGATTGAAATGGAATGGGAAATGGGAATGGTACGACATACAGGGATGATATTAACTTTGTTCTTTTCTCACATTTAGTATCTTATTACTCTCCGAAACAATCATTGATGAAAATAGCGTTATTTTTCTTTTGTTTTTATAATAGAAAATATTTTGAATACATGATGAGATGATTTCTGTTCAGTGATTCATGTAATCCATGTTAACTGTGTTTATTTATAAGATTTTGTACTAAATGTCTTTATTTTTAATAACAGTTGAGTCTTAATTGCAAATTTCCAACTTTTTTTTTTTTTTCTTTAAAAAGGTACTTTGTGACAACTTACTGCACACATTTAGCGAAACAGCACTGTCATGTTGAACTCAATCCTTGACATCTCAGCCTCATTTTCATTTTCCAATTTGAAAAAGACTTTGTGCTCAGTGCTGTGCCTTTTTTTTTTTTTTTCCTTGACCTGTGCTGACTTGCCAGTCAGTTGCTTTGTAACACAAACCGTAAAGTCATGCTGAAATAATGACATGTTAGCAATCTAAATAAAGCTTAGCCGCCATTCTCCTGTCTGTCATATCGTACTTCTTTGAACACATCGGGTTCTTACATGTATATATAAACGTGATCACCAGGACAGATCCTTGCATCACTGAAAGCATCTTTAAATTGGAGCAGTCCGAACAGGGACCATCACTCTGGGGAGACATTTTCTGATTACTCGAAAAATGATACTCTTCGCATTCCTTAACCCAGATGATTAAAGTGTCTTCCACCCCCCCCCCCCCTTGCCGTTTAAACTTCAACAGTCTTAAGAAGGATGAAACGGATCAAACAAATACTGAGGGAGCTATCTCGTCCCTTTATTTATTTAATTTTGTCTTATTTCGTTTGTATCATCCCCTCGGCTCTGTCAACTTTGTTATCGTCCCACCAACAAATATGTAGGACAAATTGAGTTGCATGTGCCCAATACCCACAACAATTACGTGCAGTCCTAAAAAGAAAAAAAAAGTCATTTGGCGCTATAATTGGAAATGTGTGTTGTGTGTTCCCCCTTGTCTCCCACAGGGTTTTGCTCATTTGTGGTGGTGTGCGCGGCGGGATAATTCTTTTGATCAGTGACAAAATGCAGATTCATTTTCTTTCTCAAGACACTTGAGTAGCAGAAACGGCATTGTTAGGCGGAACTTGCACATTACCAAATCTTTTCTTTTCTAACAGCGGTAACGTAAAAGGGGCGATGATTGTTTAACATTAAAGTCAAATTGCAAAACACAGATTAAACAAGATGGTTTTATTCCGACATATGTCATTTTGTTTATAAAAAATAGCGGGGAAAAAAAACATGTGCTTCACACCTTATGTCCTGAATACAAATCCTGACTCAGGTCCCCCTTTTGTGGGGTTTGCAGGTTCGCCGCCTTCCTCCCATATTTCAAGGGTGTATCTAAATTTTCACACAAACTCGGATAGGGTTTCACACATTTGCGGCCCGCATGCTCTAGAAAATAAATGATTAAGAGTTCAAGACTCCAATGTAACGGGGAAGAACCAGTCACGTTTCAAATTAAAATAATTTTCAGCCTCCAATAATGAGTAATCCGGAAGTTTAGTGGGGTCATCATTTTTTTGGTCCAGGCCTGCTTTTATTTATTTATTTGTTTTCATGATTCTCTTTAACCACAATTAGAAAAAGTGAAAAAGAATTTTTAATATTTCCAATTACTTTTGTCAGTTGTAAGTTATTTAAGAGATCATTGGGGGATTTATTTTTTATTTTTTTTTATTACCAAGGGGGGTACTCACTAAATTTTATCTACTTGTAAATAAATATAAACCCACAGACATCATGCATGTCAGGAAAATCTTAGCAGTCATCCGATCATCGCTGGGAATTGGGTTCAACATGTAGCTCTCGTTAGCCCAGCGCCTGGCCCTCGTGATCAACTCAGCTGTTTGTCATCTATTTGATTTGCCGGTGGCTATTTAAGTCACCTGTGACTTGACGTCTTTTGCATTTGTGGTTGTCCATGCTTTTGTGTTTTGTCGTCTGATTTCATGCTGTTACTTTTATAGATACCTGTGATGGAAAATGTTTGCTGGATTTTTGCTGTTTGTCTCTGATAAATATTCTCAAGTATACACAAACTATGTATAAAGCATGTATTTCATGATTGTGATTTGCTGTTTTTGCAGCGGGAACTGTTGGCAGGAAACTAATTGTGGAAAAAAAAAAACCTTTGGAAAAAAAAAAAAAAAACGACTGCAATGAGATTGAAATGAAGGAATTAAGATAGCTCAGAGGGGAGACTCTATCATGCATCTGGGGAGAACCATAATTCCACATTCATGTCTCAATGGCTTGACAGCACTTGAGAGACAATGCATCTGACCCAGATGCAGGATTCCAATTAGCCGGCTGTATGCAACAGTTGAGATGAAACGCGAACGGGGTCTTTACAGAGCCCCTGGGCTGGCTGATTACTGCCTGAAAACAAAAAGTCTTTTGCCCATGATAAAGAGTCGACTGACGCACGGGGAGTGTGAGGCCCCAGCTGTTCTCCATCTCTCTCCAGGCTGAGGGTTTCCAAAGAAAAGATCCTCCATGCTTGCCCGCCTGCCTTTTTATGTTTGGACCACATAGCAAAATGTACGCCGGCTCAAGTTGCGTTTAGATGCTTTAAATGTGTTTTCGAAGTTGCTTCACTCGTCACTCACGGACCTTCTCCCGTTTCATCTCATCCCTATCCAGTTCACCCTCACATATTGTCAAATTCAGATCGTTGCTGATTTCTTTCGGAGGAACCATTCATCCGTTATTTAATGAAAATGGCATCTTGATGCCAAAGAACTTTGTTAAAGTGGGTTGAGGAGCTTCATTTAGACAAAAGTAGTGCTTTGCTATATCTTGTGGCATCTATAGGCAATAGAAAGCGTTGCCAGATGCTCACAAATCTTTTTTTTTTTTTTTTTCATTTTTGGAGATCGGCACATGGAGCCCACTCTTGTATGATGACTCTGAATTTTTGTCTGATTTTATTTCTTAATTATTGAGTGGAATTCTGAATTCATTTTCGTTATTAATTATTTTAATCCATACCAGAATGTAACCGAGAAAGTAACATTGAAAACTTGCTGGTCTGCGCTGTACGCTTTCACAGTATTTGAATTATCTTTTTTTTTTTTTTAATTTATTCATTTATTTATTTTTTTTTATCACATCGCATCTTGATGGACTGTGCAGTTGTACTTGATGCATTTTCTCTGAATCATTATACACCTCCGTAATATTAAACAAATGGATTTCCTGCGCAACGCTGTCAGTAAATGCATTGAAAGAATAAACGAAGAGAGTCATGAATAATTTGGATTATTGCACAATCCTTAATTTCAAACAAGATGCGTAGACATCAACAATGTCCTCGCACATTTCCAAAGCAGCTTACTTTACACTGGAGAGTAAAAAGGGTATTAGTGTCCCAGTGTTTTTACAGAGAGGAAGCGAGGATGCGAATCTCTTTGGGGGCGGCTTGTCAGCCAGCTGCACCACGGGCTTAATCCCCAATCCATGTTTAAAATGTGTCACAGGGGTCAAAGATTTCAACACCCGGTGATCATCACCCACATAATGCACACATTGTCATTCTGCCAGGGCTTGGCAAACATCGGCTGAGGGCTTGTGACTCACGAAAGACGGGGATGAGGTCCAGACACACCTGCTTCAGCCGGGAACAAGACAGGAGCATTTTTCATTACATCTCCTTGAAGGTGATTCGGAGTAATTGCTTTAAAAAAAAAAAAAAAAAGCCCACAGAGTAAAATAAACAGATACGCTGATTATGATGACTTTTTTTTGTAAAATCCTAAACGATGATATATTGATAAATGTCGTGCATGTGCCGTATACGAGAAAAGAATGTGTTTCCTATACACTGCAGCCCCTCCCCTCTCCAGTCCCCTCACACGTCTGACATTAACATTCATGGAGCCAGTGAAGTGTGGCGAGCCGCGCACATCGAGCCGTTTGACGAGATGTGTGGAGGAGGAGAGAAAAGGTGCCGGTGATGTGTGTGTTTGTGCGTGTGTGTGTGTGTTGGGGGGGGGGGGGGGGTGTTGCTGGCTAGATACGAAGAGGGATGAAGCGTAGAGGCCCTGACTTAGGTTAGTGGTAAAAAACAGACACGCTAGTGAAGAATTGTAGGAAAGGTCAGCAAGCAAGGTGGAGCATCTTGGGCCATAGATCACGATTATTACTGTGGGTCATTGTCTGGTGCAGAAATTATAAGGGCAGGGGGGCCGTCTGCATGGCAGGGGGAAAAGTGGGCAAGGGTAAGAGGAAATCGTTGGAAACCGATGCAGTGTCTCGGCAAAAAAAAATCATTCCCGATTTTATTTTAGCATGTGTGCTTTTGTTTGGTTGGGTAGTTCTGAAATTTGGATTTCAAAGTAGGGTTGACCCTTGCTCGTCGTGGGGGGACAAACATATATATATATATATATATATATATATATATATATATATATATGACAAATGGTTATTTTTTTAACTAATTAATCACAAAAAATTCCATGATTAATTGTGATTAATCACATTTTTCAACTACTATTTTTTGCGAAGCTTATAACCGATATTTACATTTTCTCCCCGTGCCTGTGCGGGTATTGTCCGGGTACTCCGGTTTCCGTCCAAAATCCCCAAAACACGCATGGTAGTGTTGATTGACGACTCTAAATTTGTCCCCAGGTGTGTTTGTGTTTGTGTGCCCGGTGGTTTTCTGGCAGCCGGTTCAGGGTGTTCCCCACCTACAGCCCGAAGGCAACTGGGATAGGCTCCAGCACCCTCGTGAGGAGAAATAATGGATGGACGTTTGAGATGTTTCTGAAAGGATATGAGCATCGTAAGCGTCGCAATAATGTCGATGCATACGTGATGCACGGTTGCTGACAATCCGTTCTTCATGCGGTCCACCTGCAGCAGCGCTTTTTTTGAAAGGTCGGATCTATTAAAATGCATACATTAGGTGGTATCAGTGGAGCGTGTAAAGCCATCTCCCTATGGAAATGTTGGTTTACTCTTTCTCGTGCGCTCTGTACAATGGTTCCATGTATGCCCGATGTCCTTTGGGCCTGAAGGACAAAGACAACCAGACGTTGCGGCAGGCACAAACGTGTGACTTTTAAAATCGACACATGATGTTTGAACCTTGAAAGGAAATAACTCACTGAAAGTGCTTTTTTTTTTTTGTGAACGTACTTGAATATATTTAAATATGGTACAAGTGTGGCTCTTATCAGTTTGAGACGGCTCTCGCCTCACAGCAGTACAGAGCCCGAGTGTAGACTTGGCAGAAGCGTGTCTGCTGGTCTGCTAGCCGCCAACCCTACCTCAACCAGGCCACACACACACACACACACACACACACACACACACACCACAAACGTCCGTTTTTGCCGAGCAGACTCTTTCCCACACGAACGTTTCATGCTCGATTGCAAACGAGAGAATCATCAAGCTCATACGCTCATGGCTGCCTTTCTTTGTCCGTCTTCTGCATAACGATGCAAAATCCGTCATGTAAACTTTACAGCGCAAAAGTCCAAGGTGATCGTTCAATTGATTGCCGGCAAGTTTTAAACGTGTTTATTTGCTCATTCATTTAAAGGAAGACTCAATTCCATTAAATAGTCATATGAATAAAAATAAACACTTTCAACTGTGTAATTTCAGTAGTATAACTTGCAACGATTTCCAAGACAATGAGAAGTTCAAAGTGAGAAGAGATTTGTGGAGCGCTACATGCCTTTTGTCAGCTGGTCTGCTTTTGACGTCGCCATTTGAATTCCGTTTGCATTTTGAATCCCTTTTCCAGATCCTCACCAAAATGAATGGAAACCAACAGAAGTTTTGTGAAAAATCATTATTCATGATTTTTTCGCCATAAACTACTGTATATCCATTTTCCGATTTACCGTGGCACAATTTACACTGATCGCTTTGAAAAGGGTAATTAAAACCCCAAAGCGAGTGACTCGCTTCAAGAATGCATCCAATTTATTTTTTATAAAATCATCTTTTTGCTCCAAACGATATCTCATTTCACAGGATTCTCCCGATATCGTCGTACCGCTGTCGCAAAACGGCAAACATTGTCCGATGCTATCGTTCTCCATGACAAGCGTGCAGCGTCAACGTCTAAGTCAATATTACTTCACAGTGCCGATGCTAGCGTAGCGGGAAATTTCAATCCATTGTCTTTATAATCTCCAAAAATGTCGCGCAAGTGATATGGTGATTAAAGTCGTAACAAGCGTATCTGCCTTGACTTTTGTGAGCAAATGACTTGTCAATAGCTATAACACGCTCTTACATCTTGTCAGCCCTTGGCCTTGCCGACGGAAAGAGAGAAAGTAGGTGGGGAGCACTTAGGATTCTGTCTTCTTCAACTTTAATCAAAAGTACACTGACGTGCCGCAGCTCCCTCCCTCTCTGTCATAATAATGGGCCGCTAAAAATTCAGGAGGCAGGCTCCACATCAATCACTCGCCAGATTTGAGTCCAATGCAATAAATATGTAAATGAGGAGAAGCCAATGTCTCGTAGCTTTGAGATCAGCACAAGAAGGGGAGGGGGTGGGGGGGGGTTGAACGGGCCGGGGTACTGTATTAATTGCCCGTGGCCAGAGGAATCCTATTACTGTGGGCATTGATTATAAAATTGTATGTGTGAGTGATTTTCATGCAGAAAGTGGACTAGCAAGCCTGAAGCCAAAAGTAAAGAAAGGGTCAAATTAGCAAATGGAAGCAGATTGTTCAAGTGACTAAAAGGAAGCCGCAATGACAGAAAGGCCAACTCTAAATTTGCACAAGATTGCGATTTGAATAGAATTTGAAAAGAGTCCGCCTCCCCGCCAAACCGGAAAACGACGTTTTCAATGCACTCTTGAAGTGTCAACAATTGTCATTTTGGCTCGAAGCAGTTTTATGACATGCGTTCCTTGTGCAGTTGCAAAAAAAATCAAGTTAGTAAAACCTTTCCAATGACCTGGATTTCTGCAGAAATTGCTCATAAAATGTGCTCGTCTAATTCCTTTTAAATTCATCGCAGGGAAGTCGCACGGACTGCTAGTGATGGGAACAACAACTCTTTTAAGTGGAATGGATTATTTAAAAATGCCGTCCCCAATTTTAATAGCAGACCATTTATAGAAAGTATGGTTGGAGAAAAAAAAAATAATAATCACTTCAGGAAGTGATCTATTCAATCCCGTTTTTTTTTTGTTTTGTTTTTTTGGAACGAAACACTTAGGGCCGCCACGACATCGCCGTCTACATGAAGTCCATGCTGGAGATGGACGCACGCAATTTTATTTATTTTTATTGAAATTTTTATTCGTCTAAAATTTGAATGTTACCCTCTTATGAGCATTTGAATTGGTACCAGAACCTATCGATAACAGTTTAGAACTGTAAGAAAAGGTTGCACAGGAGCAACAGAGTTTGTTCCACAGCAAAAGCAAAAGTTGCCAAACAACCGTTTATTGTACAAATACAAAGATGAAGGTTGAGCCCACTGTTACTAGAAGCACAGTCAGCTTGGTGTAAATTGATTTGCTGGTCTGGTGTTTGACTTGCAAATCTCTCTCTTAATCAAGGCATTTTGCTCAGATAAACAGGGATTAGTTTGATTAACAGCGTGGCATAATCTCCTACCAGGGAATGGAACCGTAGATGACTTTCCATTGTGCTTAATTCACACCAAATAAAAAAAAACAAAAAACATTTGAATCACAGATGCATACATTTCAGGTTTTATCGTTGTTTTTGTTCTTCTCTATAAACTTGCCGAGTTATTATTCCAAACGATAATTCAATGACACGTTGCCGTTGTTTGGAAGAATATAACAGGTATGTTTGTGTCTGTGTTTTCATTTTTCTACATGCTTTTCTCTAGGTTTCTCTGAAATTGAAATTGAACACGGTGGTGGCAAGCTGGCAAATAAATGAAAGTTGTTTTGTTGAATTTTCCTGCAAGAATATGGAAACGCCGCAGCCCTTGCTTGCCCGTTGCCGTTTCCCCTTTCCCAGCCTTGGCTGGACGGAACGATGGCTCAGCCCCAGCTTGCATTGCCGCAGTCATTTCCAGCCATATGTACCTCCCCTTTTGACCTCATCTGGATTGTGCGAGCAACACATCGGAGGAGAAAATGAATCTTAAAAACGTCCCCTCGGTGCATGCTTCCCTGCAGTTTATGGTTTACAACCCTCTGGGCTTTCTAAGCCCCCGCCCCCACCCCCTACCTCCCCCGACGGCTCCACGGCCTCAGTGGTTACAGTCAGCAGTCTTTTGTGCGTCCTTTATGTTTAAGGTATTGACTTTTTGCCGTCAGACAATCTGTGATGCTTTAATGTGGCTGTCAGATCATATTTGCAGATGTAAATGTGTCTTTATAGAAGCGTATATTCGACGACAGCCAAGTTATATCCTGCATTCGTTTATTTACGACGCCTTCTCAAACAACAAAAGCTGCCGAATGAATATTTCTTGGCGTTTTCACGTCCGCTCATGTGCAATGATCACATTGAGGCTGAATTTGCAGGTCCAAGTGCCGAATTCCAATTTAGGCGAGATTTTCTTTTTTTCTATTTAAATTTCAATTGAACACGTATCCAATATGGCCGCGCTTACACTGAAGGGAAATGCGAAATGTGCGCCGATGAGCCAATTGCAAATTCATTCATTTCACTTTTTTCCCACATACACGGTAAATATCGCAATTTGCCACGTTCGACTTTTGTCACCAAATATATGCAAAATAGCTCAGAATGATAAGGATGCTGAATTTTACTTTAAACGCGCTCATTTAAAAAAAAAAAATCCATTCTTTACAGTCCCCAAAAAAACAAATTTCAGAGCTTCAATCCTGTTCCTCGAGAGCCGATATCCTGTTCTGTTTTCCATCTCCCTGCTGCAACACACCTGATTCAAATAATCAGGATTGCTATCCAGCTGGTGACGATTATCATTTGAATCAGGTGTGTTGTCGCAGGACGAGATGGAAAAAACAGACAAAAAAGCGGCCCTGGAGGAAGAGGATTGAAGACCACTGCTCTCATCAGAAAATCTGCAAGGCTTCCAGGTGTGTTCATCGAGTTTCCACAACAATGTTCGATTAATAAAAGCGCAAAATGGACCACAAACGCGATTGCCTCCTGTAGATATCAGCGAGTATGGTTTATTTTTCATAAGTTGAGTCACCGAGATTCTCCACCGATAAATATCACGGATACAACTCTGTAATAGTTGACTCACGGTGACTCTTTGATCAACTCAATCTTTTTTTTTTTTTTTTTTCCAGTTTCTCTGCGCGGTCACGGCCCTGCTCGAGATTATTGACGGGCCACATGTTGGTGAGCCTTCGTGTCAAGCCACAAATCAAAATTCAAAAATTCCCACCTGAGCTGCAAAAGGAAGTTTTGGGGGTTTGGGAAAACGCTTTTTGCCACGGAGCAAATATTTGACAGTGTGTGCAAACATGAATTTATGGCACAAGTAGAAAGTTGGTGCCTCTTTTTTTTTTTTTTGCGTGATTTTTATTGTTTGCTCTCAGTTTTTAAGATACATGTGGGTCACTCTCGAAAGAAAAATAGCAGGCTGGCAAATCTAAAATGTTTATGAACGCTTTGGCTTCAGTCAAAGCAAACAAAGGTTTTAGTTTTTTTGACGAACTGTTTGCTCATTGGTCGAGAAGTTCCGGCTTTGAATTTCAACTCCGGCTGGTTTCATGTCATGTTGCTGTGCGATTTCTTGTTTGACGTTTACTTTTGTTGTCACCTGGTTTGCGAAACAACGTCCAGAAATTCAGATCATGTCGAGCCCTAAGAAAAAGGAACGCTTCCGTTGTATCCGGTCCACATCATTTTATTTGACTTCATCTTTTATGTAACACAATAAAACATACAAAACTATTTCCAAAACATGTTGACATATTGACTGCAAATATGGGCGCAAAGGATTCCAGTCGGTCTTTGAACGCGTGAAGCTCTTATTTGTGTCCAAAGTCAAGTTCCTACAAATAACAATCAGAATGCGTTTTATCATACAGTGAATGGTCGGAAACTTCCGTCTCAGCCTTATTTCGACAATCAAATCATGACAAACATTCGCTACTGCTGGCGTTACGCATACAAATTTGTCTTAGTTGTGTTTTGTTACAGTATTTATTTATTTTATTTTTTTTTCAAACTGAGGACTTCATCAAGAATTCGCTCCCACTTGACGAGTTGTGTTGTTTCATCATTCGCCAACAAGCGTTGTTTCCAATAAGTTTTTGTCCGTCTTTCTGCTCCGGAATCCATCTCAACAATCAATCGGGTTTTATACAGTGATATTGAAATACTGGGGCTCAAAGTAAACATTTGACTGCCCTTCATTTTTATTCTTTATTTATAACGTTGAACTCGTGACCGGTTTCTATACAAAATGCTTTCTTGCAGACGTCACATGTCCTATTGAAGGCAAAAACTGTTTGGACACAAATGAAATTTGAAAAAGCAAAGCGTAGACAGTCCTGAGAGAGCTTTTTTTGGTCAAATGCGACAAACTTGACAATCACAATCTAAAACCTTGTATTCACCATTAGCTGTAGGGAGCTGCTTTTTAATACTGAACGGTGATTTTTTATTTTTTTTTTTTATTTAATTTTTTAATGAGGAGAAGCAGAAAATACCATGAATGGATAAATGGATTTATGTGAATAGACGACATAAAATGATGTGACGTGTCCAAAATGACAATATGTGTGAGTTTATTGCTCGAGCCAAGATTTTGAGCACTATCCAGCACTTTGTCCCATTTGAATACAATCGACTGCACAGAATCACGTTGAAGAATAATTTTTGACTTTCATAAAAAAAAAAAAAAAAAAGAAAGAAATACAAATTTAAATAAAATACATAAATATGTAAATAAATGCTTAAATAAATAAATAAATAAATAAATAAAGTGATGATTTGCCTTCAAAACGCCCGGCGTTACCACACAGTTCCTTCGCTCACCTCGGACGAGGGCTGCGACAGTTGGTTGGTGTATCCGTTGTCGCCGAGGGTGATGGTGGTGAAAGGCGTGCTGGGCCCGCACATCTCACTGGAGATGCTGTGCATGGAGCCCGGTCCGTTGGGCTCCGGGCTGGGTGAGTTCACCGGGTGGTGTGACACGCTGTCGGGGTAACACTGGACCTCTCCCGGGCAGTGGTGCCCACCGGGGTGGCGGTGCTCGATGGCCCCTAAGGGGGTGCCGGCGGGGATTGCTGAGGGGACGAAGCCCAAGTCTGCTGGTGTCTGCGCCTGGGATGATGGTGGGCCTTGGTAGTATTCATAATTCCCGCCAGGGGCATAATATTCACCGGGATAATCTGCGTTCATTCAGAAGGGACATTAGAAATGAATTGGGGGGGAAAATAGACAATAAGTTGCCACATTAGGAACACAGTATAATAAGATTGTATTATAAGGTTGCGCTGGTGTGGTTAAAATCTTAAGGGTGGTAGTCAACATCAACTAAATGAATAACTAAATCTGAAGAATCCATTACAAATAGGAAAAATTCCGATTGACTATCAAAGAGATTTTCTTTCAACAATGCAATTATTTTATCTGTATTTTGACACTCTTTAAATATTTTCAAAAATTTACAATCAAAATATTTTAAAACTCAATATATACATTGTGGTCACCTTGGAAAAATTCGGATGACGTGCACTATAATAAAAATGTCAGATTACTGAAATCTTCCTCACACTGTCAATCACAAATTACTTTTGTTTTTACTCAGGAATTTGAAAGCCATCTTGGTCAAACGCTCCACAACTACAGACGTATGAAATTAAATATTGTAAATATGTAACATCAGAAATACATGCACGATGTAACTGACAAACGAGCAGGGATACGTCATGCAATTGAACAAACAGATGCAATATGAAGAAATGTTATTTGCTGTACGACTGACCTCCATAGTAGGAGAAATGACCGAGCTCCGCGGTGTCCACTCTCTCTCCCAGAGCTCGCATCCTTCTCGGGCTTCGGAAGAACATGTGTCTCCTGGCACTAAGCGCACTCAGTTGCTTCATGCGCCTCTCTTTGGACCTCCGGTTTTGGAACCACACCTTTTGAAAAACGAGATGACGTTCGGAAAATAGTTCAAGATACAAATAGAAAAAAAAAACTACCGAGACAGTCCGTTTGCGCAATTGAAGATTCCACTTTTAAGCGTAAATCATAATTATATATATTTTTTTAGATTTTAATTTTAAGTATACTGCACGGAGTTGCGAGAAAATGTTGATTTTATTTCTTGTTTACGCTCAACTCACAGATGCATTAAAGGAAGAATTGCCAACTGCGTGCGTAAAAGCCAAAATCCAGCGCACGAATTTCCACGTTGAATTCCAGTCGGGCAAAAGTCTCCGTTTTGTATTTTTCTGCTGCATTTACCTGAATGACCCTCATGTTAAGACCGGTCTCCCGCGACAGCTGCTCTCGGATGTGTCTGGTGGGCTTCGGTGTGGCCGCGAAAGCCGCTTTCAGCGTCTCCAGCTGCTTGGCCTTGATGGTGGTCCGAGGCCCGCGTCTCTTTCCGACGGCGCCCTGCTCGTCGTTCTCGTTGGGGCCAGTGTCTTTGTCCGACAAATGACCCGCTTCCGAGTCCTTGCAGTCATCCTGTTGCAGGTCCTGGGAGTCCGGAGATAAACTGGGCTCGCTACACGTCGTCACTGGCAATTGACGCAAAGCAAACACATGGCGCACTTTAGCGAACTCTTTCGAAAAGGCAGACTTTGTCACGTGACGGTTTTAATTATTTTAGGATTCAAAGGAACTCGATTTAATTTTACAGAAGCGGAACAATTATGACTACGATTCCCGAGTATATGAATGTAATAAAGTCTAATAATAGTCCGAGTGGGCTGGAAGAAATGTGGCCTCTTATAAAGCGTGTAACACGTTTTGTTACTCAAATCCAACAATATTTTAAATTATGTTTTTGCCACCGTAAGCCACGTATAATTGCAAAATGGAATTCCCTTTTAAAGGTTTTTCTAATGACGTCACTGTATAAATTCATCCCATTTAAATGTAAATAATATTGTGAGTTGGAAATACGCTACAGTTTGGCATCTCAACAAATAAGAATAAAACAAGACCAAATATGGACTGAGCAAAAGATACGAGTCGCAAATTATGTCGATAATTGAAAATTAAAACACATGCAATGATCGAATATATTACATCGATCAGAAATGATCTTGTTACAATAATAATAATAATAATAATAATAATAATAATAATAATAATAATAATAATAATAATAATAATAATAATAATAATAATAATAATAATAACCTGAGAGGTGAATGGTGTCTTTGCCGTTGTTGTTATGATAGTCCTCCTTACAAACGAACTTGAATTCGTCCAGGATGTAGAGCTCCTCGCCGGTGGACAACTGCTTGTTGCACATCACACAAGTGAAACAGTTGAGGTGGAACACTTTACTCTTGGCCCTGCGGACAAGATCGCTGGGCAGAATCCCCTGGGAGCAACCTCCACACTTGGTCCCAAATCTCCTGCGGCCGGCAAGAAAACAGTAGAGCTATTCGTGTGCGACAAGACAGTACAGGGCGATGGAGTCATTTGCTATTATTATTATTATTATTATTATTATTATTATTATTATACAATGCTACATAAACACTGAGTGCTGTAAAGTCTTCAAAAAGAAAACAAAGGCAGTGTATTGCATTAAAATGCAAAATTGAAGAAACCTAAAAATAAAAATACAAAAAAATAATACGCTCCAAAAAAAACATAGAATAAGTACAGACATATTTACAATTACAATGCAAGTTTTTATTTGAAATTATACATCCCATACGGGCAATTTTCCTTAATTCATACCCTGTTTTACGTTATTATTATTATTATTATTATTATTATTATTTAGGTATTTCCTCATTTTCGTTTTCTCTTTACCATAGATAGATAGATAGATAGATAGATCATTTGATATGCTCGACTCTTACCTAAAGAAGTCATTCTTGCAGTAGAGTCTGCCCTCTCGTGAAAAACACTTTTCTGTCAGAGTGCACTTGCATTCGCAGCACTGCACGCACTGAACGTGCCACGGTCGGTCCAGAACTTTGAGCAAGAACCGATCTACAATTGGTTTTTCGCAGTTGGCGCAATGAATCATCGTGCAGGGTTAATTCCAATAAATAAATATATAAATATATATTTTACACACAGTGCTTTGGGGTGTATTCCAGTCTCCCGCGTCACCTCGGCGTTCTTATCCTGGGATCCCCGTGCATCCAAGTCAATGTGAATAATGACAAGGATTATCCAACCGATTTAAAAGATGTCAAAAGAATCCACACGAGACCCACGGCTCCAAACAACAGGTCATCTGTTGAAAAAAGACTGGTAGACAACATTTCTGTCATAAACACGAAAACAAGCGGCGGGCCAATCAGGATGATCTCGTCAGTGGCCAAGAGTCAACATCAACCCGAGCCTGCGTGTCAGTATATCCCGGATTGCATCAAGACGAGAGGAAAAAATACCGAGTTGTTCTGTCAGTGTGTCCAACCTTGCCATTTGAGTCCCATTTTCTCTCTGTTGTAACATCAGTACAGAAAGACGCACTAATGAGCTCCCTGCTGAGCGAGCAGCCAATCACATACCGAGATATCGGTGACGTCACGAAGACGGAAGCCAATAAAAAGGTTTTTTAAATTCCACACTTCTCAAGGAAACACCAACTACAGCTAATTTTATTTTATCAAGCTACGTGCTCATTTATTTTAATAACATGAATAAAAATAAATAATTTAAAATAAACATTTTTAATAGAAAATATAATCAATAATAAAATATTAAAATGTCTTACCATATTTTACAGCTGGAGAGAAAATAACAACTCACATAATCGTATTTGCATCCTCAACTTTTTATTTTTTTTTTTGCGCGCGTTTTAAACCGTCACACATTTCAGGCATACATGACGACCACATGACGACTCAAGTGCTGAATAAAATCATTCGAACTATACCACCAAGCTTTACATCCACACATGGCCCTTGCATTAGTCTTCATTTGGCTTCAAAGGACAAGGCTGATTAGCAGCAATAATTTCTGACCATATAGGCAACATTTGAGATGTTATCATACTGGGATGGCGCCAGTGGGATGAAGATTGCGCCATTTTAGTTCATGTACCAAGTCACTGCTCATTCATGATTGGGGATCTTTTGAAGTTCTTGAAAGAGGCATCACACTGCAAAGGAAAGTCAGCTTTGTAGTTGTCCGTCCACAGATGGAACATTAAATTGACTGATATGTAGATTTTGCAGTACAAATTGGAAGATCCGCTTGAGAAAAAAAAAAAAGTTCAACGTCCTCAGTCCAAATCAATGTTAAATAGTTGTTGGAAAGAGAATTTTGTGAGAACATTTGAAATGTTAAGCAGCATATTTTTATTCAGCCACTTGCACTTGAGCTCCATCCATTCACACCTCACAAAAAAAAAAAAATGTCATGTACATGATCTGAAAAAAAAAGTCAACCACTAAATATTTTAGAGCGTTCACGTAAATATTATGAATAATTCAGTTACTTTTTACATTAATTGAATTTGATTTGTTACTTGGCAAGCAGTACAAATTGTCTGGCAGCATCGTTTTAGTGAATTTTAACGACATTCTCTGCCATTTTTTTTTTGATTGGCCTGACTCCAGGTTCATTAAACCATAGTCACGTGACTTGCAATTCCGACTCGTTAAAAGGCAGCCAATTTACAACTCGATGGTGAGATTTATAATGTGTTGTTGTGTTTTTTTTTTTTTTTTTTTTAAGAAAAAGGTACAAACACTATTCATGATTATAACACAAACAATCCTAAAAAGCAGGAGGTACAAAGCAATTATCATGGTGGCATTCCAAGTGCGAGAGTGGATAAGTGTCTCCCTCTAGGTCTGTTTTTTTTTTTTTTTTTTTTCCACTGTAGGTGTTGATGAGCCACCCTGCCCAGGGTGCTGAGCCCCCTTCGCTGCGACTCGCAAGAGGTCTTTCACCAGCAACGGAATCTGGCATGGTGTACACGTTTTGTTTTGGGGATGGGGGGGTGGGGGGCATGTCATTAGTGTTTGTTAATTGCTGCTAATTGGCCTTAACAATATGATGAGCCCACCCACCGGGACTGTTTATATGAATAAATAAAAATCAAAATTAATTATGAAAAGATAATTACAAAGGGTTGAAGACGGTTGGTGAAAAAGAAGACGCGATGGTAAATAAAGCCGCAAACTCCGTCGTATCACATTCAAGACGCGTCCGGCAGTTCTCCTTATGCTTACAAATGAGCCAAGCAGGCTCTCCGTCCTCAAACACAACACACTGTACTCCATTACTGTAAGCCTTACTCAGCACTGCGCGGCCGTGGACGGGTCTCAGGCACGGTGAGGCAGCGGGATCCCTCTCCCATCTGAGGGATGTGCCCGAGGGGCCGTTCTCTGAGAGGGCCCATGGGACAGAGTGCCCTCAGCTTCTCGGTGATGATGGTGATTGATGCAGGCACAATTCAGACACCCCAGACGTTACAGCAAATTAAAAGGCTATTTTGTAAAGTTCGAAAGGAGCAGAATGGCAGGGCGGGGCTGAATGGAAGGGGGCGGCGGCGAGGGGTAGGGGGGGGTTCTTTCCCCCTGTGCCTCTTGCCCCGAGCTCTGTCACACCATCAGCTTCTGTTTAGCTTCCTCAGCGTCAGGAGTCCCTCAGGGATGCGGTTGCAAGCCTTTCACGTTGATGCTGCGTACGCACAGATGGGAGTTTGTGTGTGCGTGATGAAGCGATATGGATCCATCCATGAGTTGAGACCGGGCTCTTTATTTTGTGAGTCTGAGAGAAGTCAACAAGCAAACATTGTTGAGGTTTTTTTTTTTTTTGGGCAATCAGACAAGAACAAGGCAGTGGATGGAATGAATGGCCTTTGTGATGTCCTACGCAACAACGTTGGCTGACGTTTCCCCGTTAATTCCTCGTCCAACATTAGTCATTGAAACAAGACATTAACTTGTACTCATTAACAATAACTTATTAATTATATGATCAGTGGAAAAATACCTTCTGGTTCTTGAAGAATGACGTAAGGACAGGATAAGAGTCCAGCATTTACGTTATGGCAGGTAGTGGAACCTTTTTTTTTTTTAACATAATCCTGCCAGATAACAAACAATCAAATATCCTTCAACCCACATAAAAAAAAAAAAAAAAATACAACAACATATTGTGTTGTTCTGCATTAGTTTTATGCTTTTGGAAAGTCACTTTGTCTCTTTGCAAATAATGCGCCGAAAGGCAAAGCGAGGCCTCCCTCCACGGCGTATTAGGCCCTTATCTACATGATTTACAAATCATTTATCTTCAATTTGAATTTAATTGACCCCGGCTGACCTGATGATGCGCACGTTGTTGGAGGTGCGCCCTTGCCTGGGAGCAGCGTGTGTGGGGAGAAGAGATACGGAAGACAGACTGCGCGAGGCGAGGCAGAGCAGCCTGCAGGGTGGACAAGTCACACGGCTCGGGTCAAACCCGTGTCAAGTGAGGAGAGAGGCCAGCTGAGCTGCCTTGGCGCACACATTGTGCTCATCAATGCAGCTGCCGTCAGTTATCGGCAGTGCCGGGGAAAAGGGGAGGCCCGCTTGGCCCGGGGGGGGGGGGGGGCGGTCGGCGGCTCACCAGCGTGTTCATGTTTGGGGGGAATCAAAGAGTGGGGGGGGGGGATTAGCCCCTGGAGACATCGGGTTCTCCTAGCAGGAAAAGAAAAAGGCTTTTCCACAGAACACATGACAAGTTTCTCACTAGAACGTCACCTGTCTCACAAATAATTTGCCTTCCGTCGATGCAATATTGTCGATGTTTATTTCATGCAAATAAGCGGTTGGTATTACAAATACAAAAAAGAGGCAGTCGACAAACGGACACATGTGAAAGTCGCGTTTGAACTTGAACAATACAGTGAACCCACCTTTTTCGTGGCATTCCATCGGCAAGGGGTGAAAATCTTTTTTTTTTTTAATAAAAAAAGCATGTTTAAAAATTGTTTTTTCCATTTCTCAACTTACTAAAACACACTTTTTAATGTGTATTTCTTCGCGCCTATTCTCTAATGTGTGCGTGCTTGTGGGAAGCTTTCTCGCTCTCCAGTTCAAGTTTATAGCAACAAAGACATCAAACAAAACAAAAAAATACGCCAAAAACGGGACTACGATGATATATATTCCAGCAATTATAAACTAAAAAAAAAGACAAAGGAATATATTCTCTCTGATTTATGTGCGCAATTATCTCTGTTGGGGACCTTCTCTGCCTCATCTTAATTATGCTGACCTCAGTGCTGCTCGGCAGGTTGTGGCATGACAACTTACAACACCAGAGCTGCAAAAGAATGCAAAAATGTTCAGAAGTTGACAGACACACTTTCGCATCTTGCAGGATGTCTTCCGGAAGACGTCCAAAACCTCCGACATCATCATCATCATCCTTTCCCACTCAGGCTCCTATATGCTGACAACATGAGAGGGGGAGCCAACTGTATGAATCGATTGGCTCCCGTTCCTGCTCCCGCCGAGAGGTCACAGACGACGTGCGATATTTACACTGGCGAGTCAATGGAAAATATTAGCCAAACAGATTAAGAGAGCACGAGCGAGAGGTGGACCGACGGTGTCATGCATGGCGGCATGCATGCGTGCATCTGTCATACGCACGTCCCAGCCTGCTTCTGCTCTGTGCCAGCAGCTGTCACTCTCTGATCTCTGAGTTGTATGCAAGCAGGGGAGTCATGGATTCAAACAGAAGAATACAAGTGGACCGCACAAGTGTCACAGACAGACTGCGCCCCGAAAGCCGCCGCCCACCCTTGTCCTTTCAGCTGGGCCTTCTCATGCTCACTCTTTTATCAGCGGCAGCTCTTTGGGACCGGGCTTCTCCCAATGCACAAAACAGATGGATGTTTTACAAAAGGCCAGGCTTTTTTGCAAGCTGGTGTTCTACATGGCTGATTACACCTAAATACCAAAATCAGAATTGATACAGTGGCTCCTGGTCATTTCATACAATGAGATTTGCAGAGCAGACAGAGTGGAAAAAAATCTAACCGGTTCTTATACCAAACACTCACGAAATGATAACCACTTCTAATAGTAATTGTATATATATATATATATATATATATATATATATATATATATATATATATATATATATATATATATTATATTATATTATATTGAAAAAAATATATAAAAAATATATAAAAAAATAAAAAAAAAAAAATAAAAAAAAAATATATATATACATATATATATATATATTAGGGCTGTCAAAATTAAAGCATTTTTTTTAACTCAGTTAAATATTATAGTAGTTGAAAAATGTGATTAATCATGGAATTTTTTTGTGCTTAACTCGTTAAAAAAATTTGAGATATTATTGCCCTCTGACGAGAGCAGTATTGTCACGCTATGGAACATTGTAAGCACATTTTTGTTATGTCGCAATATTCATATGGAGAGAACCAGAAAAAGGTATTCTGATTGTACTTTAGCTTAACTCTGTGGCACATTTTAAATCCAATGTAAAAACAAATACAAATAAAGAGCACGTCAAAAACAAGCTGTACTTCTTATCAGCAGCTGTGTCCTTCCCCGCTCTCATTTCCGGGTGCGCGACCATCAATGTCTGGCCTCCCAGATATGCTAATTGCTATGTAAGAATATCCTGTTAGATAATTAGCATACATTACCCTGCGCTCATCTCCGGATTAATTCTTCGTGTGCATAATCGCGTTTGCGCTTCTTTTCCATCCCTGTGTTATAGGTGAGACGCGGGTAAATACAATTTATGCTGATCGTCCGATGTAGTGTGGCATGCATTAGGAGCTCTTAGAACTCCTCCAGGACATCTTCTGCGGAGCGACCAGACTGAATGAAGACAATTATCTGGCCAGTAATAAACTGATTGCTGGCCAGTTTATTACATGGGTTGAATTTATGTATATATATATTTTTTATCTTGATAAAATCCATGATTGGAAAACATGCAGGTAAATACATCTCACAATGAGGTACGCATTCAAACGAGTTGCTCAGTTTTTTTGGGGGGTTTTCTGTCTTTCATTTGGGCCGATACGCCATATAATGAAGGTTTATCATTTTTCATTGCAAATACAAAATCCATTTAAATGTTTTCCTTTGAGTATTGAGCCCATTTCAAACAGCCTGGACCCTCAGCATACTCCCACAACACTTTAAAGGACTTTTTGTGTTTACGGCTTTCTGGGAAAAAAAAAAAAAAAAAAATTGTCAGAGTTTGAATTGCTGAACAATTGCAGCCAATTGGCATTTGAATCATATCACACAAGAACCACGCATGTATTGATAGCCCCGCCCCCCCTTACTTTTATATCTCATTTGAATATATTGAGCGAGGCCATCTGTAAGCCATTTATCTACATCCAAAAGCCGTTAGAAGTGCGACATCCTCCCCTGGCCACGCCCTCCCCCCCAACCTCACAGGCATGTACAAATCAACATGCGACTCATGTGTCAACACCATTTGGAAACGGAGCAGCAAATGTATCTGCTAAAAATAAATAAATGAATAAATAAATGTAAAAATATCAATAAATAACTTCCCTCAAATTTCGCTTTCGTTTTGAGCCGCTGGAAAGCTGCAGTTTATAATGTTTGCAACTCTTCTCACTAGTTTTATTTGTCGTCTGATTTTCACAATGCTCCTCCAGTCATTTGATGCCGGGGACTCACCTTCCGTAAAAGACCTGCTGAGGAAGAGAAACGGGCAAATTTAACAATTGGCCTCGGCACACCTGGCTGCCGGTCCCAGGCCGTATATTCCCACTGACAGTTGAACATTTGTGCACCGTACTGCAACTTTACTAGCCGTCAATAAAGCCACCGTGAGAGAGGACGGCTTTTAAAGCTGTCACGTGTTTGAAGGACCTCATACGTGACGGCATAAAGGCCCACAGGGCAGAGAGGGAGGGGGTCGGGGGGGGGGCATTTATGTTAATTCTGCAACCTTTATGCTTCATAGATTGTGTACATTAAATTCACACTTGTGTTTTGTGTGAGATATTAAAATGTCTTCCAACAGTGCCTGAGGCGGAACATGGTGGCTTTGTTCCGTCGCCTTTAGGCACTTATTCCAATCAGTTAAGTCATTTGAATTATTTTATTTATTTATTTATTTTTTTTTACGAAATTGAATTCACTCTAATAAATTCTCCTATTTTAAGATATTAATTTGAAAAAGCTTCTCTGACATTCTAGTAATATAATTGAAGACTGCAGGCTACGAGCAGATATTAGGCGTCGTCAAACTAGAGACGATGCCCGTTGTTTCTCGTAAAACCTGGAAAGTGGAGCCACATGGAATTTTGGCGCTTCCAAATCAGCGACGTTGTGTTTTTCCTCATCAACCATTGCATCATGACAATCCCAGAAAAAATATATAAGGCGCATGGCATCTTCAGTTTCTTGCAGACTTCAAGCCTGGAACGTGACACAAACATAGCACCTTATTTTTTATTTTGGAACTCTCCTGTCAAAATATTGTCTGCCTGCCTTACCTTAATATGATGACGGAAATATTTTTGGGCCGAAGAAAATGAGCTCCGTGAATCGAATCTGCATCTTCACCCTCCTGAGTTACGAGAGCGTTGTGTCCGTAGGGAAGTGGGTGGTGAGGGTCGGGGGGGAATGTACGGCGTGAAGTGCTAATGGAGCAGCTGATCTCACCCTGAGCGTCTGCCAGTCCCAACGCTCGGTGACTCTTGACTAAGACATATGCTCGTGACAAAACACGTCTGTGGCTGCAGCTCTGGCACCCCTGCTGCGCTTTATCTTTATTCACCCCCCACCCCCCCCAAAAAAAAAAAAAAAAAAATCAGTGCAGGCTCCCCATCCCTAATACTCCATTTTTGCTTCATTTTAAAGAAAGCAAGTGAACGCAACACGCTCTAACATGACACTTTCCAGCACAATCATAATACCATGCAAACTGTCTGTTGAAATTGCTTCAACGTCACAGATGTTGCCATTGCCGTGTCAATAAAGCTATTTGCACGCTGTCACATCTGACTTGTTGGCTCCCCCAAAAGGGGGGTGTGAGCACAAATCGCAGCGTTGAGGCGGCAGAAAGGAGCGAGAATCATCGATTCTTCACGTGACCTCAGATAATATCAGCCGAGCGGTGATCAGCTCTGCACAGTGTCTTGCTGCTCGACATGCTTTGGTTCTTCTCTCCGGAGATGCAGAGAGATGTGAAAGTGAAAGAGCACCGTGCTCCTCCATCAGGAGTGGTCAGAGATCAGCACACACACACACACACACACACACACCCCCGCACACGTGCGTGCGTCCCCGAGGGGAGTGAGTCTCTACAATTGCCATGTCAGGTTTGATTCACTTGCTCTTTGACATTGGCCACGACGATTACTTGGTGCCTTTTCTGCTCCAAGATGAAGGAGATGATCAAGCAAAAGCCCGGATTCCTGCTTTCCCTGCTTGTGGTCATCCTCATTGTGGTCGGCAGAAAAGATATATCGCTCTGCTGAACAAAGCGTTCTTTTTTTTGGGGGAATGGAGGTGGGGAGATCAATTTCTCCTTTGACTCTGTGTCACAAAGAATGAATACGATTTGGGCCTTATCCTCTTCAACAATGTTGTCATTTGGGCCTCACTCACTCGCCGAAGACTTGGTGTCTCACTGAAGGGGTTTGTGTGATGTATTGATCACGTTCATCCGATGCATCTGAAGACAAGAGACAAATTAGGACTCAAAGGCTGCGCAACTTGAAAGCAGAGTGAGCAGCACACCTTCATTTGGGGCGCTCGTTTTTTTTGTTTTTTTTTCTTCTACAAAATAGTACGACCTCAGAAAATGTGCTTTGTGCAGTCGCATTGAAGGCAATATTTGGAACAAACCACACACCATAACGAACGAGACCTAATAGTTGGAACGAGGACGATAAGTAGCGCCATGAAAAGTTGGGGAGGCTGTTCAACGGAAAAGAGCCCCGAGTCTTAAATTTTTCATTTTTTATGATTATTATTTTAGGAAAATGCGTGTTTGTGACGATTGTGTTGAATTTCTCAGTCACTGGACATTAAATCTCAGGTCTTAACTGAAACGGGACATGCAGGCAAAGAGTGGAATAACTGCTTTGATTATCGGTCTTTTTGTTGACTTTCTTGACTGTCGTAAAATGTCGAATTTTCCTCATTCCATTCTCCATGACTATTGTCACAACTCCATCATGCAAGCTCGTCGACGCGCATCTACGACACCTACGAATAGAACCTGATAGGTTAGTAGATCCTTTTTAGGTTCTATTTGAGTTCTATTAACTCATTCAATCCATAAGACATACAAATACATTTTCAAAAACGTGGTCCCCGCCTCCCAAAGACGTATTTATGCGTCTTTTTTTTTTTGCGTCATAGCTCCGTGTTTTTATAGCATTTGAACACATTCAGTTGGCCTCGCAAAATCAGTCAAAATCCATAAAATCATATTTATCCGATGGGCAATTGCCATTTCCATTCGATAATTTCACACATATGCAAAAAAAGAAAACACACTGAACCGTCATCACTGAAAATCTTTTGGATCCCTGGTTAATCCGGCGACGGCAAGGTCTGATCCACTATGACGCGTTCCTCACAAAGCATTCAGTAATGATGGTATTAACTGCCAGCAAGTCTCAGTCAAATCCGCTTCTGGCAAAGCAGCGACATTGTGATGGAAGATACGACTCACACTGGGCTTTGCATTAGACAGGTTTTACGATCCATTACTTTCGCGATTCTCATGACCGGCTACTCTGAGATATGTAAATAATAGACCAGAAGAAGAAGAAGCCTCCAAACACTGTCAATTACAAATAGTGGTCGCTTAGTCCCAGCATACAATGACATCATTAGTGAAATAAATAGCTAAAACAAAATGTTACAGCCTCCAAACAGCCTCATTAAATAAAATAAAAAATTCCATTAAATAGAAATGAAAAGCAATGTCAAAATGACATTCTTTGAACTTAAAACGATAATTTTATGATGCTGCTTTTTTCTCCCTGGGCGCCATGCAAAGACTCTCGAAAGAATGTATCAAATATAAAGCACCAGTGAGCTGAGAGACATCCTTCTGACAATGTAAAGGCTGAAGTGGGACAATTTGTCAGGACTTGTGATGAATGGAAACGCGCCTCCGTCTCCATCCAGCAGCACAGGCGTGTTCTCCGGCACCATGGATGACATTTCTCTCATCACTCATGTTCTATACATCAGCGGTAAATTACTCCATCAGACTTTGCTTGCACCTGTCTGTCAGACAAATGGAACAGCTGATGTCTTCGAGACAGGTGAGTGACGAGGACGAGTGTCGGGAAAGAAAAAAAAAAAAACCATCCAGAAGCAATAGTGCGAGAGGGAAGAGGATGGAAAAAGAAGAATAGGGCGTGGGGCGGGGGGGAGCAATGGGCCAGAGATCATTTCAACTTGGATTCCCCGTTTTGGAGTCGAGTATCAGTCAATCTTGGGTTAATTCATGTTTCATACAAGTGGGAGGACGGCGAGTCAAGTAGAAACGACGCTCGTGCTGAAATGAAATCACCTACTTAGAATAATATAAATGTGATACGTTCAACTAGTCCCCCCCCCAAAAAATAATTTGAGCTCGCTAACCTACAATCCGAATGAGCTCCCGTGTGGCCGTGAGAGGTATTGCAGGGTGATGACGTCTGCACAACTGATCTAGATGCTTCAAATGCAATGAATGAACAATTTGAGAAAACAAGGAGACCTCTGTGCTTGGGCCCTAAAAATTATTTTAAAATAAGTCCTGCATTCAACTTCAAACCAAATATGAATTATCGAATCATGAAAAGTTTGTTGCAAGTAAATGGATATGAAGTAACATATTTGCGTCCATGATGCCATTTTTGATGTTCTGAAAGGAAAAGGCCTAATATTTGAGGATCAATTATTTTTTGACGTGTACTATCTTCCTGAATAAAAAAAAAAAACATGTTTGTTCTTTGGTGATTTTTGGATTCATCTTGATAATGCGCAGTATTGACTGAATTCTACGCAGGCAAGAAGAACACCAGAAATTCACCCCAAAACTAATATCTAAATTTGTGGCAAGAAATCAGAAAAATCAAAAGATATCACTCATATTATATATTTTTTGGTATTTTAAAATGCAAGTAAATGCTCGGATCGGACGCGAGCCCTTGACAAAAGAGCCGAGCGGCTTATGAGGAGCAGGAAGTGGAGAAGGTCGAACAGATGGTGAGATTTGGGGTTTCTTGCAGCGAGTGCATAATGTGCCACGAGGTGGCAATGTCTAAATTAATATGATTTGTTCACCTTTGATATATAAGAGGATTATAGCTAATGTTCAAACATGGAATTTGTGAATAGACTTGGATGAGGAGTGACACCGAATGGAATAGCATTAGCGGCCCCTGAAGGACTCATTGTTAACTTCTTGCCTAATCCTTATTAGGACTCGCAGGTCTAAGGGAACTGTCCGTGGCCAAAGGGACATGTGCCCCCATTGTGCTGCTGATGGTTAATCACGCCATCATGGCAGGAGGAGGCAGAAAGCCAATGAAAGAGAATGAAGGATCAAGAAAGTATATAAAGGCCCCCCCTGCTCTTAATGGGTGTTACTGAGTCTTGCCGGGCGCTGCGCCGCCTTCGTGGCTTTAAGGATGGAGTGCCCGACCTTACACTCAGCATGTGCAAATGAGACACAGACAAAAGATTAACCGCAGCTACGGATGGATTCAATGCATATTCCAACCTTGCATAGTTTGTCAAAATTTATTTCAAGGCGTCATATTTCAAGTCTCTCAGCCTCATTTGCATATCGCTCATCTAGCGTATTCTCGCATATTCTTGCGAATGCAATGACCTCGTTTTCCTCTGGGCGTGTGCCTGACGATAACTGTCGTCATGTTCGCCAGAACGCTCCTCCGACACCATCGCGCTATCGTGGTAACATGTAAATGAGGTCCATTTGAAGTACCTTTGTAAAGCGTCGTGGTTGGGCAGAGACGACCCGTCTGGAGCACCTTCGCATTGTGCCAACACAAAGAGCAGCTGTGGCATTCCCAGTGACAGACGAAATGTCAGCGTTGAGACAAAAGAGAGGTGTCGGCATTAAAAGTGGAATTTTAAAAAACGAGTAATGACGAGGAGACAAACCTTGCATGTTTATTCTATCAAGAAATATGGCCTCTCATTTTTTTTTTTTTTTACTAACAATTGCCCTTTCTCAGCCTGGAAACCAAAGCAGGCAATATTGTGTGTATATAAAAATGGCAGTAAAAGCACATTTGTAAAAAAAAAAAAACAAAAAAAACAAAATACTTGATTGTTGGCCAAATGGACTCTTTAATACATTATCTATGATACAGCAATAACAAGCGAGCAAAAAAAAACAGCAGCGGCGCCATCCAATTGATAATTCCAGCGCCTGCAGAGGCAGCAATCAAAATGCTATTAAATTATGAAGTGACTCACACTGAGCTTGTCGCGAAACTCACGCTTGTTTGTTTTGCCGTCATTAGAGGCCGAGAGCTGGCAATTGTCAACACAAACAGAGCGGCGCTTCCATGTCCCCCCCCCCTTGCCTAACGGCTCGGAAAGGGTAGACCAAGTAGAAAACCAAAGAAGGTGACCACGGACTTTCCCGACTAAGTCATCACTAATTAGCGGAGAAGAGTTGATAGAAAAATCCGCGTTTAGTCAATATGGTTGCCGATAGTAACGGAGCAAACGCAAAATCCCCGAAATCATGTCGATTGATGCGTTTAGCGCTAAGTTTGAACAAAACCCCAATAAGAGACCCGAACGAGGTCATCAAGCAATCGTCTGCACCTGAGTCAATTAAAGGGGTGACTTGAACCGCACCCCCCTAAAGCTGCTCTCACATTCTGCAATTATAGTCTCTAATTGTCCAAACGGCTAATAAATTGAAAGGTGCTGACATTTTCGCAAAGTACTCACGAGGCTGTTTGACATTACGGGAATTAAGATGAGACTCTGCGTTTATTGAACGCCTGACCATAAAAAGTCAAGATGTGGGCAGGTTGGAACACAGCTAACAATGCTATATGAGCTAGCATTCCGACGTGGTGACTTCGTCCATCGAAGCAGTCCGCTCATGGTCAAAGCGCCGAGATGAAGGCAGGTCTCCTCAGGTGCAGTCTAATGCTTGGTTCACATCAAATCCATTGCGAGCGTTTTCGGCGGCGTGATTGAATTGAAAAGAGAAGAAAGAAAAATGGAGGTGAAAATGATTGTTGGCTTTGGTGGACATCCAGAATTTTCAACAAGGCTAGCTACCATGATAGAAAAAAAGTAAAAAAAAGAAAAAAAATGGTATCTATGTTTTACTTCTTCTTTTTTTGTTTTTTGTTTTGTTTCTAACAGCTGTTGAACTTTACCAAGACGGCAATATTGTTTCAATTCGCTTTAGCACAACGTCTGCAATGTTTGCTAGCGGAAACGCTGTCATCGTCTCAAAGCAAAGCCCCTCCCCCTTCCCTGTGAGTCGTGAACAGCTGTGCGGTGAAACGCCAGCGAATGAAGCAAAGCGGAGATCTTTTTTTTAATACAGCTTTTTTATTGTTTTCTTTTTTTTTTTTAAATCAGACATTATGCTTAGCTTGAAATGCTAACATCACTGCGACCTTTGTGACCTGTCCTCTGCTACAAAGCGGACCACCAAATACGGGAAACTTTCCACTGAGGCTCCCTCAAAAGTGACCTTTTTTTCCAACCAATCTATTTCCTGTTGTTGGCTTTTGTTCGCACTTCTATGTCACGCCTTTTGTTTGGAGTGACGCGGCACTCTGCCCCTCAGCTTTTGTTTATACTCACAAAATTGGACCTGTTAAGGAACCGAGTCCTGCACCAATCTCCCCCAACAATTCATCCGCACCTTTTTCGTTTTACAGACGAGAGAAGAAAAAAAAAGCCAATATTGTTCCCATTAAATGTGTTGTACTGTTCCTCTAAATAAATCGCATGATTGCTGTGGTTAGATGGGTAAACGCTCTGTAAGCTGTCATTAGAGGCCACGAGACGGAGCACAGAAAGCAGACGGCGAGGCAACACGCTGAAGCCACCTCCAATTTTCCATAATGGCGCTACCATTTGCTAACAGCACCCGGCCGCCGCCAAGTATTATTTAAACAGTTTGTGGAGTTTGACGGGAAGTTATTTTGTCATTAAACTCTGCGGTACGATTTAAGGCTATCACAAATAAATGTTAAACCGTTGTTTGTATTTCTTGAGGTGAGCTTTTGCAGGAATATATTTTTTGTGGCTGTTTTTAGTCAGGCATAATAAATGCGTTTTTATCATCATATTTGGTGACGACTGAGAAAATGTGTTGCAATCATTGTCTCTTTAATTATCAGAAAGAGCTGAGCTGGACCTTATCGCCTTCAAGTCCGTTTGAACCCATCTGACGTTTGAATTTTTTTATTTATTTATTCATTTTTTTAAAGCCATATTTGATGAATTTTCCTAATTTAATGCAGGCAAAAAAAAAAAAAAAAAGGCTTTAAGAAAAAAAATGTGGGATATAATTCTAGTCTATCACGCCACTTGACCAACAGGGTCCACTTGTGACACATTCCAGAAGCGCTTGTCCAAGACAGAAAATAATCACTTCAACTTTTTAGAACACCATCAATTCTGAATATTTCATGGACATGACAAATTTAGAAGCGGCGCCTGCCTGTATGGGGACAGTTAATTGGACTTGGATGTGAGTTTGTTCATTTTGGCCGCAGTGAAGAAGTCAAAGGTTGATGCGACGGCAACAGCCTTTGGGCTGTTGACACCAAAAAGTTCTGATGCTGCACACTTAAAATCCTTGCAATTTTTTTTTAATGCTGGAATTAATCATGAACATTATTAAATTTGATGCCAACCAAGGTTTCAACGTCCTCTGCGGTGATGCCGAGCCGCTTACACACTGTTGAATCCACCACGCTGATTTTCTTTGGATTGGATTAGCCTCATGTCTTATTTGTTGAGCTCCAAACTCCACCAAAACAATGTCTAATTTGTAAGCGTTGAAGTATCATTACTCCACAATTAGATATTGATTATTTGGGCAATGTGGTGACATCTGAACCGTTACAGCGCTTGTTATCATGTAATAGAGTGCGATTTGTTTCACGGGTCTTGAGCTCTATGAAATTAGTTTGGATCACGATTATTATGTAACAAAAAAAAAAAAAAAAGAAAAAAAACTCATCAATTTGTATTGTTGTGGGATAACAAAACTGAACATGTAATAATGTAATTGTAATATCGCTTCCCTACCGCGCAGGTAGATGGAGAATATCACGGTTGACTTTGGGCGAAAAGGCGAAAAACAAAACGGCATAGAAGTTCACAATCTCAGACTTTCACTAATAGCGAAAATACGCATAAAGCAGATTATATAATGTGCACGTACACGTTTAAATGATCTAAATTGCAATGAAGTTGTTTCTTTATTTCATCAATATTTCATTATCAGGATTGATTTATTTTTTATTATTTATTTATTTATTTTTATTTTCATTTGTATTTATCATTAATCCAAAGAAATGTGTTTGAAGCTCATTAAACCGGCAGTCTTTTTTTTTTTTTTCCCCCCCAGCAATGTTTACATCTACGTGTATACTTAATTATGTTTGATTTAAATAAGATCCCATAAACTCGATTCATCTACATGACTAGTTTCGGTAAAATTAAACGATGGCTGAAAATTACCTCGTGACAATGAAAATGCGCAGACGTTCTGTTTGTGGCAGTAATTACGCTGATTAACGTCGAAATATGAGGGCAAAGTCCATCATCGAAGTCCAGATAATTGGAGCAGCATTGCATGAAATCAAAATATCATCAAACATTACATGAGCCCATTAAGAGAAGGAAGGCTACGTCAAACATCAATAGCCAAAATGAATTCATATCTCGACATATTTGTCCAACACGACACTGATATGTTTTTAGCCATTAAATTAGTATTTCCAAATGATTTATTACTTATTAGTTGCATCGCATGCAGAATATGCGATGATAAAAGCGCAAAAGTGCATTCTTTGATTGTGACTCCCCCTTCTTGATATTTCTAATGAAATATAATGTTGGTTAAATTATGTGCACATGATTTTTTTTTTTTTTTGCAGCCGTTGAAACAAAGAGGGACTAATGATTTGGAAATACATTTGCTGCAATGTGATCAATCAAGTCAAGTGATTAACATATTAAGGAACGTGTTAATATTTGATGTTTAATTAAAATGAAATATTTATCACCTTTTAGGTACCAGGTGCCTGATAATCATTCTTATTTGTAGTTATGATACACTGGCTCTCTGGCACCCTTGGAAAAAAAAAAAGAAAAAAAAAGAAGTGTCTTTGTGTTCATAGGTTGCCGATATTCCAAATATAATTTTTCTTCTTTATTCTTCTGCATTTGGCAGTGTGTTTGAACTTTAAAAAATGCAAATCTGAAAAAAATATCAGAATATTTTTTATTTATTTATTTATTTTTTACCAGTTTATGTAATCTCTGCTACGTATTCCATGTGGTTGAAAACTTCCAATATCGCAATTTATAGGGTAAATTATTATTTGAATACTGGATGGCTAAAACCTTTTTTCTTTCGGGGAATCCAACGCCATATTTGCATTTTTAATGTTAATACACACTTTTTGAGAGAATAAATGAAAATTAATTTTGAATCATGCGTTGCTTTAACAAGCCATTAATTGCATTTTAATTTGCTAAATTAATACGCAGCTGCTGTTGTGTTATCAAATTAAAAAAATAAATAAATAAAAAACATTTTCCTATTTTTTTGTCATATAATTCCACATCAGGACTTTGTGTTTGTGTTTGTACAGCAGCAAACATCTTTGGTTTGGGCTGTGATGAGCCCAAACATATGAAAGTGCTTGTTCATGATAATCATTGTTTTCTTTCAATTTCCTGCTGCTTATGATTCTCTCCGGTGGTCACAAATAAAAAAAATAAAAAAAGAAAAAAAGAAAGACGGAAAGAAAAATAAATAAATAAAAAAAGGATGCAAATGCACAAGCTCTGCAAACTGTGTGCTGTTTACTCCTCTTTGCATCTCATGCATCCAAATTAAGCAGCAACACAAACTTGATCTCCCACCCTTGAGGCCCTCAAATCAGGAATGTTTGATAATGACTATGCTTTGACTATGCAGAGATAAAATACGGAAGGGACTCAAAAAAAAAGGGGGGGGGGGGCTGACATGAGCAGGCTATTGTTCCTCTCATGGCACAGGAGAAATCATGATTTATGTCGTATCGGAGGGAAGACGGCTTGAGCAAGGGATGGAGGTACAAGTCAATAATGATAAATTCCTCCTTTCACATAACCGGCCCACCCCCAGTATTCCCGCCATGATTAGATGAAAATAATTCAGTACCTGTGCGCCATTATCACACTTTCATCTTCAGCTCTTCCATAATTTTCCCATATGTATCTTTTTGCATTTCAGACAGAGCCGCGTCTTTTTCTGTTTTTTTGTCTTTGGCGTCAAGGGTACGTATACTAATATGAATCTAAATCAGACGGAGTATTCGTGACGTGCAACACAAGCCACAAAGACGACATTGCGAGAAGAAAGGGGCGAATAATAAGAGTTTTTTGCGTCCTCTCCGAAAGAGAATCGTACAAAAAGAATCGACTATTTGGAAAATAAACTCGATTTCATCCACTTCAGCCAAGGACCCATTGTTGAAACGTGTTTTTAATATTTTAATCGTTCGCAATGTCGTGTTTTTCTCACAGTTGACATTTTTTGGGGCATTTTTTCTTGTCACTGCTTCACTCTTTAATTGAACAGTGACATTAAGTGGATCCAATTTTGTTTGCTTGACATTTCTACTCTTAGTAATGATCTTACTCTAATTACTATCGACTTTGGCGTCACTGGCATCTTGATTCCTGATCGAATTATTGAACTGGTCATCAGTGAAATATCAGATGAAAGTGAGCATGGCGCTATCAACATTCATTAATCACCGATCGTCAGTGACGATGAGTCACGACGATGAGACTGGTGAATATGTACTCAGAAATGATGCAGACTTGTACTTTAAATGTTTTGAAAACTTAAAGAAGAAGAAAAAAACCTTGATGTTTCCTGAAATTGCTTTCATTGATTGGCCAATACCTGTCATGTACGTCAATACTTTAAACAGTAAGTATAAGTGGATAAGCATCGTCTTTGTATAAGCTCGGTGACAGAGTGATTGTCTTGGACGTGCATTTACATGAGATGGAGATGGGCCGTTTGGTCGCCACATGAAGAGAGTTGCAATATGACTGCATTCAGAACACACACACACACACACACGTGCCAGAAAACTCGCAAAGTGGCAAATGGGTGAATGGATCCGTCTTTGAAAGTAATGGTGACCGTTCAAAGCTTGAATCCATTCCCAATCATTCGAGAATTCAGTTATCGAAATGTTCATATTATTATTTTGTTTCAAATCTGCTTTCAGAACTTCTGAATGCACTGTACATTAAATTCAATTTTAAAGACAATATTAAATCATGGATCTAAAAATCACGAACATGCATCGAGAGTAAAGTCACAGCATGGACAGGTTAAGCGAGGGAATTAGATTTTGTATTAACCGGATGTAAGACAAATGACAAAGAAATCGGGCAGAGGAAAGAGCCTTGGGGAACGCCAGGAGAAAGGTGTGGTGGGATGGGAATGATTTGTGTTAAATGAAACGAGAATGGTACGCCCCAAAGTGTCTCAGACATTCCAATTGAGGTAAGCCGGTCACTGAGAACGTCGCGCCCGATTGATGAGGTTGACTTTGTGGGTGGTTAGCAAACTCATCAAATGCCAAGTGGAGGTCATTTTGGAGATTTTTGACCAAACAGTTAAGAGAGTTCCTGGTACTCGAGCCAGTCTATTGGGGAAGAGGCTGTCAGAAAAATACAAAGTACAGGCCGGAAATATAAATGGTTATATAATCGCTGTCGCGACAAGGGACAGATGATCTTAATTCAACGATCTGTGATGCAGGAAATATGGATGAATCATCTCAAAGCTGTGAAACCACAAACCCCAGTAGCCATCCTCAGTTTTTATTGTATTTTATTTCCACTCACTGAATTGTCGTTCTAAATAATACTATGGGTGAAATCCTTACGCAGGAACGCTAATGTACAAAAAATATCTTATTAACTCATTCGCTACCATTGACGGATATAGACGTACTTTCATTTTACCTGGGCTGGCAGAGAATGAGTTAAAGTCAGATAAACATCATTTCACTTGTCATGAATTTATGAATGGAAAATAAGAAGGAACCTGCTTAATATGCTGAGGTGCTTAAGTAAATAATTGTGTCATGAATAAGTTCCTCCCACATGTTTTTAGATTTGGAATGTGGAACACACGTTCTTTCGTCTTAAGCCTCCAGCAAACACGATCGGGTGCTCGATGTTTAGGCTGAATAAATTATGATGCAATTTAGATTGTGTTCTTGCATGAATTTGACATCCAGCTTTTTTTTTTTAATTAGCCTATTGTTTTGATTTCTTTAAAAAAAAAAGTTATGTATTTATTCATTAAATTACAGCAAACAGTCTGGATGTGCAAAGTAATAAGTGTAATAAACTATTTATGGGTACCATATAAATTGCAAGTTGCCGTTTATTTATCCTCATCATATCGGTTTGGAGAAGAACAATAGAAGAGCCAGCTGACAAAAAAAAAAAAAAAACGTCTCTTCCGAGCAGGAACATGTTGAAAATACTAATCAAACATCATTTACAACATGCTTTTATTGAGGCTCCTAAGAGAGCGGCTCATCCCGCTTCTTCGCCATGGTAACCAGGGATTCATTTCAGAGGTGTCATGCTGCATTATCATCTCACCGGTTCATCCGCTCCCCTCCGCCCTCTGGCTTGCTTGCTTTTGTCCTCCCTCTGTTCAGAGCCCTCAATCTCAAACCTGCTCAGCGTCCTGGAAGGAAAACATCTCGTATAAAGCTCCATCTCCCGTCATGTACGCCACACACAGACTCGCAACCACACACTGGCGGACAAATCTCTGCTTCCACACAAAGCGTCAACTTTTCCACAACATACTGTATTATTATTAGTTTTTTTTTTTTTTTTACCACCGGACTCAGAATTGAGTTGAGTTTAAAAGAGCATATAGTCTAGATTGTATAGATGTTTTTGTACAAATAAACATGTTTTGCGTTAGAACTTTTCTTTCAATCTCTGAATTAAAAAAAAAAAACTTACGTAGTCTTATTTTATTATTTAAGTATTTTATCAGCTGTGTTATTTCAAAATGTCCTCCACCCTTGTCTCGTCTTGTTGCTTTTGTTTGCAACGTCGAACAAACATGACGTCAATCACTGGCGTTAGTGGTGGTGACACATTTAAAGTCCAGCATCTCGTGTTGAGCAAAAGAACAAAAGACGGGGTGTAGAAACCAAATTCCGAGAAGTTGTGGTTTCACAAAGAAAAGCGCTTCGAGCAGCACAGAGCGCCACATAAATGAACGGTGAAATTAAGCGGTGAGCACAAGAATCCTTTTCTGAATTGCGATGGCGATTAAATGTTGAATTGACTTGTATATTTTGTAGCATGGAATTTTCAAGAACTATTTCCCGTCACGTCTGTGAGGTGTGCTCGTTGAAATCCAAATGAAATCACACGCTGATCTGAGAACTCCCTGTTGGTTTTAGCCATGTTCCAGTTTGAGTAGCTGGAAATAGATCTTCATAGCCCGTTCTCGGGTGTCCTTTCGGGATTCCGTTTTGGGAGAGAATTAGATGCTGCTTTCTTTTTAAAAGGAAACAGACAATGCTTAACGCTGCGTTTGTTCTTTGACAGAAAAAGACACATTACGCCTTAAACGTTTTTTTCCCCCCGCAATAAACTCGTCTCCCCTTAGTTTGAGACTGTAATGAATTTACACACACGTTGAGGCACTATTGCAAAATACTACTTTTGAACGAACCATTAGCCTCAATTAAACGACGTCTCATAAAATGTACCCCACAGCGCATGGAAAGTGTACTGTCTGCTCCCCCCCCCCCAGGCTGCACACGCTTAGCGGGGCGTCTATAATGGTCGACTGTAATAAGTGGCATGCTTTGGTCTCTTCTGGATTGTAAGATGGTCTCATTTTAATTGTGAGCCACGTGAACAACAAAAAGGCCCTCATCACGCCACGTGAGTTGTGGAAGGTTCGGCTCAGACTTCACGGCTGCATGCGTCACTCGGGAGTAGACTGACACCTGGTGGTGGAATATGTTACTGCTTCAAGAAATTGAAAAATAATGAACAGGAGTTCTGTTTCCATCAGAAGACATTTAGACAACGATTTAGACGCGCAAATATAATTCTGAAGTGCATATGTGATAAATATTGCCAACTACTTGTGATCAAGGGCTATACACACACACACAAAAAAAACTTGGTTTAATGTGCGTATACAAATTCGATCAAGTGTAATGACCACTGCGGTGTTATAGTACCCTCTATTGGCAGCATTATATATTTCGACTGAAACTTTGTTATTACATGAGTTTTAATTTAAAAACCTCAACATCTTGTCATCTATTTACACATCTATGACAAAAGATTAACAAATGTTTACTGTTGTATTCTTATCACATCAAACATAACTCTTGAGGCGGTTGCTTCAGTCTATATTTGGGCTTTTTTTTCCCCCATATGTACTTTTTATTATTGCTGGACATCGATGTTTGCACTGTCATTCTTTCAATATTTAAATATGCTAATTTATTAATTGAATATCTAATTTCCTTCTTGTCTGCTTAACTTAACGTTATTTGGTGCCAACAGTATATTTTTTTTCTGTGTCAATCCAGAATAAACTCCAAGGTACAAGGATCACATTCTGAACCTTTGGACCAATGAATGTACTCTTGTTTAATTCCATGTAATAATCATGTTACCGTTCAGTCAGGTTTCTCCGGTGACAGTCAGGCAGGCGACACATATATTGGACAGGCATTTTATTTACAAAGAGCAGATCCAGACACGCAAACAAAATACAATAATATCGGCAAGTTGACAGAAAGCGAGATGATAGGAATTTGTAGCGAACGGATTTCAACAAAAGCCCCTTTTCCCTCAAGGTCTGCTACTGAGTTAGGGCATCAAAAATACAGGGAAAAAAAAATCAAGTGATCACCTTCTGTCACAAGCAATTTAGTTTATAAAAATATCACCATGGTGATCCACAGATTCACAGAGTCGACCTTGGAAAGACCTATTTACAAAAATCCTCAAAGGAAAAGATGAACAGTGCAGAGGGAGATCCCAAAAGGCAAAGCTTGAGAAATTCAAGGTCTCTAAATTGACACCTCTTAATCTTTTTTTTTTCATTAATCCTGTAAAGACCAGACACACAAATCAGTCAAAGGGCAGTTGATATAACATTTTTATACATTGTTTATACAGCATACAAAGAATCTGTCTTTCGTTGTAATATACAAAGGCCTGGTCATATGCCAGCCAGATGTGAATTTGGATACATCTGTATATGCCACCGTGCTCACAAAAGTGGAAAGACCATTCGGTTATGGCGCCTAAAAATATAACCAAACAATATCACAAACAGAATTAAAGAAAAAATGCACAGATGTTAATAGGTTGATTATTTGCTTGAATTGCAAGTTACACACCCTTCAAATATGTTTTGCAAACATGTCACGTTAGACTCCGTACAAGAAGCGGTATTGTTAGCAACTCTTGCTTTTGGTATGATTCTGACACATAAATTACGGGCCAACGTTGAACAAACACTTGGTGGCCACTTTGAATCGTTACACCTGCACATTATGGATGGATTGCATTTTGAAGCTACTAGCAAACTTGACCCACAACAAGAAAATAAATGTTTCAGAAACAAAACAGAAAACTGAATTTTGGACACAGCTATTGAATTGGCGTTTATTAATCGGCGCAGGTGAACATAATAAAGCAGCTATGAGGTGAAAAAAAAAAAATCCTTAATTCAACTGTAATTGTAATATTTCATGTAGCTAACTGTAAATAACTTTCATATAACATCATATAGTTTGTACTCTGCTGGGATATTAGTAATTTGTTATTTAAAAAATCATTTGGTAAAAGATGTATTTCTCTGAATGGTATTCTGAAGGCGGCCGGCATAAATGTGGAGATTATGAAACGGTGTGACAGGTTGGAAGAGGTAGTCAAAATGGCGGCCTGGTGGCTCAGGTGACAGTGAGTTAGATGTGCTCTCAGCAACGGCCGGAGATCTCACCTCATAGTTGTGAAGTGGCGCCAACGTGAACATTAGGACAGGCTGACAGCTTTAGTATCTAGACTGTGCCTGCCAGTGCTGAAGGAGAAGAGGAAAAGGATTGCAGACGATGCTTTATAACCACCTCGGCAACAAAATGCACTTTGCTGTGATGGCGAAATCACGCAGACAAAATGGAGCGATGCCTTTAAAATAATGGAGGACGACACAAAGTGGCTGGGTCTCGATTTGATTCCATTTAACGTTCCGGACCAGGATTTTGTCCATGAGCTAGGTTACGTGCAGAAGTTCAGATATGATTTTTTTTGCATGTCAACACATAAGCTAACTAATATTTTATTTATTTATTTTACTTTATTGTAATGTCGTTAGTAGTGGACGTCTTACTCGCAATTGTTTTCCGCAGCTGGGAAAATGGTGATGGGAAGATGAGTTTTGGTGCCCTCTTCCGGTGAAACATGAGAATGCAACAAGATGCTCCAAATAGACAGACAGATGGGGATGATTCAGGACAGCACGCTGGTGTTTTGCGAGTCCACGGCTTGCATGCTCATCACATCTGTACTTACTCCTCTGTCATAAACGGGGTTGTCAAAAGCGGACTCCTCTGCCATGTTGTCGTACGGCGGCGATGATGTCGCCATGCTCATAGACTTCCCTTGGAGTCTGAATGGAAGGTTGAGAAAGGGGGGGGGGGGGCGGGGGTGACGTGGGGCATCATGAAATGTGCATTCGTTTGCAATGTGGAGTACAACGGCTTACTTTGCAGCACAGACGTAAATCCCAAGAACAACCACCAAGACAACTGCAGTTGGAATAAAGACGGCGAGGGTAATATTGGTTCCCTCGATGCCATAATCGGTATTGACAACTGCGGGGTCAGAACATATAATTACACACAGACACACAAAAAAAACCCAACATCTGTTCAAAATATTACAAAACAAATATCGACGCATCGTTGTTGTCGTATTTCAAAGTAGAACTCACCGTCCCGCCTGTGTTCATTCACGTATCGACTCGAGGAAGCTGCAAAGAGACAATTAGTCAGTGTTTGCTCCTCTTTGTTGCGGTTACACAAAGCGCACGTCACACTTGAGCGCTAAAGAAAATCTTGTTTTGCAGCAAGAAAATCAATCGCGCATGAAATTGGGAGCGTGAAAGCGAGTCTTTACCTCGACAAGCAGGTGGCGTGCTGTTCCACTGCGACGGGTGTCCGGGGATGCAGTAAAGTGTGGCCTGGCCCTGCAACTCGTAGCCCGGGTGGCAGGAGAAGACGAGCATCTCGCCGGCTTGGTAAAAGGCCTTTTCAGAACTTTGCGCACTGGTGGAGGCGGCTCCGGGGTTCCGGCATGGCTCGTACTTTTCGGCTGAAGACAGAAACGTTGGCAGGTACGAGTCCCTAACTGTGACTCAGATGTTATACTTTGTGAAAAAAAAAAATCTTCTCAGCAGTTAAAAAAATGATAAATGCACAACCAGGCTTATTTTTGTAGCATGACTTACGAAGACACTTGGGCAGTCGGTCACTCCACTTGGGTTTGGCTGCGTCTCGGTTGTAACAGGTAAGGAGGTTGCTGCCCGACAGAACGTAACCTTTGTTGCAAAAAAACTGCACCGACGATCCAACAGCAAAGCGGGAGCCCGTGTTCACTCGCCGACTGTGCTCCACGTTTCCCGGGTCCTGACATGTCATCACTGGTGTATGGGAGGGGGAAAAAAAGTCGAAGATTAGGAAAATGAAGCTTCAAATTTGCTTCATGAACCAGTTGTTGTATTTTTGAGTCCTCTAGATGGCACTGTTGGTTTAAATAAAGGGTTTAAAAAATGGCAAGTCAGTGGGCTTTCAGCCCAATTTTGAACAGAGAGCGCCATCTACAGGAGTCCAAAAATACTACAACTGGTTCATGAAGCAAATTTGAAGCTTCATTTACCCATCACTGCTTTGGAGTAGTACTCGGCGCTACAAATGCAAGAATCCAACATTTAAAAAAATGGTGTCAAAAATCCCTGATATTTTGCAAGAAATAAGCCCGATGAAAATTGTTAGGCAGCACCGTGAAAAGAATCATTGACTGATATAACCTCAGTCATTTACAATCGCTCTTCTGAAGTCGATTAGGTCTGTGTTGGATACAATTAGAAATGAACAGAGATCTTGTTCTGACAATAAAAAAAAAAATAAATCCTGAACGTTGAAAGCTGACATGTGACTTGACAATATCTCAGCAGTCATTGTGAATTTCATTTCATGACATGAAGTTGTCCTCACCTTCCTGACATCTGGGCACATCACCGCTCCAACTGAGATCCCATTGGCACATGAGGATCTCGGAGCCGGCCATCTCAAATCCCGGGTAGCACTGGTACGTGACCACGGTGCCGTGGATGAGGTCGGGGTGGGATGTGCTCTTCCAGCCATTGGTGATCTCTGGCAACTCGGAGCAGGTGTCGTTCCTCGGCACCTCTGTGGGGAGGAAATAGGCAACGTGTCAGGTGGGTCATGAGTAATTGTGCGTGAATGTCGTCTCATCCCGCTGGATGGATGGAGTTACATTAAAATGCGGCTTCACATTTATTGTAATACCGACAAAATACACCAGTTTTGTGTCGTTTGTTCATGCATATTATATAAGCCGCTACTTTTTTCCTAGATTTTTTTTATACAAGGGTGCAGCTTTCTTTTCTTTCACCACTAGGGGGCGGTCTATAGTTCAGAAAATACGCTGAATAAATAGAAATGATTTATTTTTTCTCTTGGGTCTGTTCTGTTTTATTAAGCAAATCTGTTGTCATAAAAAGGCACTTTTTTTGTACCTTTATGTGCATTCACAGTACAAAATCGTTCTGTACATGCAGTAAACAACTCGTTTTTGAAAACATAGAAAACTGCGGCTTATAGCCTGGTGTGACTCATGAATCCCTTTTTTTTTTTTTTTTTTCAAAAAAAGGGAGTTTCTGCGGCTTATATATGGTGGTTGCGTTACCATAGTGACCATTAATTTTTTTTTTTATAGTCTTATATTAGTCAGCCAACATCGCCCCCCCACTGCACTGCTGCAGGTCCACAAGAGTTATGGACTTGTTTGAACTGATCGGCTGCGGGGAAAAAAAGCATATATTAGTGCTGTCGTGATTACATTTTTTAACTAATCACAAAAAAATTCCATGATTAATTGCGATGAATCACATTTTTCAACTTCAATTTATTGTGAAGCTTGTAACGTGAATAATACCTCGGAATTAATGCAAAAAATCACCAAATATGAAGTATATTTTAATTCAAAGACATTCTTCTGATTCTTGAAAACGATCTAAACGGAGACATCTCTGCAGGCGTTTTTTTCTCAAAACTGTTGCTTTGCAAAGCCCAGTGCTATACACCTAAATTCTAGACATTTTCCTTTCTCTTGGCAATAGCATCTCCGAAATAACGTGTTTCTCGGTCCACACCACAATTAACATTCAAAATGTTTTGTAAAGGAAGAAAAGTGTTTTTTTTTTGTTTTTTTTAAGGATGAAAAAAAAAAAAAAAAAAAAACTCATGTAGCAGCCCGGCATACAAATGCGAGGTTTTTGATGCAAACAAAAACAAGAGTATTTTGAGAAGCAAATGTAAACAAAGGCTTGAGATGTTTGCCGGGAGGAACGCAGCAGGAAGCTTGGCAACACAAAAGCACGTGGCAAAGAACACAAAGCATCACGTAAGGCAGCCCACAATTAAGCGTACCCAATTATTGTCTTCCTGTTTGTCTCCGTTATCGAATGCAGCACACCTGCGATGAGCCAGACAAACAAGGCCGCGAGGCAAACAACGCAACAGGAGGAATATCGAGATTTCTTTTTTTTTTAAAATCTTACCAAAAAAGTGGACCACAAAGCCGTTGTTGTAGCCGTAGATATTGGTGGCGGGATCCGACTGAAACTGGACGGTGACATCCGCCATGGACGTGTAGAGCTTGAAGTGCGGACGTTTGCCGCTGTATTGGCCAAGAATGTTGGCCGACAGGTCATCGCCATCGTAGAAGGTGAGGAGGTCATTTTTGCCCAAGTTGAGTCTACGATGCACACAAATGCGGATTATTTTTTTTTTTCCCCATACAAAACGTTAAATCAAATCAGTTGTGAAGATAATCCATTTTTCACCAACAAACAATTTTTTTTTTTTGTCCAGGAAAATGAAAATGACTTTTTTTTTTTATTCTTACCCGGGCATCAAAGTGTCTCATTATGTCCTAATAAGTATTTTTATTTTATTTTTTTTAATTAGATAAATTGACTGCTGGGCTAATTAGGGTGAGAAGATAAACAAACTTTCTTGTTTTAGGTCCGGCTGCTCATTTAAGCCCTCAAAACAAATAGAAAGAATAATGAAAACAATTTGTTGATATCAGGCTGGTTTTTCCCTACAAATCAAAATGAGATTCAGAATATAAAAAAAATCGGCCCACCAGCCATTTTCTATCACCTCGAGTTAACGAACAGAGCATAATAATGTTGCAAGTTGCACTGTGATGAATATTTAGTTTTGCGTTTTCCAGTTTAAAGTATTGACTTAGTTAGTGGAATAAATGTCAAGAATATTTGCAATACTCGTCGGTTAAAATTCATAAGACGATTTTCATGATGAGGGTTTTTGTTGAGTCGATTTATTATTTCCGTGTCTTTTTGGCCCGATTGTATTTTTCGTCTTCACCTCTTCTCGTCAGCCCTGTTCCTTGTGTCAACCAATCGGCTCCCTCCAGTCGTTCAAGTCTTGTCCAGGTGTTCCCAATTGTCGCGCAAAGCAGTTGGGTTAGGTTAAACTTTGTATCTATATTTGCTTCGTAATTTATAAGAAGACAGAACGTGTGACTGATGGATGATGTGAAACGAGTGATGATGTCAACAAATTTTCACATTTTCATTCACAATGTCCTCCACATTATTTCTCATCTCTTTCCACAACACCTCACACATCTCTTCCGAAAATCAACAGCTCGCACCACTGCAGCGTTATTGATTCACCTTAGAGAAAAATTCTACCTGGGGAAAAAAAAAAAAAAAAGCGACTTTACATTTAAATACATTTATTGTCCTCCCGGCATTCAAATGCAGCTTTCAGTGAAAACCTGCACCGGTCCAGCTTTTGAGAGGAACCAATCAATTATTTGCATTCACGATACTCGTGGATGCGTATCCCAGGCAAAAGGTCAAACTAAAAATAAATAAGAATATATATGTGAAATATTGTGAAGCAGGCTGGCGGGTGCAAATGAGGAAAAAAAAACAACAGCAATATTTTAGCCAACTTGAAAATGTCCGAATAATAGCACAATGGGCACCAAGCTCCATTCGACATTCAACAATGAACATTTTCCATACTGCTGACGAGTGACTTTGATGCATTATGCTTATTGTCTTCCAGTTATGTCGTTGGATTTATGGAGCGGCGCAGCTTGCCATTGTATCAAGGATTACTTCCTTTAATCAATATTGATAAAGTCATATTGTTCCTTCTGCATCTTATGATTATTATTTTTTTTAAATCACTAACCACACCTCCATTCAGTTCAAGCTGTGTCCTATTTTAACAAGGCTTATATGCACAATGGAAGCTTATCAACCCCCTCCAAAGGTCTCCCCAAAAATCAGAGCAGCCCAGACAATGTGTATCTTCCATTAAACGATCTTTATCGACTGTGATTCGCTTCAGCCTCAGATGTTCAGACGTGTGGCAGGGGCATTCGCCTCATTCCTCTTTCTTATTCCACGCAGCTCATTGGTCAGTTCTTGTCTTGTTTGCTTCACATTCACACGTGCATTGAGCATTCTTCCCACTTCATGAAATCGACTGCATTCATTTCAAGCCACAATGTCGGCTGATTTTTACGTGTTAAATCATTTGACTGGTACACTTGGCTTGTAGTAAAGACAATAGCTCCTGCCATTGCCGTGGCAACCTGAGATCACCTATTTGTGTGGTCTAAAATATTGCATTGCAAATTTTTTTTTTTTACAAGGTGCAATAAACTCCAAAAATGCCAACGCAGACACAATTTAAATAAACACCTCAGCTCGGTGGTGGATCCATCTCCGTAAATCGATAAAAATGAACTCAAGCTAAACTTTACTTTAAAGCTTCTTCCAGATTTTTCCCTTTTTGGTCATTCGGAAGTGTCGCACAAATAAATGACAAGAAAGTTCAAATAAACCTCGAATCAAGAAGCTTTCCCGGGACACAAGTCGCAACGTCATCTGCCCAAACACTTTGATCGCTCTTTAAATTGTCACCTTAAGTCAGACAAAACACTGACATCTCGCTTTTGCAATTCCAAACAACACACACGCAAGATGGGATGACAAAGCACCCTTCAGCTAAGACTTACACATCATTCAGTAGTTAAACACCACCAGCCGCTGAACTGAACTGGCCTCACTATAGCAACCCGGCATTGACTTGACTGATACCCATTTGGACTCGGTTCTCATGACAATTTACTATCAGGGGCTGAAAAAGCAATTTTCTAAAAGGGCTTGCATTCTGTCTTCAATGGTGCGCGTGGTTTCACATGTTTAACTTGAGGGCTCTTTTTGAAAAAAAAATAAATAAATAAATAAATAAAAATAAAATCTATTTCTGAATAACAATGGCATGTGCTGAATAATGTACGTTAGCCTTTTGAATCGGACCTGCCAAGTCCAAAGAATACGACATTATCCAGAAGAATCTCAATTGCTTTCAGTGTCATGCTTTCAAAAGCCAATATTGTAATTCTTTGACAACTAAATTGCCGGCTTGTGTTTCAAACCAAGCTTGCGCGTTACCGTGTAGTCATGCCAGTCTCCACATGAGGGCTCCCCAAACCTAATATGTGCGATGCCATTTATTTATTTATTTTTTTTAACAATTTCCCCATTGTGTAATACAGCAATGTGAAACATTTTCTTAAAGCTTTGTGCAGGTGCAGATCAGCTGCAACCTCGCCTGCCGCCATGCTAATTAGCGACGAGCCAGCCCTCCTGTTTGGCCTAAATTAATCAGTCCTCATTATGCACGCTGCTCCTCTGTCATTTCCAGCACAAGCACGGTGATGAATGATAATACGGAAAATGTTATCATTAATGTGGGGAGGTGTGGACCACCAACCCCCCCCCCATCGCATTTCAATAATGAGACAGCACTCATCCGCAAGAGTTTCTTGTCAAGTCAACACGTGTGACGGGAGCAAACAAATGTGTCAAATAATTAAATAAATAAATAAATAATGTAACCGCTACATTTTTCTCCTATATTGTTAAGATAAGCAAATGCTGCAAAGGCCAAGCAACCTTACTGCACTCTGAATGGAAATCAGATGGCCTCATATCCAAATTATTTACTTTTCAGATAATTTTTTTTTCTCCCCCCCTACCAAGGTGAAGTGGTTGACGTTGAACGTTGAATATGAATCAGTCATAATCACAGCATTGAAACGCACGCCTCTTTGAAGTTATCTGATTTGTATGAAATGTTATCTTGTCATCTGCGGGCCAGATATGATGAAAATTATTGACGATTAACAGTCATTGGTGAAAACGGGGAGAAACTAGAAATCCACTGGCAGCAGGAGTTTGTCCTGTTTGTTTGTTTTGGGGTACTATGGCTTTCTTCCACCGAACAGCAAAATGGCACGGGAGGTTATATGAACGTTATAAATTGCTCAGAGTTATGAATGGTCGTCAGTCTCTATATATGACCTGGCAACCTGTCAGTGGCGTTTTTGGCCAACACGAGCCGGGACGAGCTCCAACTCACCCTCAACCCAAATGAGGACAAGCGCTATAGAAAATGGACAGATGGAAGTTTTAATTGTTTCCACGTTATACAAGTTTGGCGGGTGCGCCTGTCCATTAATCAAGCGTGAAATTAAACAAACAATGTCAATCTTTGGTTATTTAACTATTTCCGAAAATGTGTTTGTAAGCCTGTTTTGAATAGTTACTTTAGGGACACGCAGTAATTTTTGGACAGCAAAAGACCAACCAGCGAGAAAAAGCCTCAGTGATGTTTATATGAAGTCCCCAAAAATTTTAAAAGCTGAATATTGGCACGATTTAGGCATTTAAAAGCCATGTAAATGTGGGCAATAACATAAATATGCCCTTATTCTGATTTTTAAAATTCTGAATATTTAAAATTTTGAAGCCATTTTACATAAAACTGCATTTTATCAATTTTTTTTGGGACTATTGACATATTTGTGAAAACATTCTGACAATTAATTGGTAGCTTAAGCACTGAAAATGTCGATTCAATTATTTCGCTGCAAGATTTGAGACCCTATAATCCCCAAACCATCTCTTTCTTTGAATAATTGAACATATGCACAAGATTAATGACCGGAAAATTCAAATCTTGAATACTTAATAACCTCGTCCATTAAAATGAAAAGCAATTGGAATCTGTGGAGAAACAAATAAAATCCTTGCAAATCTTTGCCACCAAAAAACCAACTGGCCCAATTGCCCTTTTTTCATCATTTATTGTCATTTGAACAAGAATCAACAAGCTGTTGCTCCAGAACTTTTCATGACATGAACCAAGGTGCATATAAAAGAACATATTGTCAACTCTTGGCTTCTTGGCTGTCCACGCAAACCACGGAAGCGGGTTATTCCGAATATTGACTGCATGACATTTTTTTTGTTTTTTTTTACGCCTCTGGTATAAGTGCCAACAAGGAGCCACTCACTTAACTCATTCACTACCAATGACGGGTATAGACGTCAAAAAGTGCATTCCATTTATCTGGGCTGGTATAAAATCTAGAGGTTCATTATTTTGCTCAAGGATACGTCGACGGGATACGGACGAATTGGGGGCGAGACTCTCAACCTCGGCGTTGAGAGCCACACCGCTCTATCATCGGAGCCAAGCTGCCCCCGATTCACTTGTGCACAGAATTATACAGCAAGCTGAAAATAACATTGAGAAGCCTTAGCAAAATGCTGCAAAGATATTTATTTTTAATCGTTAATTTGTAACCAGACGCTTTAATTGCCAAAGGTGAATATGTACCTGATTGTACAATGCCGGAATGCATCGATGACGTCTCTACAATGTGCAGCACAATCGTATAAAGACTTAAATGCGCACATGACTCGCATGCCCAATAAGCAACAATAGCCTGTGATGGGCATTGTCTGCGAGTCAATTTTTCTACAGCCCGCGGCAGCATTCCCGCTGGTTTAAATTTAACCTCGCTGTGCCCCCGTGTGTGCAAGTGCTTCAGGCAATAACATCATCACTTATACCATTTTTTTTTTCTCTATACGGCTTCACAAAAACGAGAATCATTCCGGTGAAAAATCACTTTTTTTTTTCTTTACTTGTGCAGTGCAGGAATGTTTTATGATGTGGTCTTTGAACACTGTTTGGTAATATCTCAATGAGCGGAAAGCGTATTTGAGGGAACGTTGGTCGAAGAGTAAAAGGTGAAGGCGAAAGCGTGTGCGTGCGCGTGTGCTGATGTGCACGTCTAATGTTGACATGTGTGTGCATGTGTTTTGAGTTCCAGTTGGGAGGGCTGGATAAGTGGCTCAGGGTAGTTCACTGCCAGAGCATATTCATTTCAAAGCCAACTCGGAGACACACCAGGGAAGTGAGAGCAGGAAGGCTTACTGGCTAATCTGGTCGGAGAACGAGCTGGAAGCAAGGCAGAATGCTTAATGTAGAGGATGAGGAGGGGGAAAAAAAAAAAATCTAATTAGCGACTGCAACTACAGAAACACATTCCCATGTGCCTGTCATAGTGTCGGTGTGAGTGTGGGCGAGAGAAAGTGAAGCGGAAGAAGAGCCTGGCATGTGCTTTTGTGGAGAGAGAGATGTCGTGTTTCATGTCTGGAGGTCGGCGTGACCTCGGAGACCTGGACGCGTGACTTTGCGCTCATACACCTGAGTGCAACGACGCCTTACACTTGAATATCGAGCATGATCCTCTTGTCCTCTTCCACGTGGATGCCCCAGATGCAGTCCTGCCCCTTGTCGTAGGCCTCGGGCCAATTAGGAGACAGCACCACGCCGGCCGAGTCGGTCATCTCGCCGCTGCAAACAGCTGCAAAAAAAAAAAAAAGAGAGAAAAAGTGTTGGAAATTGTCAGCAACCGAATTGTGTGTCATGTCAATTTTAAAAACATGAAAAGGATTGACTTCTACAGAAGTTTAGCGCGATATGTTAAAAAAAATAAAATAAATAAATAATTGTGTGTAGCAAACGCAATCGATTTATATTGATTCATACTTTTTGACATCCGAGTATATTTATGGGAGTTGAGTTTTACTCCAAAGCAACCACAATAATTTTTTTTATTTTTATTAAAAAGGCAGATTATTTATGAAGGGTATTGGCTGACTGTAAATAATCAACATGACCTGAAAATGTCATGTTTAAGGTGTCCACCTGTGATGGTTTATCCAAGCCCTGGTGTGAACCAATCAGCTCCCTCCAAGCCTTTGCGTCCTGTCCAGGTGCTCCTCGTTATCTCCTTAATTTGTTTGTATTTAGTTCCCTGTTGGCTTTCCCTTTGTGTCGCTTCGTTGTCGTCAGCATCCCGTGTTCATGCCTCCTGGCCAGCTTCAGTTTTCATCGTTATTTTGCTCGTGTTTGTTTCGTTACGTTGATCCATGTTTTGCAGTTTTTACCAATTTATTATGGCCCAGTGTCTTGTATTCCTTTTTGTTTCCCGAAATACTCTTTAAATTGTTACTACTCCTCTCACTCACCCTCCATGCACAACTTTGACAGAAAAATCCATGTTTGCAGGTAATTATGCATTTATATTAATGAGATATTTTATGAAAAGCTTAACGTGAAGTCAAACGGAGGGGAAAAAAAACATTCTACCAGTAAACCACAGGGTGACCGTGACCCAGTGGAGGGTGGGGGGTGCAAATTATTATTATTATTATTTCTTTCTCTATTTCTCTGGCTGAGCTTTCCAGGAGAGCTTTTCAATTTTGCTGAATTGCAAAAATCAACTTGCAGCCTATACTGGCTTGCGATAAGCTTAGCGTGTTGCGTGAACGCACGGCTTATGGTGCGGTTTAATGTCGCGGCAAATAAACCCCCTGCTATCTCCTCACGGACAAATTTAGTTAACATGACTAAGATACGCTTCTATCAAAAAGTAATTCCCCAATAGAATTTCAGTTTGTTCCTCCTTGATTTTCATTTTAAATCGTGCCAGTATGAAAGCTTTTGGGTCATCCGGTCGATTTGTATGAAATTTAATTGACTCGGAATGAGTCAATCAGATAGCTCACCCCGACAGGCTGGTTCGGTCTCATTCCACTGAGCGTTTTGGGCATCCACGCACTCGATGACCACAGAGCCTTGCTCCAGCGTGTAACCGGGGTCGCACGAGAACTCCACAACAGCCCCGACGCTATACGTGGAGTCACTGCTGCTGAAATTGCCGTACTTCACAAAAGGCTCGTAACACGTTCCCTTTGCAAATGCTAGAAGTGGGAGGAGAAAAAATAAAATAAATCAAAGTGACAAGTGAATAGAGTACGCAACACGTAAAAGTCACAATAAGCTTGCCTTCGTATCTGATGGCGGCACCGGTGGAGGTCAGCGTGCCGTCGGTGGTAAACTCAACAAACAGATAACGTCCTGTGCTCAGCACTCCCTCGATGGGCAAATACTCCACCTCGTAGGAGTCATACACCGGAGGCGAGTCAATGTTGTTGCCGTTCTTAATCAGCAGTCTAAAATAAAATTTAAAAAAAGCAAAAGGAATTAAAGATGAAAATAGATGCACGTTACCCTTGAGTTTTAAAAGATGCACAAAAGATGCGGAGCTGTGATCACTGTCGTCTAACGCCTCAGAATGAGGTGAAAGGTCACGTGTGTGATGATAGCAATTGATGCTTTCCACTTCGCTCGCATCCAGTTATATATTTGCAAAGGGGGGGGGGGGCGCTGCGTGAACCTTTTTTTCCCCCACCATACACCAAAGTGTAATTGCGCATCCACTCCAGTAGTTGGCAGTGGCGCTCACCTCGCCCATTCTGCACAGCGAGTGTTAACTCGACGGTGTAGGTTTGTTTCGCAACGAAAACGCTATTATTTATAGCTGCAGCTAAGAGTAATTGATGGGGGGGGGGGCGAATCGTTTTCTCCTTGCTTTGGGGGGGCGTAACAGAAAATAATTGAGAATAACTACTTTACTGGCAAGAACTAAGCTGGGGCGGAGCTTCATTTTGTCAGGCCAGCACACTGTCTAATAAAATAAAAATAGTGCCGTGACGCCAGTGTGAGCTCAATGATACATCTTTGGTGGGGGCTTTAATTATGCACAGATTTTAAAATTTATGTCTCAGTCCCTGCAACATTGCTCACTGTATTTAAGCAAAATGGCCTGGCGATGTTGAAATCGAGGGTTCCCTGTTTTTTTAAGCATGCACGAACCAACTCATTTTTTGATTTCACAGTGTGTGCACGCGCATGTGTGTGTGTGTGTGTGTGTGTGTGCGCTTTGTCCACCTGTCATCGTCCTCTGCCAGAGCCACCTTCTCGAAATGAATGTGTAGCCGTTGGTTTTCGGGGGCCTCGAGGACCCAGTGGCATGTCAGGTTGTTGCTGTAGTTGCCAGGAAATCCAGGGGAAACAATACGACCATAGGTGGTATTTTTGATCATTCCGCCACAGGAAGCTGCATGTGTGTGGGGAAAGCACCAAATGAGACACCGTAATCACACAAACTGGAAGGTTTTAGAGACAGACTGCCTGGACCTCCAGCAGACTGGACCACATCAAAAGGTTCGCAGATAGCGGAGGAGTGTGTGAGAGGGATTTGTTAAAAAAATGGCATGAGCAGTGGCGGTATCGGTTCAGAGCAGCTGGATTTGGTAGATGAGCATTTTACCAGCAGGACAGGGAAAGTCGTGCGACCGGGTTCCAATTAAGGCAGCCAGGTGCTAAGTGCCCCCAGACAATAACTGCCTGTGCTGCTAATCGTACGAAAACGCATTCATTTGGCCCGGCATTGTACAGTAATCAACCCGGTAGGAAAAAAAAAACCAAGCCGACACCTTTTGTTAATCAGAATCTTTTGTCCCCTTAAGAGAAAAGCAGGAATTTCACCAAAAGCAATTTAGTGGTTGAAAATGAAATGTGACTTTATAGGAATAACATATTAGTCGTGTATGAGTTATTGTTTTTATTAAAAAAAAGTTTTTTTAGTTTACTTTTTCATTCTCGTACTTCACGCGGTGATACATTTGCCTGACTTTGTCGCAGGCACGATGCCAAACTTGCGACCAGTGAAGGGTGAAGTTCGCTTTTCTTCCCGAATCAGCTGGGATAGACTCCAGCTCCCCGTGACCCCGAACCAGATCGGCGATGCAGAAAATGATCCTATATGCTGTGCATTTTCCAGCCAACGTCGTTTTTGTCTTACCGATGCAGTGCGGCTCCTTCCCGCTCCAGTACGGTGTGGTGGCGTTGCGGCAGGTAAGCATTTTCAGACCTTTCAATCTGTAGCCCGTGAAACAGTTGAAGTAGGCTTCTCCCCCAGCATACAGGTGCGTCACGGAAACTTCTCCACCAGTCGGCTCTTTGGGGAATGAACAGCTCAACACAAACGCTAAAGAAAGCGAGAACACAGAAAACATATTTTGGAGCTTGTCGTATTTGGGGCCATAAAACGTACTAAATAAGGCGCGCTGCTGCAACACATTTTATCTCCTATTGTCAAACAGTTCATATTTGCTCAGAAGTTTATTCTACTCAATTTCATAGTGCAAGACTTCTTTTGGAGAATCGTTTTTGCTTTCACTGATGTAAGCGCATCAGTTGTCAATAGAGGATCTTTGACGTAGTTCACGATATCGTCGTCGTTGGATAAGAATAGCTCATAAATGAGGCGTATTCACTCCAAATCTCACACGTTCGTCTTTGTGAGTATTTATAACTTCCTAAACAATTACTTGAGGTCAAGTACGTACCTTATTTGGAACGCGGCCGTATAGATATGTATCGTTCCATGCTTAGTGCTCATTTGTAGACCTGCATATTTATTTCTTCTTCGTTACAGTTAAGATCTAAAAAATACCTTTAAAAAGCAAGAAAAGTACGCTTTGAGTTATATTCAATCGACCGCTGGCTGTCGGGTGGCACGTAATCACGTGTCACGAGGATGGCACACCATAATGTAAATCCTGATTGCACATCAATATAAAGTGATACTTCTAACATGAATGTCAAGCATATGTTTGTGACTCGAGCTGGTTAAGATCAATGTCCCAAGACCGGATTGTTGTCCCTGTTGAAAAATAAATGAATCTCTCATGGAAGCCAAGTCTAATGGAAGCTATTAAACAAGCTCTCTTCTGTCTAATAACCACACGGTTCTACCTCATTAGGGCAGGCCTTTTAATGACAGCGCTACAACTTTTAAACTCTCGGAAATGTGTGAGCGCCATAGCAAGTAAACATAATTAGAGCCACAATGGTTTAGCACAATAAAAGCCATGGCGTAGCAAGCAAAATTACAGAAATAGTTGCAACTTTGCACCGCAACTTTCTGCTTAATGAGCTGTTCCAAAGCTTCAGTGATGGCTGATATGATGGTGACAAAAAAAGCCAATATTGAAAGATAACATCTGCATAAATGCTGGAATGGAACTTTTAACTTCTTCGTGGTCATTAACTCACTCCCTCCCATTGACGGATAAAGACGTCATTCTACCAGGGATGGCAGTGAATGAGTTAAGTTGCCACTCCGAATGATCAAAAGTCCATTGTAAATAACCTTCAAAAACATTGTGGCAAGTACATTAAAATAAATGTAAAATATGAATACGTCACTTATAAATTATGATTATTAGCATGACTTGTATACAAAGCAGGGATGGGCATCTAAATTTGAGGCTTGGGGCTCAGATTTTTCATCAGCGCTACTGGGCAATCACCAAAAACATCATGTGGCACGTGGGCCCATACTTGATATAAAGTCAATCGAATATATACATCAATTTTAACTTTCTGTCCAGCATGATTTCAAATTGACAATATTGTGTTCATGACGGATTTTTAATCCCGTGGTGGTATTTACATTTCGATTCTGACAAATGCACCTTTCTAAACTTCACATGTATCCACAAGGAAAGCCGAATCTTGATAGGCAGCCCATATGGAACCCCCTGAATCGCTTTAGTTGTCCACATTGCGTTTTATCATCATGACGATGATGATTGCGAAACTGCACAAAAGACAGTTTTCTTCTCACACACTCATTTAGAAGATGAAAAAGTTGACTTTATGAGACATATAACTTTGCGCTAAAAATGCCCGTCTTTGAAATTAACCTCAAGGGAAAATAGCCGCAAGTACCTAATGGCCATAAACTGCTTGTAAAACCGCTCCTATCCCTTGTTTTAATTTAATGACTTATGTTTTTCCTTTACACAAGCCATTGCTTTCCCGCCACTAATAAAAAGACAAGCACCCACGCCCCCCCACCCCACCCGCGCGGCAGCAAATGGGCAAGCCACGGGGATGAGGCGCACCGCCCTTGGGTCATCCATTCAATTCGTCGTTTATCACTAGCTCCAATGAACCTAGTTATTGCTATTATCTTAGAAGCATTTACATCCCTATTGAGCGTGCGGCAGAAGAGCCGTGGGCCAAACTTGTACAGCCAATTCCAGAAGTATTAAATTTGCCGCTGCTTCCATTCCCTTAGATGCCGGTCCATAAAGTCTGATTATTTAGCTATTACAAATAATAGCTGCACGGCACGCGCTGCCTGAGAGATTAGCCGGTGGAACCGTTAGGCCATGAGAAAAACAGATGTATGGCTTAAATTCTCAAGTTTTAAGGGGATGCCACTGAATGAGATCACGCTCAAATAAAGGTCAGCCTTCATTCCACCCAAAAACGCAATTAATCTTTGTCTTGAAAAAGTGTCAATGGATTTTTTTTCTTAAATTAAAGGATGAAAGGTCTCCTCACACTGTCATTAAATACGTTTCATTTATTTCAAACTGAAAACATAATTTCTGCAACAATTTGTGGCATTATTCGACATAACACAACTAAATAAAAAAAAAAAAAAAACCTGCTTCTGTATTTAACACGACGCAGAACAACAGCGAAGGATCATCAATTCTTGCAGCGGCCATGAAGCAGCTTAATTATTTTATTTCATTTATTATTTCACTATTAAATACTGGAGCAAATAAAGTTAAAAGGCTGCAAAAATATCCATCTTTAATCAAAGCTGGCGAAAATAAATGAAATCTGTTTCATTTGTTATGCCCATTTTATTTATTTTTTTATATTTCACGAACGAGGAGCAAAAGAACATCCACATTTTACGTACACAAAAAAAATGATGGAATTTATCAGTTTTTAAATCCGAAGCCAGTCAATAATTGTTTACTCAACTATTTGCCAAACTATTTAAAAAAAAATATTTAAAAATTCTTGGACTCTCACTTTTTTTATTTTTTTATTTATTTTTTTTACTAAGCCTCCAAATAACGAATATCTGTCGACAATCCAATGCATTACATTTTGGAGCAAATCCTACAAAACCTTTGAATTCTTGAACTTCCTAACCCTAAACTGTCCAATTTCGAATTTTTTGGGTTTGGCTTGATACCCATTTTCTCTGATCTCATCATTTGTCAGTTACGTGTATTCTTCACTCGCAAAGAAAAGCAAAGCCAATGGAATGTTTTATGGTCTATGAATTTAAAAAAAACTTTTTACACTGGAGTTCCATCAATTATTCTCCTTTTTCATATTCCCCCATGCGCAGAAGTGGGAAAAGGCGCACAGTTGTGTTCTTTTCTCGCTGCGCCACATCCGCTCATCGGCGCACGTTTCTCATTTATGCACCTTCATGCCAGATACGCGTTCTGAGTGGATCAAACCTTAAATGAGGGTGTCCGCTGCCAAATCTGGCATGCTAGGTGTCCTCTAAGGCCTGAACGATTTTTAAAAAAAAAACAAAAAAAAAAACTATTGCGATTTCTTTGGGGGGGGGTGACAGATATTGCGATTTTGATTACATTTGCGATTTTCTTCTCAATGCTCGGTGGCATAATGCATATTAATTTTTAATAACCTAGAGCAGAAGGATCAAACTCAATAAAGGTCATGAAATCTATTTCTTCTTGTCCAAATGCCACAAAGTTATTCTTTTATGTAAAATATTTGATCAATGAAGCCTTTACAGGAAAATCGCTCTGAAGCCTCAGCAGGAGAATATCACTCCGGTAATGTTCTAGAAGCATCAATCAGTCGCAGGCGGTGCCGATGCTGCGGCAGATATTAATTACTCCGAGCAGAGAGCAAGCCTCCACAACTCCATCCGTCCGCTTATTCCATGCTTGTCCAATCACATTTCTCACAGCCCATTATAAAGGACAAGGTGTCGCTGAGGCTGGGCGGGGAGACGAACACAAATTGAAATATCTGCCGTGTCTCCGGTGCGTGCACCCTCCCCATTTAAAATCAGCTCAGCACCATTTTTCCGTTTTTTTTTTTTTTTTTATGTGGCTAAATTTGATTTAAGTTTGAAGTAGGATTGCACTCATGAGCGCGCTGACCTCCGCCAAGGTTGACTGATCCTAATTTAGACACAACACGATATTGCACCGATAAACTCATCTCACGATTCGGCCAGCTCACTAAAAAATAAGGAATATGTTGAAATAGGCTCAAAAAGTTTTATTCAGATGGCGATTTACTCCATGTCTCCGCCACAGTACGCAGTGGTGTGATGTCATAAAATACAACTCGTATTTATTTGGCAGACTTTTCATTTTAACACTCTTCATTTGAAAGCAGATCACCCGTTTGTTAAAACGGGCTCGTTATTTCTTCCAACCTGCGCCAATGATAACACGTAATGGAGATGGAGAGGTGAAGTCAACCGCGATTGGGCTCGTGATTGATTGAAACCTCGAGGTCATATAAGGAGGAAAAAAAAAAACAGGCTGCAGCGGGAGCATTAACAACGACGGCGTCAGATTTGACGAAGCAGGAATTTATTTAGCAAAGTGGGCAATCGACTAAATTTTGCCGCTCCGTCATTCGTCAGTGGTACCCGCCATTGCCAGTCCGCCAGCAAAACTGTAATCGTCAGTCTGTGATGTTGTTGGAAGAAGTGTTGGAGAACGATACATAAACTGAAAGTAACGTATTGTACTTTTTGTACACACCCGTTAATGTTTCCCGTCAAGTCTGCACACACACCGCAACCGACCGCAACCAGCAAAGACGGGCTGATTTATTGTGCGATGCCTTTCATTTTCGGGCTGATGAAAGAGTTGCCGTAATGTGGCGGAATGAATGTTTTGTTGGCCAGCTCCACCATCAACTCAAATCGATGGGGCATGTAATTGGCGGCCACTTTGTGCGATTGCTAAGATAAACAGAAATTGTTGTGGACATGGAAGATCAATGTCGCATATACACACACACACACACACACACTTGGCAAGCTGAGGACAAATTTATGAGCCATCATATATGCTGCCAGAGCATGCTAATGATTTATTCCAACAGGTTTTCCTTGCTCACGAGTTCTTATTTAAGCCCATTTAAATGCTCATTCCAAGCCACATTGCGATTTAATTTGACTTAATTGTCACGTTGAATTCATTTTCTGAAATGTGAATGACTAATATTCATCCAACAATGTCTTCTTTTGGCCATATGGGAAATAGATGGAGAAAAAAAACTAAAACTAAAAAAATAAATAAATGAAAAAAAATAAAAATAGCTAAATAAATAAATAAAATTCTGTAATAATTGGTCAATCTTTAACCAATGCATGTTGAACCCTTGCTAACATTTTGGGGAAATTAAATTAAAATTAAATTAAAAAAATAATAAATTAGATATATTTATTGTGTTTTAATTCTAAACACATTTTAGTGGATAATAATATAATTAATTATTTTACTCAATCAAGTTTCCCATAAAAATACATTGTAAATTCTAGCATATTCTTAAAAGTTTAGTGTAAATGTAGAATTTTAAGAACACAATTTAAAATTAAAAAATAAAATCACTATTCACCGGCAATTCATTTATTTCTCAATGTGTTCTGCAGTTCTGTTCACTCCCAGCCCAAAAAAACATTTTTGAGCTCAGAAACGAAACAAAAACCTTGAGGCATACAGAGCCTGGTTCAAATCAACATTTCCTCCAAGCCGCATTGGATCATAATTCATTGTCTCACCTTGGTAATGGAGCTGAAGGACTCCGGAGTTGTGCTGTTGGTCGCTACGGAAACGAATGGAGATCTGGTTGCTCCGACTGCGTAGCACAAGACCTCGTATTAACACTGACTCATTGGCGAGAGGGAAGGCTTCTCGGCCACCCGTGTCCTCCACTGTCACTTGCTCCCCCTCTGACATACTTGCATTCAGAACCTAAAATCAACCGCACAACATGGTTACACATACAAAACGTTTGCTTTGTGGAATCTCAGTCTTGTACAATTCACACTGACAATATATATACATATTTTTGATTTTAAGTCTTGCGACTTTTGGTTCTTAGGTTTGTAGTCATTTTCACGGTCATAGCATAAAGCATTTAATCGCCCAAAATGATAAGGGTGATTTTCTTCACTTTACTTCACTCCAACAATCTGTCTAATTACGCCAAAATAAAAATGCATTATAACAGGAACGTAAATAGAGTGACCATATTTTATTCCCCCCCCCCAAAAAAAAGTGGGAACTCGGCCCGGCCTCGAGATACTGAAATGATAACTTGAAAATCTGTCGGCTGCAAAGTGATGACTGCGCCAGAGTGTTATTGAGACAGTCTGAAAGAGGTGAGACGGTGTGGGCAGTGTGAGCACATCGACAAAATAAATGTGGTCACGTTGATAAAATATCATTGGAGCTGATGACAATAAGCGCAGGCCAGCTAATGGACTCTTGGAGGGACTGAGTTTGGAGGTGACTTCTTCTGGAATTATCCATGAGGTCAGACACTCTGATTGATTTGATTTTTATCACAGGCCACCATGACACCGCTCTGCACAGCGGCAAGTCTTCAAACAAGCACCTGATTTTTTTTTTTTCCCGTTGTTGACAAAAGAAACAATCACCGTGGCTTATTAGCAATTCATTTTAGAGTCGTATCATTTCATGTATTTTTTTTTTAATTTTGGCGGGAATTGGAAAAAAAAAGTAGGGGCTTCCGATTCCACTAGCGTTGCTGCTTATCAATCTGATTAGTCATTAACTCTCAAAGACTCGCAATGGGTGAAGAAATGAAATAATCCGAATAGAATAGCGACAACTGATGTCATTATTATTTAATCCTGTTAATAATTACATTATGATTTAAAAAAAAAGGTCTTTCTGCATAGTCCTGTTTGATATATTAAACATTTCTGTTCTGATTCAATTTAATTTAATGAGATAATATTTTTCTTATTTTTTTTAAACAATGAATGACAATTTTCTCTGATCTTTTCTCCATTCCAAAAGCGCATATCTTATATAAAAACTTAAATTCCATTGACATAAGAAGTCTTTTTAAAATAAATAAATAAAAAAGTTGTGATCTCAGGTGTATCCTGATGCTTAAAAAATATCAATAATGATACCCCATTGAAATGGGAAAAAAAAATGGAAAGCCACCCAAATCAAACAAAAATGTAAAAATTATTTTATATAATTTTTAAATTTTTGTTGGTTTTGAATAAGCTGTTTATGGAATGTCTTCATAGACTACCGACAATCACTAAAAACATACATCTAGTAGCCATGCAGCTGTGGTTGCGCATCACATACATATCTTGTTTGCGCAGATTATCAGATTAATTGGCTTTGCTCCCAAATATAATCAATTTGCCACGACTGTCCACGCATCCGATCAATGACGGGGGGGGGGGGACACAGCTGCCATCATCATTTCGGCGACCTTTTCACAATTGATGCTTTGACCGTCATGGCCATCAACATCATTTAACGATGGTTCAATGTTAGTTTGACCAGGTCTGGTACGCGGTGACACACGAGTCGAGGGGGCGGGGCTTAAATCAAACACTTCAAGTCATTTGTATTTGCCAGAAAATTATTTAGTGTGGAGGACCATCTATAAACTTGATATATTTAAATATTCCAAGACTTCTTTGCCAGTTTATATTCTATTCTACATTATATTTTGGTGTTTTTTCATCTCTCACTGGGATGATTAAAAAAAAAAAAAAAAAAAAATCAAACATGATCTGAATGTGTGACCACTTGGTGGAAGCTTGTGAAGGACACGGGGGGGGGGATGCAGCCAGCATAGAACATTTGGACTGAGCCCCCCCGAGGGCCCTGTCATCTGTCACCTTCCCCGGGACCTGTCAGTGCAGCCGGCAACAGCTGTCCTGCCTCAATTATGACTCATTGGCCATGTCGGGAGACATCACACTGCCTTAAATTCACCGCTAGTGCAGCCAAAAGCCCGGAGGGACAACTCTCTTGCTCACCTGTCCATTCTTTTACTGGCTCACTGGTGTGTGAGCGTGTGAATTCATGTGCTCTTGCACATTTTCTTCCACGCTTCTGTGCAACAGTGTTGGTCGGGTGTGGGGCTCCAAAAAAAAAAAAAAAGGGGAACCAAATTGTTTGGATAAAAAATTAATTGTTTTATTACAATCAGTAAAAATTCAACTAATCCACCATTTAATCATCATATATCTAGGGGTGGAGGTGAAAAAAAACAACACATTTGCTTTGTGCTATAAGTCAAAATGTTAAAAAATTTCCGAATCGGAGCAGTTGCTTGTGAACTTTTCCAGCGCAATCACTCCAACACACAAATACAAAATGAAAACACTCGCAATGAGCATGTCGGAGACACTAATACACGCCCGTCCGACTGACTCTAGGATCACATGGCCACGCCCCTTTTACGGCAAACACCAATGTACTACTAGTGTGTGTGACTTTTTAATTTTTTTATTTATTTTTATTTTTTGGGAGAGGCCGGAACGGATTAATGGCATTTTAATTTATTTTAAGCGGCAAACTGTATTTAATTTGTGGTCTTATAACGATTTAAAGATAAATCTCAAGTTACCACCATTCGCCTCATATTTAGTATTCGGGAACAGCTCGTTTCCATAAACGCAAATGTATACTTTTCCGCTATAATGAATGTGTTGCGCTCTGGCAGTCATTTCGCGGCTTCTTGAGAATCTCACTTAATGATAATGTTCATGCATAATAATTCTTTGTTAATTTATGACAACGCTCGGCAACCAAAGACATTTTGTGCATGCTCGGCGAACACTTGCATAAATTGTGCTGTTTTGACTGCAACAAGCTCTTCCAGATATTATATCGTTTAGACCGTCCACTATTGCGGCTTTTACTTTAATGAGCCGAGGTGGTCCGGCAACCGTCTGCAATACATTAGTTAAATGATCGCCGCTTGAGATGCATGTGCGCTTCAAAAAAAAAAAAAAAAAAAAGGCACAAAAACTTCTCACCGCGAATGAAACACGTGACGTGTAATCTGTCAGTAAACATTCTATGAATGAACTTTTTTCACAGACGGCTGACTCATACCGATAATTTATTGTCGGAAACATCTGCTGCCGCTCCGTCATAAACATTTACAGTGACTCACAGGAGCCATCGTGGGGCTGAAAGGAGGAGTATGTAATCAAACTCATCCCGCTATACATGTAAATTAAATGACCTTGCAGCTGGGAGGGGGCGGGAGCGGGTGTGTGGGGGGGGGGTGATGATAAATCAACAGTTTTTGCACTCGCCAGCTGCGGAGACCTCATTACGATGATGAAACCTACTGACCGATACACTGAAGCTTTCACGGAGGGTACCTGCCTCATCGCCCTCCATTTTACATGCTCATTTCTCCATCACGGGGTGAAGAAGCCGCCTCCAGGTGCGGTTTTGTGGACGTCTTGATAAATTCATTGGTAAAAAAAAAGAAAAAAAAAAAAAAGCAGGCTGCTTCCAGTGCTCGCTATGTGAAAAACATTATCTCAAGCCAACACTCGCCTCCGTACAAATAAGCCAAGGCCATTTCCTGTGTTGCTGCCTGTCGAAAACAATGAGTCTTTACCAACCGGGCGAACGTGCGGATGACAATATGCCAGACACTCTGGCTGAATTCATCAATAAATTGCTTGTTTGGACTCATTTCACATTTTTTTTTTTTGCAAACATATTTATTCACTTGTGACATCATCTCCAATAAGATATTCTCCAGTTTTTTCAATTTTTATTTCTTAAGAATCCTATTTGTCATGTGTGGGAAGTTATCGAGGCAAATGAGATCCGCTAACATCGATGAGTTACGTCGACGCTTAATGTCCAAGGTTGGTTCGACCAACCCGAACAGGTTTAGGGAGTATCGGTCAGACATGCGCTTGGGAGTGAAACGTTGCGTTAACAACCTTCTTGTGAAAACAGTAAGACAGAAGCCAACCTTGCATCAATCTTATTCATGAGATGAGCTCCTTACTTTCCAATAAAAAATTCGCTGCCTCTCCAGCCGGAACATTTGAGTTTATTTACTGCAGTGTGCACTTTTCCATAGCGTTCAATTCTTGCCTGGCGGATTACTTTTTTGTATTTCCAAGCAGGCGTCTTTACTCTCTTTTTATTTCCATGGTGACGCGGTGTTTGCGAGAACGCAACCTCTCTGCCAGGCGTAGCCTTCTCCCTTTATGACAGCTTGATGGGTGCAGCGGCAATTAGTGTCACCTGAAAAGCATTGCCTTCGAGATGGCGAGGCCTCGTGAAAACTCATCTCGGCAAGGCCCCCGACGCCCGAAAAAGCTCATCGGGATCAAAGCGGTCTTTATGTCCTGCCTCAGCACCAGAAGACGGCATCCTTCTTACCGACGTTATCTCCTTCCAAAATTGACTAACGGAAGGAATCGTTAGCTCCATGGCAAAGTCTCGGCTTCTCGTGGACAAATCTGTTGTTGTGCACAATGGGTAAGATTCTCCCATTCAAGTGAAGTCTCTTGTCCCCCGTCGAGGCTTGCGTCCTTTTTTTTTTTTTTTTTTTCCCATCTCGGCGTATTCTCTCTTCCAGACTTCTGACACACCCACCACGCGTAAGGTGAGAGTGAACACCAAAGATGTGGGATTCATCGACAGCTGCGGCTTGCTTTCAAAAATTGGGGAACAAATCCGGGGCGGAAAGATAAATCCTACTTTCAACTTGAAAAGACCTGATGGAGCGGATGTGGTCGGACAGGCTATCAAAGGAAGCCATTCTTTTTTTTTTTTTTTTTTATTTATTTTATTCTCAAATTTAATTTGTGATCATCTGTGAGAAAGCAAATTTGACACGTTTGCTCCCAATTCATACCCAAGACCTTAAAACATTAAGTTGCAACTTATTTTTATTCAAATTCCATTTAAATTCCGTTCACGTTTTTAAAGAGACAGTAAATTGCTTTGTGTGAATGAACGTTTTCATATTTTTTTTTAGCTGTCAGAAACTCACAAAAGTAATCGAAAAAGTTGATCTATGAATTTCAATATACTGCACTAAAAGGACTTTTTAAGATCAGGCCAAAATAAAGTCTCGGCTGGTGTGTGTGTGTGTGTGTAATCTATCTTTTGGTGTTGACAGGCGGTGCCAACGCACCGTTGAGTCCAAAGAAATATTCATTGTTGTCTTGCACATTTGACGAGCGTACGTGCGGCCAATTAACACCAACAAAAGAAAAGTCATTCTCGGTCTCATCCGTCACGCTTTAACCACGGTCAATGTCATGGTCTTTTTTTTTTTTTTCCTTTGGAAAAAAATGCAATGAATTTAAAGTAAGAGTACTTGGATCGATACGGGTATTCACCCGGATCTGTGAAGAGGCTGAGTGTCAAGTGTTAGTGCTGCTTATTAAAATGACTATTGATTGGAGTCAGAAGAGCGTGGTCACTGTGGTAGCGTCGACAAACAATTGTTAAACCACAAAAGGGTTCGCTGTAAACATATGACATGCCAAAAGTCAATTGTTTCTTTTAAAGACTACGCAGATCCACCTCGCTGCGTAGTTTCTAAAGGCGCACCGGAAACCGAGCAGTGGGGCCGAACTTGGCTTAAATGTTAACGTGGCTACTTTTACAACTACAAAGTTAGGTCAACTGTGTCGCAACGGTTAGCGGTCTGCTTCTTTTTTGACAGGTCTGCTTCTTTTTTGACAATCGTGCCATGTTTTTGTGGTTCAGTAAAAATATTTGGGTGTTTTTTCATTCCGCAGATGTGTGGTGTGGATGTAACTCGCCAACTGTAATTTTTTTTTTAGTCATGTCGTTTGATGAATGCATTTTTTTTTTCTTTTTTACATCTGAGCTTGGACTCTTTCTTCCCCAATGAAAGGTATTTAGTTGTGGATATAAACTATAAACCAGTGGTCCCCGACCTTTTTTCTGCCGTGGAACTGTTGCGGACTGGCAACCAGTGGTTGTGAGGGCATTTGTTGCTAATGCTAACAGCTAGCCAGTAGCAGCCACTAACACCGGAGACTTGTGTTGTGTCATACAATGATGGCGTAATTAACTAGTGGTTTGTTAGCATCCTAAATTAGCGACTGAATATGATTTGGGGATGGCGTTGTGTCGATGTTGGTGGCAACTATGTCACCGTGATAAAGCACTACGTCAAAAGCGGAAGTCAAGGTGGCCGTTAAACCACCACATGGGCTAACTTCAAAATAAAAGTATTCGAAGGCTGTTGCAATAACATCAATGTAGTATAAAGTATAATTTTCTCAGCTTTATTTTGAAGTTAGCTATTGCGGAGGCGGCGGTTGGGAACCTTTGCATTACATAGAATTTACAACCTTTTCTCTGGGAGTTTTGGACAAAAGAGCTTTAACAAGCTCAATAAATAATGCACTTTAGAGCAACAATTATACATCGTTATGTAAAGGTGAAACTTGATGAAGGAGAAAAAAAAAGCTGGAATCATATTTAATGTTCTGTAACATTCGAGTCACATTTCTTCATTAGTGCGCCGGTTGAAAGTGCTGAGTCAAAACAACATGCATGTTTGATGCTGATGGGCTAAGTAAAACTGGAGATTACATATTTAATTCAAAGGGCGAAAGAGCCAAGACTATTAAGGGTTGAGAGCTTTCCTGTAGAAGTGATGCTGATTGAAGGCATCGACAAATAGAGAAACTGTGGCATTAGTATGGAAATGGGGAAACAAGAAAAGAAGTGAAGAAGGAATGGGATTCACAGTATTGAACATAAAATCTATCCCCACCATCTTCTTGAATGCTGCTGCCTTAAGCCTGTCAGAAAATGGAAAAACTCCTCCAATCATGCTTTGTGGCAGTGGGAGAAATTGCCCGTCTGGGTTCCTAACCCCTTAAATGTATCAAACTCTCTGAGCCCCCACAGAATTCATTCCTCTTTTCCCTGAGAATGCAGACTTCCACAAAACAGACCCGAGAGGACAACATGTACACACACCTAAGGACCTTGAGACTGAGGAAAAGACTTAGATAATACCGAAATGGAAAAGATGTCTCGCAAAAACCTGACAAGCGGTTGGTTTATCGATGGGATTCTTGTGGCGAAATTAGACCAGCTCCAAAACAGATTTGAAGGAATTTAATACCGCTTTCACACTCTTGTAAACCTCCGTCTGTCCTTTAAAACTGTATTTCAAAAGTGATGCCCTCCAGGAAAGGAGTGAGATTTGGAGGATGCAAAAATAATGCAGCGTTATATTTGCCAATATGGAAGTTTATCAGAAAATTAATGATTTGGTTGCCGACGACCGAATATAAAGCCATTACTTTCATTTTATAGTAATTATATTTATTCTTAACTGTGCCATATTTTTGTGTTCCTTTTCAATCTTTTAAGTGATTTTAAGATAAACTAATACGGGTGTACCACAAATATCCGTCTTGAGACTTTAGCACATTGCCCACTAATTGTCAATTTTTATGTTTTTCATGTCGATCATATATTATCCTAGATGAGCTCAGCCTCCAAATGTGTGTGCATTTTATTCTGAAAAATAATCCTAAAGCGGTCATAAGAACAGATGGGGAAAAATTCATTAAATGCTGTGAGCTGTGGGAACAGAGATCCAACTGTCAGGCAGCTGACTGAAAATTGGCCCGAAACATCGTTCACTCATCATCCCCCGCAAGTGTCACATTTAAAAGAGAGCTGACCTTCCACACAAATTCCTAAAAAAAAAAAAAAAAATCACCACTATATTTGAATGTTTTTCACTCGTCCCTGTAATTAACGATCATCTGTAAATTTAATTCCGCTGCAGTAAAATGCTGCCTCTCCAACGAGCAAGCCTTGACGTCGGAATTCTTTGGCGTTCCATCGCAATCTTGCATTTGCATTTATAGTATGTCTCCCGAGTTGAGCAGATTGCGCAGAAATATACGGCACTTGTCCTCCAAGAGATAGTCGAGAGAAACCGGCAAATAAACTCATCAGGAAAGTGGAAGCAATCAATTTACTCGCTCTATCGACAGTTCGCGGCATGGCTCTTTTCTTATTGGATACTGTGATTAAAGGGAGATTAGTATCACCAAAATGACTTTGCACAACATGATGAAAAGTGGAACTCTCCAAATGAGAGGAAAGAGCATTTAAATTGAGGTGCCTAATAGATCAATTTGTGTGTGTGTGTGTGTGTGGTTGTGGCGGGGGCAGGGGGAGGGATTTTGTTGAAACGCATTTTATGAAATAAACGGACACGACCGGGATGTGTTTCTCGTAATTGCATCAATAAGTTCGCACAGTCGTGAAAATGTTACATATACAAGTTTCGGCACTTAAGCGAAGGAACGATCACTCGGAAATTTGAAACGTGAACGTGCCCCGACGACGGCTGACGAGCGGGTGAAACACACGCTCGTCTCTTTTTAAAAGAAATGGAGAGCGTGGCTTGACTTTCATCAGCGGTGTCACGCGCTGGTCTTGAAAGTTCAGCCTTCCTAATCAGCTCATCAGTATGGCGGATGGAAACTCCCTTTCTTGCGCCCGATGACTTCAAAGTAGCCCATGAATATTTTGTCGAGCGCTCTGAGAAAATCTGTGATGGTTCACAGCTATGACATCAAATGTGGCCAAGTCTTTGCTCAGGTACGCCTGCGTGGAATCCGAGCAGGTGAGGTTCTCTGTGGTTCTTGGAGAAAAAAAAAATAAATAAAAAATACGCTCTTCAGAAAGCGTATACTCAGTCAAGACTTATCTTGGCTCTCCAGAGGCAAGGAAACAAAGCTCACAAAGAGTTTAAAGTCTCCTGTGGTAAATTAGCCGTTTGACGGATTGCAAATGCCAGGCAACACACACGCGCGCACGTAAACACAGAAAATTAATTCTTATAACCTCTCTGAAAAGACTTTCCATGCAAACATTCAACCTGAGACTGTCCCTGTCCTCCCACACACCCGAGCAATTTTCTGCCTGTCTATCTCCGTCAACCCACATAAGAGCGGCAAATATTCGAAAAGCTAACACCAAATATGTCACAGCTCTTTAATGGATTAACCCATGCGCCCTTAATTTCACTTGAGAGTGTTTTATATAACACACATTAGCACTTATTAAGCACATTATGAGCCATAACAGCCTGGCATCATTTATAATATGCAACAATATCAAGTCACCTGGAAATAAAAAAAAAAATTGGGTCACTCGCAGTGAGAATGAGATAGCTAGAATAATTCGATTGGCGGCCATTTGGAGCCTTATGTAATGTCGTGTTTTTTGTTTTGATACACAAAAGTTGACTCGGGTTGAAAGACAATTAGGACGGATTGGTGGGTGAATGGCGAAAGGAAGTGGCTAATGTCGTTTTAGTGCACGATGCTAGGGATGCCCGATTTTCAGTTACGATTATGATTATTACGCTCAATGATTGTTGATGTAAAAAACACTTATCTACACTATATATGATTTTTATGCATGTGTGTATATATATATATATATATATATATACACATGTACGTGTGTGTGTGCAAAACATTGATAAAACAGTACAAATTATTGTCATTTTATTCAATGTTTAAGACTATTTTGAATATGCATGAGTTCAAAATTTGAGCGTTCTATGCAAATTGTTTATTTGAATGTTGCAACAGTTTCAAAGAGTATAGCAAGAAAATTCTTTTTACAAGTAACCATACTCAACTTTATACATTTGCACCTTTTTTTAATTTATTTATTTATTTATTTATTTTTATTATTATTTTTTTATTTTTTTATTATTTTTTATTTTTTTATTTTTTTAAGTTTGTCTTAATATTGTTTCCACATGTACATTTTTTTGGGTTTGTTTTGTGTCCCCACTGAAAAAGAAAATTCAATTATTACTAAAATAATTGTGATTAATATTTTTTTTCATAGCCTACATAATGCAATATCTGCATAATATGTTTCCTATTTTTTTGTAATTATCTTTAGATTAAAAAAAAAAATCTGAGTAATTAAAAAAAAGAATCGGACTAAAACACGCTTTACAAGACATTTTAGAGATGAGCTAATTTGCGGCAAACAAAAAGATATTTCCGCAACTCAATGACTTCATCAAGTAGCCCGACGTTGTTTCAAATGCCCACAAGAATGACACGGGGTCTCGAGCACTGACCTGAACCTCGATGCCGTACCCCAGGTAGACGGTAATCAAGTAGTTGCACTCCGTTGCCGTGTCAAGCCGCTGCAGGATCTCAATGTTGCCCTCGGGGTCAGTGAAATTTAGGCCGCACGGTTCTGCGGGAGACAGCCAAAAGACGGGTGATTCCCTTTTTCCTTCAGTCCACTGACTCTTCCTGACAGCCCACCTGTGTCTCTGTGGCCGTGTAACCCTCAAACTATCTCGGAGGATTGCTTCTCTGGACAAATCAGATTGTCTTTGACACATGAGCAACTCTGTGATTCCCAGCGGAGAGATGAATAGCTTGTGTGCGGCATGGAAAAACCAACAGAAAAGGATGGCGCAATCCGACGCTTAATTTTCTTCCCCTCGGAGAGGCGTGTGTCAAATCCTAACAAGGAGATACTCCGAACTTCACAGCTCTTCTGTCTTCCACCGACTAAAAAGTTTAAAGAAGGAATGGAAGGAATTAGGAACGTACTCACCAGATGTTTGCACTGTGGTGATGGTTGTCATGGTGACGGAGGTCGACGCGGCCGCCCCCTCCGTTCGGGACGCTGTCAGCTTCACGAGGGGCTCATCGGGACCGCTTTTGTCTTTCTCCATCCTCGCTGTGGAGGATGCAAAGTTTGCAAAAGGCTTCCAAGGCTGAGAATGATCGGAAGCAGCTGGCGAGTTGTCATTATGGGGTGCCACTTGTGTTGTGAGGGAGCGTGAGGTCGGCGCTCGCTTGTCGCCTTGGTTTTTTCCTTCCGAAGACTTCTGAAGGAGTGGCATCAGAGGTTTGGGCGTTGTCGGGGAGAAGGTGGTCAGCGGCGAGGTGGCAGCTGCGGTGGCGGTGGAGGCCATGTCGGAGAAGGCCGGAGCGTCCTCGTGGGGAACCACTTGAGTGACGGGGTGCGCAAAATCCGAGGCGGACGCAGCGCCCGGTCTGGTGGGATACGCCGCAATCGAGTCTTCGCTCCTAAAAAAGTGCTGGTCTCCCTCAAAGTCCCTCAAGAGAAGATGCTCGTGAAGCACGAGGCTTTTGAGGACGGGCCGGTGGTCGGGGCTGTTGATCGGCAACGCCGTGGTGACCCAGTGGACTTCGCTCTCTGTGTCTGCCGTTGACGGGTATGTGAGGTGACGCCGGTTCAAACCCGGCGTCCTCCCGTCGCTCTCATTTGGACCTAAAAGTAAAACAATACATTGGCATGGAGATATTTGGATCAGGATCACCGGAATAAAACGCAAAACGATAATCTCTCATCACTTTTCTGTTTCTCGGGCGTGTGCAGGTTGGCAGGAGCCGTGTTCGTTATCTCACAACGACATCATACCAGTGGAACCAACTCATGAATCAAGTGGGAGGTGACACAGTAAACAGCCGAGAACATTTTATATATATTTTTTTTTGCTCCTTTATGTCATAGCAGGAATTTTACGAGCAGACACGCTTTGTCTAGGGAAAAAAAATGCAAAGTTTTGCCTTCCTCCCACGTCATCCACAGAAGTGTGTTGTGGCTGTCAACCAATAGTTTGACATTCAAAGAGCCGTTGGCTTCCCGCTCCAGAGGGTGACATGACGAGGAAATATACGTGCACGTGGGTTGCTCTGCATCGCTTCATGCCTCGGCTAGATAGTCAGCCGAACTAACACTAAAAAATGTCAATCGGATGACGTGATGGACAATCAAAGTATGTTCTCTTCATGGACTTGACCCACAGTGAAAATTTAATTAATAATTTAATTAAACACAATCCCAGTGAAAAAAAAAAATAATAATAATCGCATAGAGCCAATTCATGTTTAATTAAAATACTTTGATAAATAAAAGTTGTTTCACAGGCGTGAAGTAAACAAAACAAGCCTGACAGGATTATTGCTGCACGTTTGACCTACATCTGTTCAAGTGACGGCTGAAATCTGCGTACACTGTAATCACCGACAGTTAAGTGGCAGCTCATGCCACCTAATTAAATTTTGTGCCCACAAGTGTCTTTTTGTCTGAGGCGTTCCGACAAACACATTTTCGCGTTGCCAAACCCTGCAAATATTCATGCCTTCAAAATCGTCGACAGGCACGAAGCAGTCATAATTTAAAAGTTCTTCTTTTAAATGGCTGATTCCAAACCGCACGATCTCGTGGCGGCATTTCAATCGACTTCTTCTAAAGTGAAGAGCAAACATAATGTGCTTAAAAAGTGAAGCTGTTGGGAATTATGTTTTCATGTGAAGACACAACAAACAAGTCTGGAGGTCATCAGAAGAGTTTTTATGCACAGTCGCATCGAAATTGCGTTGAGTTGAATCCGTCTGCAAGCAAGCAAGCGAGCAAACAAACAGGCTCGGGAAATATGACTGGCACGTTATTGATCTTTCGAAAAAAAAAAAAAAATCAAACTTGCATTTAAAAAGCCACGCAGGACTCGTAGCTTAACTCAGGCGTGGGCAAACTACGGCCCGGGGGCCACATGCGGCCCCATTAATCCGTTTTAATCCGGCCGGCCGAATTTGAAAAAAATTAAATGACTAATTCACGCGTTTGATTTGCCTTTTTGAAGTAGAATCGAGTCATTCGGGCTGACTGAATTGCGACATTGTAGCTTGACAACGATGCCCCATTTTTTTTCATTTATTTTTTTTAATCGCTGAGCTGGAGGGAAAAGGTTTGATCCATCAAGACCAGATCTACTTAAACAATTGCAAACAGTCTAAAGATCACGTCACGCAAAATCCAGAAGAACATTAGAAAGACGTTTGACGTTCCGCTTTTAGCTGTTGTCCATCCGGCTCGCTCCCAGCAGTCGGAATATCGAGTGGTGTGGAAAGATGGAGTGGGGAACTAGGTTAAAGCAGAGTTTCTCACACAAAGATCAATAGCAAATCAATGTGTACAGGTCGGAGACCCCACTGTGGTGATTACCGTGCTACCGTGCACAATGTTCTCCAAACCCTAATTGGATGTTTGCGGCAGAAGTTTCACTCAGAGACTTGAAAACTTGTTTTAGTCTTTTATTTTTTTTTTTTCCCCTTCGACTTTTTGTACTTTTGTAATGGGAATAAACGTGCAAGACTAATTATACAAACTGAAGTCAGTTTTTTTTTTTTTTTTTTTTAATGAAGTACTAGATAAGTATCCTAGAAGCTAACAAGGCCCAGATGAAGGACGAGACAAAGTGAAGTGTGGAAACTCGATCTCTCTTTTTTTGCTTCTGGATATTTTGTCCGGTACTCAGGATTAAACGGTGCTCTTCCCTCCACTTGAAAATCTTACACTATTGAGGGTAAAGGCAATTCAAAAAGGTTTTATTGTAGGGTATCGGTTCAAATTCCCAGATTCGATTCGATTAGACAAGGGCCCGATTCGATTTGATTTCGATTCACTTTGATTGCTTTTTCGAGTCAATCGGGGATTTTATGCGATTTGCAATTAGTACAAAATGCTTGCTGCAATTATTTAAAGTATCTATATATGGTTTTATTAATCGATATCAGGCTATGAAAAGGAAAATCGATTCAATTTCAATTGATTTTATTAATTTTTTTTTAACCCAGCCCTAATTGGTTTTATTACACTATTTCGTGATTGCCTAATGGCCATTTAGACCAAGATTCCTCTGCATGCAGGTTGCGATGTTTCTTATCAGGTTATTTATTTATTCTTTGCTTCTGTGCTCTCAACTTAATACTGTGAAAATATTGCGAGTCTGTTTGCCCGCCACAGAGAGTAAGCTGAATATCAAAATATTCCTATTTGTTTGAAGTGCAGCAGAAAATTTTCCATTGCAATTACTACTTGCAAAGTGTGATTTTGGCAAAAGACGACTGATCTTGACTCGGGATTCATAAGCACAGAAGGGCCCCCAGTTCAATCCACGGATGCAACATCTCACTCTCCTGCCAGCCAATTTAAATTCATTGCGCTTGAAGGAGTCCAATCAAGTGTAGCTGTACTGTAATATGCTGGTTTAAGCATCGGAGTGTCAGAACAAGGTGATCTTCATGGGCTCTGTCAGCTTCACAAGATGGGCGTATCGCCATCATATTTAACGATCCGGTGATCAATGACTGAAAACCCCCAAGAGACGACTGATGTTTTCTTTTGGGTTACTTTGGATGCAAAATTCATGTTCTTATCTGTTCCGGATCCAGAATGTGACGCCGCTGAAGCGCCGCAAAAGTGTCGGCGGTGTTGAGGATGATGTAAACTCACAGCTGTGCGCTCATTTACTGCAGTCGAGCAGCTCGGGCTAAAAGTAGATCCCTGAGCTGAAACACTTAAGAGGTTATGCGGAGAACTGCATTAAGTCACATGACACCCGGGTTTGTTAATTAGAGCGTATTCATAAATTAAAGGTGATGACTGCCATGACAGAATGAGATTACTGTTATCGCAGCGCTTCGTGTTCCTGTTCAGACTCGTGGCACAAATACACAAAGATGCAATTTACTGGCCATGTGGGGGATGGAGGGGGGGGGGTTTGAGGTGTGAAAGGAAGATTCTCATTTAGAATTCATTTTTACTTTTATCGGGTCTCACGGGTAGATAGAGGATTTAAAAAGTGTGATAAGAATTAAATGGAAATTTTTTATTAAAGTCTTTCTGATGTCTGCTGCTTTTGTGAGTTTGGATTTCTTTCAAATGAGACTTGACAAAAAAAAAATAATTAAATACAGCAGATTGTGGATGTACTTTGCAAAATAATATTAATAAAAATAATAATAATAATAATTAAATACAGCAGATTGTGGATGTACTTTGCAAAAAATGAAAAATAAAAAAATAATGATAATAATTAAATACAGCAGATTGTGGTTGTGGGGTAATGCATCATTCATTGATTAGAACAAGTTTAGACAATAAAATTTAAAGTGAGCTAAATTAAAATGTGTCAATATGTGCCCTGTGACTGAATTATTCATTATTGGAATATATTAAATAAAAAATAAATAAATAAAAAAAATTTAAAAAAAAGACGTGAACTTCTGTAATCATCATCATGAAAAAAAAAATAGTTCGCTTCATCACAAGTGCGGTTAACACTGCAAGAACAAGCTGTGACTTTGTTGGGATGAATCTCGGTATCCATGACAATCTATCTGGCTGTCTTTGCCAACTGCGGCGGGCGACAGAGCAGTCACAAGAGACTCCTCCTTAAGATGGCAAGAGACAAGCTTCTCTCTTCACTTGCATATCAATGGAGTCATCAGAGAACACTCAGTGCATGGAGAGCGTGTTAATAAGATGGGACAAGCCACACTTGAGGCGGGCTGCTGATTGACATCAATCTCCTTTATATCCCGGGGCTTTATTTCCTTATTTTTACACAGCGCCTCGAGACAAGCAAATCAATGGACAGCTTCCATTGGGCTCACGTGCGCATCTTTCACAAGTGGCGGCGTGACTTCCCGGATCCTCGGTTGGAGGTTTACGTCAGGAAATGAAAACGTCCTCACGTTGACATGCGCTCCATACCTGTAGCATTTGTTTGCACTGCAGCGATAAAGAAAGACGACAGGACATAATGAGCTGAATCTGATAAATGATTCCATTAGTGGACTTAATGAATTGATAATTTAATTAGGCTTTGAAGTGTCACAGGTGCACGGATGTGGAAATAAATAAAGTGTCGGGAGGAAAATGTACAAAATTCAATTAAGTGAGGACTGGCTCGGAAAACAAACTGTTTTTTTTTTGGTTTTGTTTTTTAATAAATAAAAAATGACTGACTGACGACTGAACAGAGTGAGGCTCGGCCGTGAATAATCCGATTTTAAAAAGCATCATATTGATTAATTTTCAATCCATCAACCTGGCGATTTATGAAAAATCGCAATATACGATGGACACTTTTTTTTTTTCCTCCTTTTGCCCTTTGACTTCATTGAGCAGAACCCGTAACGTTCCGCTGTCATTTATTATGTTCCGGTTCAATGAGCTTCGTCCTTCAGGCTCCAAACAAACTATGTCTTAATAGAAGCTCATAAGGCGTGACCTTTTTACCCGGAGCAGAACAAAAGCATCCCGACACGGCGCCCGTATTTGCATGAGCGACACCGTCGAGCGACAAAATGCAAATGGGCCGTTCAGCGCGCACGCTGTCGCGAGGAAGCTTCCAAGCGGCGCCGAATTCTGTTGAATTGTGATTATTGCAATTCCATTCCATTTCTTTCAGGCGTATTTATCTTATCTTTGCCAAGCGTGAGTGAACCAATGAGAGTACATCTTGTTGCGTTGTTAGTAAGCCTCGTCTTCCATCGAAGAATCGTTCTTGTAATTCAATTTACGCACGCTGCGCATCTGAGAATATACTGGGAGAAAATGTCTCTTACACACTTCATTTCCTTCCATTATTGTAATTTATCTTTTCATTTTCTTCTCATTTACTCCATGCTGGAGTCAATTAAGAAGAGAGCTCGGGGTGAAACGGGGCTCACAACTTTAAAATGGATTACTGTAATGGGCGACATTTCAAATCTTGGAAATAACAATTATGTACGATTTGCCGTTTTTCGATTCAAAATCGGCATCGTTTCCGGCGTCGCGCCTTTGTAGCTCATTTACGGATGAACGAAAATTCTAAAGTATGCTTTGTGAGCCTCACGCATCATGCAAACATGACAATCTGATTGTCAAGATCTGTATTTGTTGTTTTTGGTGCAGTATTTAGATTAATGTTTTTTTTTCCCTGTGTTTGGCGTGTAGGAAGTCATGAACAAATGATATTATTTTTGTAAAGATGAAAAGAGCCCACAGGCCATCGTCTAGATCACATGTCAAATATAACATTTCGGACTGTCAAAAATAATCAAACTGCTAGAACAGGCGTGCGCAAACTACGGCCCGGGGGCCACACGCGGCCCGTTAAACGTTTTAATCGGGCCCGCCGAACTTAAAAAAAAAAATTTGAAAAAAAAATGAATAAACCTTGTTCATGTTTTATTTTCTAAATACTGTGTTTTTTCAAAGACATATATATTGTTGTCATGCTTTTGTTCACTTTCATTTAAAATTAAATGTATTTTATTTCTCCCATGAGGTGAGGTTACCAAAACAGCCCATCCATCTGCTCCTGGTCCGGCCCCTGTGTTGAATGTTCAAACCCATTGTGGCCCGCCAATCAAAAAGTTTGCCTACCACTGTGCGAGAACCTAGACAAGGGCAAGGCAAACGCCTCCCGGACCCTCGGCATCCTGGTCACCACTTTTTCCAGCAGCTCCCTCAACTCGAGCTGTGTATGCTGCAAACCAGCAGGCAAAACAGTTCATTGAAAATTGCAAATTATTTTGCACATCCCTGTGCGATCGTAAAACAATATTGGCTATTGCAGCTTCAGCCCTCGACATGTTTGTATAACCGCTGTGACAATATTCCGCATCACTGGACATTTTAAAGGACACGCTGCATCATTGCACATCTGTTGTTGGATCATAATTACTGCACTACTGGTCACTTTAATGGACGACGATTCTCTTCATCATCTGCGCAAGCGTCATTGTATCGTAATTATTGTTCGGCTGGTCACTTTGGTT